>NC_058505.1:4601785-5211428 GCF_020382885.2 Scatophagus argus | reverse complement strand
GTTTGTGTTGTCTTTTCTATCCTTGAAACCAAGGCCTTGCACCCCAAAAATGAAGGTACGCCGAACGCGAACTTATCTAGGACAACATAAAAGACATTTCGTGTAGAAAAAGAAAAGTGTAAACAGATGAGAAAAAAATGGTGTAAACGTCACACAAATGCAACAGCTGACCTCCAGTTTTCACCTGAAAAAGGTTCAGATTGTGACTAAAATATACATATATGTAAATGTGTGCAGGCACCTCTTATGGAAATGTTGTTTTTATTTCTTTTTTGGATGATATTACAGTACATTCCAGGTTCTTCTAAAGACAAGTTCTGGTTCCTTGATGGTCAGCTGGTGCTACTGGGTGGATTGCAACCCCATCCCCTCCCTTCAGGCTCCATCTCTTGGAAGTCTCTACATCTGGGGTGGGGTGGGGGGGTGTGGGGTGGAGATTCTGAGGTACTGGGTCTTTTAGGCTGAGGTGGAGGAGGGTGACAGGAGGTAGAGGACTGCTTCACGCTGGCTCCTCACCCTCCAGGATGGTCTTCCGGTGTCCCGGTGGTGGGAAGGTGAACCTCCTCTTCGAGCCCTCGCTCCACTTGGGGGAGGAGGAGGGGGAGTGGGCCGCCCAACGCGAGGGGGGTCGGCGGTTGGCCGGGCGGGCCGGTCTCAGGAAGCAGGAGTCCAGAGGAGGAGCCACCGGAGAGCGTGGAAGGTCCTGCCAACGACAAAGAGCTGTCAGAGAGGAGGGAAGAGCGAGACCTGCAGCTGGTAGGAAAGTGAACAGATCTAAAGTGAAGAACACAAATGAATGAAGGAGAAGATTAAGCAGAGGGCGGATGTATAAATGACGATTACAACAGAAATGATTAATCTTACACTTTGAACAACAACAAAAAAACAGTAAGAAATGTGTCATTGAATAATGTCAAAGAGGGAACACCATTTTCTTGTTTTTCTACAAAAGAGAACCAGTTTTAGACTTTTAGACAAACAAGTTGAAACTGCAGTAGATCCTGATGAGGACCAGAAGCTCCACATCATACGAGTAAGAGGACCTTGAGATCGTTTCCAAGGCCAAGAAGGACGTCATTTTCTACCTCAACTGGAATACTTTTATTTTTGGTTGATAGGCTAAAGGTTTTTATACAGCTAGATTACACGTGAAGATTTTTTTAAGACTTTCACTGATCAGGACCTAAAACAATGGAAAATTCAATATGGAACTTAGACTTACAAGTTTTTTCACATTAACCTTCAAATCAATACGTCATGGTAGCTTTCGAGGCTGCAGTGCCTGGTTGTTGCTCACATACGTGAATGAGGGACAAAAGAATGAGAGATGGCTTTAAATGCATGTAGACGTGCTGAGAGCTGATATGAAGGGTTGATGAACGATGAAACTAAAACAAAAAAGCTGAAGTAAAACGAAATGAAAATGAAGTCCACAGCCCGACAACGACTGGACATTTTTAACTTCTCAGCCTCACCGAAGTGGAACTTACCATCTGCTCAGGTAAGCATGCGGTCAGCTAAGCAGGTGCAGGCGTGCAAATAATACACAAACAAAACAGTCATTAAGGGTTGCCTGGTTACTGCTCATGATGATATTTACCGACAGAAACACACAAACCGTCCCGAACTTGAATGAAACATCAATCACCACTGAACAGTGTCATCCATCTCTCGACACCTCCAAGGGGCTCAGTCACTCACTGAATGATGAAAACCTGTTTTCACTAACACTGATTGATCATCTGCTCCAAAATCAGGGGCAGAACAAAATGAAGATCATTGAAAAAGAAGAAGAAGAAGGGGAAAAAAAACCCACATTCAACAGATCACAACCTTGTGGAACACAAATAAAAACACAGCACTAAAAGAAATGCGTGTTGTTATTTGCTCAACTTGTGTAAGAGTGGAGTGAAATTAATGCTACAACAGGAGAATATTGGTGGGCTACAAGTTCATCCCTTGTGCTTTATTTCACTTCATGAAAGTTGTGATTACTCAGACCTTTCACAAAGTGCTGATGTTCATCCGACTTGACGGTTAATAATGCAGAAGTTCCTGGAAACCAGATAAACATGGACGCCTCAGGTGAGCAAACCCCACTCTTTAACAGACACAATGTTTTATTGTTGTTGCACGTCGCTTCTAACCCTCACATAACCAAATACGCATTCATACAACCATCTCAAATGGTGCAATGACGTGAAAAAGAATGTTTTCACCCATGTTTCATCTATCATCCATGCTGCACTGGAGGGATATGAAGGAAGCGGCCTTTTCACAATAAAATTCTCTGGAATGAAACACGAGCACCAACTAAAGCCTCAAAAATGACCATACAGCTGAATCAACACTTGGTGTGTAACTTGTGTGTAAAGACACACAACCTGCTTCGGCGCTGTTGAAGGACACCACTGAGATCAGATGAAGGACAGAACTGTCCTGGGTTATGTCCAAACATGGACGTATTGTCTTCACATCCATTTATGTGTACTGCACGCAGGCTTAACGTCACACTGCCAAGATGTTTAACACAGCATAATGCAAACAAGGGTTTATAAATCTGGTTAAGACTGTGTTTGCATATTTCTGCTGTGGCACACACACACACACACACACAGATTAACGGTGTTGAAATTACTTTTATGCATCTGTCCCCTGCATGAAAAGGAAAAGTTGAGGGAAAAGAGGACAATGAGAAGAGAGAAACGTGTCCGTGGGTGAGTTTCTTTCCCTCGTCAGAATGATGTCAGGGTGTGATTGGGTGAACGATCACGCCGGGAAGTCACACCACTGGCCTGATTTATAAATAGCTCATCTCCAGGCGTTAGATTCCGGCTGAAGGATGGTGAGACATTGAACCCGTAAAGTAACAATCTAGTTCTGCTAAAAATAACGCAGCACCGAGGCTGCAGTGGTGTGGGATAGGATGAACTGAAGGGGGGAAACAAAAGTCATATGGATGAAAAGATGGATCCATCGGAAAGTGATCTGTTACACCAGGCAGGAAAACAAGTCACAGAGATGGAAGGGCGGCGTCTCAACTGATAAGTAATTTGTTTATGAATCCAAGAGATGGATACTGTACACACCGGAAATACAGACAAGTGGTTGTTTAATGGGTGGCTTGTGGGTTAATACAAGATTCCCTATGTGGTGCTAATACACCAGATCGCACAGCGCCACAGATCATGCATCAGTAATGTGTACAGGAAGTCTGTGTACAGGAGTGGCTACAGAAGACAGCAACATGTGAACAACTTCACATCAACCTGGACGTTACAGTAGATGCTTCAGCCTCAGAAGGAGAAATCCACCTTAAAACTCTTTGAAGCTGTTAAAACAGGCGACCTGACAGCATTTGTGGACCCGTTTAGGTTTTTCGTCACCTTGGATACAAACGTAGACAACAAGATTTCTAAAACATCAGGATCAAAATAGGAGTTAAGTTGTGTTATGAAAACAGATGAAAACTTAAAGTTCTTTTTTCTGCAGTTACCCTGACAAATAAAGTAAATGAAAATCACTCTTAAATGTCAAGTTTGGTGAGGCGAAAACAACGAGCCAGTAAAAACAGGAAGAAATTCATCATATAACAGGCCAAAACGGTCATATCTTTCCCTAACACCACTAACATACTTTACTTTTAAACACACATTTCAGTGTGTTTTGTTTATTGTGCCTGTGTTCTATCAGAGCTTTTGGTTGTGTGCATCTTCAGAAATTAATGCTTCAATCTGGACGGTGTACCAGGATGTGAAGTGAAGGCAGCAGGCTGTACGCATGTCACCCACAAAGACATAAATTTTTAAAGAGAATTGAATGAAACTGATACCCGCTGTTGCTTTCTCTGCTGTGGTCTCACTGACAATAAACCTGTTCAGTAATACTTACATTGTGCAAAATTTAGAAGTTCTCAAGAAAGATATTTTATTCTATTCCATTAATTTGCTGACTAAGAGATATACTTATTATCTTGTCATCATTTGTCTATCAATGTCAACAAATTAATACAAGGCTTCTTATCAGCCGACTCTCAGATCTCAAAGGTTCTTCCAAGCTTTGCTGCAGCCACCTCGCACATCTAAATGCAAAAAAGTTTTGACATTTTTCGTGCATATTTAGTTTTTCAGAGGCATTTTGAGCAATCTAGGAATATGCTTACTAGGTAAGAAAGGTTGAAGAAAAGCTTGCAAGAGTAATGGTGGATTTTTCCTTTGAGCATGCAACACGGACCAGAGTAACCAGTTAATATCCACCAGGCATCAAACACAACCCCGACAGGTAACAGAGTAAAAAGTGGTGAGTGCTAGCAGCTGTCTTCCTCAGTTAGTCTTTGAAGGACTTGTTAGTGTGACAGGAAATGGTGAGGGGAACTGTAAGAGGGAAGAAGAAAGAAAACACTGTATGGACAAAAGGCTGAACAAAGTAAAACATCACAAAGAAACATCACAGTCCATCCAGTCGCACACATGGTGACACAAAGAGGAGGACCTGGTAGAAACACAGTGTTAGAATAATCCTGATAAAGCAGGTCCCAAAAGGCAATAAAGAACCCGCATTGAGGATTGTGTGAAACATCCAAAAGACTCGTCTTTTTTTTCTGTTCACTGGTTCACATTTTGGTGCAAAGTTCACCAAAATTTGATATGATCAGTAATCAAGATACAGTCTGATGACTCTTTGAGTCTCATGTACTGAGTTTGCTTTAAAGGACCATACTGGCAGTTTTTGCAGGATCAAATATAGTTTGTATTACTGCCAAACTGGTTTTATTTCTTGTCTGCATGACAATCAACTTACTAAAACTTGAAAACTGCTTTAGATGCATACTCTATTACAGTTAATGTTTCGGTTCCATATCGTCTATTCTTTGCCCTCTAAAAGCTGTTGCTATTGGGTTTATCCCCCATGTGCATGCACAGTCCTGGAAAAAAAAAGGACGGAACTAAATAGCAACAGCTCTTAGAGGGCTCTGCCTATACTCATAGAATCTGGGGTTATGACAAGTAACCAATGGTTTCCATCAAAGTAATTTACTGCCATTGCATAATGCCCTACTGTAGAGCACAAATCATACTGAAGTTCTTTTCACAAGTAAGTCAGATTTTTGATGTCAGATGTTTGTTTATTGTTTGTCTCGAAGAATTAGTCTTCTAGTCAAGGTTATGGGCCTACGTTAGCTAGTGATAAACATTTACATGTCAGGTTACATTCGATAGCTACTGTTACCTTTGTTTTTTGATCAACTGTCTAACCACAGTAATTTAATTACGCCGAGTATTAGCTTATCTAATCTAAGCAAGCCGAAGTCAGTGTTTCACAACTGGAGACAAGGCTAATGCTAATGCTACCTCACTTTTGTCCAGATGTTTTAAATTTGCATGCAACTTTCCTTTTCTGGGCAAGGTTAAGGGTAACTCACTAAAACATGTTTAATAGGAATTATTTTCACACATGGATGATAACTGTGTCTGAAATAAAGTCAACTGTAGCATTTTTATAAGTCCGTAGTGTTGTTTGGTGAGATTCAGTCCCTACTGTTGTAAAATGATTTCCAATCAAAAGTCACTGCCCAGGATTTAGCTTACATCACGCACTGGAGACAAACAAGAAACATATCAGTGTTTATTTAGCACTGTCTTCCAGGGTTGTCTTTAAAGGAGTAGCTTTGACTTTTGTCCGCAGCCTACATTAGCTAGTAGTCAGTTAAGCTAATGTTGGCAGATGTCAAAATGATCTCTGCTATTTTAACTTCACTGTAGAATTTCCCAGCATAGCATTGAAAAGTGAATTAGTCAAAGGTCCATGTGTAGGATTTAGGAGCAGAAAAGGAATATAATTCATTATTATCTTTTCATTAGTGTATACACACCTGAAACTAAGAACTTTTGTGTTTTCATCTTAGAATGAGACTTTTTATCCATAGAGGGAGCAGGTCCTCATCTGCAAAGTCCGCCGTGTTTCTACAGTAGCCCAGAATGGACAAACCAAATACTGTTTCAAGAAAGGGCCTTCTGCATTTTCCACACTTTTAGCAGAGTAATTTTTAAAGTGATTCTAGAGAAACATAACTGATTGATGAGCTCCATTTCCTCATCATCAAATACCAACACTTTGAGTTTGTTCAAGTCCAGGTCCAACTCACAGTGTCAATCAATTGTCTTTCTCCAGAATCCATTTAGAAGTTACATAGAGTAGCTTTAGTCACAGCTGAGAGCTTCATAAATGTTTGCTGTAATAGATTATCTATCACATGCTAGTCTCTTAAAGTTGATTTTCAAACAGTGCGGGTGGAAAATTTAAATCTAATAATATATTAATGTATCTTATTGGAACGCCGTAGATGTGATTTGTGGTCAATGGAGTAAAACATGCAAAAACACCAATATGGTCCTTTAAAAAAAAACAGATGATCTTTACCAAAGAAACTGAGCATGCGTGCATTAACACGAAGAAACACATGGATGGCCGTCGCACAACTTTTGACACTCCGATGGCTTCACACACTGTCACTCTGCTGTCCTGTGAAGCATGCATTAATGAAGAGGGTGAGGAGGGGGGAGGTCTGCAGGGCGTGAGGTGAGAGGTCCGTGTGGCTGGTCAACCCACCACCAAAGGTCGTAGAGGAAGAGGAGGAGGAAGAGGAACTTACATCACGGAGACAAGTAGAGTTAGAGTCCCCAAGGAGTTGTTAGTATGACAGTGTGGTTCTGGATCAGAGCACAGCGAACAGGGAGGAGGACGGAGAGATAAAGCCCAGAGGGAAGGAGAGAGGAGGGGGAGGAGGAGGAGGAGGGGGGAGGGGGGGAAGAAGAGCGGGAAATGTTAATCAGGTAAAATTGGGAAAAAGAGGAAAAAAAGTCTGGCATACATCAAAGGCAGAGAGTTTGATCAGGAGAAATAAGGTGGCTGATTTCAGCTTGCAGACCACAACCGAGAGCAGTAAACCTACCCAGCCACCCACCCATTCACAGACCTGGAAGAAACACAGGGGGAACTGGAACGCTGACCTTGATGTAGATACACACAGGCCAGTCTGACAGTGTTGGAGATGACCTTGATGCCAGGCGGTAAAGTTTTATCTACAGGGAGACTCTGTCCAACACTGTTTCTACTGACGAAGCAAACTGTAGCTAACGCACTGCATATCAATGAGCAGGACTGCTTCATGGTCACACTGGAATTTTTTCCCCTCAAAGAGATGAAGTACACTGATTTTATAGGTACTTCAGTCACTGTTGCTAAGACTTTGTCCATCAGGCGATGAAGGGAAGATTAAATGATTCTGATATAATTTGTCATTAGTTAAGCAAATTTGTCATGTGTTGATTGCCATCACGGGCTCCACAAGATTTTTATGTAGTTTTTCACTGTTTTGTAGATGTTCAATTGTATGATTAAAGCAATCAATGCAGCCTGAATACCCTGGGTTAGCTAAAAGCAGAAATTCTCAAGTCTGAATTTGATTTCTAGATAATCTGGTGTATCAGAAAACATTCAGCAGAAATCTGAAATGTGTGAATGGGGATCTTTGATTATATTGACAGAAAATTGGTTGCCAACATTTTTGATAAATGATCAATTACTCCAACAATTTCTGATGAAAAAAATGACCAATATTTGCTGGTTAAAAAAAAAAGTTACTTTTTTTAAACAAAAGACGAAACTATTATAATATTGTGTAACAATATTATTGATGTCATCTTTTTCTTTTCCCTCCACATCTCTGTGTGTATCCAGTTGAAACCCACACACACACAAACAGCCATACATGATCCATATCCAGGTCTGTATTACAATGACATGTTGTGTGCTTAAGTACCGTCACAATCCATTATTTTGCTCTGTTCAAGCTGTGACCGTCATCCACAGAAGTCATGGAGACAAGCACATGCTCTGCTATCATCCATAAAATCACATAATCAGACTCTAATCTTACTGTCTGTTCTGCAGATCAGTGAACAGCAGCTGGTGAAACCTTGATGTTAGTAGACCTTCTGATCACCATATGTGGGATTATGGTGCTTACTGTTCATGTTAGGGTCTCAAATATACAGTTTGTGTTCAGTTCATTGTTTTAATGTGCAGCTTTAATACTGCGTGACCCACTTTTTGGAACTTTCAATCTTTTTATAGAGAGCCAGCACATTCAGTAAACTGAATGCATTTTTCTCTTTATCACATCATCTAAACATGAGCAGAAAGATGTTTGTTGTTGTTTTTTTTTGTCTGTCATTTATTTTTGCCACAGGTCAGTTGAATGGGTGGCGAAAAGGGCCTGACTGATGTGTCAGAATGCCAATTTCATTATGAAAAATTTGCACTTTTCTGCTTTATTTTGGCACAGGGAAATCAGATCACTTAAAGTTCTGCTCGAATATGTAATTGGAGAGCGCTGATAATGATTAATTATGTAACTTTGTAAGTATGATCCCACTTGGATCATTACCATGAGATCATTAATTTCACTTTCCCAATTATCTGACACATAAATCAGGTTTTGTTCGGGCCTCAGTGAAAGTTAAAGCAAAGAAATAAAAGCCACACTACAAGAAAATCACTACAGTGAAGAAGACAGTACAGAAGTAGAAGAAACCTTAAAGAGCATCTACATACAGCAGTGAAGGAAAGCTCAGTATTATTGAAGGGGGTCAAATATTTTGACATTACCATTGCATCAGTCAGTGCTTTCGATCTGAGAAAAAAGCATTAACAGTTTAGTAATATTATCACGTAGTTGATTAGCTTTTTCTCTGATTAACCACAGATGCTTTAAAGTTTGTCTTCAAGCATTACAAGGAACATCCAAGGCAAAGTCATAAATATCACTGTGTCATAAAACATGGGCCCCAGATTAAATGAATGATGAAGCGATGAATCCAGTGCGTCTGTATATTTACCTCCATACATCCTGACTGTCCTCTGTCTGAGTCGGCCTGCCTGCTGCTGTCTCTGCTGTGGCTGCTCTGTCCTCCAGCCTGCAGCCTCCTCTCCTCTCTAAAGCTCTGCTCCTGCAGCTTCTTATTAAGGATGCGGGCTGCATTTTCAGCCAGCGTGTAGCCCGGCGGGGCTGACAGGTCCTGCCGAATGCTCACCACCTCTGAGTTTTTATCCCCCTGCGTCTCCACTATCAGCTGGACGGGGCTGGGCGAGCGCCCACGAGCAGTCCGCAAGCACTCCTGTGCGTTCCTGGGGTCCGTGGTGTGAACCCCTTGAACCGGGCTGGGCTCGGTGGTGGAGGGAGGCGTGGGGCGAGAGCGACTGGGGGACTTGTTGAACTTCTGCATGGACTCGTAGGCCACTGGGGAGTGGTCGATGATGTTGAAGAGGCTGGAGAGGCCGTCGTTGATGGTGGTATGTACGGGGCTGTCGCGAGTGGTGGTGGAGCGGGCCCACGCCGACTCATTGTTGCCCTTCTGTGGCGTGGTGGGCGTGGGAGCACGGCTGGTGTTGGGTAGATCAGCCTTGTTGGATGTGGACAGTTTGCGCTGAAGTTTGGGTGAGCCGTACTTTGGCGAGCAGCAGGGTCGTTCAAACTTGCTCTGGACGACAGGAGAGTACTGCACCTTCCTCATGCTGCGAGATGGAGAGGAAATAGGCGTGCCGCCACCTTTTGGGGTGAGGCAGCGGTGGGGGCTGCTGGTCAGGTTCCTCAGCAGGTCTGTTTGTAGACCCACACTGATGGTCTGGGTGGTCTGAGTGCCTCGCGTGATGAACCCGTTGGTCTGGCAAGCAGTGTCCCGCACGACGGGCCCTGGAGGAGAGCGTATGGCGTTCCTCACAGAGATTGCCACCTCCTTCATGTCATCACTCATGTTTCTGGAGAGCTGAAGCTCCAGAGAGGAAGTGTAGCCCACTGTGGGGCAGATAGGAGACTGGTTAGGTGAAGTCCTCAATCCTCCACCTTCCAGAAGCCCACATGACCACCTCCCACTGCTGAACACTTCATCTGGCCCACTGGCTCCCACCCCAGCCTCACCACCACCCCTGCTTTTGGTCCCTTTAGTGTACAGGAAGTCTGGGTCTTGGGCAGTAGGACGGTCAGCTGCCCCAGGTCTGGAGGGGCTATGGAGGATGTGAACCCCACAGTGTTCCACTCCCACCCCTGCTGCCCCTGCTCCGTTGCCCCTCAGCGGGGACTTGTGGCAGTGCTCAGGGCTGCTCAGGGTGCTGGTGGTCAAGGTGGCGCTGGTGGTGAGGAACCAGGAGGCTGGCTGGAATGGATCTAGAACGGGCTCCCCTCCTCGGGCCTCTGAGGTTTTGTCTGCCCACACTTCCCGGGTGGGGCCAGAGGTGGATGATGGGAAGTCCCAGCCCTTATTGTTAAACTCCTCAATGTACTTGAGGTCGTCTGGGGACAGAGGCGGGGTGACGTCATCTTGGCCCTGATCACCGTGGTGAGTCTTGATGGGGAGGAACGGCGAGCTGTCCATTAACCGCTGGAAGTCACTCATGGAGCACACTGACTTGGCCCTGGACAGGACACACAGACACACACACGGAGTTCATTACCACTAACTTGAACTGGGACTTTGGAAACAAACAACCCAACCCAGTCATTATCTCATCTCCTTAATATTCCTGCTGCAGGCAAAAACTCCTTAATATGTGTGTGTGTTTTTTTTGGAAAAGCAACTTAATGTCTTTAAATGTTTTAAAACTGTCTGAATAATTTAACAGCATGGTGAACTGGATCACTTCCTCACCATAAGGGAAGCTTTTAAAGAAAAGTCACCACGGGGGGAAACTCACTGTCACGTCGTGTTAATAGAATCAGTTAATAGAATCAACAGCCCATCTCCAGAGGGATTGATGTGTATGTATGAGCAGCAGGAGGCTGAATAATGTGCAACCCGCTAGACCAGTTCTTGGTGATGAATTCCCTGCTGACATCTATGAAGATGCGTCACTTTTTCAAGAATAATTTGATTGTGAAAAGTCTGTTTGAAGTCGAAGCTTTGTTACCTGAGCAGACTCCCACCGCTCATCTCCTCCTCGCGGTACTCAGGATCACCTTCTCTCTCCGAAATCTCATTCAGAGCCTGAAACACAGCAGGCACAAGAATGAAAATCATGTGGAAAACAATCCAGTAGAACATGATTTATAGACAGACGCTTTTGGAAAAAATAAAAATGGTGGTCGTAGTTGGATTTTAGAAACACAGATCACAGAGGCAACTAGCTTACATACAAAATACTAAACATATATTTTCTTTTGGATGTTAATTAATTTTAGAGTCTCATTTTTATGTGCCTCAGATTGTAATATACGTTTTGAAATAACTTCTTGCTTGTTATGGATGTTAATAGTTTCTAATAAATGTACTTTTAAACTAAAATTCAAGTTTCTTACTTATTTCAATGTACTTTGGTACAGCGTGCGCAATAAAGTGTAATGAAAATCAAATGAGAAGAAAATAACCAGTTATACTACAAACTACACATATAGACAATTAGCGATGAAATGAAAGCAGTCTGTTCCAAAGGGTGTATTTTAAGTGAGGATTTGTATTTAGATTAATTTCTACTCGGAAGACGTCTGAGCACAAAATACTGTTGAACTGTTTGATTATAAAACATCTGAACAAACTTTGTTGGCACAGCTTATTACGGACGAGATGGAAGAACAGAAGCTAACACACTGCAAGTTCAGTGTCCTGCACACTTCAAACACAGCTTTCATAAGACAGACTGGGGTTAGAAACACAGTATGTTTCTATTATTTAGCCTCTGATTTCTTTTACGCTTTTTTTGTTCCATTATTTTACCGTGTGCTTTGAACTCGGGCAGAAAGCAATCAGATTGTCAACAGCTGACAAGTAATTAACCAATATTTTTTCTAGATTAATCAGTCTCAACAGTGAAAAACCACCATCAAATCAATCCAAAACCTAAAGACTCTAAGTGTACTTTTACTTATGACAAAGAAAAGCAACAAATTCTCAACCTGAAAAGCTGATTTCACATGTTTTCTTAAGGAAGCTAAGATACTGACGACTTGCTTGCAGCTCTCTGAGGCAGCACTTTAGTACGGCGCTGCTCTAAGCTGAATGTTCAGCTCAAATTTAAATCACGATCTTATCTTCATCACACGCACATTTTCGTGTTGCTGGTCAAAGATCTGCGACAAACCTATTTGTGAAGGACCACGCTGCAAACTGGTTCCACATGTTTAAGCACAACACTGACATGACTGGTGAACATGTTACCTCCTTCATGCAGGGGAACCTCTTCTCACTCTCCAGTCTGGAGGGCGGTGGGACCTCCAGGCCACATAGGGGATCCAATGACAGCGCGTCCAGGAACAGGTTCTCCGCTGGGCCTTTCAGCCTCATCGCAGCCCCCTGCTCCTCCAGCATGGCCTCCGAGTCAGAGTGGGAGCGTGTGGGGGGGGCGGGGATAGGGGTGGACGTACACGGGGAGCGTGGGGAGCGCGGTGACCGGGGGGACCGGGGCGACCGGGGGGCGTTGCAGGGACTGTCCTGAGGGGAAAACACACCTCTGTACCCTGAGCTGCCATCTTTGACGTCTATGCCTTCGCCTCGCCGGCCGTTCAGCTCTCTCTGCATCTGCACAAAGAATGACACACACGCACGAGGTGATCAGGCCAATTTTAATTAAATTTTTAGAAACTATGGATTTGAATTCAGTAAAAGTTCCTTAACCTGAAACTCTCCTGAAGCTTCAGGAAAAAGGTCTGAAAGTGTACTAATCTGTAATTTGATGATTTAAGATCGATAATGATGATCTGATGGTTTTTAGACACCTCTTAGCTAGTCTTTGTGATACCACGTTAGCTTGAACCTGGATGTGGTGTTTTACATGTATATTGAAACTTTTACGGTTATATTTTGTTTAATTCAGTTCTTGAGACATACTTTGTGTCATCTGTTTTTGTTTAGCTAAGCTTAGCATAAAGAGGGGAACAGCCAGCCTCGGTCTGTCCAAAGGTAACACCTTTGCCTGCTTCCGGTTTTTGTGCTAAGCAAATCAGCTGTTGGCTGTAGCTTCATATTTACGATTGCATTTAAAAACTCTTTGTTTGAGTACCTGCAACATTTCTGGTTAATTACAAATTAAAGAGTACGTTTACATGCCGAGTTTCTTTTTGTTTAGTTTTTGCCCATTAAATACACAATTTTTACACTTAAATAAGCCAAGAAATCAAAAAATGTTTCATTTATGTTTGATACTATAATCAGTTGAGAACATATTTAAGAGATAACATTAAAGCATGATGTTTTTTTCTTTAATAAACACATTTTAATAAACACAGACTTTTAATGTCACTCATCAGCACACTGGTAATCATACTGTACATCTGCAGCAAAGGCACATTGCCTGGTTTTTTGGTGCGGGTTCACCTTAACTATAACACTTGCATGTATGGCCCCTCACATTCGCAGAAGGTTTCGGTCATCTGTGTTTTGCCGTATCCCTCCGCTGAGTAACCCACCTGAAAGCTGCGCCTCGGGCTCAGGGTTAGAGGACAACAAGAACATCATTCACGCGCTCTGAGCAGTTCAGTTGGCGACCTGCGCTTCTCTGTTCGCTGCCACATAGCTGAATAATGCATCTCTGCATCCTGCTCTGTGCCTCATTTCAGAGGTGCATCATCAGCTTTTGGGTTTTCTTTTTTTTCTGTTTGAGCTGGTAAAAGTGAGGTGTTGTTATTATTATTCCAGTCCCTGCTTTGTATGTTAACACTCTCACCCTCATCTCATATTAACGAGTGCTTGTTTGGACCTCCCGGCCTGAATATCACACACAAAAGAGGTGAGAAGCCGCAGTTTGTCTCACAAAGGACATCAATTATTTAGTAATCCTCAGTCTTTTAATTGCCTTGGGTGCTTTTGTCACTGCTTCTCACATCTACTCGAGCACAAAAAAACACACACATACGTTGCATAATGAGGAGAGGCTTCAGATATGTCTCGTTTTTCTACTTGGGACTATAAAGTTCATTTGAAAGTGGTGTTCTAAACTATTACATGCTAAATAAAATGTGAAAATAATTCAAAATGAATGTCTTTAAATTGGTTGTTTTTTCTCACTCACATTCTAAAAGATATAGATTTCCAATTAAATTAAACACAGAAAAGCTGCAAACCCGGGGTTGAAATGATTACTCTATAAGTCAGTTGTCAGGAAAGTAATTTGATAATTAACAATCTGCTGCAAAATCTACCAAGAAGAAAAGCCCCAAAATTGTTTTGGCTTCTCGAATGTGAAGATCTTTGGGTTTCAGACTGTTAATCAGACATAAGTTCATGATTAATGTTAAGGACTCATTGACCATGTTGGCATCAATCAAAAGCTCCAGCAAAAGCAACTAAATCAACCTTGTGGTATGACTGTTTTCTCTTTTGGGCAACCATGGCCAAGAAGTTCTTGTAAATGCTCAGAAAAACTGAAATTGGAATCTTCACAACTTCAAGAAAACTGAATCAGAATGATCAGAAGATCATCTGATGCAGTCAAAGGTTTCCAGGACAGCAACCAAAAGTACTCTGATCGTTTTGTCACTGTTGACTAATAAAAGCACGTGGCGTACGAGTCTGACTTGACCTGCATTTTTCCCTCCTCTCAGCCCTGCACGACCCGTCAATCCTTCCCCTCTGTCTCCCTCCGTCTCCTCCCCCCGTCTCACCCGCTCCATCTTGCGGTGGAGCTCCCTCATGCTGCTGTCCCACTCCTGCCGCTCCCGGTCGAAGCGCTCGAGCAGTTCGGCCCTCTCGCGGCCCCACCTCTTCTCTCCGTGCTGCAGCTTCCAGCGGAGGTCCAGGGAGGTGCTGTGGCTCTCGGCCAGCAGACGCCGGTGCTCCTCACGCTCCAGATTCAGGGCCCAGTCGGAGTCTACAGCTGGTCCCCCTTCGCCTCCCTGTGCCTGGCCTCGCACCTTGCCTTGTGCCTCCTCTTCCAGCTGGTCAAAAAGCAAAGACAAGGCAATGGGGGGTCGATTAGTGGTTAGCTAGCTAGATGGTAGCTAGATCACTATTAAGTTGTACAGCATATAGAACGAACTAATGAAGGCAAAAAACAAACAGTGTATGTCTAATAAAACATAAAGGGTCATTTCAACCAAACTGCAACACACTTTTTAGTCCAAATATGAAAGACTGTGTACTTAGTTATGCTGCAACAAACCTCCAAAAACACACACCTCTGTGGTGTTTATCAGTCATGAAAGGTATATGTACACTATATAGACAAAAGTATCCAGACACATGTCTCTTTATGGGGCTGTTTTTCAGGCATTTTCACTTCCAGTGAAGGGAAATCTTAGTGCTTCAGCACACCAAGACATTTTGGACAATGCTGTGCTCCCAACTTTGTGGCAACAGTTTGTTGAAGGCCCTTTTCTATTCCAGCATGACTGTGCCCCAGTGCACAAAGCAAAGCTCCATAAAGACATGGTTGGAGTTTGGTGTGGAAGAACTTGACTGGCCCACACAGAGTCCTGACCTCAACCCCATCCAACACCTTTGGGATGAACTGGAACGGAGATTGTGAGCCAGGCCTTTTGGTCCAACATCAGTGTGTGACCTCACAAATGCTCTACTGCATGAATGGGCACAAATTCCCACAGAAACACTCCAACATGTTGTGGAAAGCCTTCACAGAAGAGTGGAAGCTGTTAGAGCTGCAAAGCTGTCTGTGTGTTCAGAATTCAGTGTCAATGTTAAAGTCCCTGATGGTGTAATGATCAGGTGTCCTAATGCGTTTGTCTATATAGTGTATCACAGTTTATCAGTACGTGGTTTGTAGCTGACAGGGACACACAGTTCAGACCTGAGCAGAGGCTGCTCTGCCAAATTTCTATTTCAAACCACTCACTGGGTTGGGGGTGGGGGGGTTAACCGAGGATTCGCATGTACTGCAGAAATCTTCAAAGCTGCAGAGCGACAGAGTGAAGCCTCTCTGGAAGCTTCTCTTTTCCGGGCAGAACAGAGGTTTGTAATCTTCACACGGGCTTTGATCCCGCGACATAATGGTAGAAACCAGAGTCTGTAGTACTGGAGCTGTGTGAAGAGCAAGTCAAGGCTGTCTTCAAACATCACCTTACATAACTCCCATTCACAAATGTTTGTCTTGTATGACTTTTATGTTGGGTTTTGAAAGTGTCTGATTACACACTGGAGAGGATAATGTACAGTAATAGCTGCTGACTGAATTTCCATGACCCAAGATGTTAGACATTATAAATATAGACAGTTATTTAGGAGGCTTCACACTCTGTCAAGGCCCCAACGAGAGAATGAAACACGAGCCAGTCTGAGCGGCGATGTTCATATCTGGCAACAGTAAAAAATAATCACTACTCATATCCACATATAAATACACAGGTGAGGGTAGTTTCCAGTTCTGCTCTGCTCTGCTGGGCTGTGTAATAATCTTTCAGGGGCATATTTCTGAAGTCTTAATCAGGACGAAGTACAGTGGAGCGAGAACAGAATTCAGCCTGTTGTTATTAGAGGAAACTATAAGCAAATTAGTTCTTGTTCAGGCCCTGAGTGACCTCTGCTCTGCCGAAGGATTTGAACTCTGCAATAGCTTTTCAAATTAAGAGCACAAGAGTTAAAAAGACCCCCCCCATAACTCGAACTCCTTAATTGGTTCCCCAATGCGGTAGTTCATCAGATAAAGCTGAGAAAACACTCTGATGTCTGGTTTCACATTTTATCTCCAAGCACGGTGGTCGAGAAACAGCATGTTCAGTGTCCTCAAATTGATTGTATGATTGATTGATTTTTCTTTTTTTTAAAAAACACACCTGTCCTGATCGTGATCCGCCTCTCAAATGTAAAATAAATCTGGCATTTAAATCAGGCACAGCAGTCAATGAGGCTCCAACCGCGATGCCTGTCTGTACCACAGAACAACATGGATTCAATATCCCTCAGTGCCGCTCTGGTGGCATCTCGCCCAAGAGTTCATTTCCTCTCACTGCAAACTTGATCTTTTCATCTACCGTGAAACTGCAGCCCATAGCATGTGCTGGGCAGTAGGTGTCAGGATACGGTGCGTTTACCATCAGATGTACGAAGCACAGCCAACATAATAACAACCACAGCTACCAAGAAACAGCTTCTACCCGCAATGACAATTAAATATAAAGACGCTGCGCGAAAAAACCTCATTTCCTCCTCTCAGAATCCTTGTGGAACACGTATTGCGAATTGCAGTCGTGTTTTCCTCCTCTGAAACTGTGAAAAATGTCCACACGGCGCGTTTGGCTCTGAAAGTCCACATGATGTGGATCTCCTCAGGTGTTCGATGTCATGAGCCCGACAACGACATGCTGCATGTCTTCTTCTACGTGTCCTTCTGAACCCAAATGTCCACCCTCTGGACTTGGGGACTGGACCTTTGTGGACTTCAGTCGCACGTGCTGTGATGTGTTCACGGCCTTCATGTCAAGTCTGCGACGGCGCAGGACTACAGCCCTGTGCAGGACGGCAATAGTCAGGCCTACAGTGATAAAACTGATTATCGTATAGTAGCATATATTCCTACATATTTCTGTTGTATAACATCATAAACTGCTTTGTAGCTTTCTGCCATCTGATGAGCCTTTAAACCTTTTTTTTAACGGTGTCTTTTTCGTGTGAAACCAGTAGCCATTTTATTTTCCAGGGTGTCAGGGATAAGTTTCAGTGCCCCGCAATGCTGTGAATGCTGCTTCCTGAGAAGAAAAACCTTGGAGGTCTTTACTGTAATTTCAAATTCAAATATTTTTGATACTGACACAAAAATCCGCAGCATCTGTAAAAAACGAAGGGTATCAGCTGTCATGGACTTCTATCAGCTGAGATGAAGACGTTCCTAATCTACAAAGTATTTACGCCCCTATAAGAGAGCGATTTAACAGCTGTTTTGAGTTCAGTAAGAAATGCTTAGAGGCATATCAAATACTTAGGCACAGTGCTGAATTAATTAGTTTGTTCAACGACAGAACTACATAGTGCCAAGCAAGTGATTCATCTTTATTTTTTTGTCTAACTGGAAGCTGTCCTTCCTCTTTTAATTTAATTGCTGAGAGGGGATTATAAGATAAATTTTGTCCATTTGTTTGTCATTTGTCATATGGATTAAGACACAAATCTGGTCTACTATTCATTTCGTTGCTGCACTGACTGGCTGAAATGAAAGGCCAAAAATAAAAAAGATCTGTTCTTTTGGACTTGTTACCGGTGTGCTATGAATGGGATTTCATCCGTGGGGAAGGCAACATGTTTACTGTCGTCTCGCTGAATGCACCACTAGTTTTCTACACCAGATTGGGTCCTGCCCCTTTAAGGTGGATGCTGAGATGCCATCTGTACCTGGGCGACCTGGCACTTCATCTCTGCCCACTTGACCTCCCAGGCGGCTTTGTCATTGGCGTAGGACTGCTGCAGTTGGCATCGCCGCGTCTCCTCCTCCTGCAGCTCCTCCCGAAACTCCTCCAGCAGCATCCGCAGGGCCTGCAGCACTTGCCGGTTCTCCCCAAACTGCATGGAGGGACGTCAGACAAAAATATAAAAACAAGAAAGGTTAATCCACACTCAGACCCATGTGAACAAGCTCAGGAAGTTCTTTCCTTATCTTGATATCTCTGGTCTTTATCTTGGCCTGTGCCGTTTGTTTAAAGTGCCATGGGACAAACTTGATTTATAAGAGCTTTATAAATCAATTTGACTTGAACTTCTCTATCCTGCTTCTCCTTGTCGTCTTTTCTTAAATCCCTGCCTTTCGTCATCTATCCTTGCATGACTCCATTAACAAAATAAAATGTGTACACATGGATGAGTGTGAATACAAGCTCTTAAATATCCTACAAACTGATCGATTGTAATTAAATAAAATCCATGACTAGTGCAGTAATTAGAGCTGAAACAAAAACCTGTCCAACTGTGATGCTGGGCACCAAAAGAAGTTCAGACAGTCACATTTAAGATCTGCATTTGAGTTTGTATTGGTTTCAGGCTATATGAGCAATGACTTTGACACAGTGAAGAGAACAGCGAGTTATTCCTGAAGTGTCTGCTCAGAGAGGCGTGTGGAGAGCTGTTTTCCTCTGGTGGTCTCTCTGTAGAGAGTCCCCACGTCTTGGCAGGAAGCAGTGAAGCACAAAGGAGTCTGTGAGTAAAACATCACCTCGAGGTATCACTACACAGTATCAGCTCAGGTGCTGAAAGCACAGCGCACTTCAACACAGTATAAGGGCGAATACAACCACAACAGACTTTATTATTCTTATTCTTCAAATGTTGTCTATATAAATACACACATTAAAAAACAAAATGATGAAAATATATTTGAAGAAAGGCAAAAAAATCTCCCTTGTAAAGAAAATTAGCAGGGCTGGCGGCTAGCAGTTTACTATGAGTCTGTAGCTTGGGAGCTAGCTAGCTTACAAGGGAATTTGCTTGTTTTTTAAGCTAAAGGTATCCTGTGGAATTAAAAAATACTCCTGTGTGTAGCCTAGCAAAGATGTTGAATTCCTTCTTCATGTATAATGCACAAAGCAGATTTTTGGAAATCGTTGTTTCCTCTTACGTTTGCTAGCAGTAGCAAAGGCATTTGGTCTTTCTGTGACAATGAAGAGAGAAAGAACTGAACTAATTTACATTATGGTACGAGCCTGATCCACTTGGACCACCGAGACCAGCTAGCAGCCTTCTTCTGTTGGTGTTTTATTAAAGATACTTATCAAACAATAACCTAACTCATTAGCGCGACTGGTGGTCAAAAGGTCCACTGGGTGCCTTTAAGTTAAACAGGCAGAATTTTAAGTTTCCACATTTTGACCTGATGACTGGGCTAAAAGCAACACACGGACAAAAACTAATGCCATCAGAAGATCTAATAATCAAATCAACATTACACATAGAGGTTTTAAGCTATTCTTCATTTTTCCCCCTTGGGGAAATTCACCCACTGCGACTACTGAAGTCATGCAGTCAGCATCCAGGAGGTTTGGAAAGATGCTGTGATTATTATGAATAACTAATGTAATATATTCTAATGTACTGAGAAGAGCTCCTCACACTAAACATGACGAAGGATCCCAAACACTGTGGTAGAAAGTCTCAGCATCTCATTTACAGTATTTACAGTATTTATATGTACTGAAGCTCTTTAGCCGTATCAGACATTACCAGAGGGCAAAGAATCAGGATTTTACGCTGACCAAGCTGCCAAACTGCCAAACTGCCTAAATTATGTCCAAGTCTTCACTGGAGACTTTCAATGACCTCTTAGCGGCTTAAAATGCTATTATGTCACTCTGGCTGCAGAAATTCTCATCTGTGCTTGCCCTCTGCTCTGCTGTAGTAGCCATGTGTGCAAATGCTTAATAAAGCAAGCCCACATTTCTGCTCTCATGCACAAAGCTTAATATAGTCTGCTGGGCACGCTTGTTAAGGCTGGAAAACTGTTCACAGACAAAAAGCAACAAAGTCAGATCACTGTACAAACCATTTTTATGGTGTTGTGGAAAAATCAAAACACAGGACAAAGTAGAGCACTTAGGGCTGCTCAATAATGCATCCAACACCAAAATGCTTATGTGCTTTCTTTACTTCAACAGGGAGGCAAAGCGGTTGACAGGCGTACTGAAAGCAGATCTCAACACATGATGTTTTCTGGGTAAAAAAATGCCCTGAAACATCTCTGAAGCTGAAACACACGGTTCCTTTTGTCCCCTGTGCATGTAACTCAAAGTCTGCGTTTCTGCTGAACAATAGGCCTAAAACTGAGTGAACTCAAAATAATTACTGCCTCTAACCAGTTATCTAGGCCAAAATTCTCATTTGCACAACATGCCAAACTGCTCTAATGAACGGCTGCCAAACATTTATCTGAACACAAATACAGAATGCTATGATAAATGTCCAATCTCTCATCACAACAGTTTACTGGATAAGATATAAGTTCCTGCTCTGTCCATCATCACATGGTGATACTGTCCATTATGTGCATATTTATATATTTAAGTTCACAGTATCTTGTCAATACAATTTGCTTTATTTGATGTGTTTGATGCGGTGCATTAACGTGTGAAATCCCGTATTGTGAAATGACAATGAAGCCTGAATGTTGTCAGCTACCATGACACTGCTTTTAGAGGAGAAATTAATATGAAATCTTTGATTTATTCCGAAGTTTTTTGCTTTTTCTTTGAAGACCTGCATGTCAAAGCAACATGAATACACCTGAGACTCCATCCCCATCACTGGAGTTTTCTAATTCAGTCACATCAGGGACTCTTCCTTCCAGGAAGTGAAGAGGGACAAATATTCTGGTAAGGACTAACGCACATGCTGACGAAGGCTACAGCCCACATCTTCTGGGGTACTGGACTGACCAGATTTTGAAAAATGATTTAAATATAATGATAGATTTGTGTGAAGTTTTGAGGGAAAACTATCAGGCATTCAAGTCTGAGGACCTCCTTGTAGCTGTGCCACATATAAAACTTAGAAAACAATTCATCTAAGAACTGGCAGCCAAGAAATTATGCATGTGCAAAGGCAGCATTCACAGCAAGAAGGATCGACTATGACTCCACTAATTCAGAAAATTACCGCTGTAGTTATAATTCAGATCTGCATATAAAACAAAGAATGCATCAAAGCACAATTAAACAAAATGTGTTTGACACGTGTAAGCACAATAACCAGTGGATTTTCTGGTGGAAAGCGTTGTGCAGGTTTAGATAAGATATTGATCTTCTAATCTTTGCTGTGTTTGTTATTTTCGACTTCGTCTGCTTGACGTCTTCCACATCACAACATGACTGATGAACTTTACTGATGTGAAATCAGTTAATATCAAAAAACACATATTTCTGGATGCCCCAAACAAAGCGGACAGAGAAGGCGCTGGAGCTGCAGTGTTTTCTTCGCCAGTCAGTTAAGATCTGTAAACGTGCGAGTACCTGTCGCTGGTGCTGCAGGTGGCGTTCAGGTGATGGCAGAGGGATGACGGGCCCGGGCTCGGGGACGTCCCCTGGGGTTTGTGATAAACACAGTCTGTCGTCTCGAACTGACTCCCCCTCCGTCTGCTCCACTACCACTCCCAGCTCTGGGATGCCCTCCAACTTCTCAAACTGGAACAGATGATACAGCCATGAAAAGCCTGCGTTTTAATTCATGCGCTTGTTTCTGTGTTCCAACACGCCCTGCTTTAGGCTCACAGTCATTGAGCCTCTCCCAGCATGCAATGGGTAGATGGCAGAGAAATATTCAGTCTTTTACCATCACACCTGCCACACTGATATTCATTTATAACTGTGGTCAGTTACAGCCATGCATGCATTCAGTTTCCATCCCTTTGGAATAAATGAACCTGCAGGTTAAGTCTCGTTGCAAACCGACACTTTGCTCTCTGTAAGACGCTGGCACGTTGCTCATTATTTGTCTATAAAGAGATACTGGTAATCCAAACATATCTGACATGGAGGCAAAGGTCTGTAGAGCAAGGAATTATGGGAGTAGCAGAGTGAAACCACTGAACCTGAAGGACTGAACAGCAACACACTTAAAATGGCCTTCATATTACCAAGAGTTTGCTGATATGCGCTGAAAAAGTTTTATATCACCTAAGAAACACACCAGCCGATGGCTTTAGCTTCAGGGCTCACTGTGATTTGCAGGGATGGTCCTCTGTGTCAGTTAGAAGATATATGCACTCATTAGATTTATGAAGTCCTGCTAGGAAAACGGCCAGTGTGTCTTGAATCTCATCTAAAGTGTAGGCAAACTCGCTGATTTCCAAGATCTGAGGAGCGTCTAATTCTGGAGGGTCCCAAAGCAAAACCCTGCTGGAATTAATCACTTGAATTCTTCAGCCGATTTTATTTATTTTGTGTTCAAATTTTAGTTAATGTTGGTTAGAAGATTATTATTATCATCACTATTGTATCCTTTTCTTTGCATTTGCGTGAGTCAAGTAATAACTGGATGTGCACAAAGAGCTAAATGCAAACGGGAGTGAACACATAAATAAAGGTTAAATTAATGAACTTTGTCTTGTTCTTGGTGGAAATCCCCTTTTGTTAGCGTGTGTTTGTATGATTTCGGATTTCCTCTTTGTAGACTTATGAGAGCGCAGGAAAATTTTAAAACATCTTCAGAAGCTGCTGTCACACAGAGGGACGACCCTGAATGTTTGCAGACTAATCATGAACCAGCAACAACGTCTGTGAGTCCGTAAGACACTGAAACTGTTTCATCCTGGCTTATAAAGCTGAGAGGCTCTTTGAAACTGTAACTTCAAAACTAAACCCGACTTGTGAAAATGTTCTGTTGGGATTCAATGTCAAGTCACGAACGTGTGGTAAACATCCAGCAAGGTACACGTGGGCTCCTCACTGCTGCACCATCTGTAGCACAAATTAGGTTTCATGACACAATACTGCATGAATTAACTGATGACTAAATAAGTATTACACAACAAAGCAGAGGGGTGGGATGGGGCTGTTTTTCAGGAGTTGGACTCGGCCTCTCGCTTCCAGTGAAGGGAAATCTTAATGCTTCAGCATACCAAGACATTTTGGACAATGCTGTGCTTCCAACTTTGTGGCAACAGTTTGTTGAAGGCCCTTTTCTATTCCAGCATGACTGTGCCCCAGTGCACAAAGCAAAGCTCCATAAAGACATGGTTGGATGAGTTTGGTGTGGAAGAACTTGACTGGCCCACACAGAGTCCTGACCTCAACCCCATCCAACACCTTTGGGATGAACTGGAACGGAGATTGTGAGCCAGGCCTTTTGGTCCAACATCAGTGTGTGACCTCACAAATGCTCTACTGCATGAATGGGCACAAATTCCCACAGAAACACTCCAACATGTTGTGGAAAGCCTTCACAGAAGAGTGGAAGCTGTTAGAGCTGCAAAGCTGTCTGTGCATTTACAATGAGACGTCATTAAAGTCCCTGCTGGTGTCATGGTCAGGTGGCCCAGTACTTTTGTTCATATAATGTAGCTTGCTGAGTACAAACAGGAGAAGCTGCATGGACACTGAGAGCAGTGAACCCGAGCACAGCTGAGAAAAAGGCAGCAATTACAGAAACGTAATCTCCATCAACAGTAAATTCAGGGGAAAAGCCTGGCCAAAGTGCTCTGTGATCTCCTGGGAAGTGCTGAGCATACGAATGCTCATCACGTGAACAATCCACAAAAAGCAAAACAAAACCAGCAAAATGTGAAACCCGCAGATTCTGAGTTTACTCAACCAGGAGCCCAGAAAAGACAACAAGAAAAAGTGAAGCATCTGCCGTTGAATCAGCAAGCTGAGCAACAAAACAATTCGCTCGATCAACTACAATAATTAACCAGAATATCGAAGTGGTACAGGACCAAAAGTGATTCATGATGAGCCTCTTGTTTGTTAGCATTAGCTGACTCAAACCACAACTGGATATGCTTTAGTAGTGTGGTTTTGAATGAAGAACAGGACGGTACCATCTACATCTACTGCCTGACTCACCTCTGGGTGCACAGTCTCCTCTCTGGAGTTATCCTTGCTGCCAAGCCTCCAGTGCATTAGGATCCACCTGAGCTTCATGTAGAAGACGATGGTGTTGCGCCTGAAGAGACGGACCTCTTGTTGTAGCATGGCTCTCTCCTGAGTCCAGGGCACCTCATGACTCTGAAGTCCCTGCAGCTCCAGACCTCCACGCTGGGCCTCCAGCCGCAAGCGTTCATCTTCCTGCTGTAGGAGGGAAGTCAAAACTCTCAAATCGTTTACACTGGCAAGTAAGTATGTGATATTTAGTCAATAGCAGATGCCATCATATTTTTTTCACGTTGGAATTGCATAAATCTGCGACACAGTCGGATATTAAGCCTGGAAGGCATAACCTTTCTGACCTCTCCACAGGTGGCACTTAAATGTTCTCCTGCTATGCTCATAATCTAAAATGTGCTCAAACATGGCGTCGTGCTGCATTATTGTACCTGAGGCAGAGAAACGACAGCCTCCCGCTCCTCGGTCGCCGCTCTTAGCCTTCGTTCATGATCCAGACGAAACTGGATGTCAGAAGCAGGCGTGTCCCGGAGCTGAACCCACAACAGCACAGCACACAGTTACTTTACCAACACTTTGGACAAATGACGTCTCTGTAAAGCCATATTTGATCGTAAAACAAAATCACAAGGGTTTGTGTATGAGATGATTACACCTGAGTGTATTTGTTCCAATGCAAAAAACAAATTCACCAAGCAGGGCTGAAAAGCCTCAAACGAGATCTGACTGTCCACACAAATAGAAACCCGTTATAGCTTCTCTTCTGCAACGGTTCAGGAAATAATATTCTAATTTAATGCTGCACATTTTGAGCTTGATTGCATATTTCTTCATCTAACGACATCAAAGCTTTTGGATCAAACCTCAGCTGAAAGCATATCAGTCTTAAAGCAATAGTCTGTCTTGGGAAATAGTCTGATTCACTTTCTGGCTGACAGATGAGAGGATTGATGCTATTCTCACACCTGCCCGCTAACTATGAAGCTGAAGTCCGCAGCTGGTTAGTTTAGCATAATATAATGACTGGAAACAAAGTGGAACAGCTAGCCTGACGCTGTTCAGTGGTAAAAGAAAATCTGCCAACCAACACCTTTAAAAATGTCCTGCAGGGAGTCACTGCTCCTCACAAAGAAACTGTCTCACGGCCTTTTTCACCTTCGTGCTCATACGGATTAAACAAATGTAACATGTCAGAGAGCTTGAGATGTGCTGGTAGACAGATGTTGTTTTCTTTGGCCGGTACTAAGCTAGCTTTTTCCACCTGTTTCCTGTCTTTACTGACAAAGAATATTGGCTTCTGCCAAACTAAACAATATTGAAATGTTACTAAATGTCTTTTGATGTGTATTAATACTTAATCACGAACTCTTCAGTGCCAAATACAGCAATCGCAATAAGAACTGAATGTGAGATTTGATTTGTTTACTGCAGGCAAAAAAAATGCTCTAAGGGAAATGAGATGCTTATGTTCATGGCTCTAAATGTAGTGATTTTTCTGCAGCTCGTTTACAAGACATCCCAGTCTGTCCTCAGGAAAAACTCAAAGTGCACACTCTGACAATTTGGAAACTGCAGCGCTTCAGTTCTTTCTCCTGTCCTGCGTGCAGGCGTTAACTGCACCCTCCAACAGTAAGTTGAGCTGTTCAGTGCGTACTGACCCTGGATCACCTCCCTGTCAGCCCAATGTCAAATGCAAATCACACGGGCCGACGGTGCAGAGCTAATCCTGCCACATCCAAGCTGCTTTCCCATTCATTCACTTCACCTCGCAGATTAGACTGCAGCAGAAAGCACGGGGACACAAAGAAATCCGCACGGATGTGCCATAACTGCAACCGTAATAGTAACGTGTCACATCAGCGCTGCCAGTACTCTGCGTTACATAACAGCCAGCAATCTCTCTATGAACACAAGCATGAGGCAGCGATTATGAATCACAGTGTCCTGCGATTACACAGTCGGTTTATTAAACAGCCGAGTCACTGAAAGATTTAACAGATCTGAGCTGGTGTGTGTGTGTGTGTGTGTGTGTGTGGCAGCAGCAGCACTCGCCTCTTTGGCTGCGCTCTCTGAAATGTGTCCGTGAGAATTGTGTACTGTTAACTTTTGCATATGTTTAATTTGCTGAGTTGGTGGTGACACGGTGTGTATGTGTGTGTGTGCAGACTCAGCTGTGACACACAAAGTGCATACATGTGCCTAACAGGCCAATACACTGTAGCTGTCTCACACTGTTTTAGAGGGCAACTAACTGTCTGCCAGCAGATATTATTATCATTTCACCACACAACACACAATCCTGCTGTAAATGAGCTAAAACGTCAGAACTCCTCCTGACTTTGGCATACGTTGCGATCTGGTTTCTTTCTTCAAAGGAGTAAATCAATCGCAAAATGTCAGGGGGCACATGGTACAAATTTAAAAAGCAATAAGAAAATGTTAAACCAAATAAATAAATAAACACAAAATAAAGATCAGTGGCTATAGGAGTGGATATTTAGTGTGAAAATCGAGTGAGTGAATGAAGTGAAATCGTGTGCAGCATCAAAAAGTGAGTGTGGCTGGAGTGTCACTCGACATGCTGGACTGAGTGGCATTCGAAACCTTTGCGAAAATTTGATCCCCTGTAATTCAAAATCAGCCAAATTTGTAATGCGGCGTGTTCAGAAACATCTTGGTGGAGATGTGAGCAGGATCCTTCCTTTCAGACGTGACTTTAAATTCATCTATATGGAAGTACAGTAAACATACTTTGGTGAAGAATTCAGATTTTTCTTTAAACCTCATAACATAAACTTCAAACGCCTCAGAGAACTGGCCTGTACCTGTGCAGGTTATCCGCAGCTTCACTGTAGGGCAAGTGAAGTGTTTCCTGGCATGATACACCGATTCTCAGGCCAACAGACACTCCGAAAACAAACCCCAGAAGTGCCAAAACAGTTTTTCTGTATAATGACCCTCAAAATGCCTTTTGCAAAAGCATGACAATAGATCATTTAAATTAATGTATTTAACTGTCTATTATGTCAATTATGCAAAATATACTTAATGTACTTCATTAAAAATTACATGCTTTGGCTTGTTTTGGAGTGTCTACAGGTTCTGCAGAGCTGCATTTCCCAACAGCTTGCCATGAGAAAGAAAAAACACTAGTCGCCCTACAGAGAAGAAGTCAAATTATCTTTTAATCAGTTAAAATGATTAGAAGGCCTGTGTACGTGGTGCCAGTGTCAACTCAGTCCCACAGGTGGAAGGGAGATGGAGGAGGGAGGAGGCACTGACCTCTGCTCTTAAAGCCAGGGGTCTGTGGTACCTAGTGAGTCCCGTGGCTCCCCTGCTCTGGGCCTGGCCCCCACCCTGGCTCTGGCTCTGGGGCTCCACGCCTCGCTCCTGTCCTAGACGCCACTCCAGCTCATCCCTCTGACCGGACTGTGAGTGACGTGGAGGTGGGGAAGGGGAGGAAAGGGGGGAGGTGGGAGGAGGTGAGGACGGTGTGGGTGTAAGGGGTTAGGGGGTATGGATGACAGGTGCAGGTACAGGGGTGGAGGGAGTGGGGGTGGTGGTGGTGGTGGCGATATTAGGGGAGATGTGTGAGATGGATTGTGGACAAAACAGACAGAAGACAACACACGGGGTGAGGGGACGAGGAGAGAAAGCGGGCGGGGAAAACAAACAAAAATAAAACAGAAAATGGGTAAAGAATATAAGCAGAGGGGGGGAAATTAACTAACAGACTACACGGTGTGGAGAAGAACAAACGGGCTAGAGTATGAAGAAAAGCGCAAAGAGAAAGACCAACTTAAAGATGACGGCGTATGAGAGAGATGAGAAGAGAACGAGAATGAGGATGAACAAAATCATGGGCTGAAACATCTGGCGGGAACACAAAGAGGAACAAAGAGAGGGAATCGGGGGGGAGGGGGGAGAATGCAAAACACTTGTTATGAAGCGCATGCAATGAGGGATACATGAGTCCAAACCAACAGCTGAGAGATACCACGGCAAACTGCAGAGCGAGAGCTAGCACGCTAAAGGTTCCCAACACATGCCGGTGCACAGCCCTGCGTGTTGTTGAAGCGCTCAGCTAAGGGAAGGTGCGGCCCGAGCCTGTGTGATGCACACTCTTTTCAGACAATACAGCATTTAAAAGTTCTACTTGAAGGTCTACGAGTGATCGTTTAGCATGCGGGATACATCAGTTTTCTCAAGCACTGCGACTTAAGCCAAAGTCACACAAACAATTAAACCCTTTAAAATGGAATCATGAGATCTTGCTATTATGAGATAAAGTCTAAAGTAATAATTGCAAGAAAGCATCTCATCTTCTCTTCTCTGGTGAATATGTGCCTCTATACATATCTTAATTTTTAAAAATTAATTTCATATCCTTCACTGTACACCCGACCGTCTACTGCTGCGGTGAGAGTTTTTTGCCCTGTAGCCGATTACATTTAAACCTCCATTATTTTACAGCTTTGGATGATCTTCGACAACTCTCAGTGGACGAAGGCCTTATCTTGCTTTGAGCAGGTGTGAGTTGTTAGTACAGTGGTTAGCCATGACTAAACCACCCAGCTTCACCCAGACTAACCAGCGAGTCCTACAAGCAGTGGAGCAAAGCAGAAACAGGTCATTGGATAGAATGAGTATGGAGGAAGCTTCACTCTATAATCTCTCCAAAGCACACTGGGGTCCTTGAAGTGAGAAATGTTTGAAGAGCTGTTTGTTTTATTCCACACGACAGCCCGGCTGACACGAACAGAAACCCAAGATGTCTGCCTGATCATGCAGCACAGAGATAATGAACCTGCTTTGGAAGAGTACACAGTATGTTGACATGTTGACTGTGCAGAGCAGCAAGCAGGACGCCAGCCAGCGAGGTTCTTCCACAGGCAGCTCACTCAGCGCCATGCAACTCCGGATTTGACTCTTCCTCAACAGAGGTTATTTTAGACAGCGCACACATTTTTATGGTTCGTCTCCTTGGCAACACCACGGAGTAACCAATCCCACGTGTGTTTGCGTGCGCGTGTGATGATATGTTGTGCAAACATAACAGCTACACCATTTATGTGTCATAATGAGTCATACAAATGATAGTGTGGTGTAGCAGAGCTGTAAAGCGTCTACTGAACTTGATCATGCAACAATTTCACTGTGTCAGGGAAAAGCTTTGAATCGAGCCAAATGGAAGAAGCTGCCATAAGTCCTTTGGTACTTACTCCATTCACTCCAAGCACCCTTTCGAGCACCCTCCTAAGCACCCTCCCTTGGCCCTGGCTGACTGGAGGCAGGGCAGCTGCAGACAGTGAGTGCAGGGAGAAGGAGGCAGGCAGGGCTGCTGACTATGAGGATGTGCATGGAGATGCAGATGTGAATGTGGCAGCAGCAGGAAGCGATGGTGGCGGTGGCGGTGGGTCAGGGGAGGGGTGGCAGTAGTGCCAGTGTGGTAGAGCTGGGTGGCTCATGTTGGAGCAGGAGGGCCTGCAGTGTAACCCTGTGCTGGCACTGAACGTCTTCTTAAACGATAGGTTCGGATGTTTTCGACGTCTGTCTAACAAGTCTCGTGATGGTCTAAATGTAGCTCGCGTTCCCTTTAAGCGGGTGACCAAACTCTGTTCCACAATGACAGTCAATGAAGGATCGAAAAGAGGCATCGCTATGAACACTTGTCCCCAAACAAGCCCAATTTCAATGTGTGTATTCATACTGAAAATCAATGAGGTTTTGTCCTTCTGCTCCACAGGGGGCTCCTGTCCTCCCTGACCTCACCTTAGGAGGCCTGCATTACCACCTGACAAGTCACAACTGTCCACCTGTTTCAGCCCAACTGCACTGTAAGAAGAGGAGGACAAAATTCACAGTCCTCGCTATACGTAAAAGTCTCACTCGAGTTTGAGCTTGTCTGAGTTAGCCGAGAGGAAATTGAAAGAAAAAGGACCCTAACTTCTGGAGGCCAAAGCCACATATTAGCTTAGGCTGACTGTAAAGGAGCACTCTGCTTATTGAGCACTGCACTCCATTACCCGCAATGCAACTCAACAGCTCAGACGGTGACTTGGATACCTTATGCTAGCAGTAGCTAATCTAGCCTGAAGTTGCTAGGCGAGCTACAGAGGTTTAGTACACTCACTTCTTAACTCCACCACCCTGGATGGCATTCATTTTCAAGGTGACTGATTTTGATGAGCGAAAGTTTGACTTGCGCTGAACGAGGACTGTGATTTTCTTCCTTATTTCTTACAGTGGAGTCGCTCTGCTGCCACTGTTGAGAGGCGAAATTATTATAATGTCACATCTGTCTCAAAGTCTCAGATAGACTTGAAAAAATCCGAACCCATCTTCAAAGATATGTTTGGCCACATCTTAATGAGATTCCCCACTGACAGGCAAGGCTGTGGATAGTATGTCTGCTGTCAAAGATGTACGGCGCTGCCACTGTCTTTAATTAGAGCTGAATTTTTGCACACAGTGCTGACTTAGGATCTCATTTAGTTTATTTTGGCTTTAAATGGTCCACTAATGACTGCACACTTAGGGCCATTAATTCCAGCCTAAATGAATTCTCACATTTACAAATACACCAGTGGGTTTTCTCATGGCTGAGCTATACATCAGGGCTCAGCTTGCTACTTCACAAGAGTTTGCAGAGTAAATCGTTTTGTCTGCTGCTATTTGAATGCAATGAAGCCATCTGGCGTGATACTGTCTTATATTGCACTCAACTTTTCTTTCTTGTGACATGATTTCATCTGGACAACCATGTGGAATGCCTTTGATTTTGAATGCTAATCAATGTTCCTATGCAAGATTTTAAAAGAACATGTTGTTTACAATAGTCCTAAGAAAATCTAAAGTATTAATTTGTGCCCATCGTGGCTGACAGGCCTTGTCTTGTTGCAAAAGAACAAAGCAGCCTTACCTGGAAGTCCGTCACCAGGTCCCTTCCAAAGGTGCCAATGGGAGAGTCACGGGACATGGAGGTGACAGTGGACAGGAAGCTGCTGGACTCTGTGAGGTTTGGCATGGGTGACAGATCGTCTGTCCTTTCTCTCAGCCCGTCCCCTACATGGTCCAGCTTCTCCATGAAGATGTGTAGCTCGGTGCGAAAAGCCTTCATGCGAGTGTTGATGGTGTCAAGGACTTGAGTGTCTGGTTTGTTTCCAGACGCGGTCCCTCCTTCCAGGCTCTCTGCCGTCGTCACCAGCAGCCTGCCGTCAAAGATCAGACTGTCAGTGTCCGTGATCAGTCGGTCAACCGTCTTCCCGAGCCTTTCCGCCTCACGTTTCACATTTGCGAATGACTCCCGTTCTTCCCTCCTGCGGTTGGCCAGTTCAGTGGCACTAAGCTCACTGCCATCTGAAGGTTTGATGCTTCCGAACCCTGAGGTGGTTGCTGTTTTCTCAAACAGGTCTTCGGAGTCGCTCTCGCCCCCAATCGGGCCCTCCCGCTTGGGGTGGAGGAGAAGAAGCCGCCCTGCTTCCTCGTCCTCAGCGGCTTCTCGTCGGCCTGCATCACTGTCTGCGTCGCTGTCTCGAGGGCTGCCAGTGCGCAGGCCCAGGTGTGCAGCCAGGTCGCAGCGCTGGACGTTGGACATGAGGACTCGGTTCTCGTACTGTAGCTTCATCACCTTTCCACTCAGCTCATTGATCTGCATTCGGGCTGATTTAAGCTCCTCCATCATCATCCCGCTGCTGGAGCCGTTACCGTTCCCCCCATTGGCAGGTTTGAATAATCCTCCCTCGGTGCCCTCCTCGCCAACAAGCCCAGAGCTGCTGCTGGGGCCAAACTTAAAGCGATTGAGCTCTGATGTCAGCTGCCTGTTGTGGTCCTCAATCTCTGAGATCGAACGGCGCAGCAGCTCAGCCTCCTCCTCCACAAACTGTAGATGGCGACGTAGCTCACTTGCCGACTCCAGCGCATCCCCGCCATATGGCGATGAGGGCATGCTGGAGAAGGGTTCCCTCCCGAAGCAGTCTCTTTCATACTGACAGCGGATGTCTTCGTTTTCCGCCCGCAGGCTGCGATTCTCCACCTCCAGCTCCACAATTTTTCTGCCCAGGATGTTAGCCTCCTCCTCCACCAGTTTGAGCCGTAATCGCAGCTCAGCCTCTCGCGTGGTGTGAGGACCACCACCAGAGCACTCGGCCAGAGGAAGAGGACTGTCCACGTCCCCGTAAACTGACTTGTATTTCTGCAGCTCCTGCTCCAGCTCATCCTTCTCCCGGCCCAGCTTGGCCATCTTTTTTCTCATCAGGCTGGACTCCTCTTTGGCAAACTGGAGCTGGCACCTGAGGTCCGCACTGTCCTCCTAGCAGAGTGATGGGGATGGGGATGCCACCATTAAAAACTTTAAAGGACAAAGCTGGTGATATTTTATACGTTTATTGCTGTCAAAATATCTCAGCCCAAAGCCCAAAAGGTATATTGTTGGCTTTGTTGTTGGTATTTGGCTATTCTATACAGCGTGGTACTCTACATTTGACAAAATAAGTAACATCAGCAAACTTATCTTTAGCATACAATATTTTATTATTGTGAATTCAGAATAAAGGGGCAGAATAATACATATATACATTTTATTTTTTACCTGACTTGTGGATTTCTTGTCTTTGAATGTTTCCCTGCTTCCTCGCCTCCTCAGTGCAGTCTGCAAAATAACAAAGAAAAAGGATGCAATCATAAGTAATCATATTATTGCAATACACTTATACCCACCAATACTGAAATGTTATTCAGGTGTGCGGCAAGGAAACAGAAAATTACATAAACCAACATGCAGCACACCAATTAAAGCAATAAAAGAGACTTTCTGAATTCAGTAGAGAGGATTTCTGCAGTTTTATGACGCTATTATTATTTCCATATATCATAATGCCAGCGTTCATTCAAGCATGTGCAGTCATAGTAATGATGGTACCACATTACACCAAAAGGCCAGAAGAACATTAATCTATGTGCACGTCTTACATAACATTTTTCCATCATCAGGTCAAAGTTAATAGTCAGGAAGTATTTACTCTCATGCAGACTGCAGACCATGTGACACATTTACTGTCTGATTCATGCACACATAGTAACAGCAATAGCCTGTATCAAAGGCCAACATCTGGCTATCGTGTCAGTCGCACTGCGAGCGAGCGAACGGACGCCACAATTCTGCTCAGCACTCAGACTTCAGAAAAACTTCAGAGTGCAGATGACGAGGACGTTCGGTCCTGACGTTTGACGAAAAGTGCACCAGGGCACTTTAGTACCCATTCAGAGCTCGAAGCGACAGACGTCTTATCCCGGCTCAGATTCGGTGACACATGGCGCTTCCACAAGGCTCTGAGGGGGGGTGGGCGGGGGGCACATCTGCCTGTCCAGTGGTGAAATCTGTCCTGTAGCTAACACTGCTGTACTCACTGCACGCAAAGCCCGGATAACACAGGGACTTCTGCACGCCAGCTTAAGTCTTACCAACTAATAAAATCATTCATTCTTATCAAGTCTGTGCACTTCCCTTCACCTCCGGCTGCAGCTCTGTAAGGCTGGGAAAAGATGGACAAGCACTGAGAGGAGGGAAAAGGAGGGAGGAGGGGGAAGAGGAAGGAAAAAAAACTCCTCCCCCCATCTCTAAATGCAGAGTGCAGAGCTTTCAAGTGTGAACCATATTTCCAGGAACAGACTGCTGCCCTGCCGGAGTTATTTAAAGGTTCTGATGATCAGTTAAGCTGTGCTCCTTTCTAGGAAACATAAGTTCATATTAATATTTCTGATCTGCACAATCATATTTCAATGGTCTCCCACTTTGTGAGAAGTTGACCACGAATCGTCTGTGAGAATTTTACCACGCAAGGATTAGTTTTTACATTTTCATCCTGCATTTTTGTATTTTATAGGTTGATTGTTTAGTTTAAATTTAAATTGTTAGTAAATCAGTTGTTTGTTTCAGTACAAAATTTTCCTTTGGAAGAGATCAGAGAATACTGACGGTGTTTTACTCCTCTTTTATTTAAAGATTTTGAAAGTTTTTCAAAAACTGATTGTGAAGCAAAAAGTGTGTGTTTTATTTTGATTATCATGACATCAGGACTGTTTTCCGCATAACACGTCAAAACATCCTACATGCTGATCTGTTAATGTGACAACATTCACAAACGTTACAGAAACGTTACATGGTGTTCATCGTAGTCAGGACTTATTACCATAAAGGGGTTCATGACTGAAGTGGGGGGGTTAGTTTTACTCCAGTTTATAAATGGTCACGGTTCAGAAACAGCACAGAAAGTCTGATTACTTATGTATAGATTGATAAATGCGCTTTGCAGTTTTGACATCATTTGTGGTTTTTGTATTCCTTTTGTATTTTTAGATCTGATTTTGCCTGTTTTTATGGATATGACTGAACTGTTTTCTAAATTTGCCACTTGAGGGGTGAACTGAGGGTTTTGAATGGAATTACATTTTCCCCAGTTATGACCGAATTCAATCAACAGACTTTTATTCATGAGCGTTTCAGCTGCTGCTGTTCAAGGCTACAGTGGTCCTCTTCTGCTTCTTCCCTCTCTTTTATTTTGCTCTAAATAAAACAAACTCTTCACTGTACAAGTTCTGTTGCCAGCCAAATCAGACCAGTAGGACAGTGTGAATCATTCATGGACGGACGGACGGAAAGTGTGAGGGTGAACCTATTTTGCTCGGGGCGGGGATACGCCTCGACTCAGTCGCTGGCTCTGTGACAGGAAGCAAAGGTTTGCTTGGAAACAGCACCAAAACATGAATGTAAGCACACTGCCGGCAGCCATAGTTACAGAGAGAGATGTGCGCCTCCTGTTTCGTAAAGTGAACCTCTTGCCCACCTCTGTGACATATTTTACCTTGGAGTTTCATACAATAAATTCAGGTGTAGGCTGCACATAAAATTTAATGTAGGCAGGCTGAAGACAGTTTCTGTTGCTGCTCAAACGACCTTCGCTGCATACTGAGGTTCTCTGCCGAGGTGTACTTCATGATCACTAGTTTCAAATTTGTCTTTCATCAACGTGTTATTGAAGACAACAGAATTTCTAGTTTCAAGCTTCTCGGCTTGAAGTTTCTTCCTTTGATGTTTCTGATCCAAACTCAAAGAGAACAAACAGCTACGAGCCGAACGCAGAGATCTTGATAGTCTATGGAGTTCATTTTATTTTATTTTATTCGACAAGAATTAATTACACGATGTGCCTGACATGTTGTTTGGTCCAGTCATGTCTGGTTTTCCCTTCAAAGGAAGGTAAACAGATTCGTTTCTTCCCAGATTTAACTTGTCAAAATCAATTTTTCAGTGACATGTCAAAATGACTGAGTGACGACACACTTCAGTTGTTTTCCTCACGGCGGCTCTAACCCACTTCATCCTCGGGAATCCTTTCCGAGACTATAATAGTTTTTATTCAATGATGACGGACTGTAATACGTGGTTTAGTTATTTATTTATCGGCCTCATCAGACGTGGGAATCCTCACCCGTCCCAGCTCACATCCCTCCCTTGCCCTCCCCCCCCAGGTCCAGTCTCAGCTTTGTGTCAGTATCTCCAACACCAGTCGTGGTTTAATTCCCAGCCCCGGTGACAGAGCTAATCTCTCTGGGGAGACAGCAGATTAAGCAGCATCTTGTGCAAAGCTCCTCGGCACCCCAGACCGCCACAACCAGGGATCCCTGTTTACTGTAAAAACCCTAATAATTCATCTATGAGGTTTTTTTTTTATTTAATTTTGTTAGGGATAATTTGTTTGAATGACAGAATATTATCACAACGAAGAACATGGAATGATATTGAGTCATTGTTAATAGTGCTGAATCGATTTGAGCGGGCAATTAAAGAAAAATCTTTCTACTTTATATAACTGGAAAGTTTTGGACTGTTGGATGGACAAAAGATGAAATCTGTGGGTCTCACTCTCTCTTCTCCGGCATTTTGTATCTCAAACAATTAGTCAAAAAAAATAAAAATAATAATGAACAGATTAATCAATAATGAAAATGATTAGATGCTATTAGCTGCAGCCCTAAGTGCACAACAACAACTGCTGAAATCGGACTCAACCACTGACATCATATGCGCCTCCTGAGCAGCTCTGCCTGTGAGTGTTTGTTGTAGAGCTAAAACCCCAATCTGCAACACACACACGCACACACACACTTTCTCTGTTCTTTGTGTGCTTGCATTTCTTCCACTCTAACACACAGTTGCACTCGTGTGCACCCACAGAGCACACAGGCACAAACACACAGCCATCCCTCTCCATCATCACCTGAATGCACTGCTCTCACAAGCCTGTTAGCATGGGTTAGCGCGGTCAGTCATGCACTCATGCAGGCTGGCAGGCGGCTCCAGCTGGTATGGGAGCTGGCTCTAGTACTGGTGGGGCTGGTTTTACTCCCCTGAGCCTCTGCCAGCCTGCGGGATTAGAAGATTGAAGTTGTACAGTTGTGTAGAAGGCTGGGACTGAGAGAACCAGGTGCTGTGGCCCTGACTGACTGACTGTCTGACTGTGTTTCTCTGGGCTTTTCCTTCCTGGACCTCTGCATCCCTTACTACTTGGTCTTATTGCCTCCCTCATTCACCCCCTGAGCCTTTTCTCCTCTCGTTTGTTGCTTCACATCCCTGTCCTTCATGGATTCATGTGTCACAGATTATGGACATCTGAAATGGGGGGGTGAACATCAATGCAAGCGCACTAAAAATATCTTTAAAGACCTCATTTATGGCGAGAATTATGTTTAAGGGTTAAGATGAGAGTTGAGATTTTATTATGCTTGGTTGAAGGTAGATTTAAGTCTTGGCTTTAATTTTAAGACGAAGGCTAGAATCAGGCCAGGAGTTTCAGGGTCAGACCAAAAATAGCATCGTGTTAAAGGAACACGCAGAGGGGTTGCCAGGGACTTTTATTATAACTTACGTCGTTTCCCCTTTTCTCTTTCCCCTGGTTTCCTGTCAAGTCTGTTCAGCCAAATCGTAAAAAGGCATAAGATGACCAAAAAAGTACAAAGGTGGTGGAGGCTTGCTTTTACAGGTCGCCAAGTAGAATTACGCCCTGTAGGAATTCGCTGGACTTACTGGATTGTGATTTCACAATAGCTGATCCAGCTGTGTGTTTGGTTGGCTGAAAGCTTCTACATAAGTGCTTCTCTCTACCAATGAGGCACGAAGGCAGCCTACATATTAAAGTTTAGGTTTGAAATCGGAACCTAAAGCATTTTTGGGGGATAAAAAGGTTGAATTTGAGGTAAATTCAGATGAATACGTTGGCTTTAGACTTAAACCCACAAAGCCAGTTAGACAAATGATGCACAGGATGGCATCATGTACATGATGTGTGTGATACTGCATTTATGTTCCACAGCCACTTGCGGTATTTTTTCTACCTCCTGTCACTCACCGTTACAGTATTTGTGTTTGTCGTTGTGGGACTGGTTCTGTCTTTGGCTCTCAGGGGAATACATTCAACAGATGACTAAAAGAACATTGTTCATTAGTGAAACTCTGCTGTTGAAGGAAAAACATGCGGCTGCAACAATCTCACTACAGCCTCTTGGAGAAAACCAGTGCGTTCACAAGGGAAAAGGAGAATATTGTGTACTCTGACTGTTTGCGTAAGACACTGAGGCATTTATTGAACAAGTGCTGGCTGACACAGCACAGTGACATCACCAAAAAAATCCCAACATGGGGAGGGGAAAAAATATTATGGGGGGAGGAGGATGAGTAAAAATGGGAACACAGCGAGTGTATTTGCAGCAGCATCTGTACTCAACAGCTTGGCCTATTTATGATTTTCCTCAAAGACTGTAACAGTGCAGAGAGCGGCGTCTGGCTCTGGTAATGGGATTTAACAGGAAGTGTGGTGTGACTGGCGAAATGGGGCGGGATGGAGGGCTGCCGGGGGGTGGGCGAGCACAAAAGGAGCTGCGACGGCCGCTGGATGCAGATAAACCCCGTTCTCAGCCCTGACAGAGCAGCCTAAGACTCCGACACAACAGAATAAATATCGCTCACCCGGCGGGAGAGCTCAGAGAGATAAGTCGCTATGAAATGTTTAGAGGCAGATTATATTAGTGAGATCTGGATGAATGAGCCCTCAATCTGGACTGTAAGCCGTTTCAATAAATTAATTAATACACACTTGAGTGAATGCATGCGAGTGTCACAAGCTCCCGTTTTATCGTTTAATTCAATTTTTCTCCATCCAAGGACACACTCTGACGCAAGTGTTTTCTTGTAAAGCTCCTGCTACCCCGTGATTTACGCCCCTGTGTTATTTTTATAAGGACGATCAATCCTTGGTTTGCAGCACCTGCAGCAGGCCTGTTCGGTCTAAATATACCGCATCTGGATGTGCATCCATCGGCCGAATGCGAACCGTGCAACCCACTGGAATTCAATCTGCCGGTGAAAACCCGTGCACAAACCCCCACGCTGGCTTCTGAGAATAGCCGTGGTAGTGATATTTCAAAAAGCTCTAAACCAATCAAAGCTAACTGAATTAAAGTAATCCAGCAGAGTGCGCTGCTCAGCCGACGCGTGTCCATGTGAACACGCGTGTGCATCTGCAGTCATCAGTCTCCCACATGAAGCCAACAACGTGTGGGTGCATGTTTTCTGTGCTCGTCTGTGTGTGCGCGCGCCTGCTTTATTGTGCTGCTGCATGTGTGCGCGGGTTTCTATACATCTGCCCGTGTGTGCGTGTGTCTGGCAGCGAGACAGGCTGGATGCAGCAGTCGCTGAGGTCACTCCAATGTCAGGCCTTCCACAGCGGATGTGAGCATCTCGTAAACAGACTTCGGCTTCACCGTCGCCACTGCATCTCGACGTCAACAGCTGTCAAAAGATGACTCTCCTTAATGTTAGAAACACGCTGCTCTGATTAATGATTTTATATTAACAAGGGATCAAGTGACTAAATATAATGTGAGAATTTGATTTTTCAGCTCCTTGTTGTCCTTTTCTGGTCTGTAGTTTTTATTGTTTTGGTCCACTTTCATCAACCCACCGCACACAACCTGCCCAGCACCAAACAAACAACAAAGTTAGCAGTCAGCTGGTGAACACAGTGAAGCATTTAGCAGCTAAAGAGCCAGATATTTCCCTCAGGACACCAGCTAACTAACTAACTAACAGACTAACTCTGCCTTTATTCTACAGGCTAATTGTAATTTCTGTCTATATCATCAATATTTTACAAAAGTGTTTCCAAACATTGTTAATGTGCTCGTGTGTGTGTTTCAGGGTCCTCCGCTACATGAAGCTTCATGAATTCAGAGATTTTAAGAGTTTGTCTATCTCTGCAACCAAACACTATCAAAAGATACTGAGCCACTGGTTTATAAGTCCTAAAGTCAGATCCTTCTCCAAGTCCTTGAATGGAACACAGTATTTATGACTGAAACGTGATAATCGTATAATACAGGAAATCCCTGATGCGTATCATTCACAAAAATCTAATTACCTAATTACTGGACTGGAGATCCATCAACCATTTCTCAAACAAACTGAATTTTAACTTTTCCAGATACAACAGTGAGAACACAACTACGTAACCTTGCACGTAAAAACATAAGAAGAGTTGGTGGTGCTGCTGAACATGAGAGGCTGCTATTCTCGGTTTCCCACTGGAGACTCGTAGGCCCCACAGCAGACTGAGAAAACACGAATTCTCTCAGGAATCGACATCGTGGCTATAGGGACCTATGGTGACATGTGCAGGTTGTAAATAACCCTGGCTGCAACATGAGCACAATACGCCCCGTCTGTGTGTGTGTGTGTGTGATTTAATGTTTGTGTATGTGTGTTTCTGCAGGAGGTCGTGTGTGAGCAGCGGAGGGTCACTCCCGTCCTGTTCCTCTTCACTAAGCCCACCCTGGCCTCAGTCTGGGACTCGACATGCATTAAAGAGCAGCACAATAGAGTTTTTATGGGGCGTGTCACTCCGCTTTCACTCACGCTTTACAAATCTCCCGGAACAACCCGACAGCCTGGCACGCCGCTCGCAGAGAACACGATGCCGCGCTGCCAACTGGCGCAATGCAAAGACACAAGCCTGAGACGACTTTTAGGTGAAATAAGTAGTCAGACTTTTCCTGCTAATCCCTTTCACTGAACAGTATATGTTGCTCTGTGCAAGGGATTAACAACGCTGTGAGTTGCTATTTCACGCTGATTTTAAATAAAACAAAAGGATAATTAGCTGCTAATAATAATTTGCAAATTGTATGATTACAGGATACAAAAAGGACTGAACGATTTAGCAAACACAAACAGCTGCAAAGTGTCGTCCTCCGCTGTAAATCAGGTGTAACAACATAACACAAGATCGGCCTTGTGATTAGTCATTCTGTGTGTGTGTGTGCGTGTGTGTGTGTGTACGTGTGTTGCATGCATGACGCATTAACTTGCTGAACCGGACTGGTTCTCAAATGCCTCGGGTGTGTAGTGCTGAATCGGCAGATCCCACAGTAAGGAGGGAGTGGGAGAGGAGAGAGGAGAGGCCACATTTCGGTAGGTGCTCCCATTAGCAGGTTTGGCTCCTCTGAAATGTGGAATTACAATCAGCTCCTCCACGAGGTCCCCTCATGAAACACACACCGGCAGGATTCATTTATATTCTGTCAATTTACTCTTTTTTTAGTCAAAGCTCTGCTCAGTGTGTGTGTGTGTGTGTGTGTGTGTGTGTGTGTGTGTGTGTGTGTGTGTGTGTGTGCAAAGTAATCTGTGTATTCTGCGAGTAAGCAAAAGTAAGAGATGATGAGGGAAGCAGCAGTTGCTCACAGCACCTTAGTAATACATGTTGAAGCCTTTAATGAGGGCAGAGGGACAAGGAGAATAAGCAAAGCAAGGAGAGAGGCAGCGAAGATGTAGTAAAGCATATCAGACCAGGTGGAGACGGATAAGAGGGAGTGGGTGTGGCTAAATCAGCCTACACCAATAAGGAAAAGCACTGAAAAACAGCTGCTTCTTTTTCCTATCTTGTAAATCGTATTGCGAACCCTCTGATTCATCCTGTTGGACTCTCAAGGTCGGGAACCACTGAGCATGAGCTGACATTTGCACTTCTCGCTGCTCTTTACTTGTTGCTTTATCCTTCTTCTGCTAGTACACTAATTTTATTCTTCCTGGGTGAAGTACGCGCTCTACTACTGAGTGAATATTCCAGATTACCCCCCCAAAAAATCTGTTTTAATTAAATACAAATGTTTCTGAATTCTCTGAACTGTAATAGTTAGAAGACATCTCTGCTGGCTCGCAGTCAGAAGCTACACTGGTTGGTTGCCTTGTGAACACCAGCAAAGCCAGGAAGTCCTCTCACAGGACTTAATGACCCATCGTCTGGCTGGGTTGTCCATCAGTGGCTGCCATGGTAATGGATGGTTTGAGACAAGCAAATCGAAAAGTCCGACCTGGAAACACAAGGTCTGAGATGACAAGCGGAGGCCTTTTTACCACAGAGACCTGGCAAACAGATTCAGTGTAGCTGATACAGTTAAGTAGTGAATTAGAAAATCCTTTTGGTAGCTAAAAAGGATCTGATCTTATGTAAGGATCAATCAAACCGAGAGAACTTGACTAAAACCTAATTTGGAGAAACCGAAATCAAAGTAAGAAGGCTACCACAGTACTGCCCTGGTGCTGCTCGACCGAGAGATGTTGTCTGTTGGAGTAACAAAGGTGCAACACAACCAGTTTCACCAAAAAAGTGACCATAACAGCTTACACTTGATAGATCGCAACTGACTATAAACAGTAAACAGTCTGACTTTTGTTCAGAAGGCATCTCATTTCTAGCCTTCCAATCGGTGGAGAAAAACTACAAACTGTATGTCCTAATTATGAGCAGCTTTTAAAAAATGAAACCTTTAACACCACAGTCTGATGTGGGAAGTTAATAATGTGAACTTTGGCCTGATTCTTGGTTACTACTGCATGTACCAGCTAATTAGCTGAGCTGCTAATGATTGCAGTTAACCTTAGAACAGCTCCTGTTTTGTTTTTTGGTTTTTGTAAAGGCTAAAAAAAGATAAAAATATATAATTTTGGACTACATGAAATAATGTCCTAACTTACATGAAAGTGTTTTGTAATCCATGGCTGGACAATCAGATCTTAAGTGTGAAACCACTCCAATCAACGCTTGCCAAAGCTGTTATTAATCTTTTTTTTAACTGCATGCAATTTATTATATCATAAAGTAAGATGTTCAGACTGTTGAAGTAGCCTTGAAATTTCCATCACTGCTTCGTTAAAGGAACAAACTGATGGACTCGGCCTGAGAGAGAACAGGGGGACACCAGTCAGTTTGACTTTATGACACAGAGGTCACAAGGGGGGTGTCATAAGAAAAAAAAAAATCTCTAAACCTTGAACGTGAGAACAGCAGCGGTAGGATTAAGACAAAGATGCTTAATTATTCCCAAAAAACCCACGAAGGGAGTCCAAACATCTAATGTGAAGGATTCCGACAGCTGATGTATGACACGAACAGACGCAGGTCATGAGAACAGATATGGCAGGGTTAAGATAAGAAAGGCTGTCATAGATGCTTAATTATTTCAGAAGGAACTCCAAAAAACCTGTGAAGGGTTTCACAATCTTAAATCTTCCCGGGTTATTTTTTCCCCGATGACGTGGCAGCATTTGATTAGATGACATTTGACTGAGTTAGACGAGTGGTGTCCTCCTATTCTCTCTGGCCTGATTTAGTCCTTTCACTCCTGTGGAGGGTTGACAAGCGCAGAACTGGCAACCGACCCCACCACAAACCCCCGTGGCTCTGCGAGAGAGCGAGTGGCGGAGGCTCAACTGGAAGACGGCTCCACGACTGCTGGAGGCCAGAACGGGGAAGCGGTGATTGATATTTCTGTTATGAAAGGGACATGAAGAGACGCTCAGGTGGGATGAACGGACATCAGCGAACAAGTAGATCTGGAGCAGATTTCCCGCCCCGAGACAAGAAGTTCTCATTATCTTTGTTATTGAGCGTTTCTCATATTGCACAGGTGGGTTGTTCTGTACTGCCACAGGAAATCAGACTAAATGGACTTCAAGTCTGCATAACGTGATTTCTCTGGGTACGTGATAAATATCTCAATATTAAATTTGAACCAAATAAACTGCTGAACTTTTCTTGTACTACGTTTAACGTTTCGAATTCAGCTACGTTTATGACAGAAAATTCAAATACAGAGTTAATTAATCAGTTTTCACCAGAAAATCTTCTTCTATTTTTGTGTTTTCATATATAAAAAAAAGCATCTGTGACAGCATTTAGACCACCACACGAAGCCAAAACTAAAACACAAAATCTCTGAGGGGACTTTTGGAGGCTAAGGCAGGATAAACAGACTGACACCCTTGAATCTATTTGTGTAAAATCAACAGATTCAACAACCTCGTCTGGCTGATTTATCATTTTCTTGCCACAGATTATAAAATGGACACCAGCACATGTCTACATAGACCATCAAGGTCTGTGCAGGAGGACATTTCCACTCTTTATGCTAAGCTAAGCTCAACGCCTCCAGACTGCAGATTCATATTAAGCACACAAACATTCTTATCTCCTCTCAGCAAGAAAGACAAATGAGCATACTGTCAGACCTTTTCTCTAAAAAGCCAACAGGGGTTAATCAATTTATCAGATAACACATCTTACACAATCCTCTTCTGTACTGCCTGGTTGGAAAATCCTGTATGTCCTGCCTTCAAAGAAGGTAAAGAACTAAAACAGAGAGATTAAGCCCGTTAGACAACAGTGTGGTGCTGTCATTGATCTGACTGTCCAAAACGACCATAAAAGCAAAGCGAATGTGGCAGCCTAAAGGTAAGAGGAGGATAAAATCAATATTAAACCAAGAAAAATAAATGAGCAGCCCAGTTCCCACTCGACGGTTATCACACAGCCTTTGGTGAGGCTGGGAGATTGCAGCGGGCAGCTCCCAGGTGGGAATGTGCGTAACGTAACTGTGAACGAGCTGCAGGACGGGGCTTTAAGAGCACGCAGACTCAGCGAAACCCTTCCCGAGGGAGACACGGGTGACCAATATATCTGAAAGGCGTTCACTCCACAGCTCCGTCGGGAGGTCACCTGAAGCACACCTAATCTAAAAGGCCTGCACTCTCACCAGCAGTCCACGCCAGTGACTTTAAGTGGAGGCTGTAGAAGAAAGCAAACTCGCCGTGTCACAAGAGTCATCGCACTCGTGGAGCAACACTAACAGCTATAAATGTTCGCCGTGGCTCAGACAGGCCAGGAGGAGGGAAGATCTGCCATGTCATCTGCCTGCAAACTCCTCGGCGGCTCTGCAGAGGATTCTGGGAGGGCAGACTGGCAGCCTGCCAGTGGGTGTATGATGTGCAGAGATAGAGATGTGTGTCGAGGGCTGGAGAGGCGAATGTCGCTCTGCTCTCATCACGATGTACAGAGGAGACGGATACGATCGGGGGAAGGTACGCTGGACTGGAGCCCCGAGGCAAAATAACGCTGACAAATCACAAGTGGAAAGAGATACTGCACTTCACATGCTGTTCCTGCCATAACAAATCCCACCAACTCAGACGTCCAACAGAACCAGGATCAGCTCTTTAATGTAACCTGTCTTGAACCAGATGACATCAAGAGTCTCTCTTTCAGAGGAGTCGTAAGAGGATAAAGCTCGTGTTATCCTAAACTCTATGCCTTTGGCAGATGCTTTTGTCCAAAATGACATACAAAAACATATCCCACAAAAAGCCAAAAACCCAACCGTTAATTTATTCTTCTGACAAACAGTCTGCGTTACAGCAGCCACATTTTATTTGAAATTCAAACTAATGCTTCAATGGAAAAACAAAATCTGTATCAGATCAGTATGATTTGAAGTGATTGTTGGCAGCTGCTTGACCGTCAGCTTTTGCTTTTTGCTTTTCCTCAATTATGGCAAATAAGTCCTTCGTCAGCTTGCCTGAAGGATGGCGGCCTTCCAGGCCTGAGCAACAGATGCGTTGATGCAGTTAGCAAGTGAGCTAACGTGACAACTGCAGCGGCAGCAACTTCACCTGCTCAAAGATGATGATATACGTGAACTAGACGTGTGTAGCTCAAAATCAACTTTCAGCCACAACATAAACGTCAAGAAAGGGGGAAGATCGTTTGCTGAAATGATCAAATGAGGACGTCAAAGTTTTCACGTCTTTGCTGGAAATGAAAACCGTGTTTGATCTCTACTGATCTGCCTGTAGTCTGATCTACTGCTTGTTTTTCTTACTATTTCGTAAACTACATTTCTGTTCTTTTCCTTAAATTATTTTCCACGGTCAGAAGTTGAGTACCACATGAATCCACAGTTAGAACAGTTTTGGTTTACTTCGCACCAGAGATTTCAGCATTTCGTGGTTTCTCTGAGCTCTTCTCGTTGGTTGGAAGTGGGTAAGCACAGCTGGGAAAAGGAGACGTCACACACCTCTGATGCAAATACAAAACCTGATATGGCATATTTCCCAACAGGGTCATACCTTCAGACATTTCACATAAGAAAGAACTTTGTCAGGCCTTACAATAGCAGATAAAAAAAAAATCCTTGACAGAATCACAAAGATGGGACAATTGAATTCTCTGACTCAAATCTCATTCCAGTGTAACGACGAAAAACACAATAATGAGTCTGTGCTATATCCGTAAACAGCCTTCTCATGATGGCTGCCGGGCTTTAATTAAGCCTTTATCAGCAGCTCGTTATCCTCCAGTCCGTGATTATCATCTATCCAGGGACTGCGACCATTTTTAAGACAATCTTCTACTAACAATTAGCCAGGCTGATTTTCGTGAGTCTGCGTCTTCATTCTGTGATCTTTAAACTTCTATTAGTATATTTGGGACTCTGCAGAGGTGGACCAGGGGTCTCTGTCCCTCTGGGCTCCAGTCAGGTTTCTTCTGCTCACTAATGGGAACCAGACAACAGAGCGTTATTCTCATCCGCGACAGGAGCTTGGCTGGGAGGAGAGGGGCTGATGGTTAAAAAGGGGGGAGTAATGAGCGGGTGACTGGGCTGTCCAGCTGGCTGATAATGAGGTCGTCCTCACCCCCCACCACCACCACCACTTTCCGCCACCCTGTGCTTCACTGTCCCCTTGTGTGTGTCAAGAGGTTCACAATAGGTTGGTAATAAGAGGGTGGGGCCTTCGCCTTTGCACACATGCCGTCTTTGTGGCTTCAAAAAGGTGGGAGGGGAGCCAATAAAGGACGAAAGTGAGATTTGAAAGACCGTGTTACTGCCAAAGCCCAGTGGACTACCGAGCCGTCACAGAACGTTGTAAAAGATAACGAACTGGGAGCTCAGGGGGCAGCAAAGGCCCACAGTAATCTACAGGGTCGTTACCGGACTTGTTATCAGCCCAGATGGAGATCCTTATCATAGCATTTGTGCCCGTAGGTCTGATAGCTACCAGGAGCTGCGGTGAGCCCCCCTACAAGCTATCAGACTGCAGACTGGTTGACCCTTTTGAAGTACAACTGATTATTACTATGAAAAATAAGGAAGTATCCAACATCGAAAGGTGGCTCACAGATTGTCTCAGCTGACTGGAAACAGAGAGAAGAAGAAGAAGAAGAATAAGAAGATTCCTTTAGAGTAATTAGACTGAAATGTTTGCTGAACTGTATTTGGACAAAAAAATGATGGATCAGTACCAGAGATTAGATTAATACATTATTATTCCACCAGTTGCCATTCGCTAAACTGTTACTTTAAACACATTTTTCAAGGTAAAACCCTGAAACTGGCGAACACCACCCAGTAAACCAATTTATTAAAATAATCAGTGTGCTAAGAGTAGAGGGGCACCGATTGCAATTTTCTTGGCTTATTTCACTTTCCAGTGTTTTTCTGAGTGTGACCTGCTGATTCTGATTTATATAACTGATGGCACATACAAACAAAAACCAACTTTTCCTCAATGCAAAAGTTTACTTTTATAATAAAAGCAATTAATAAACTCTACAAATTCCTCTCAAAATAAAGCGCTCTGGAAAAAGCTATGAATAACAACTGAAAATGAGCTGTACGCCCAACTTTATCTAATATATTTTACTTTACCAAACAAAAGCAGGTGCAACAGACTTACATAAGAAAACAAATGTCAGTTACTTATATCATTTTACAGTACTTATAATACTTCACCAGGGCTGAGGTAATTTATCAGATTTCTGAAGCCTCTGAAGAAGCCTGCTTATGTGTACAAAACATAACAAGAATAAAATGTGAATATTAATTAACATATTAATTCCCATGTCTGCATAGTGCAGCACTTCAGTTTTCATTTTTAATCTTTAAATGAGTTTGAATATCATTCTTCTCCTCTCAAAAGAGAGGCAGAGCTATGAGGAAAGCTACGCTGAAAACTCTTTTGTGACCCATGAATGATCGCTTAAGTGAGAAGCAGCAGGTCAAGAGATCTTTTAAAATTATATAATGGTATAGCAGACACGAGAACACCAGGAGGAAGGGATTAATTTTAAAAAAGAAGAGCTATTGAGAGCAAGTAGAAGAGGAGCAAGGATAAGACTGAGTCAAACGCCCAGCTTTTTGATGAAGTCTTGCCTGGCAGTGCATCAAGCCGTGTGGGCAGGTCTCCGTCTTTACTGCTGAAGTCATCATTTAATCATGACTGCATGCAACATACGAGCCCAGAGACACGGGAGTGCCAGCCTTCCACTTCTTCTTCTCATCAGCCACCACAAATCAAGCACTTCACTTCAAACACCAGCACGAGTCTATAGGCTTCCACGGCGCACAAATACATGCAGCTATACCTTTCATGGAAGAAAATGCTCTGGGGACTGTGCCCATGCAGCTTCAAAGACCGGTATATCGCCCAAAATAGAGCACTTTGAATATGATAGAGGACCCAGGGGGATGGTGGACCAAACACAGCTCTATATATTTTTTTTGAGGAGGTTATATGCTCTTGGATTGTAAAAATAAATAAATAAAAAATGTTGAAAGCCTGGTGAGTTGTTGCTGTTGGGAAAACACAGCCTCACAAGGGAGTTCTGCTTGGTGAAGTGTTTGTATCAACTAGTTTCTACAAAAATAAAACTTGTGTGTAGAGCTGGGTAGAGTTTTCACATTTAAATATTACTGCCAATATCAGTAATTGAGTACTGTTGCCAAAGTGATACTTTTTCAATACCCTTAATGACTATTCACATCTTTAAAAACCTTTTCTTTGTGTGTGAAAGAAGTCACTTGTACTGATGTGGTTATGGATAATGATACCGGCATTTTAGCATCTTTCAGCTCATTGTTTTGTTTTACAGACAAAATTGTTCTGTACTGTTCTGCTGCAGCAGGCAGCTGGTGTCAATGGTAAAAAAAAAAAAAAGCTCTAAAATCCCACTTTCTGTCCAGCACAGAAACTAGCAGGTCAAAATAATGGATCATCAGCTAATGCAGACTAAACAAGAAGAAGAAGCCAAACTGCTGAAAGAGAAGATGTTGCACAAGATCTTTACCTATAGAAAATACAACCTGAAATTGGCCAAATTTAAATAGCAAACTGTCAGACTAAGAGTTAAATATAAGGAAGAAATCAACTCTGGCTTTCAGAACACACTCAGAATGAGAAAAAGTGTGTGTGGGAGGGCTTTTTTCTTTTTGCATAGATAATTTCTTAACCAGAACCTGCAAATACTGGACGGACGGGCGGATGTTGCAGTCGATGCTACACACACACATTTCGTTTGCCTTTTGATGACAGAGTATGAGTTATCGTTGTGAAGCAGACAGCCTGTAGCTTCCTCCTGCAGCCTCTCGCACTGCTCATCGCCGGCGACGCAGGCCTGCGTCAGCCTGCTGCTGGCCAGAACATGGAGACAACCCGCCATGACTCAGACAGCCTCTGACCCCTGCCACATCAAATGAACTCTTTTAGTCCATCAGTGACTCCACACACACCGCACACACACACACACACACACACACACACCCTGTGGTCTTGTCTATAAACGAGGAGTACGCACAGTTTTCGACACTGAGAGCCGTGGGCGGCGTGTGTGACCGAGTGAAAAACCGGTGCTTCTGTCATCATAGATTTGATTTAAAAGGAGTGGTGCTTCCCCTGCGATGACTGGCGACCAGTCCAGGGTGAACCCCGTCTCCCGCCTGTAGTCAGCTGGGATAGGCTGCAGCTCCCCCGAGACCCTGACGGATAAGCAGTACAGGAAATGGATGGATGGATGGATGGAGTGCTGCTTCCCGACAGAAGAAAACACTTGGTCACTAACACATCAAACACATGAACCACGACTTGCAGTTTCCAGTTCCTTAGATGCCTGCTTTACTTTGTCTTATAGTGCAGTAAATTGACTTTCCTTGACTTTTAAAGCATTTTTGGACAAAAAAGCATTTAAAGTTACCTCGGGCTCTTCTTAAGGCATTTTTCAGGATTTTCTGACAAATTACACAATTAATCTGGCTCTTTAGCTGCTTAATGCTCCACTGTGTTCATCACCAAGTCACTAACTTTGCCTGTTAACCATTTGACAGAGTTGGGTGATCATTTTGGGTGGGTTTCTCCACAAGTGACGCCTTTCATATTATACACAGCCAGTTTCTCTGTTGTTAAATTGAAAACATTGATAACAGTACTTCCCTCCTGCCCCACATTAGTAGAAACAGTCTACAAGGGATTCCAGTTCATACCTCAGCTGCAGATCAAAACAGATGCAACCTCTGGCAGAAGGTGGAAAAGCCAAAAACTGTTTTGTTGAGGACTTGTTGAGGACTATATTTCACTCAAGGCTATGGCCCCTGACATACTATTGGGAGCTCTATTTTTCTGATGGCCTGTCTCTTCCTTGTGTTTGGAGGAGATGTGAGAAACACAATGACTCAGTCTGACTTACAGCCTGCCAAGCTGCTGTCAGCCTCCCTAAATATAACTGCTAATGCCATTTGTTACAGTGGAGAAGAGAAGAAACCGAGGAACCAACCTTGGATGAGCACCGTGTATATTCTCCTCTCGGTTAAGCTGAGCAGAGCGCTGTGGGATGACGAGATAATGCTTTTTAGCCCTGCTAGCGGCACAGCAGTTGGTTGGTTTGGTCCAAGCTGAAATATATCAGTAACTACTGGATGGATTGCCGTGATGACATTTTGTACGGACATTAAAGACTTTCAGATGATGAATCCTGCTGACTTTGCTGATCCCGATTTTTCATCTGCAGCTGCCATTTGTTCAAGGATGTAATTTGTCCAATACTTCGGTTTATGACAAAACACGTGCAAAACTAACGCCATTTCCACCACCCTCTGTCAGATCTTGTGTGTAGTGCCAATTAGCAAATATTAGGATGATGGCACCCTAAGCTAAGATGCAAACATGGCAAACGTTACTGTATACCTGCATGTCATCAAATATGTTTCTTCTTCCTGCAGCAGATTTAAAATATAGCCAGAATGATCTGCTGGGTGAGGGTTAATTTATCACCTAAAAGCAAAGCTGCAAGATTAACTTTTCAGCCTCTTTTTAGTATTTCTGACAATAATCACCCCAAAGGACCTGATGCTGGGAAGAGTTGGGTGTTGGGCAAGACAAGCATGTAGAAAGCATCTCCCAGGTGTTGTTTACTCCCATAAATCATGACTTCATCATTTGTAGACACAAAAAAACCCCTCAAGTTATATTGAGTTTAACTTATTATTATTATCATCATAGTTTTACTGCTCATGTCTGACTGGTTTTCTACAAAAAGTCAAATTGGGGTTTTGGCCAGCACTTAAACTGGTGCATGTATTTCATATAAAAAATTTTTTATATGAAAAACATGTCAGGTCTTAAGATCTCTAAAGATTGTATTTAAGTTGACTTCAAATGTGATTTTGAAATGCTTTAAAATGTCTGAGGACAATTTGACTGCTGTTACAACCAAAGCTTCAGGCTGTTTTGTGGCAGCTTTGATGCCTCCTGTAAATTAAAACACTTCGGCGCGTGTTCATACGGAGGAGGAATTACATTTTTCAAGGGTTTTAAACTTCAAAAGAACTGCGCTTTGCGAATTATAACCCATCACTCCAGGGTGTCATGCAGATTTGATGATTCCCATATTTGCTTTGTGTCGGTGAAAGTTTGCCTTTGGCCTAACGATGCCGTTGCTTCTAAAATGCTCTGCGACCCACCATACAGGTTTAGCCTCCTTCACGAGCCACTCATTTGAGATGAGCATAAAAATGATCAAGTTCAACCATTTTCAGCAATCATGTTGCTTTGTTTACAGCACAGGTCTGACCTTCAAAACGTTGCATTTCAGAGAGCTCGACCTGAACAGCAGTAATCCTTTACGAGTTCACACCTGTTCCTGACCGGCATGCAAATGGCGAAAAACGAGGAAGCTGCAGCGTGAGGACGAGCTTCATACGGACGCGTGTCACTGCAGCAGATTTCGACTTACAGCAGAGTCCCTACGCTGCTCCTCTCCTCACGCCTGCTCTGCTTCCCATTGGTGCAGGCAGACAGAAGATATTAACTAGGTCAATGAGATTCCCTCACAGTCCTCCGACAGGGAACCACAGCAGAGCCCGGCGGAGGGGGAGATATGAAGGAGACGTGAGAGGCTGAGATGAGAAGAGAAGAACGAGGAGGTTCTTCAAAGCCAACATTTCGTCTTCTGCTGAGATCCTGTGAGAAAGACGTGAGAGACGAACACGAGGCGGCTGCTCTGACATGAAACAAATGATGTCTGCAGTGACTTATTAAGAATGCAGGCATTCCCCTCTCGTACCTTTTGTAGTGGTGAAAAACAGCAACAAAAGGTTGAAGCAGCTCCTGGAGATACCCTCAATTCCTATTTTTACATACGTGACAAAAACGCAAACGCTGCCAATACTCTGACAAGAGAGCCGGCTGACGGTTGGTGAGATGTTCCCCCTGCTCCCAGGCCTTATGCTAGCAGCTAGCAGCTGAAGGTTTCTTCATTTCGATTGGTTAATCAAGAAGTCGATCAATTATCAAGTATTCATCCACAATTATTTCGATAATCAGTTTAGTCTCTTTTTTTTAAATAAAAAGTCCAGAGGAATTCCCTGATTCTCAAATGTGTGGGTTTGATGCTTTTTTGAGCCTGACGTGGTGTCTTGAAACAAGCCTGTGAATATTCTCATTCATCCAGGTCATGGTTATCTCAAGGAAATTCAATGGAATGCAACTGGACTTAGTTATTTGTCTTTGAAGACGTTTCACCTCTCATGCCTTTCACCTCTCGCTTGACTAGGCTGGGACTAGTCCCAGCCTAGTCAAGCGAGCATGAACTGATGAAGCCTCTTGGATGAGAGGTGAAACGTCTTCAAAGACAAATAACTAAGTCCAGTTGCATTCGATTGAATTTCCTTGAGATGTCTTGAAACAACTATTTTTTTTCCAATTAACCCAAATACATTTAATTTGTGATGATCTCTTGAAGAGCAAAACAAGGACATATATAATTTGAGAAGGCAGAACAAGAAAATATTCTGCTTTTTTTCTTTTGTAATTTTCACACAAAAAATCACTGAAATGACAAATCACCTATTTTTTGATGACTGATTAATTGACTTATCGTTTAATATAATTTTTCAATATCAAGTGTTTTTGACTCCTGGTTGCACAGAACAAGTACTTTTAAAGCATCACGTTGAGCTCTGGTAAATTATGATGGGATGTGACGAGTCATTTATTTAAAAGAACCAACTAAAAAAATATATATATATATATACATAAATATATCGGCAATGACTTCATCATTAGTTGAATTCCTACTAACCCTGTAAACAAGAGTTTTGGTTGTCAAGGTTTTCTTTTATCATTTCTGCCTCCATCTCAAAACAATGCAGGTAAGTTAAATTTTATTTGTGCTACTTGTGCAAATAACATAATAATGCAGTTACATCTACTCCAAAGAGAAGCATAACTGTATAGTGTTTAGCACAATAAAATACCTTTATGTCTTGATGTGAGCTTTTTTATTGTGCCCTCATGGGATCTGATCTCAAGTCAGTGCTTCTGTATGTCAACAAATCTGACACTGCCGGTACTCAGCGAGGAGGAAAAGCACAGAGGATTATCATTTTGCTGTAATGAAAGATGAACTTATCACAGGGGACAGAGAGCGCCTAATAAATCACCTGATGCTCCTGTTATGCACGTTGACATTTCATTAGTTCCATTTCATTACGCGTATCAGCGGGCCTTTCTTCTCATGTCAGAGGAATGAAAAATCTCTCAGCCAATCACGTTTCCTTGCGCACTGACCACACAAAAGCAGCAGCAGCAGCACCTCTGTAACAACAGAGGGTCCTGTCAACCAGCCCCCGTAAACTGTTTAATATCAGGTCTGTAAGCTGTGGCGTCGCGGTCGTATCGCGGGCAAATAGGGCCTACAGCCATCTGATTACAGCCATCCTTTCTCTCTCTCACGCTAACCCCCCCCTCCCATTAGAGTGTGCTGAAACACACCAGGTCGTTTTATAACAGGCCTTCCTGTTGGATTAATCCATGCAGGGGTGCCAGTCTGCAGGCCAGAGTCACGCTGCGTAGCCTCTGATAGCACAGAGAGCAGGCGGAGACGGAGAGGAGACGCCTGACCTACCTGAGGTTCGGCTGTCAGTATGACCGCTGTGGTGTGAGAGTGCGACAGGCAAAGTGGGCGGCAATGCTTGTTTGTATTCTAAACTAACTGTAGTGATAAAGGGCCATAACAAAGATCATTAAGAAAAAGAACAAATGACAGAAAACGCAGGTGCCTCCTAAAGGCGTGTGGAGGATTTTTCTGCTTTTCACTGCGTTGCTTTGCATCTGAGGCACAATTCAGAAGGTCTGAGGAAAGCAGGAAGGGACAAGAACAACCGTTCAGTCCAGCTGAACAACATTCCTGTCAGTAAAGTCAGTATCCTATAACCTCTGTCACTGTGCAGCTTCTTAGCCTGAGTGACTTTTTAAAAATCGGCCCAGACTAAATGTTATCTTATCATCCGCATACAACAGCCGTCATCAATGCAAACAAACAAGCAGGTTGCGCATTGTGGTCGTGTGAAGTTCACACAGGAATTCAAAACGAGTGCAGGGTGATTAACTGCTGGAAAAATCCTGCACTGAGAAATGAAACTACTTGGGGTGCTGCATTGGAAACGTGTGTCTCGGGTACGGCGGGAACACGGCGTCACGTGATGTGGACGTGCAGATCCAGAGACGGCTTGTGTTTTTCTGGGGCAAACCTCTGGGGAACACACACACACACACACACACACACACACAAAAACTGCAACCATTTGGAGCAGCCGCCATCTCATCTCTTCCTCTGAGAGAGTCTGTTTCATCCTGGGTTCAATGTACAGCCCAGAATTAAGGGTCTGGAGCCACTGCAAATACTGCAACTGCCCTGCACGTCAAAACACTCCTCGCGTGCGTGATGTCGCCGGGCGTTTTCCTCCACTAGGTTACAAGCGCAAAGCGACAACAACAAAGGCTGGAGATTGTTTTTGCTGCATTAGCACATCCACAGCAGACATGGATTTTCTGTCTTCATCTGAGCACATGCTGCTCGGTCAGGAGCTGATAAGTTGCCTTTTTTTAAAACACGGATAAGTTAAGGTCACAAACCGCCTGGGGATATAAGTTTTCAACCGATGGGGGACCCACAGAGGCAGAGGTCATGTCACTGTGGCACGAGTCGGGAATCAAACCAGCAGCACACGTGCAGAGCAGTAACTCAGAGACAGTGTCAGCTGCCAAAAGGAAGACACATCTCCATACTGACTGGGCTGGTATTAGCCTACTTTCTCTTTGTTGCCAGAAGGCATGTTACCTGCTGTTGTCAGAATCGATTAGTCTAAGCAGATGAGCCCAGGCAGCACTGAGAACAGCCTCCGCTCATCTTATTACCTGCACGATAACCCTGCCTCACCGCTATCAGAGCAAACACTCACACAGCAACACCACACGGAAGTTCACAGACGAAAGAGAATTCTGCAGCTACAGTCGCAGTCGTACGCATGCACACGTTTAAGATTCAAGTGCCGACTGAATAAAGCAGAAATGCTGGAACAGATCGAGTGTGAGTGTGTCTGTGTGTGTATGGTTCAAGTCTAAATAAAATAAAATAAAAAAAAATCTTGAATTTCCCTTGGGATCAATAAAGTATCCATCTATCTATCTATCTAAATAAGGTGCTCAGGTATGTTCTGTAGCTAACTTTATGATTCTGTGGTTCTCAATAACATCCCGCAAAGCAGGATGGGAACTGTAGTCCCACAACTCATAACACACACACGTATGAATATATATATGTACACATAAAAACTGGAAATCGAAGAGGTGGTCTTAAGAGGAGATGACGTCCTCATGTATATCCATCAAATCAAACTGCTGTGAGTTTGTCTGTGTGTGTTGTTTAAAGAGTATTTAAGCATCAATACTCTTTTGACAGCATTGAAACTACAGAAGGAGACAGATATTAACATTATTCAAATCAATCATTATCTCAATCAGCGTCTTTTTTTTTATTCTAGCGCCGTATTGAAATCTTTGAAGTATTTGGCTGTTTTCCACAAAAAGCGTCCCTGATAATGTAACCGCCGACATACTAATGAATGGCCAAATGTTTTCTTAATAGCCAAATTCATTCTGAAAATCTCAATACATGACATGTCTACAGTAACTAAGACTGAAAAGGATGGAAAAACAGCCTCAGATGACTGTTAATGAACTGGCTTAGACTTTAGGCTGAATTCACAAAATGATTGCAGGCTCTCTAAACAGGACCAAAGAGTCTTGGCATAAAGAAGCTGCAGAACTTCTTTCCACATAGATGTTCTTGGGAACTGACTTGGATTTCCTCTTTGGCCTGGAGGAGGAGGAGGAGCAGCAACCTCAGGTAGAAAGTAATAAGAACATACTGTTGTATGAAAGCTGATGTGCAAAGTCGCTCGGATTGCACAAAAGCGGTTGTCTGAAAGGGCCGGTTAAGTGATTCACAGCGGCGGCCCTGCTGATCGGGCCGCCATTGATCTGAAAGAGCATCACATTAACTGAGACTTCCCTTTGTTGATATGCAGGGAGCTAAGAGGCCACAACACTGACTGATCAGCAACTCATGCTGGGCTGGAGATTCAACCTGTGCAAACAGCGAGGCCACCAGCATCGTGTGAGCGCCATTTTCCTGCCCTTCTGATGACGACCGAAAGCAAATGTTCTCCCCTGAGCTGCAACGTATGAAAGCGACAAACACGTCCGCTGTCGTCCTCTCACCTCTTTGATCCTCTCCAGCTCGTTGTGCAGCGCCTGCTTGGAGATCTCCACCTCGATGATCTTCTGTCTGAGCAGCTCGTTCTCGTCCTCGGCTCGGCTGCGTTTGTCCTCCACGCTCTCCAACTCGTTGTGCAAACGCACCGACACATCTTTGGCCACCTGGGATCACAGGTACAGACGAGTAACACCAAATGAATGTTTTGAACACAAAAACGACACACCACTGGTACAGTTCTATAGGGGCTCAGATCTTGTCCTATCATCTTGTCCTACATTTAAGCTAAGAATTTCAGTTTGATTTATTGCAAATAAAGTATCCATTTAGAGTCCTGAAAATTAAAATAATTTGTGGGTCACTACTTTGAGAAACTGGTAACCCAGTAAAAATAACATTTCATTTATCAGTCTCCAGTGGAGAGCTTTAATGTCTTTAAGATTCTGTTTTAAAGCTCTAACAGGTTGTAGTCATAAAATTTTGTGGAAATACTCAACGTGTAATCTGCTACAAAACTTCCAAAACTGTGTAAAATCTCAAAGTGTCTTCTGGAGGAGACAGTTCAAACCTCAGCGCAAAGACGCAAACAAACATGTGGACATGGACGCGCTCTCACAGACCTTCAAGTCCTGCTCCAGAGTGCGCAGCAGCTCGCCGTCCACGTGGCCGGTCTGCGCCACCCGCAGGCTCTTCTGCTCCGCCTTTCGCAGGCGGTACTGCAGGATGCGGCAGTTCTTGTTGGAGCGATCCAGTTCCCTCCGCAGCTCCTGCAGCTGGTAGACCTCCTCCTCCAGGTAGCTGTCTCGCATCTCCTCCATCTCCGCCCGCAGCTCGTCCACTTCATCCTGAGAGACGCACAAAGGCAGAGGGAAACTTCAGTATCACTTCCACAACCATCACCACGACCGAACTGAAAGCAGGCATTCAGTGTAATCCTGTGCTGCAAGCAGTGCTGACTCTCGGGTTTATGCCTGTTTTAAAGTTTTTCATTCTGCAACAGCAGCAAGCACTTCTAAGTTTTCTGTCTGCAAAGGTCAAAGGTTTTGTTTGCCTTTAAAGGCCATTACCGTGAACGATGTACTGCGCAAATCTGTGGCACAAATACTTGTGTTGGTACACGAGAGAAGTACTGCTCAGCAGCTTGAAAATCTCTGCATTTGTGAAGCGGACAGTATTGATATTCCTTGAGCCTAATCAGAAATGAATCAAAAGGAGCAAAGCTTTTCCTGAGGGCAGCATTACAGAAAAAGGAATCAACATCAAAGGGGATAAAAAGATAGAAAATCATCTGAGTTTAAAACTGGCACCAGAGGAAGATTTTGGGATGTTCAAAATGTTCAGCTTCTGGGGAGTATGAATGTACACGTTAGATTTTAACATTTCCTCAGTAAATTCTGACTTGAGCTTTGCCTTTAGAGGAAAGGTCACCAAAGATCCCCTCCTCAGACATCCAGCACGGAAATCCAGATGCTGGTCCTAGGCTGCCGTGGGCAAAGGTGCTGGTTGAGAGGAAAGCGTGACGCATCAGTGATGTCAGAACAAAACTCAGAACGCAGAAAACAATCGCTGTACACTTTGCTGTTGGGAGAACAGAAAGTCCAGCTGATGTGACAACAGCTGGGGGTAACGTCCATTATTTTTATTTTTTACCTTTCATGTTCATGAAATTTACACAGAAAGTTGTGATTCTGCCGCATGAAAAAAGGGGTAACGCGGTTTACAGGGGTCGCCATTCAGAGGACTTTCAGGGGTTTCAGATGCAGAGCTAAAGGAGATGCAGCATCACATACGTTCCAGTGTTGCAAGTGCTCGTGGAGCTGATGACGTTACATCACCAGCTGACGCTAAGCATCTTATCTCTTCAACTGGATGCATTCATTCATATTCTCCATGTCCTATTGGCATGAAACAATCCAGGATGAACCGAGGTTAAAAGAAGAAAGATTTATCTGTAGTACCACAATAGATTTGTTTGGTAACCTCGAGGGTAAACGCTCGTCTCCGTCAGTTTGCTCAGCAGATTTCCCCCGGGGTTGGATATTTCCAAGGGTTCGACTGGCACCTGATGAAAAGACAATGGGATGCTGAAGGGAGGAGAGTGTCAATTAATGAAAACTAAATCTATCCTCATTTGGAAAAGCTCAGCAGCCCATTGTTATCTGAGGAGCCCCTGAGGAAGGAGCTAATGACCTCGCACGGGGTCGGCCCAATCGATGGCCATTTTAAAAGCCGAGCCCGGGGCAGAACGGCATCATGGGAGCAGGTACATTTAGAGAGCATCACAGATGGTTACTGAGTCATCGCTGGCGCTTAGTCATCTCTTTCAGGGTGCGAACTGTGGATATCTTCACTGAGCAGCTGCTGTTATTAATTAGAAAATTAAGATTTTTGCTCCTGAAGTCCGACAGCCTTCGTAGCATGAAATTGCAGCCACTGATTGTTTTCTTTATTTATTCGTTTGCTGATTATTCTCTCAATCGTTCGATTTTTCAGTCTAGAAAATGTAAAAAACACCATCACTTGGGCTGTTCAACAGTTCAAAACAATAAATTTGTTATCAAATATGACAAAAAGCAGAAATTTCAGATATTATAGAAGCTTAAGATGTTCTTAACTTTTTTTCCGTGATCAGCTGCTTATCCAAATACATGTTGGGATTTTAATATGAAAAAATCTAGAATATATTTTCTCCCAATCAGCTAATCAATAATGAACTGAGCTGTAGGAGTGGGAAGTCCATCTGGGGTCAATTTTAGAGAGAATTCAGGCAGCAACAATTTTGATAGTCTATTAATCCTTTAAGTTGTTTTTCAAGGACAAAAGCCAAAAACTTGCTGGTTCCAGCGAGTGAAATGAGAAGTTTTGCAGCTTTTCTTTGTTTTAGATGACAGGAAAGTAAATATTATTAGCTTAGGATTATTTTTCATAAAAACAAGCATTCTGAAGATGTCACATTGTGCTCTGGGAACTCAAAAGGGACCGTTCTGCAATTTTCTGAAAATTTACAGAGCATGCAATAAAACATGTAAAATACCTTATCAACAGCTCCCATATTTGAGTGATGAATGTTGTGTGTGACCAAACGTCCACAACCCAAATATATTCACTTTTACAGTTATATTCAACAGAGAAAAGCGGCAAATCTTTTAATTTGGGAAACTGGCTCCAAACGTTTTACACTACGGCTTGAACGATGACTCAAAACGCTTAACCGGTTCTCAGGATGGTTGCAAATAATCGTTAGGGACCCCCCCCCCACCCCAAAAATATATTCTTAGCGCGATTGCGTAGACACAGTAACAAAGGTTGAAACCTCCTCTCTTCATATAATCAAAAGAAGAAAAAAAACCTGACTGAAACAATGTTAAATAAATGTAAAATAAATGTAAAATAACGTAGATAAATGAGCAGCAGAGGAGGCAGCGGTGGGGACTCCCAGATGATTTGGGGGCATTGGAGGGGGTGGAAGAGTTCACCTCAGAGTCCCAGCTGGCAGACTGACAGCCAGGCAGGAGGGTGTTTGAACCCAACACACATGGGACATCTGACTGTTATCAAGTCCTGTGGGATAAAGCCATTACAGTCAGAGCCAGTAAAGCTGATTAACTCTCTTGTGTTTCCGACGAGCCAGAGAGAGAGACAGAGACATGCGTGGTCAAGTTTGAGATAATATTCCCAGTAACATGCGAATAAACCGTGTGGGGAGAAAACCTGCAAGATTGTTTGCCGCATTATCTGTTTGACTCCCCTCCCCAACTTATGGGGGATAGCCTACTTAAAGAGGGGGGAGGGGAGGGGAGGAAGGGGAGGGAGGGAGATCCTGTGTGATGTCTTCAAGCAGGATCCTCATGCAGGAGTAAAATACAACAATGCAAATAAAACACTGACTGAAATACAACAAAAAAACAAACTACTGTGCATCCCTGAGGACAATCTGTTCACATCACATCACATAGAGACAATGTTTCTCTCCGTGCACGAACAGACGGGGGGGGGGGACAAAATGTTAAGCTTTTCTATCAAAACAGACTTTGATGACTTGACAGCAACAACATAAAACTAAAACCTGAGAGTGTAAGGACACACCAGCGTGAAGTCACAACCAGAAACCTCCCATCAACAAAGGTCAAGAAGGGGAAGGTTAAAAAGACAACATGATGGACGACAGTGAGGACTTAAAGGGGAAACGTGTTTTCATTGTAATGATTTATATATTTTGATTATGAGTTCAATTAGTGAGCAGGTGGAAGTTGCTCAAAGAGACTAAGAAGAAAACACAGGCGAAGGCGAGGACTGTCCTGCACGGGACGCTTTGGGGTCCAGCTGCTTCTGGACGACAGACTCAATAAACCAGCAAAAGAATGAGGTGTTCTGTAAATGTACATTTGGAATTAGGTGTCAGCATACATCTCAGGTAAAAGCCACGTTTGTTTAGCCTCTTTACCTCCTGAGATAACAGCACCGTACCTTGAGGTAGTCGTTTTCAGATCTCAGATCTTCCACCTCCCGCAGCAGGTCCTCCTCGGTCACATCCTTGGTGCCTGGCAGTCTGAATTGTGCGCTTGGTAAGGGTTTCTCCTGCTTGTGTTTCTCCAGGTGCGCCCCCGGAGCGGGCTGAGCCTGAGACATGCTTCCCTTGGCGGCGGAAGCCTCGGTTGTGCGCAACGGAGCATCAGCGGCCGCTCCGATTGCTTCGCCCCGCAGCGGATTATCGGCTCCCAGCTGCTCCCGGTCACTGGAGCCGGTACCGGACTCGGCGTCGCTACTAGCGGCCGGTGCCAGCCTCTGTTCGTCAGACAGCGGCTCGGACGGGCAGTCTGACAGGTCTGAGCTGCTGTCGGTCTGGCTGACCCGGGCGAGAGGCGCTCCGGTCGGTACCCGGATCGGGGATCCGTGGCTGAGAGGGCCCGGGGACATCGAGGCCAGCTTCCCCTTCTTGCCTTTGGCGAGGATCGGACTGCTGGTGCTGTCCGGTTTGAGGCTGGCGGCTTTGGGCTCCACTGCTGCATGCTGGGGCACCTTTGTGGGCTTTTTCGCCACAGAAGACTTGGTGTTACTTTTTGCCGTGGCTAGTTTCTCTTTCGACCCGGTTGTATTGCGTCTGGAGTTGCGGCTCGGATGGGCCAAGGGCAGTGAGACGGACTGCTGCTGCTGCTTGTTGAGTTTGGGGGATTTTGGTACGATGGCAGGTGGCTTGGTGGAGCGGGAGTGCACATCCTTGAGGAAAGGTCTGGCCGGGGAAGGCGCTCGGTTCAGTCTCTTCTTCTCCAGCTGGTGGTTCTGCGGTTTGGTGTCGCTGCCAGAGCCATTGGAGCTCTCCATTATACACCGACACCGGCAGCAGGAGCGCGATGAAGGAAACGATCAATCCACAACACCGCGGAAAATCTCTGACATGCGACACCAGAAAAACAGCCGGGTTTCTCTGCCTTCTTCCTTGTCGGGTTGGGGATGCGCATCCTGCGCTGTGCTTGATGCGTTACTCCATCTCGTCTGCATTCACCAGGTTGTCATTGTAGTCCCCTCTGCCTGTAGGCTCCGTGGAGGAAACGCTGCAACACACACACACACACACACACATATATATATAAAAAAGGATTAGCGGGACGGATGGGATGACAGACAGGTTGCATCTGCAGGCAGGGCTCGTAAGGCTCAAGTTGGAAAGAAAAGAGTCAAGTCAGAGCCACATCAGCCCTCCTCGTCCTCCGCGGATCGGGTCTCCATCCCTCTGCTACACCGGGCTGTGAGTGTTGGGCCCCCGTGTCTCGCACCCCTTCCCACTCCCTCCTGTCTGACATAGAAGATCTGCAATCGCTGCGGTGCGAGGCTCGACGCCCGTGATTTTCTGCGGGGCGCATGCGCCGCTTCCTCACGAGCGCCCAAGCACACCCCTTGTTTTCTCCGGGACCAGGTCTGACACGCTTTGGTGCGCATGCCCTAATGGCTCACACAAACGGATACGGAACGCCTTCACAATACGAATCAATACTCACCTCTTCAGTCCCAACAAATCACAATGAATCGAGAATTAATCTCAAATTTCTGATCTGTACACTAAAAAGTCAAAACAAAACTTTTACAGAATCTTTTGAACCTATGAAATGGTGAAAGGAAGTGGATTAAAACAGAGCAAATGATCAAACCCCCCCTCACATTAAAATCAAGACGAGAATCTGGTAATAAATATAGATATCTTTAATTGCATTTCATTAGTTCAAGAATGCCACAAGTTATAAATACCACAAATCTGCTTTAAACATGCCAAAACTTTTCAAAGACTTATAACAGGTTTAATACAAAGTACAGTCTTCCATCTTTAAGGATACACATTTCAAATAAAAGCATTTTTCAAATGTATATTTAAAACACTAAGTAGTACAAGGCTTGGCTATTGAAACAGACACCACAGGGTTAGTGCTAAAGGTCGGGGAGGGCCAGTGATCTGTTGTACGTCTGCTGGCTGATAATCTTATTGCGAGATGTGCTTTTAATGTCAGTGACTGTTTTATCAGCAAAGAAACATCTTCAGTGTTTCAGTTGTCCTATTTTAAGTCCACAAAAACTCGACAGGAAGATCATTTAAAAAATAAACTTAAAATAAAATCAGCCGATAGCGAGTCAGTTTAAGAGCAGGTGCTTCGGATGGGCTCGTCCCTCCTCACCCTCAGACTTCCACTCCAATATGTAAAAACAAAACTGAAAAACTCACAGTGCTACACCGCTAATAGTGAGTTAATTTAACAAAAGAAGACGGAAGAATTAAATGATGATTAGTGTCTATCAACACAGTAGGGCTTAACACGCAGAGCCCATTTTTTCTGAAAATGTGCAAATGTAGTGGGACATCGCAATACTCGCCTGTCACAAACATCATAAATTCAAGCTTGCTCCCCTCCTCTAAGAAAAAACAAACGTCCTCTTCAAACACAGCTTTTCTGAACGGGTTTATCTTTTTTTTCCTCACGAAGCAAGCGAAGTCTGCAATAAAAGCCTGTCAAAGTGAGCAGACACGAGCCGATCACAATTTCCTGAGTCATTCGGATACTGAACAAACCTTCCAGCGCTCGTCTCTGGAAAAGGGCGACTCAAACATTCTTCCTAAATTTTAATCTGAATTTAGGGGGGGGACATCAAAAACAAAACACTTTGCAAGTATGCAATATTAGTAACAAAACCAAATCAAAGGCTAAAACCATGTCTACACGTGGACTAGCTAATTAATGTCTTTATTTCCTCAAAAAAGCCAGCGACACACAAGGAGAATGCTTCTGTGAAAACACCAGTCCCTCAAAGACTACATTACCCATCTCTCCTTGCATCGACATCCCATGTCAACACCGTGAGGAAGAGTTCAGAGCGGCCACTACCGAGCCCAGCTATGATCTTCACTAGCGCTAAAACTACAAGTCGTGTACTCTGTTTTTCTGCATGTCAGCTTAACTATGCAAGATGGATTGTAGTGCAAAACATCACAATTTACACAAACGCAAAATGAGCCGTTCCAGCCACTTTAATACCTTAAGGCAAAGGAATATAAACTGATATGATCACCACTGCGCAACCACCTCCTGCTGGCTACAGAAAACTGCACCTTGTCCAGTCATTACAGCAACACACCGTATTTACATTATGTGCTTTTGTTTACATCAAGTCAACTCATCACTTGAAATACTAGCAGGAATACAAAAACTACTGTACCTAGACTGAGAATTTAAACTAAGCCTAAGAGATGTGAGCTACCGTTATCCCTTCTTTTCTGTAAGCTAGATGATGCAGAGATACAAAACCACTGGGACGACGTCTAACTTTTAGTACAGTATGTCTGAGGGCTATTTTTTGAATGAAGACGGGAAGAAAACAAGCTGTAAGGCCCTTACTTGTAAAAGCACAACTGCTTTCAGAGGGCTCTCTACCTCAAAGGCACGTGCGGGTGCACAGCTAGCCTAACGGTCCAAGGAATGAGGTAGTCTGGGGTCAAGTGTAGACAGACGGGTGGTAGGAAGTGGGTGATTCACCAGGCCAAAGTGTTAGTGTGGTACATGTCATAGTGTACACTTACAAAACAAGAGAAGAAATGGGTGGGGGTGGGGGTGGGAGATAATACTGGTTGTTTAGAGAGTACATGCATCTTACAGCAGCAATCTGTAATGCCAAACTGCTGCTGTATGCTGCCCCCTGGTGGTCTAATTTGTACTCTGCACGTGTGAGCTGAGCGCTTGTGGGACGAGGGACCACTCTGACTCAGCAACAGCGCATGCGAGGAGGCGGCAACTCCGGAGGCACTTCCGGTTCAGGCTGCAGAGACAGGACGCTGTTGGAAAGCTCCTTGTTGGGAACCTCCAGAGGCATCTGTTGTATCAGGAACAAAGTCAGAGAGCATGGGATTAGAGCATCGAAGTTTCAGGCAGCGTGCTTAAGATGACATCCACAGTGACCTACTGAGGGCGACAGCCGAACAGGCCTCAATTTTTGGAGGATAACAAGGAGCTTCAAGCAGCAAAAACAATCACAGATAATCTTTTGGGAAAATTCCAGAAAAGCCAGCATAAAGTGTTGAATTCAGTGGGGTTAAGACAGTATCACATCAGCTTGTCATCTGGATATTATTACACCGATACAATGTAGACAGAGCAGGCTTTCTCTTCCCATTCATTCAATGAAGAACAGGATAAAAGGCAGCCAAAGTGACAAGAAACAGCAGTAGGCTTGCACAGACTGATGTTAGAAAAATGTTATAAAAGTGATATCGAGAATCTGTGCCTCACTGTGCATTTAGAGATGTCAAATGGCAAACAGCATCACCATTACATAGTTTATCCACCAGAAATACTTCAGGGAAATACTTTAGTTTCTTTTCCAACTGTTTTGGTCATGCTCTGCTGGTAACACACCAACCTTACTAAGGATGTCATCCACAAGCTTCAGGAAGATCTCATCGACATTAAAATTATCCTTGGCACTTGCTTCGCAGAAGCGCATTCCACTTATTCGAGAGGCAAACTGGAACACAAATTGAGGAAAATTGGCTCAGCGTCAGCAAAGAACAACAGAAACACTTAATGGGGGCAGTTAAACAGTTAAAAAGTGCTTTGGAAACTGTGAACGTCATAGAAAAAGTCTAGATTTAACAGAAGTTTTGGATACGCATGCTGCTGTGCTACGTAATGTCAGGGGGAAAGTATTAGTATGTCTGAAAAAGGCACAAACACTGAAAGTATTTATCAGCCCTACACTCTGCATCATTTCACTGAGGTTTTCCTGCTATAGTTTGTGACTGAGCTGTCAAAATGTTCTGCTTATCAGCACTCATCAATACATCTGCTGTTTGCACTGCTGCATTTTTCTTTTAGATGCTCTGATCTCGCGTGCTTTCGTGATACGTGATGATGAATGGGAGTATCTGTGTGTTGAACGTACTCTCTCCCCCTGCTGTCTGGAGATGATACGATCGGTCTCGCAGTCCAGCTTGTTCCCCACCAGGAGAAGCTCTGCTTCCTCTGAGGCATACTGACGCAAAACAGAAAGCGGAGAGGAGACACGTCAGGATATCGTCAACCTCCCCTTTTCATAAATGTCAAACCAGATTACTGCGGCGGATTCTGTTCAGCACACTGTGAAAACCGGCTGTGGTGGAGCCATTAAATAGAGATTTCACAAAAAGGACACACTAAGGTGATTATTCTAAAAACTGGACATTTTCTAAAACATGGATTTGTCAACAAGAGTATTCAATATGAATTTGCAATGTTACAGCTACATTAAAGCTACATGGCTATGATGGAGTTTTAATTTCCTTTGCTGTGTGATGCATTTATGTGCTATGCTTAAGTTGGACTCCCAATAAATACTGAATAAATAATGTAAACATAAATATGGCTGATACACCACCACCTTCAAAATGAATAAATTCAAAACACTTGGGGCTACAAGGTCTCCTGTCCTTTCCTGGTTACAAGTGTTAAAAACATTTATTTACGTGACGGATTGTAGAAAGAACATTAATATCAGCCAAGTAATATCAGTAACTCTCAGACATCAACATCACATTCTACTGGCATCTTACATTCTACTTTATTTTGTACAACATTACACTGTATATATACACACTTTTTTTATATTTCCTTGTATGTTGCTATTTTTAACATTCTGTATTGCTTATTGTGTGTATTGCTGCTACTGCACTGTAATTTCCCAGCCTGGGATCAATAATCTCATGAGACCAAACACAAAGGAAGGGTTAAGATCAGAAGTTGTATGGTCGGGTTCAAGGGGTGGAGCTGTAACACACTTTCTGATACGTATGGCGGGTAATGCAGGACAACACAGAAAAGTCCCATTTCATCTAATGAGAGCTTTAAAGAAAATGTAAGTTTCCACAGAGGTCCAGTAGTTCTGACGGGTTGTTTACCTTGTCTATCATTTTCATCCATTTGGGCAAGTCGTCAAAGGTCTCCTGCTTTGTGATATCGTACACCAGCACTATTCCCTTAGCACTTCTGTAGTAGGCTGATGTGATGCTGTTGAATCTCTCCTGGCCTGCAGTGTCCCTGGAAATCAACAAAATGCAACATGATCAAAAACCTGTGCAGTCAGTGCAGGGTCACCAAAAGATCTGGAGATATCAAACAGCTGATTGGCTGATTTGTTCTGAGGATTTTTTTTGATTCATTAAAGATGTTTATGACTACCAGGCCACAGGGGCGTAAGAATCAGTTGTGTGAAAGTGTGATCAACTGATTGCTAACTTTTATTTTTATTTAGTTAAGACGTACATCATTATAAAGCAGTGAATCACCATTTGTGACGGCGAAATGTGGTGTCCACATTGTCATCTGGTAAGCAGCAAAGAGTTTTGTCCCAAAATAACACGTCTACAGTTTGACGAACGACGACATCCCACGAACAGACACAAAATTAGCGCTAAGCCTTTCCTTCACAGTTAGCATTTATAAGACATTCGTGAATGGTTTGTAACACATTGTATGACACGAGTGTTTAATTGTGTGTCTGTGGACACTCATAAGTGGATTCTACTGCATAAACAAAGAATGAATTATGAATGAATTATTGTGAAACACAGTTGTAATAATGTAAAATATGTCTTCAGAGGAGACATGATAATGGTTGATTTTACAGTGTCCTTATATCTGCTTACAACTATATTACAGTGTGTTATAAACCATTCGTTTATTCTTCACATAATGCTTTTAAAGTGTTACCGTTAAGTCAAAATAAAAATAATAGCATTGTCTAAAGCAACAGTAGCCATTACAGGTTGATCAACAAGAAGCGCAGACCCTTGAAATTAGATTTACTCACCAAAATTAACTGTTGTGTATTTTGGAAATGAAAACTCTCTATTACAAAAACATAAAAGGTACAAAAACATGTATAAACACAAGTGTGGATTAATTTCAGGCTATGATTCAGCTGACACATCTCTGAGTCTGGGTTAGCAGCATGATAAGCGTGTAGTGTTACTGTACCTTCAGCCAGCCTCTCCCCGTTCCCCATGTGAGTCACAGTCAGGCTTATGAGCAGAAGGGCGGACAGAGACACGGCGGCACAGTGGCAGCGTTAGGTCAGGCCGGGCGCGGCACTGATGGAGCTTGATGTGAGCAGTTCGACATGAGAGACGAGACACACTGAGGGCGGCCATCCCGAACAGAGAGGTCGAGGGGCGGGTCAGACGAACGGGATTAAAGTGGGATGTGGTAAAGGGCAGACGTGAGGTGGAGGCGGGAGGGTGGATGGGGTGTCAGTGAACAGGACAGAAGCGTTAGTGAAACAAGCGATGGAGTTCCCACAATGTAGCCCAGCACTGTCACACACAGAACCAATGCAGTCATAGACTCAAAGCAAACAAAAGTCTTCCTAACTGTAACCTGTGGCACATTACTCACTCTTTGAATCACTTGGCAAAAACACTAGATGTTTTCAGGATGTAATTAAGGTCTGAATGAAGTCACAAGACACTAGCAGAGCCATAATTTAATCAAAGCACTCAAACATCATCTTCTCTGCCACTGGTCGTTTATCTGAGCAGTACCATGGGTGCCCCAAGAGCTCTGGATCACTGATGTTTTACAATTCAGTACATTAGAGTGAAGAAGTGAAACAAAAAGTCCATTCAGACTAATAATCCAGCTCTAATAACACTGCATGTCTCCAGCAGCCAGTTACTGATTCAACAGACTAAACATTTTAAAGTATCACCAATTGGTTGATGAGCGCATTAGAGAGATAAATTTGAGAGAAATATGATGATAAAGTGAAATCTAAACCAAACTACTACGACTTCTTAGTACATTAAAGAGAATCTGTGAAGCGTGTAAATGTTAATTTATGACAATCTGCTCCACAGGTGTGTCCGGCCGGTGACGAGTGTAATTTAACAAAGGTACAAAGTAGATCTTTAACTCTGGGCGGACACGTGTACATATGGTGATGCTGACCTGGCATTTCACCACTAAAAACTGCACTGAAACAAATATAACAAGCTCCCCTACTTGGGTTTAAACCAAATCTGCAATGCTAGCAAAGTATCAGTTAAAGTTCAGTTAAAGGTTAAAAAAGAGGGGAGAGTCAGATGTGGGATGTGATGAACTGTGTAAAAAAAAAAAATAAATCTTAATTCTTAATTATCTTGTGTTTCTGTTTCTTCACATGTATACAAGTAAGGAAAAATGCTCAGCGTAACAACAACAGCACCTGATGTAACCTATAAAGTCATTTCCAACTTAAGACAACAACACTGTAAATATCATCACAGAGCCACAGCTTTTACTGTGAGAATGTTAATGGTTGACGCAACATGTTTTGGCAACACAAAACATGTGATGGCAAGCAACAGCCACTAACACCCAGTAAGCCACCGGTACTTTCTGTCACAGCAGGCTGCAGGGTGACAGGACAGGACGCAGGAAATGCACCGTGCAGAGGAATGAAGGAACCGGAGACTTCTCTCGCAGTTACTCACCATATCTGTAGTCGGATCTTCTTCCCTCTCAGCTCCACTGTCTTGATTTTGAAGTCAACTCCTGTGGGAAATCACAAACACGGATGTGGACACATACAGGCACCAGTATTTCCTGTGCTGCTTTGCCTTTTTGTGTGCAAAATTGCAGTTAGTTTGGGGGGGGGGGGGTTTAGAACAACATGCATGAAACCAATTATGTCTGGTTAAATTCTACTTTCATTTAGTGGTAGATTTTGTTGGACGATAGCTTCAAAATAACGAGTAAAGGCAGTTACAAGCTGTGAAAGCTGTGTACACTCAGAGTGGTCTTTTACGATTTAAGAATAAAAAGTGAGATTAGAAAACCACATTTTCACTGAGACGTGAGAGAGAAAAGTCCCACGATTGGCGTGATCAATGTCATATTAGTGAGGAGCTACGACAGGGCACAAAATGGAGCTGTGCCACAGCAGCTGCTCATGTGTGTGTGTGTGTGTGTGTGTGTGTGTGAGTGTGTGAGTGTGACTATTTTGGGACTGGACTCCATGACTGACTGTTGTAGTGGTCACAGGACTGTTTACCCAATCGCACATATTTAGAGTTTTGTGTATTTTAAGTGGGTGGCGTCTAAAACTATTGCACAGCAGTTTTTCACGTTAACCTTTAATAAAACAACAGCAATCAATAAGATCCTAATAAGGTACTTAAAACACTTATGTGTCAGTTGATGTAGAAGTGTAAAGTCACACCTGGCTGTTCAGAAAATAAGATGGACCTCGATGAGATATTTGAATACACAAAACAGGTTCACCAGTAACTTAAGTTAATTACTACTGGATTCCTGTATATCCGTGCTAATCATGTAAGAAGTTACCAAGTATCCTTAGTGGTGTGTTGGGCTTTAAAATCTCAATCAGGACTCTTAACTGTATGGAAATAAAAATACAATAACGTCTCAACCGCGTTTGTCAAGTTGTTTCACAGCAAGTCTAAGTCAGCCTTGTAGCTAAGAGTTTTCTTAGCTAAAACGGTGTTGTTGTTGTTGTTGTTGTTGCCGTTAGCTTAAGTTAGCTCGGTACAACCAGTAATGTAACGTCTGTTCGCTCATGTTTCACATTTAAGTAGGAAACAATATGTTTATTGCGTCCAGCCCGAAGTACTTTGCGCCAGTAAGTAGACAGAGCCCTGCTAAATGCTGGCAGTAAGTAGTTTACACAAACAAGCCCCGTAAACGCCTCCTGTCCTCACCTACAGTCGACTTGCAAGCTTCGCAGAAAGTGTCGTCGGTAAACCTCTCCATGAGGCTGGTTTTACCAACACCACGGGAACCAATAATGATAATCTGAAGTTTAAAGTCAGCGGGCCTTGGAGGCATCTTCCTGCGGCGCGACTGGGCGCCCAGAGCGGGGGACGAGTTCGCGGAGCCCCCGCCGCCACCGGCGGCCCTCCGCGGTATGTCATATCTCGGATCCATCAGTAACTCCACATTTGTAATTGCAGGGAAAAAACAGACAAACGCGCTAAAAGTGTTATACAACCGAAAGAGCTAGCTATTTCCAACTTTCTATGGCCTCTGGAGAAGTTTCGGAAAGTTTGTCACCCGCCGACGGTTGTTGTTGTTCAGCCATTAGAGACCGAAGGCGTCATGACGTCACCAACAACGCTCGAACTCACTTCCGCTTCCGTCGCTTCTCTGTAATTTTCTGATAATTACGATATATACGATATATTTTTTTATGAAACAAAGATTCGTGGCTTGCAGTCCATGAACAACCTTAAAGCGCAAAACCAAACCACCTGCAGTGTGAAACTGTGTGTGACTACACATCACACCGGCCTCCTCACAGTGTTTTCACCATACAATAAAATCAGTTTTGGCAGATCTTTCACTTACTTTTAAACATTTTCATAGCGGACACACCCATAAAGGTCTGACCACAGTCTGCTGAAGTTCCCCCTCCACCCCTCAAAGACAAATAAAATGACAACAACTGCTTCTGAACATAATAACATGTAACGAAGCGTCCCATCTTCCCAATTCAGCACTACACCTCATGCTTAGCTACAGTAAATGTAAACATATCTTTATGGCATCCTGTTTTAAGGGCGGTAAGCAAGGAATAAGTAATCAAGTCAACCAAGTGTTTTATACTGTCTGGAAATCAAACTGTGGTTAAGAATGCAAATGTAAATAAATTTAAATAAAGAAAGACAGAAACATGTTTTTTTTCCAAAAACTGCGTACTTTTTGACATGTTTCTGCGATTGTCGAAGTACAAAACTGAAATTAGATTTTGGCACATGGACACACTTCAAGACCTTATGCTCAGGTGACGAAGCAGAACTAATTTAACACAACTTAAGGACCTTGTCTGTTGCTATTGTGCGATTTTGTGCTGTATATTTCCAACCAGGTTATTAACATTATTTCACACCACCTCGCACACTCTTTTGGCCCCTGATGTTTGACAGTTGCCCGCTTCGTTTTGAAATTGTGTCATAATTCTGTCACAATTATATATAACCTAAAAATCACAGATCACTGATAACAGAAAAGGCTCTGCTTCTCAACACAATCTGCGTGTATCGCATTGCAGGCATGTTTTTGACCTCGGCGGCACCCGTAGCCTGCGACATTGGATGACGTTGTAGCCGAGGAGGAGGTCTTGCTAATCCAAACATCGACGAAGAACGTTGACAGCAATTTATCCATAACAAATTCCTTATACCTCATCGACTTAATTAACAGTATGGCTGCTCAGAAGATAAACGAAGCCCATGAGCACATAGCTAAAGCTGAAAAATGGTGAGTTACGATTTAATAAAAATAAATAAATCTCGTTTCTTTCCTGATCAGGAAACAGCAGTTTGTTTCTCAGCTGATGTTAGCTAACTGTAAAGGCCACTGCTGAATTTTCATTTTCTTCAGGGGTCATGCTACGTACATTTATAATATTTTCTTCATCGTCAGTTCATTATAAGTGGCTTTCATAGACAGTGAACGAGCCTTCCGTGACTGTCAATAAACCGATCACGCAGCTGATTCTGCTCGGTTCTCCCGTTTGTAATTTGTTCACCGTCATGTTTTCTTGTAGCTTAAAGACAAGTCTGACAAAGTGGAAGCCTGACTTCGACAGCGCCGCATCAGAATACGCCAAAGCAGGTAACCTCAGACTCATTGTTAGTCCTTAATGCATGACAGTACCTCCACAGACACCCCACACTGACTCGTCCACGTCCCGTTTTCAGCCGTGTGCTTCAAGAATGCCAAGCAGTACGAGCAAGCAAAGGATGCTTATCTGAAGGAAGCTGAATACCACACAGAAAACAAGGCGTATCCTCTCTGTGCTCTGTCCACAGCTGTGGGACATGATGCTGCTGTCCTCTGACTCTGTTTTCACATTTCCTTAACTTGTCCCACAGGCTTTTCCATGCTGCAAAGTAAGTATCTTAAGTGTTATAATAACCCCAGAAATAAGTGAGCAGCAAAGATAGAGAGAGAAAAAAACCCACTTATTTCACTCAAGCTCTCTTCACTTTCCTCAGGGCCATTGAGCAGGCGGGTATGATGATGAAGGTGAGTGGACACGCAGTTTAAACTCTGAAATGTAAGGACACATGTCTGTGAAGATTCGCAGGCATCCAGGTCATCTTTCATAGAGGAGATTAAGTCGGGGCAGCTGGACTTCAGTTTAAAAGCGAAGACGTTTCACCTCTCATTCTTCCCACGTATTAAAGCCAGATGGTGTTGGCTGGGCGGGTCTGCCATCTAGCTGAAGTCCAGCTGCCCTGACTTTAGCTCTTCTGTGAACGAGATGCAGGAAAAATGTCTGAAGCAAAACTGTGACTTTGCTGTGTTTGTACTGCAACAGGAGCAAAAGAAGATGCCAGAGGCCATCCAGTACATAGAGAAAGCCTGTATGATGTACATGGAGAATGGGACTCCTGACACGGCCGCCATGGCTCTGGACCGGGCTGGAAAGTAAAGAATAGCACCATATGTTCTGCCCTTAAGTTTGCTGTTTGACCTCAGATTAAACTGGAATTTCTCAGATCTCAGCTACAGCTTAATGATGCGTTTATTAAACTGTAGTTTGTGTGTTCTGGTCATTAGCTGGCTCTGTAGCTTTTTAGTTGTAATGAAAATGCTCCGACTGAAAGGGAATGCGAGGTTAGTTTGGGGACCAGACAGGAAGACTTTAATCCAAAACCTTTTTTCTTGTATCATTCCCAGACTGATAGAGCCTCTAAACCTCGAGAAAGCTGTGGACCTTTACCAAAAGGCAGCTGGTGTGTTCGAGGTGAAACTGAACTTCTGACAAAAACCGAACGACTGATTGTGATCGTAGACTTTGTCTCTTTTCGCTTACTTGCATCCATGTTTTCTCCATGTAGAACGAGGACCGTCTGCGTCAGGCTGTTGAGCTGCTGGGAAAAGCCTCCAGACTCCTGGTCAGGTTAAAAAGGTAAATGGAATGAAGTTACGATGGACAGGAACAATGAAACTAATCACCACTGAACGCAGCATCAGATTTTGGTGAGGCACAAACTACAGTGTCTGCTCCTCGTCATCCCTCACTCTGTTCTCGTTTCCTCTCACCAGGTTGGATGAAGCGGCAGTCGCTCTGCAGAAAGAGAAGAACATGTACAAAGAAATCGAGAACTTCCCCATGTGCTTCAAGGTGGGTTACTTTGTTGTCACGTCGCGAAGTCCTCCAGTCACCTCAGCTCTGACTGACTGTGGGGATACGCTAACTTTGTCTGAATTTCTAGTTTAGCTAACACGTGCTGTGGTGTCTCTGCAGGGTATACAAATTGAATACAGCCTAAGTTTATCCCTCTGAGCATCATAATCACAGAACTTAAGGTGAATCAGCCATGACAGTAAAAAGAAAAAAATGTGGTGTTTCGAGAAAGATTTCCTAGCTGTAAATAGTTTGAAAAGTGTCTGTTAAGGGCCTGTTCTGCAGCTAACACCCAAGCTCTGACCCCCTTCGAGTGGAATTAAACATAATATTTTATTCAGTAAATATTAATCTCACATGTCGGCCTGTGCTTTTCGCCCTTTAGAAGACGACTGCTCAGGTGCTGATCCATCTTCACCGAGGCGACTACGTAGCAGCCGACAAATGCGTCAGAGAAAGTTACAGGTACGTGGTTTTCTCTCGTCCGCGGGCCTGCCAGGACTACAGGGAGCTGCTCTCGGCAGTCCCAGTCAGGTCGATGCTTTAACTTCGCTCACTTAAACTGAGGATGGATGCATGAGGTTCTGCTTGGTGTCCACCAGTCTGCCCGGCTACAGTGGGAGCGAAGACTGCGTTGCCATGGAGACGCTACTGCAGGGCTACGACGAGCAGGACGAGGACCAGGTGTACCGTGTGTGCAACTCACCTTTACTGAAGTACATGGACAACGATGTGAGTACTGCTGATGTGTAATTACAAATAAATGTGGTGTGTGTTTGTGTGTGTGCGTACAGTTTATAATTAAGTGCCAACAGTATCTCAGTATTTTGGCTTCAGGTTGATGTTGGTTGGTTGGACTTACAGCCGCATTGAAAGCCTGCTTTATTTTATTTAAATATTTCTTTTTCATGCTCTGCTAAGTTGGGCTTCTGTGAGCGAGCTGCGTCTGCTTTTCTCCGTTTGTATTCTAATACTTTGTTCTTTGCCACTAACAGTACTTTATTAGTTTGTTGTCATGTGAATGTATTTGTTTACAGAGCACATTAAAAGCACCATTCAGACAGCCCACCGTTTGATGAGCGTTCACAGAGTTCTCTCATACTGGATCCCAGCCTGTATGTTCATGTTAACACACGTCCATAATAATAAAATAAAAGACGCAGGAGGAAAAGTTGCTCTTCCTGACATCAGAGATCAATTTAAACATACAAGCTTGTGATAAAAGTCACAGCATCCCAGAGAGAATCTGATCCAACCTGAACAGGGTTTTACTTATTACACACTGAAGGTTTAACCCTTTAAAGTTAGCCTCTGGACGGTGGGGGGTGTGGCTGTATGGTAACTCTCAGCACATTTTGATTGTAATGTTGCTGAACTTGACTCGCGACGTGATTGGTCCTCCAAAATAGGACCAAAATCACCTTTTTCTTCCCAGCAGAGCTTCAGCTTATTGCAGACTACTTTCACAGGCCAAAACTGGTCCAACCCGATCAGTCATCACAAAGAGGCGACTGGGCTTTAAACTCTGACATCTGATGTCACATTTTATCCTCCGGTGCTTCACAGTACGCCAAGCTGGCCATTTCCCTGAGGGTACCTGGAGGAGGAGGAAAGAAGAAGAAGGCCGCTGCCGCTCCACAAGGCGGCGCCAGCGGGGCGCCGGCAGCTGCCGACGAGGAGGAGGACGAATATGAGGGAGGCCTGTGTTAACCTTCATCCTCCAGAGTGCCGACTCGACCCATCTGCTGCTCCTCCACCACTACACCCTCCACGTACGAGTTGAAACCCCCACAGATCCGCTCAGTCCCGAAGCTCAGATGTGTGGCTGCTTGATCTTTATCGTGCAAAACATAAGAGAATAATAATAATAAAAAAAGCTCATTTAAAACAGTCGGTGTCGCAGGTGAGCCGAGCCGAGTTTAAGCAGCCTTTTAATTTGTGTTTCTTTGAGGTGGATCCTCAGCGTAATGAAATATCTTCAGTGTTCAATAATGTATGAAAGCCTGTTGTGTGTAAATGCTCTCTTATTTCTGGTCTGTGAAGCTGTAAATTCTGCTGTCATTGTGAGTCTTAAAGTCACTGTAGGTATACTGAAATCAGAAACTGAATATTCTCTGACCGATTGATCGATGTATAGGTGTTCGTTTGTACAGAGGTAATTTATTCAGTATTGATGGCTGCGGCCTGTTGAAAACGTTACTGGAACAATATATGCAATCAGCTTATTAATGCATGTTTGGAGTAATGAATCAAAACCGACAGCTTAACAATAAATGATCGGCACTGCTGTTCTGTGCAGGTTAACTGAGGAAGATTAAAAGAGGAGTAAGCAGCCCGTAGCCAGTTGTAAACCGTTTCCGTTTGTCTACCTCGAGGCGTGCGTTACCATCCACCTTAAACCGCAGCACGAGCCTCAAAATCAAAGCAACTAAAAGACGACGGAGGGACCACGGCCATGTTTCCCCCTGCCGATTTCCCGCCCAACGCCGAGTTCGTGTATTTGTGATTTAGCTCAACGCTCATTCTGTAAACGTGACATAACAGACGAGATAAATTTATATGCCGATTAAAATTATTCTGATACCACATAATAAAAGGTGATAAAGGGACTGTTTACATTATTTTTGTTTTCTTATTTGTGCAGTTGTGCACTCCTTGTATATTCCTCAGAACAGGCAACAATAAACATTTCAGTTGTGTGACATTTTATGGTGTTTGTACATTTCCTTAAACGAGTCAGCGGACACAATTTCCACATCGATACTGGGGCCACCACTGGCTCCAAATGGCCCCTGACAGACACGTAATGACCGTGCAGCTTCCCATAAAGACCTACTTGTGTCTGATGAAGATGATTCCGCGTCCTTCCTCTTTCTGAATCTCTCCGCGATGCATCTGGGAATTGGAAACGATTAAAACTGGACACAGAAACCAAAAATAAAGCCAAAGTTTGGTAACCCAAAGTTGCATGAGCCTCCTGTGTCAAAGACAGCAAATCACTTCCGTCTGATGGCCTGATAAAAGACAGCTGAGGCGAACAGGAAGGGAAAAATCCTGATGGCTCCTATCAATTGTGTGCTAATAAGCTAGCTAAAATCTGATTCTTCTCATCCAACGTAATGACTGATGAATTATGGGAACTTAATGAGATGGAGCCAAAAAAAAAAAAAAAAAAAAAACACAACCAAACCAAAGCACGTGCCCTCACTTACGTCACTTACGTGTGCTAATGACTGACATTTCTTTTTCTGCATCCCCTGTATGTGACCACATGTAAATATGTTTATATGATTAGAAGCTGTCAACTGCATTGCTTTAATGTACCGGATGCATTCATGTGATTAGTCCACCACAATTTCCATCACTTATATCCCCTTGATATACATTTTTATTCTGTTTATTTTGCTCCTGAACGCCTCATATTTGTCTCCTTTAGCTCTCATGTGTCAGAGCTCTGCAACTTACATGCACTGTTGTTATAGAATTGTGGACGATATTAAAACGGTGCTAAATATTACAAGCAAACATAAACATGAGTCCGTAAGGTAACGTAAAACGTAGGCTGAAGGTCTGGCCGGCGCCGGAGGCCGTCTTCAAACCAGAGGGTCCTGGTTTCGGTCAGCTGCAGCCGTTTCTCCACCAGTTTCTCCACAAACAAACTGCAGCCGAATGCAAAACTCGACACATTTCCAGATGTTTTATTTGCAGATCTCTGGACCTCTATCATACCACATGGCCTTAACATACAGCTACAGTTTCACATTTCATTCCACCCTGACCTGTCCCACCTTAAACTTCTATGTACATGTAATGAAAATTAGTCATGACAATAATGAAGGTTTTTTCTATCATGCTACAATGTTGTCTAATGCATAGTTTGGACCAAAGGGCTTCATATTTCAGCCCTTCATGGGTTTGTTTTTTATTTTTTATTTTTTGTATGTCTGCTTGATTCGACCTTGGAGACTCATGACCACAGTGTTCATGAGTGTTAAGTTTAAAAACAGTGAGAGGTTCACAAGTGATAGTGCAAGAGTCCACCAGCTAATGCACGTTACCCTGATTCAGAAACAGCCCTCTGCTGGTCTCAACTCTAGCCAACCTGTAGATGATTCAGAACGTGGATGATTGGCAATTAATCTCATTTTCTGTGAGGAAAACAGTCCAGAGCGATGCGTTTGCTTTCATAACACAGCCTCGAACTGTTTCTCTGTGCAGTAAACATACTCCGTCAGTCCATCTGAACCTTTAAGTTTCATGCCATTTAAATAATCTCGTCTACAATCTGTTTTGGAATCCATCAAAGCCTACATATTTTTTTAACACATCTCATACAATGAATATCTGAGAAAACAGCTCTTCCTGAGAAAGATATGTAGTTGATAAGAGTTTCAGTTCTTCTCATACAAACAAAATAAGGCAAATATTGTTTATGTTTTCTGTCTCGTGTCACTTGGAAGAAAAACAAACAAAAAAAGAGGTGGTCTTCATGTTCACGGCGGGCTTCATTTTTTGGTCAGAATCGGCCTTTTCCCCGCCGACCCACATACTTCGAAAACATGGAGGAACAAGAGCTCAGTATTGCACAGTCCCACGATCCAAACGTTCCAGTTGGAGGACGGGAGATTGTGCTCATTATTGTGCACTTACTTGTAGGTGGGAAGCCCTTAAAAGACTGATGTTGCCTTCAGCTTGAGCTTCTGTTCCATTGTGAAAACGTTAGGGGCAGGCATGAAGAGCACTGAGGCTCTTGGGCGTTTGTGTTTAAAAACCCACCTTAATATTGCAGATAGCGCTTTTTTTTTTTAAACTGAAAAATTGCCCTAAAGGCTTTCTCTGACTCCAACTGAACACCAGTTTGCTTATTTTATCCACTGGAGGCCAAACCGAGCCAGGTTTCGTGAGATAAATGCAGCACCAGCAAATGTCCTCAACTGCCAGTAATGACGACTGCAGTTGATTTTTCCATCAATAAGTAGTAGAAAATGCCAGTTTGTAACAAGAAGTGTCGTCGTGTGAAGCAAACACCATCACTGCAGTCAGAACATCAGCTGAAGAGGACCGGGTTGGTCCTCGGACTCTCTGCGCTCCCTCAGCCGGCGAATGGGGTTGAAATAGCTGCTCACACCAACAGAGCGACCACCCAGTTTGTCCAAAAGAGCTCCGGCTCGCCTTCGCTGAGTGTTTCACTGAGTTTTCTCTCTGGTCCACTTGATCATAGTCTCTGGAGAGCGGTAGAGGAAGATGAGTTTGGCGTACATGTCCTCCTCCAGGTCCAGCTCCCCCGTCTCTCGGACCAGAAAGATGTCGGTGCACAGCTTGAGGATGCGGTCCACGTTGGGCAGCTCCTCGAACATGATGGTGTGAGAAATGCCGCTGAAGAACTCGCGCACGAACTTGCCGATGACCAGGACCACAGAGGCATACAGGCCCATGATTCTGGTCAGAGAAGAGGGAAAGGGAATTAGACAACGTAGGGAATGTGGCTTTCTTAGCTGTCTACAAAGGCTGGGAGATTTGCACCGAGAGGAGATGCTGCAAGTACAAGGTGCACCCCTCAAACTGCTGATCCAACAGGGGGGCTCCTACAGACATTTGAGTCAAAGGAAATCGTCGCCATCAGATTCCCTCTGACTCTCCCGCATCACATAATGACTAAAATGTAAAACATATAACATTTCACTGCAAGACCAACGCAGAACCGATCCCCACGTACCCGTATCCAGCCAGAAAGCCCAAGCTCGGTGGGCTGACTTGGTCGCTGAATACGTAGAGCTCCAGTCCCGTTTCGTTAGTTTTTTGAGACTTCATATCTATCAGGCCGGCTTCTGCCTGGTTGACGATCCACCACTCCTGGATCTGATTCGAGACATTCCCAGCTCGCCTCAAGGACAAGGTTATGTTCACCCACTTTTCTTCTACAAAGAAGGAAATTATGCAATTTTGTAAGAACAAAAAATGATAATAACAATGGCAGACATTTGTTCATTCTGAATACACAGAAATCGTCTAAACATTCACAAAAGCCTCATCCTCCAACCCCAAGTAGCAAAGGATTGTCAGTAAAGGAAAGGAAAAATAAACAAGTGAATAATCAAATGTAAGAAATGCAATAAAAACAATATTTGAAAACAACCATTTCTCCAAGTCACAATGTATACTATTTTCTGGTGATTTTGTCTTTCACTAATTCTCTCAGATTCCTCTGATAAAGAGTCTGAAACACTAATTCAAAACATATCGGCTTTAAATAATCGCTCAAAGATAAATCAGCTCTTTGTGTTGAGAGTTTATTCAAAAGTGGGACATCCACTTTGAATAGAGTTTCCTTTTCTGACAGTACATGGAGTTAACAGGAGATGCCCACCTTTAAAAAGCTGTTCCACAGGTTTGGCTTCAGAGTCGCTGGGAGCTCGAATGTAACGAGGGAAGATATTCTTCAGAGTCCTGTGGGGGAGGGGAAGCCGTTACTGCAGGAGAACACGGTTTGTGTTTCGCAATATGTTGAAGATAAACAACTGGTACGATTTTATTAAGAGACAGACTCAGGGGTTTTATGTCATTAGAACTGTAGTTCTCATGTACCCATCATCGAAGTACAAGTACTGACTGTGCAGCTGATGTACTCACACAGGCGAGTTGCCTTCCCCATTTAAGAGCTTTATGAGCTCTTTCTTTATCTCGGCATCAAGATGCTTCACTTTTTTTCCGGACGCTATTTCAGCCTTTGCACCTAGACTGAGGTTTCTGACATCACAACAAAGAGGAAAAACATAACAAAGTTAATTTTAAGGATTTTCACACAATGAAATGGCAGCATGTGGTCATGTACCCGTCTGTGCCATCAGCTGTGCTGCAGGACACTTCATTCTCAAGGCCAGTGTACCATTTGTAGACATTCATACACTGGGCTGTGCAATCGAACGAAACGTGTTAAAAGAGTTAAATACACAAATGATTCCCAACACTGTTGTGATAATTCGTCCCCCGTCTAAAATTACAACCATCACTATGTGTCACGTACATGAAAGAGTATGACGCGAATGAACAGGAAGGAGGCACATTCTGTCAACGCTTTGTCATCTCTTACCTTTGCACAGACCAGGACACAGTGATGGGGAAGTCCTCCTCATTGGACCCCAACATATTTATCAGGTTTTCCCTGCTGGGTGGACTGATGGTCCACAGAGAGTTGGAGCTGCCTTTCAGCTGTGCAATGCACAGGTCCGCTGCCATGTAGCTCTCCAGCCACTGCAAGGCTTCCTAACCGTGGACACAACATAACAGAATCTCATGCATCCATTTCCTGTCAATTAGTATTGTCAACATGGGGTTTAGAAATTGCACAAACTACACCTTCTGGGGAATACGACAAGTAAAAAATTATGTGAACGATACTGCATTCTGAACACATTGTTGACATGTTGTAGTTCTTGTACTTACATCTTCATGGTTAAATTTCTTCGTAAAATCTTTAAACTGACTTTCTGTCACCTCCTGCAGTTGCTTTTGCTGAGCACTCATAGTGAAGATGGGCTGTGAAAAGAAGATTGTTCTTTTGGAAATTAGCAAAAATCTTTCTAAGAAAACACTCACTAATGTTTGTGCAAACTAGGTGCTTGTTTCTTCAGGGTTGTTGCTGGATAAATGGCTTCGGGCAGAGCTTCTCTTTTGTCTTTGTTTGTGCTCAAATGATCTGATAAAATAAATTGTGACCACACCTGAAAGCCTGCCAGGGTGATTTCAAACGAAACATCCAGCGGCTTGTTGACGACTCCGGCTACTGACTTAATGAGGGACATGAAGAGCAGCGGGAACCAGACGATGCAGATCAGCAGCACTACAATCATCCCTCCCATCCCGTACTTCACCACCTTCTTCTTCTTCTGGCCTCGCGGCTGAGGATACCTCTGCAGAGGGATGAGATAAAACACAGTGAGATGTATGTGGTTCTCACACTGCAGTCCAGTTTCTTTTGTAGGCGATCCCAATGCTCCATCTTTTCAGTTCTAACAATAAAGACGGAATGAAAACTTTCAGGACTGGAGATTCTTGAAGACTGGCCCGGGAATGTATCGTTTACCAAAGCGAGATGCAGAATAAAGATGCTTTTAGTGCAGTTTTGTGAATGTTGGACATCACACACTCAACACATCACCCAAAGCAAATTTCAGCACGAATTCCAACATGACACATTTTGGCTCTGAAGCTCGATTCTTCTCACACCTTCTCAGACTCTCTCCAGCACTTGAGGATAAAGATGTGAGCATAGATGTCCTCCACGCAGATCCAGCTGGACAGAGACAGCGAGGTGTCGGTCCAAACCCAGTCCATCACGGCTCGCAGCTCCGTCAGGAACGGCACCAGGCGGAAACTGGAAGCAACAGACAAGTCTTAGCTACTCAGGCAGAAAACTTTTCTTCAGGAAATCAGGCTCATGGATTTGTTAATTTTGTCTGAGAGAAGGGCAGGCGTAATAAGCCACAGCTATCACTCTTCACCCAACAGCCTTTACACAAGATCTCGAGTGCACAAATAGTCCGGAGGCAAACAGGCTTAGTAGCTGGAGGTGTGCTTCAACATCTAAAATTATTTGATCTAGGAAAGAGAAACGCAAATGCATAAACAGGCAGCACTGGGGTTGTAACTAATGACCCTTTTTGTCTGAGAAAAAAATCTCCTAAATGTTAGAACAAATGAAGGCCACAGTAAAGTCTATTAATTGCCAAAGATATACAACAACAATGACACAACATGGAGAAAAGCAGCATATAAAAGCTGCAAATTACTCGAGCATTTAACTGACAAATCACTTTTGCACATTAAAGAGCTGTAGACCGACTATTACAAATGTTTATGTTCCCATCAGCAAAAGTCTTGTCTCTGGAACAAATAAGTCCAGGTGTAATGCTGTTTGCCTCCTTCCACTCCCGCAGCAGCAGCAGCTAGCTGTCAGATAGCCTTGGACCTGTTTGCCCAGCTGGAAGAAATGATACTTTCCTACCATAACTCACCCTTGAAACAGGAAGAGGTTGACATAATTGTAGCTCTTGGTGAGGAAGTTTCCCAAAACGCGGGTGGGGTAACCACAGCGGATCTGATAGGCTGACAGCCCGAAGTAGATGCACTTGACAAAATACCACATCTGAGCAACGATGTTCTCACTGAAACGCCTGCACGGGGAAACAAAGCAAGTTTGTAATATTCGAGCTTTGCAAACATGTGGCTCTGAATATATCATGAATATATGTCAGTATTTCCACCATTTTAAAAAAGTAATTTGGACACTTCAGTGGCTTTAGATGAAGTATGAAACACATCTAATGTGAAGAAAGATTATGCTCTTACTTTTCTGTCACTCCTGGCAGGATAAAGAACATCCAGAAGTGGATGCCAAAGAGCAGGATGACCTGGAAGATGACTTTGCCCATGACGGACTTTCTGAGGTAGAGGGCCCGGTCCACCACCATGGTCCCAAACTGGATCAAGACCATGACCAGGAAAGGTCCCGGCACCTGGTCCTCCGACAGAGACGACGTGATGTCTGCCGCTGAGTGTTTCTATAAGGGATGTGCAGAAATGCTGCTGTCAGAAGTGATTTTGTTGAAGGCTTCTGGTGAAAATATCTAAATCTAAATTTCAAAACCTACACCAAACGCCCAGAATCCAAACACGATGATGATGAAGTCGACCGTGTCAGCGAGGAACATCAGCACATACACGTCTGTGACTGCACTGTACTCCGGATGGATCAAGTTATGGAAGAACTGCCTCATAGGGAGGTAGATCTCCATGAACCTACAGAGAAGTGAAAAGAGACAGGACAAGATCTTAAAGTCTGCTCTGAACGCAGTTTAAGAGCTCTTATGCTCGGTATGCTGATTCTTCTGCCTGCAGTGGATCTAAATTTAAGTTTAAAAATTAACATTAAAAACTAAAACTAATTAAAAGCTAAAATTTAGTGAACTGATTGATGCAGGAACTGGGGGCTCTCTCTCTTCTAGCCGCTGATGATTTTGGGTCAGTTTAAAATGTTGATGTAATAGCATCTTTAAGTTATTGTTTTGGATTGGCCTTATGGTTATTTTCATGGTGCACAACAGACTTTGGGTTGTTTTGGGGCAAAATTTAGGGAGCTTTTGGAATAAAATCTGGTTTCATAAACTCATTGCTTTATTAATTTGGTTTTCATGTTTACTTTGTGTTCTTCTGTGAAGTTTTAAATAATTAAAATGTCTTGTCTGTGTGTGACTGTTGTGGATGTCATGTCTCAGAAACCACTTGTTCCACTGTGATTAAATTTAGAGCAATAACAATAACAGCACTTACAAAAACTACACTGACTGGCCGAACGGGAATGCTGTAATTACAGAACTAAATTTAGATCTTTGAAAGGTTTTAGCTGCTGTAGGACTGATATGATTTTCCACAGGGCATCGTCCATTATTGGTCTGGAATACTTGCTGAGCACAGTTCAATCAATGGCCTAATAAAGTTACACACTTTCTTGTATAATTGCAGTCAGTAAGCAGCCGTGGGTGGAGATTAACGGACAAAAAAATAAAACTTTTATGACCCGGCTGTGCTTCGTCGTACCGCTTTATGATGAAAGCTTTTCCTTTGAAGAGCTGCTCCCTCAGCTTCTCCATGATCATCTGTTTGCGGGTCTTCTGATGGACGCTGGCCTCGCTGCCATCCTTGTGGCTGCTGTTTTTGGAAGCGGTACTTCCTGTGGAAACACACATTTCGAGTAGTAAATGAATCGTGACGAGGCACGGAGTCACCAATAAAGCCCGAGAGCCTCAAATCCAAGGGTCAAGGCTGGAGACCACAGGAAACTGAGTGTTTGGTGACTCAAAGTCAAACGATTAGTTTTTTTTATTATTGCTGCTATGATTATTATTGTTAGCGTACAAAATGTCACTCAGGGCTTTGTTTTAAGGGAAGAGTGTTAATTGCTGACTTTCTCTATCCAGTCTCTAACCAGTTTTACCAGTAGGAAACAGACAATAAAGGGGATCCTCACCTCTCTTGGACCTTGCAGAAGAGTGGAGGGATTTGTGGGAGATGTGCGAGCCTCCGCTGGAGCTCTTGCGACGCTGGTAGGTCTGCTGTTGCTGGTAGTGCACCTGAACATGTCCTGAATCAAAGGAGGTCCCAAAGTTTATGGATTTCAAGGTGTGAGTGGAGCCTCTCCTCTCACCGATCAGCGAGGAGGCGGGTTCAGACTCCTTGTCACTCCCCTCTTTGTCTTTTCCCTCGTCCTCCGACTCACTCTGAGGAGGGGGCTCCTTCTTTTCTTTGGGGTCGTCCTCATCCCAAAGTCCATGGCACTGGGAGAAGGAGAAAAGAAATGCAGGGATCTGCTGATACTGTGTCAAAGTTCAAACTAAGAATGCGGTACTGTTGCAAACAAAACATTTCACAACACATCCCACACAATCACAGTCAGATTATTTGCCGTATAAATAATACAGAGTTTCTTTCATCTGTTGAGAAAGAAGGAAACAGATGGATTTAATCTGTGTGCAGCAGGGACACACACATCTAAATCAGGTTAGCAGAGGCCTTTTATTCAGTATTGGATATCAGCCAGCCCGTCTTACTAAAACTTATCAGGGGGTTCCTCCCCGATCACAGAAAAAAAAATATTCTTTACATGGTACATGTTTTCTTTTCGGTTTTCTGTCTTTAAACAAGCAAGGTGTTGTAGGGTTTCCTCACACAAAATATTGCTCCATCAGTTGCTGTTTCGTCATGATAACCTTGTGATGTCTCAGAGGGTTTATCTGACTGACGAGAATACTTTTTAAGTATTTTGTGGTATATATATATAAGGCAAATCTTACAATACTGAATATCAGCACAGGGTATTGAGTATAACCTGTTTGTGTGGGTACCTTCAGGATGGATCTGTGGAAGAACAGAGCCAGTAACTGGACCAGGTCGTAGTGGACATAACCATCCTTCTTCTCCACACCAATGATGTTGGGGGGGTGATACGGTTTATTCTTATCTATCTTGCTCTGGTTGAAGGGGAAGAAGCCAAATTGGAAGAAGTACTTGATGACGATGGTGACCTGGAGGAAAAACAAAATGAATGCCAGTGAAGGAGTCACAACTATGGACAAAGTGAATAAACAAAAATGAGATCTGAAAGACACTTTCACCAACACTTAACATGTCGTACAAAACTGACCTTGCGTCAACTTTTCAGAAACTTTTTTTGTGTCTGACTGTACCTCGGTATAGATAATGGCAGTCATCCAGTAGCGCTTGCTGGGCCGGGGCACTGAGAGCATGGCCCAGAGGAAGATGGTGATGGGAAGGACGAGGGTGACGCAGGAGGCCGACACCATGTGGTTGATGATGATGACCAGGTAGCACACCATCTCTGAATGGGCCACCAACATGTTGTAGAGGGCGTAGCAGAGCTGGAGGATCAGAGGCTGACTTTGGTAGAACTTATCAGACTCTTCCAGCTCCTCGTCATAAAACATCCTGGACAGACACGGAGAGACGTGCTGATTTGATGCTGGATTGTTTTTTTCTGGTTTATAATTTCATTTACTTAAAATTTATATGACTTTGTCGCTTTGCAATATTCTAAACTTGCAGAATTCTTTAAAAAAACAACAGCAATCATGAATGGATAATTAAATAATGTTTGATTAAGCACATGACTACAAAAAGATGAAAAATGACAACAAAGAGACACAAAATGGCTACAAACCATACATGAAGGTTGCCAAAATTTAAGTGTCTAAAACGTAATATTATTTTGTCAAAGACAGAAACTTTAAATGAGGGAATATCTGATTGAGAAATAAAGCATTAAATGGCAACTGCCAGTTTTTAATAATGTTGACAGAAACTGCTGGCTGTGATCCCTGTGAGGTGTCATGCTAAACAAGCTTTAGTTGTTTTAGTGACTTACTTGTTGAGCAGCAGCTCACTGGCGGTCAGCTCAGTGGTCATGGAGGGCAACATGATGTCCGACCTGCTGTCTGAGCGGCTGTCAGACGTCATGATCATACGCCTCTTCCGATCCATGTCACTCTCGTCATCGCTGACCTCCAGGCGGTCAAAGCTGACTGCTTTGCTGTAGCTGGGAGGCACGTCAGCATCGGATGTTTTAGAAGCATCTGTGTCAGGGGTGTAGAGGAGCCCCACTCTCCCCTCTGTCGGCAGGAAGTCCTGCTGTCCTCCCCCATCCTCACTCTCAGTGATGAAGTCCTTCTCCTGGGCATAAGCAGCAGACTCTGTCTCCTCCTGCCTGAGGGAGGGACCCTCATCTGGGCCAAAGGACTCCCAGGGAGCCTCTTCTGTTTCTTTGCTCTCCTGGTCCTTTGGTTCATCCACTCCCTCCTCACCCTCCAGTCCCTCTTGGCCCTCATCGTCTTCATCCTCCTCCTCTTCTTTCTCCCTTGGTTCTCCATCGCTCCACAGACCGTCCTCGGCCTGCTGACCCTCGTCTAGCTGTTGGGATTCCCAGGGGACCTGCTGCTGCTTCTCTTCCCCTTGTTCCTGCTCGTCTTCCACTTCTTCTATGGTTTCTGCGGTGCCCTGTCTGGAGTACAGCGTGATGCATTGAGTGGCTTCACTGCAGGGGGCAAAAACAGCAGGGGTTGTACCAATCGGTAAACACACAGTCCCTAAAAGTAAAGAAACTGAATGTCCCACAATTTAAACAGAATAAAACCTGCACACTTGCCCTCCTCAGGATTTGCCAGGTGTGCTGAAAAGCCTTGGAGTATTTTTATAATGCACCAACTCATGTTTATTAAAGCCTTTTTATTTTTAATCCACTTGATGTTTACTTTTAGGCCCTTCTACCACCAAGAGAAACGACGTTTTAGCCTCACTCCCCTGAACTGAACTGAAGATCTTGCTTTTGACTTTTAACATCAGCATCATGGCTTCTCTCTCTTTGACCTCTGACTCTGAGCAGAAGTCTTTCATCTGTTCCCTGGTTTTACTTTATTTTTACTGACTCCATTTTGATAGCAACACCATAATTGGTTTTATGTAGTTATTACTCAGCCAAAAATAGTTTTTGTGATCTTCCTGATGAAGCCTTGAGTGAATCTATAAATACAAATTATTAGTAATATTACTTTGTTTTACAGTTTTGTACTACAATTACTGACACATACATTAATACATTAATAAGCACTTATATCTGCTTACAACTACATTAAAGTGCTATAAACCATTAATCAAATGTTTATATACTCTTCATAATTATGTATGATGGAGTATGTCTCACTGAATGCTAATACAAGATAATTGATGTTAATTCCAACCCTAAATAACAAAAAGTTAATTGCTGAAGAAACTGCACAACATACACTATAAAACTGCTTTTCAGATCTTTGTTTTTGAAAACCTTCTATTTCAAAATGAAAAAAATCACATGCATTCTCCAGAAAACCTTCGGGGTTTTGACAACATATAATAAACAAAAGGGTCATAGAAAAGTCATGCAGTCACTCAGCTGAAAATCAACAAAAAACGGGAGAAAAAAACAAACAAAGAAAGAAACAGATGTCAGGAGATGCAACCATCTTGTTTGTGCCAGTGACAATGATAAGAAACACGGGTGTGTGCAGCATGTGCGCGATGCAGAAGCCAGGCACCTGGACATGAAGCTGCTGCCACTATCCATTGATGAATTGGACATGTCCAGGCTGTACATCTTGCGCAGCTTGGGCCTGGCGCGCTCGCTGGTTTTGGGAATGCACTCTGGCATGCCATCGAGGTCTTCCAGGGTGGACTGGCGAGAAAACAGCGTGGTTGCCTCGGTGAAGGCACTGAGGGGGTGGTGAGAGCGACAGACGCGATGATCAGTGACGGAGACAGATGAGGCTGGGTTACAGGACAGCTTACACAGACAGGAGATTCCCGGAGTACTGCGTAACCCAACCTTAACATTAAAGATGAGCGGGAAAATGATCCCCTTGTTTACCTCACAAAAAACGCGAGATGCAACACAAAATGAGGATGAAATGGCTCAATGTGATGATAAAACACAAGACGACGACTCACGAAAACCTCACTGATATCAATGGTTGCCACCTCGAAGAGTTGGTTCATCCATATGGTGAAAACCTTTCCAATTTGTCTCTAGCCATGTAGAGATTTTTGGTTTTAGTTGGTTTTAGAGTTTGAAACATCTGTCTCTCAGATCTCTGCATCCACAACAACACACAGAGTTGAATGATAAATTGTTTGTGGTGCTCACAGCCTTGATAATAGTAACATTTCATCCCCAAAACAACGTCCCAGATATGCAACAAACTATAGGGAATTTCTTCTGCACCTGGACAAATAACAACATAGCCACAAAATAACTAAAGTAAACAAGATAATAATAATAAGATGGGTGAACAGACCCCATATATGTAACCTGTAATAAGCTGACATCAGGCAAATACATTACATACATCACAATACGTTCATCACTTCCTCTTTGAATTACTCAGTAAAAAAACATCCACTGTGCAACTGAGAGGCAGGAAACAAGAAAGGAGGGAAACAGGAAGTTCAGGGAAGGTTCACCAGTGCTGTTGCCCCTGTCAGCACTATTAAACACTCCCGATTACATTTCGTGACGTGGACCCGTTCGGTTTCCCATGTTGCATTGCTGATACAGCCACCGTCAGGCTCGGCGTACCTGGATATGCTGTCTCTGGAGGCTGTGGAGTCCTGGCTCTCCATGGGGTAGCGTCCTCGCCGTCTTCGGACCCTGGTGGAACCTGAGGTCGACTCGTCCTCACTCAGCTGATCCATACTAGCCTGCCTGGACATGTTGAGCCTCATGGCCTTCTGGTAGTAGATGTGGATGCTCTCTCTGGAAGGCACGTTACCCTGGTCAGAGGAGAGGAGTTTATCATTTACTCATTTCACCCCGTCAGCTAGATTATAAATTGTGAATAGAACATTTTTTTTTAATGTAAAACTAAGTTAACTCTTCTTTTATATGTTGAAGTCTTGGTACCTTTTTGACCTCTCTGGTCAGCATGCAGCGCTCTATACGCAGCACTGTGGAGATGTCGATGTATTCCCTGCACATGTCGTTCATCCACTTGGTGAAGCTGTCCACCGTTGTCTGGCAGAGCTCCCAAGTGAACTTTATGATGTTGAACACTCGCTTTATGATGTTATCTGAGGAAGGATATATGACACAGAAGTTGTCACACGGTTACATAAATCTGGGAAGTGGTAGCTCATGAGAAATTATCCAAACTCACTTTACTAAACATCACAGAGAACACTGACACCCTCCTGATCTGCCTGCACAAAGTGCGATCACCAGAGCTTATCACAAGGAGAAGGACGGGCTAAAGATCTAATGCTGCTGGTGAGTCCTATTTTCTCTTGTTGGGAATTTTATGAGATTTCACCAAAACGAGAAGTCCTTATCCAACACCAGATTTTAATTTAGACTTTAGAAGGTGAATCAGAGGAGGAGCGACGGAAAATCCAAGCACAAGACAGATATAATAAAAATATAATAGTGATCAATACTGTATGCAGATTCTTGTTGATTTAATGAGTGAGACTTCACAGCACAAAATCAAGTTAGTCTTTTTTAATGATCTCATAATCTCCTTTCCTTGAGAGAAAACCAACCTGGACCGGCAGACTTCTTGTTCTCCTCTCCTTTTTCTTGTCCATCTGAGAGCTCGCCAACCTCTATGGCCACATGACCTGCTGCAGTACATGAAAGACACCTCACTATGCTTAAATGAACTTTCAGCTGATGTTTGCCTCATTTCAGCATTTTGTTTCTACAAATTACTTACCATCTTTCTTGCTTTTTCTGTGTCTAACTCCCTTGGTGTATTTTTTCCAAAATCTGCGTTTCTCTTTGCCTCGTGCCCTCAGGGCAGCTTTGGGGTCTGTGATCCACGCGTGATAAAGAAACTGCAGAAGAGGCAGAAGCAGTTAAGTCTCGATGAAAGGATGTCAAAAAGAGGAGATAATACATGAGCAACAACAAACAAAATGAAAAATTCAACAACAACTGAATTTAGTTTTGCATGTTTTAGCTGATTAATCTAAATCCATTATCATATTTTATATTCCTGCAGGGCATTTTCCCAACTTTTCAAACTGATTTCAACCTAACAACATTTGGGCAACACAAAAAGGTCAAAACAGACAGGAAACACACCCAATACCCTGTCAAAGTAAAGGTCATGCAACCAAATCCAAGCCAATACCAACATGCACAAGGTCAACACAGGTCCATTTTTCAAGTTTCTGTTGGATGATTTATGCCATTATTAACGTCCGCATCTCATATGGATAATATCTGCTTATTCCTGCTGAAGCAGAATACCAAACATGAGCTGAGGAGGCAGTTTGCTGTGGTGTTAGCTGTTAAAGTGACAGATGTTCAAACACAAAGCAAGCTGTAGTTCTGTAGGTGAGTACCTTTCCTGCCTTGACTACATACTGCAGAACTGTTTTAGGCAGCTTAATGATAGACTTGGGTAAAGCCAGAACAGCAGAGACAAACTTCCCAATAGCTCGCTACAGAGAGACAACAGAGTGGGAGAGGATTAGTAGAAAGTTATTTCACATTATTAGAAACAACAGAGGTTAACTGTGTTAGCAGACAGCGAATAGAGAGGATTTTGCAGTCCTGGATACTGTACAGGTGAATATACATACATTTCATCAGATACCCCTGACTATTAGTATTAAAATCCTTCAAAAATTACAATATCACAGAGAAAACAAGAATTAACAACGCAAAGTGCACATGTGAAAGGTCACATCTTGTGTTCTGTTAGTTTACTGGGAGTTGTAGAATATAAAATTTCAGTCTACATGGCACTAGTAACTACAGCCAGAGGATATAGTCACGGGTGGAAAACACACTACATTTCAAAGGGAAATATTTTCACTGGTGCTCCATAACATATATCAGACAGCTGCAGCTGTTAGCTACTCTTCATGTTAAAGTTCACATGATAAACAGACGACACATTTCTGATGTCAAAGTTCCACCAGAAAAACCTCTCGCATGGTTTTATTATGGTTTCATAACAACTGCTTGGAGGCCCAGAGTTGTGACATGAGACTCCATAAAACTAACACTAACTTGTAAATCAGACCTTCACCTCATGACCCCTCTGATTTATCTTGTCACCTTGCGGAGGGGGCCTTCCTGACTGTATGTTAAGAAGTACCAGCTACAGCAGTAAAATTCTGTTTATGCACTGATGCATCAGGATTAACAACATAATACAACAATAATGTCATATATAATAATACAGCACTAACAGAGGACATTTTACGGCAGAATCAGTACATTTAGATGACAATACGGCAGTACCTTTACTTAAATAGAATTTTAAATGAAGGACTTGTACTTATAAGGGAGTATATTTACATTGTTGTACTGGTACTTTTACTTAGTCAAGTAAAGCATCTGATTAAAAACCTGTGAAAAAGACAAAATTAAAATGTGGTTTTACACTGAAACCAATGATGACAAATGAGCCACTGCTCGAAGTCACCTGAAATGCCGACTTCTTCAGCGGCTCATCGTCTTTTTTCTCCTCCTCCTCCTCTTCCTCCTCACTGTCGGTTTCAAACAAGTAATAGTCTCCACTTCTAACCACTGAGGGGGCAGAGGGCAACATGTCATCACACTCAGTCGAGCAGAGGCTGAAGCATGGATATAAAACACGTAACGTCTATGAGCTCATCGTTTTCGCATTAAAATGGGGTTCAGGTTCCTTTACTGGAAGGAAGTTGCAGGAAAATCAAACCACTTACCTTTAAATTAAATGTAATCTACTACAATTCGGTTATTTAATGTATTGTGTATTTATGTAAGTCACGATATGATTTACACACACTTTAAAAACCTCAGAGACATCACAGTTAAAAATGCAGAAAACACACAACACATTGAAAATGTTAGTACGATACGACTGATATAACTATGAGCACAAAGCACAAGCGAGAATGTCTATCAAAGAATCCTTTTCCATTAAGCTCAGTCATCTTTAAGCTACTGGACAGAGCAAGTGACTCCTGTCTGCAGCAGTTAAATGTTAGAAGCAATGGGACAGACAGGGCTGACTTATGTCCTTGAACAGAACCACAGTGGGCAAGGGCTGACGGAGGAGGCTGGGATATGGAGAAGCAACATCAAATGACAGACAGATAAAATGGAGAAATAATTTGAAAATGTCATGTGGGGGTGGAGTGCAATGTGAGACATGAGTTCAAACCAAACAGGCAACCACTTGAAGAGAGACGCTGCTACAGTTTTAAGTTACCACAAAGCGCCCGTAAAAGCCGTTATTTTATATATTTGTTTGCTGGTCCAATCACTTCATTTGATTTTGCCCTGAATAACACCTGTTTGGTGATCATGTCTATGGGCAAAGAATGAACAAACTCTTCCTTTATTCTAGTACTGAGAATAAAGGCGAGTTGACGTTCATATCTTTGCGTGAAAGTGTTTAACAATAGAGTGATTCTCTACTGTGGGCTCTTTAGGTGAGACCAGTAATGTGGTTTATGGTTTAAATTTTTATGTGAAGTACAAACCTCCAGCCATTAGTCATTTTCTCTTTCTTCATCACCTCTTCGTGTCTATTTAAGGCAAACCTGCTCTGCACCAATAACGGCATGGTTTTGTAGATCAGCTTGAAGTGCCTCTCCACACACACGGCTTACAGTTACATGAGAGCTACAGGTTACAAGGGCCCTTAAATAGAGACAGAAAAGGACTAAAGTCTGGATGGAGCACGGCTACTGTGTCGGTGCCTTCAGAGCCCAGGGGCAGTATGGGAATCCTCAGCGTTCTGGTCAAGGACACAAGGGCCAATCAGAGTGGAGGAAGAGAAAAAAGGAAGGTTGGGTGGGGTCAACCTACTGGAAGCATGGTCAACCCACGGCCTCCACCACTGCTTTTTTTTGGTCTTGGCTTTCGTTCGCTGTGCTCCTAAAATTTCACAAATACAGCAGTGCAACATTTCATAAGCAAATTAATTTCTAGGCAAACTTTAATGCATATTTTCACCATATTAAGCTGCTTTTGCAGGTCAAATATTAACGAAAGGACATCAATACACAACATGTTGATCAGATATTAATACTCTCTCACCCATCTTCCCTGAGCACAATCACATAAGTTCAGTGCCAACTTTTCTAACACTGGCTGCACAGAGAGAGAGAGAGAGACCCCTGGCAGCCTTTGTCATACCATCATCATCATCATCCTCCACAGGCTGGATGAGGGTCTGTCCTTCTCCTGACTCCTGTGCCATGCTCAGCATCTTCTCTTTGCCCCTCTTAAACTTTTGCTGCCTCACCTTAATGCGCTCCATCCTGATTAGATCAGAGAGAAAGTGAAGAGACACAAAGTATCGACACAGGAGAACATCACTGATGGCCCAGCAGACTAACCATAAACATCTCCAGGCTTCATATGGAAATTAGTGTATGTTATGTAACACTGGAGTGCTCATTAGAGCCGGTGAGTGGATATTATCAGCGCTTGTGAGTGACTCTGATGAGTGGTGGAAATACAATGACTTTACATAGTATTATATATATTGAGAGATGGCTTCCTGGGAATAGAAAAGATGGAGCCAGGAGGTGTTTTTAATCCAGAAGAGATTTTGAATGATTTCCTGAATCATTAAATTTACTTACTTAGAGATTATATGAGGCCCAATGCACTACACATTAATCTGCTGCTGAAAAGACCCATGCAAATAAACAATTTACATGAGTTTGATTAAAATTAGCTAAAAAACACAGTGTCCAGCTGTTTGGGAAATATCTGAGCCTTTTTCAAATATCAAACTACCACATTTCCTCAAATAAAAGCCCGGTTTTGAATAATGGCTAGAGGCGTGGTCTACATGACAGATAAAGGCTGGTGGCTGTAACAGTATGAGCATAATGTAGATTTACATCACTTTAATTTAATCACGCCATTTTCAGCACTTTGTTCTGAATTGATCTTAAGCGTTGTGATTTCAATCACAGTGTGTGTTAATGGCAGGAAGTCTTGAGTTTGTATTAACAGACTATAAAGTAACTTTAACAGAGCAAACAGGAGCAGACCAAAACAAGGCTTCATAATAATATATGACCAATTGTACTTAAACAGAGGAAATTACAAATAAAAGCTTGCCTTTAATATAAGCATTCTTTAAATAAAGGCCTGTTAACCTCTGAGTTAAATCAAGGTTCCAGTCAGTATTTGAGGAAATACAGTCTATATTTATATATAAGACTAAAAGACTAAAAATTGCTGGTTTTGGTCTTTTCAAAGACGAAAAAAAAAAATCTTACCCTTTAAATGAAAGAAAAATGACCAAAAACAGTAAGAAACGGGCAGCCTAGAAAAAAGTAAATTCAAAGACAACAACAACATGATGTTGATGTCCTTTTTTTGTTTAACTAACTGAAATAACATTTGAGCATGCTCTTTGGCCTCTTTCAGACACAGCTCTTGTATATTAACGGTCCTGAAGTAGTTTTAAATACATTTGCTACTCAACTCTGCTCCAGAGAAAGACAACTGCAAGTTATGTGTATGCAAATGTAAACATTTTAAAGATGATTTTAATGCTTTTAATACTGTATCAAATTAATATTTCAAAGCGTCCCCTTGTATTGCATAATATACAGAAAATCCAAATCACAACAAGGCGTATGTCAAATATTTGGCGTCTCACTGTCTCTTCAGCTGCTCCACAGATTTGCTCTCCTCTTCCAGTCTGGCTTTCACAGCCTTCACTATTGTGGCCTGGAAAAGCTCCGCTCCTCTGAAAGACACACACACACACACACATCTGTGACCAATCAAACGTTGTGTCAGTGTGTGAAGGTGTGATTGTACTTTTCTATTTAATGGCCGAAGTGAATAAAATAAAATCTACCGTGCATTTCCTTTGGAAGAAAGTTTCACACAAATTCTTCAGTGAGTACAATGATTCAGACTAACAAACAAACAAGTGATTTAACTATACTGAAGAGGAATCACAAAAATGAAACTTTACTGAAATAACATCATGATAAACTGCATGTCGCTTCTCACGCATGTTTCTCATTATAGTGACACTGAACTCCAGAGTGTATTTTGGATTTGGCAGACCTGTTCAATTAATACATCTCATTGTTTTGTCTTTTCTTCCCTGTCAAAAGTCTGTCCATCTTGTTTTTGTTATTTCTAAATAGATCAAACACCAAACATATACGAATCCAGTCTGTACTCTTGTGTCTCTTTTTAACATGTCAGGAAAAACTGCTCTGCTGTTTGCTTTGCAGTAACTGACACAGCAAGCCCTGGTAAATAATATTTGTATACGGGAGCTGCCGTCCCGGGCCTCAGCCTCAGCCGTGTACCTGGATGCAAGAATCTGTGACGCTCTGATATCAGCGACCACATGGAGGAAGTAGTAGCTCATGAAGACTCGTCTCTGCAGCAGCAGGAAGGCAAAGCAGATACTGTCCCAGATGATCCCAGCCTCACTGCTGGGCAGTTCACAGTTCTCTGGAGCTGGAACAAAAACACAATACAGAACAATGTACAAAATAATCAGGCACAATATATTTAATTAATGTTATTTTCTTAAAATGAGCTATTGACTCGTTCACAACACGGTCATTAATTGGTGGAATAAAAATGATATTACACAGTGGATGGCTCTCTTTGATTACACGCACGTTATCATAATTGTCGGTCTGACTGTGATTATTACAACTGAACATGAGTGACTCTCATAGATGTTAATGCAGACTATTATTGGTATTTTCTGATTGTGCATGAGTGTTTTTCCCTGAGCTAGATTTGTCTGAAAGATAACTGCAGTTAACTTCAGCATCTTGGGCAACATCCAGAATCTCGGGCAGCACAATTTGGTACTGACATAATCGACATTATGTGTAAGACTAAGAGTTGAAGTCAAAATTAAAGAGGATGTCTCACCTTCTTGTGACCCCAACCCCAAAAAAAAGATGGCAATCGTGAGATGCACTAAGAACTGGAATGTTGATCCACTCACACTTGTCGATGTCGTAATCCTTGATGGTGCAGGCCAGACTGAGCAACTGGATCAACCAGCAGTGTTTCTTCTTCAGAGAGTTGATGTAGCCACAAGCCAGGATCTAGATAAATAAAATAACCTACATTACATATCATGTTATATCTTTAAATATCTTTGTTGGCATCCTTGATTGCACACAACGCATGTGCAGCATATCTACTCTGTATCTTAAAATACAGGGAACAAAGAAGTTCACATTCATGTAAACAGATGTTTTAGATTTTAGAGAGCATCTCATCTCTCTGTACAAAATGTAGGGTTTATCTATGCTGGAGTTAATTAACTGCACTTGATATACAAGATGAGATAGACGACTCACAGACAAAATGTTCTTCATAGTAATCACAAAGATGTTGTAGGCGATTAAGAAGTCCCAGTAATGCAGGATCTTTTTGATTGGTTTGAGCAACAGCTCGCCACCAAAGAGCAGGAAGTAGAAGCAGGCAACCAGGTAGCCCATACAGAAGATGCTGATGCGTGTGGTCCCCGTGATGAAGATGATGGTGAGGACAAACCAGAACAGGTAGCTGAACATGATGACCTTCAGCATGTCCAGGTAGGACCTGGAGGGAAGTAGTGAAACCAATATGTCATATGTCATTTTTTCAAAAGGAATTCAAATTCAACAGATCAATTACATGTTCCTCAGAAGGCTCGGCAACTCCAAATGTCAGGTAAAGGTCAGTGCTGACAAAAATCTGAACTTCAATATCCAGAAGTGATGTAATCTGACATCAAAGCACCCTTGACCCTTTGGTTTTGTTTTTTTACTTCCTGTAGAACGAGCCACACCTGTATCCAACAGCAGAATTTTATTTTAATCTAACAGCCTCACAACTAGTTTGACAGAATAATCTTAACTCAAGGATCACTTAACGCCTTTTTCCACAGCTTTCAGCCAGCTCTCTTCAACCACCTGTTATTATGTGACCACAGTCCCATACTTGAGTCACATGACAACAGAGCCAACTCCGTTCGCTGAATAAATGCATGAGATGTGGCTCCTAGAAAAGCTAGAAAGTTAGCCTGGCGTTACAGTAAGAAGCTACTTTTCCTTTGGTCAAGAATGAACTTTCACACCCACTCAGACAAACATATGTTTACATAAACATTTTGCCAAACGTGGCTTTATTGTTCACATCTAATACCATTTCTTCTTCATCTGAATGTGCACTGGAATGACAGGCAAGTTTTAAGATGAGACAAATTCATTTTAGTCACATGAAGTTGAGCGAAAGCAGCGTGCACTCCAGCCAGCCAAGCTGAGTTGCTAACAAGGATGTTTGTTCACCACATAATAAGAATCAAAACAGCATTTCAGTTCATATTCTGCTGCTGTGTGCATCATGTGCCTATCATTCAATCACACTTAGTGTTAGGACACCGGTAATAGTCTGATCAATAAATCTGAAGCTGAAACCCGACTCCTGTCACTCAGCACTGGTACTACCGCATGTCCGATGCGTGTCTAACCTACTAAAAGCACGTGTATGGATCCTGTGTTACCGTGTGAGACACCATTAATATGATGTGTGGAGTGAAAACATTCACTAGATTGAAAACGTGGAACCACAACAACAGCTGCACAATTTAGGGAGCAGCTCTGATGAAGTGGCTCGGACGATGCGTTGATGGGCTAAAATAGCTGAGTGTCCTTCTTCATCAGAGGGAGAAAATACCTTTTCCATACTTGAAAGCTATTTATTGAGTTAGAGTACAGGGCAAAAGCGTCTGAGTCGCGGAATGACGGACAGAGTGTTTTTGTGGATTATGGATTTCTCCCCCGCCCCGTATCCGTAATTTGATCCTGGAGGGAAACGATGGAATAAGTGCAGAGCTGCTGTGGCGTGGACAGACGGGCTGTACAGCTCTCTTTCTCTCTACTAGGGCTTGTTGATGGACACAGAGTGCGTTAATAAAAGGCTTGTCCACTTTGCGCATCAAAACAGTGGAATGTGAAGAGCAGATAATCAATGACTGTGGACAGGTCAGGATGCTCTCGTTGTCGGTCTAACTCGCTCTCCGTTTCCCTGCTTCTCAAAAACCCCCTCTTCAGTTTTTTATGTGCACTGTCAGTATGTCGCTCTAAATTCCAACATCTGAGCAACAGCCAAAATTCTCAATATGGTGGGTATTCAATATATTCAAAGGCTCTCACTAAGCTACTGACATGAGCTGCTGTCATCTGTCAGTCCTTTTCTGGCCATTATTTATCTGGGATAAGAGATTTGCTGAGCGAGTAAGTTCTTATTCTGCACTGCCCCACTTAGGATTTCTACAGTTACACAGTTAGCAGCCAACAATAACAATTTCCTACCGAGTTCTCTCTGAGCAGCTCGACCGGAGAGGTTGAGGTACACAGTAAGCGTCTTACTCAACTGTTCCTCGATGGTTGTTGCTGAAACTGGTGAGAATGATACCACTTTTTTCACATTTCTAATCCATATTTACCCAACCAGCGAAGAGGCTCAAACTTGGAACCTGTTCTGTTTCTAATTGGCGAGTTTCTGCTTTAAAACAATAGCGGCACAGTAATTCTCTGTAGGTTCATTTCAGACGTTTCTATTATAAAAAAACCATAAACCAAAACATTTCTGCTTTGAGTTAAGCTGGCTACTTCTCCCTCTTTCCACGTTGTTCTCCTCCATGTTAATGTTGCTATAGTCAATGGCACCAAAATCAGGACATTTGTTTCAAATCAGAAATACAAGTGCAGGATCTACTGCCATATACTGTATCCATGTAGTCCCAGTAGGTATGCATATTTAGCAACTTCCTTCTGCAGTGTGAACGCCACATGATGTCAGTGTAAGCTGCTGTACCTGCAGTGGATGAAGTCAGGGACAGGGTTGTGGACGCTGAAGGACGCTGCATCCAGGTCTCTGCAGATCTCCACGTTGTCCCCAGCCATGAGGCGGACCGCTGCCTTGTTCTCATCATCAAAGATCTGCCTCTGGAGAGAGGCGCACAGCAGCAACATGAAGTCATCTAGAAAGGAGGAAAGGAGAAATATGACAATCTTCATTATCAGAACCACCACATGCCTACTAATAAGAAAAATGTGGTTCAAACTCGAGAGCCACACATACAAATGAGAAACGTTGATTTGGGTTTGTTTTTGAAGTCTGGAACATAGAGCCACTTGACCACATTGGAGTCTGTAGAAGAGCTTGGAAACCTCCAGGGATAGTCTAAAAATAAAACATGGACACCATAATCATCAGGCATATGTACAAAAACATTTTTGTATGATTGTAAATTCAATACTGTGGCTTTGGGACTATTGGTGAGACAAACCAAGAAATTCAAAGAGGTCACCTTGGCTTTTGGGAACTTGTTATGAGCATTTTTCACAATTCTTTGACATGTTATATAACAGTTTATTACTCAGTCTACCGAAAAAATAATGGCTAGATAGCAATAACTGGCTGTCAGTCACTTTCCTGTGACTGTCTGATCATTTTAAGCACAATCCGGCCGACTCCATCACACAAACCTTTACAGGCTGCTGGCGGGATCCCGATGCAGACAAAGTACTGAAAAGTCAGCATGCAGGCCAGGAAGCAGCAGTACTTGGGCCAGATCTCAGCGATGGCTTTCCTCCTGCGTTTATACATGACCCCTATCAAGGCAAAGGCATGAAGCATGGCATAGAAGTCCATACGCTGCCCGATCACATTGACCCCCAGCAGCAGGCACGTCTGAGGGAAACAGATGGGGAATGTATGCATGAAGTGCTGGAGCAAACAGATTTCAGATAAAACACGTAGTATTCAGCTCTTTTTGCTTTATTTCTACCTCAAGTCCAAACTTGTAGAAGAAGTAGTTGATGAAGTATTTGATGAAGTTGACGATGCCGATGTCCAGATGCTGCCTGGTGATGTCGTGGAAGATAATCCTGGCAGCAGGAGGCGCCAGTTTGTTCCTCAGTCGGTAGTATTTCTGATGGCGGTAGATGGTCACCTCGAACGCTAACAGAGCGAGCATCAAGAGGTTGTTCTGCACAGAGAGAATATTTGGAAATCTGAAATAACTGACTGGTTAATTGACATTGACATTAGGATGGATGAATGTTTCCACGTCTCACCCTGAGGTAGCCCAGAAGGTCATCAGACTTCCTCAGCCCCACCCAGTGTGCTGGTTCCACAGGTTCCTTATACAGCAGGGACTGACTCATCTGGTCTCTCTGCGTCTCTGAGTAACCTTGTGGCTGTGGACAGAGAACATGTGTTGTTGGCTTTGACAAAATGTAGAATTGCTTTAGATGGTTTGATGTTTACTGTGAAATGAAATCATCTAAATCTGAATGTAGTCAGGCGTGTGATGTTCATTCACACGCGCATTATGCATGTATGTGTTGTTCAATAAATAATGCACTATTGTTTTAAATAGGACTTAATTAAGGATAATGAAGACAATGTTAAGCAGTATGTGTATGCCCTGATTATATTCACCATAGAGCAGTTTTTGGAGTACGATGGTGGGTTTATGGACTTCAGCTGGTACAACATTTTGCACACAATGATGACACAAGTCCACACAGTGCAAACGCTGGAGGCCAGGGGCCGGTAATGGCTGTAGGGTAGTGCAAAGGCCCAGGACGCCAGGAACACACAGTTTAATAAAGACACCTGCAGAGAAGACAGCATGATAAGAACAAAACACGACACCAATGAGTCATTTTTCCACTGACATCCTCGTTTGTGAGGCACTGAAGGGTATTGGAAGTCCTCTTTATTCTGCTGAGCAGATCCACACAACATGAACAAACAAACAGAGCAAACTAATTGTGTTTTAAGCTGCAAAAGGAGGAATTCGTAGGTTTATTTCGAGTCTGGTTGTAGTCTACAGGGCATTTCAAAACTGAGAACAAATATGCAATTTTTTTTTACAAGAAAAATCAGAATAAGGCTTTCTTTTCATCCAGAAACTGTTAAGTTTGCCTAAAAACCCCAGACTATCATCTGGCTGGTCTGCAATGTAGTAGTCCTGTCCAGCCCTATTGCTTCATATTGCTTCAAGTCGGCTCAACGTTGTGTACCATCTGAGCAAGAAAATCAACCAAGAAAATGGATACATTTTGATTTTGAATAGTCCGCTCCTTGAAGTATCTACACAATTTCTGGATAAGACTTCTAAATGCAAAAACTCATGATTTCATCAGCGAGAACATGAACATCTGGAAGCTTTAATCATTACCACCTGTGACAACAGGCTACTGTGAAGCCGACTGGTTGAATCACTCAGTCCAGCTCAGATATAATTCTTTAAGCAGACATGACTATCTGTTGTTGCAGATACTGACTTTAGTCATGTGTCGGTCACTAACTCAAGCTCAGCCCTTCATACCTCGTTAAGAGCAAACAGGACAATGTAGCAGGACACGAGCTTGATGATGTGGATCTCCAGCAGCCACCAGATGAACAGCTGCAGTTTGTGGAAATACTCCAGGAACTTGAGGAAGAGCACGGTCAGACGGTCGACCACCAGGTGCCATTTATTCTTTAGATCTGAAGGAGAAGAGATAAAAACCAGATACACTGAAATGGAAAAACAACAAGACTGAAGATGTGCAAATGGAAAGTCTTTAATTATACCAGTATGTCCTCTGTTTAAATATAATTAACCCTCTTTTCACTCTTTGCCTGTGTGTCTTGAGGCTGGAGCAGACTGATAACATGATTGTCTCTTAACACTTCATGAATAAGTCAGTCATATGTTTCCTTATAATCAACAAAACACCAAAAAATGCCAAGCAAACAATACTGTCTGTGTAACAAAAAATTGTCTGTGACACACCTGCTGTAGTTTATTTTGAATTAAGCTCACATACTGTTCAAGTATATGGGACCTTTAAGTCGTGTCCTGGATGGTCGGATCGTATTTCAGAGAGATTCTTCAATACAAAACCCAACAAAGCTACATCTGGAGGCTGTCAGAGTTGCCACAGTGACTAGAAATTGTAAACACAACTTATTACAGCTTAAACAATTAGTTAATTAATCGATTAGTCCATCAAAAGGACCAAGTGGCAAAAATTCAATAATTCCAGCTTGTCACATGTGATTCTGGTTTTATTTGTCTTCTGTTGTAGTAAACTAAATATTGCTAGGCTTTGTGGTCCTGGTTGGATAAATTGAGATGTTTAAAAATGTCACTTCGGGCTTCAGGAATTCTTATTTTCTTGTGAAATGATTAATGACTTAACTGAGAAAACATCCTGTAGTAGATGGATGAAATAATAATCAGTAGCTGCAGTGCTAAAAATCCTCTCACAGGAGGTATGTTAGGTCTTTATAAAGGATTCCAGCACAAGTGATGTGTATGACAATCTAAAGAGGGATTTCAGTATGTATACTAATTCAGTCTGTGGTGCAACTGGGCTGAAACGCTTTTCCCACGTACAGTATGTCAAAATGTATGGAAACATGCCTTAAGTCTGCATTAACAAGCAAATTCCAAACTGCTGCTTTAATTAACTGAGAATCTTTGGATTTATATTCTCACAAAGGATATAAAACCTGCAGCTATAGTTTGGTGGTGGGTGAATGTTTTTACAAAAGCCGCATTATCTGAGGTTTCAATAGAGCCTTCATTGTTTGAATAAGAAACTCTGAGAGAGCATATAGTTTGCATAGCTCGCAAACTAAGAAGCCCTGCAGGGTTGTGTTTTATCACCTATTTTATCGTCTGTGTATATAAGCATTTTAATTTAAGACCAGTATGAGTGTAAATATGCTAATAGTGCACTGTTAGCTGGCCATAACAGGATGATGTAATGGGTGAGCGCTTGAACTATGCGCTGTGTCAGAGCTGAAAACTACAGATAAATCTTCCTGAACCCAAAAATCTGCAATACAACAGATTTTTACAGCTTTGCTTGGGATGATTAATGAAGAGCTGGTGGGAGTGCAGGCAGCAGACTCCTCTAACAGAGTTTTGGCCTCTGAAGACTGTATGCAACATATGTCCTCTGTGCAGACTGAAGAGCTACAGACCGAGAGAGGGATGAGGAAAAGGGTTTCAACACTCATGACTGAAAGTCCTCTGCGGGTCGCTACGTAACAGCACATGAGTCTCAGCTGTGAACACAGTGAGAGGGGCAAACATGGCCAGCAGCGTGGGGAGCTTTAATGTTCTTTGGAGGAAAATAACAGCCTGAGCATCAAACACAAAAGCTGACACAAGATGCCGAAAATGTTTAAATACAACTCGGCAAAATGTGCTGACAGCTGCACAGCCTCTAGATGAGCAGCTCGGCGATAACTTCGTTTTGACATTTCTTTTTCTCAGGAACTTTAAACAAACTGGAGGAGAGAGAGAGAGAGAGAGAGAGCTAGCGAGAAAGAGAGAGAGAGAGAGCAAGAGAGAGGGTACCCAGTCTACTCTAAACCCATATGTTGGCATAATTACATGATACACACGCCAAGTAAACCATCAGGGTGCCTCAATGACGCACTGAGATATAAACAGTGATGCATATTATTCACTTTGTGGTATTTTTCATAAGTATGCCACAACGGCAAATAATGTGCAATGTGCCTTTTTAGAGGTGCGCTTATACAACACACAACACTGGAGGACATGTTTGATTACTTTTCTCCCGAGTGCCCCGTCACCGTAATCCAGACAAAGACAACAAAGCTAACAGAGCAGCTAAAAAACCCTTTCAGAAACAAAATGCAGAAGTGTTTTGATGAGCATCGTCAGTGATGACTAGCTGCATTTTCCACCTGCTTATTCGTCAAACGGCGCGTGAGAAGGTGTTGAGTATCACGTCAAACAAAGGGGAGGAACGTAGATGTTGATGAATCATGCTGCTTCCTAGATAAACAGGGTCTGTTTATGGTATGGATCTGTAACATGGAAGCATATCTTTACAGACAGCCTCACTGATGACTGTTACTGAGGTGTCACATACACTTCATACCTGACCTCCACCTCTGACACCGACACCTTTGGAAACCTTGTGTTTGTGTTTTTGTGGCAGCCCTCTGTATCTCACCAGCATATCTCCAGTTCTCCAAACATTTTCATGGTTGAATTATTCCAGACCACCGTCGGCGTGGGAGAGAGAGGGGGGGGTTTGGCTACCGGTTTTGACTGTCTGGCAGACAACTAATTCACAACTACTTTGAACTATTCTGATTTTGAGATTTATTAAACTCTTATGGATGTGTGAAATGAAAATCCTAAAGTGAAGATCTTTGTGTTTTGAACTGATTTAAAGTCCCTCAGAGATATTGTGATGAGCGTTCTTCACGATTTCCTGACATTTCACAAACTAAACGAATAATCAGTACCTGAGCTCTGCTCGGTGCTCGGCTCTGGCTCGGTCCCGGCACTGCAGTGGTGGCTCTCCTCTGTGCTGGACTGCTGCTGGTCTGAGAAGCTCTTGGGCTTCTCGCCAGTCGTGTCAGGGTCATACATCACCACCACCAGGGCCTGCTCCTTCTCCTCCTCCTCTGTACCCCACCCCCCCTGCTCCTCCTGCTCCTCCCGCACTCCCTGCTCCTCTCTGGGCAGCGCTGCATCCACCGAACTGGCGCTGAGCATCGTCAGGTCTGCCAGGCTGCCATCCAGGTGCACCAGTCTGAAGACATGTGAGAGGTTATTGCACGCAAAGACACGTGCATGCAGACTCGCACACACACACAGCTGTATTTCTATACTTACGAGGACTTTCAATGACTTTTGGATTTTTCTCTCTGTGACTGTTTTGCACCCATTTGATGTTATTTTGAGGGATATTTTTCTCTTTTTTCAGTGAAGACTTATGGAATTACCAAACAGAGCTTTCGATCACATCACACAAGCCTCCTCAGCAGCAAGAGTTTGCTCAGTTGGACTCATCAAACTGTAGATGTTCAAATTTCCATTTTTTCATCCACGTTGGTTTAATTTTCATCTCAGCTAGGAAGCAACACATTTGCATCCCATATGGCTAAATTGACAATTTCTGGTTTTAACTTGATTGTTTTTGCTAATTAATAGCAGCAGACCTGCATGAATGTACATCACATTGCACTTAACGTTGAAGTCACACTGCATTAGCTGATTGGTACTTCATCGTCAGTACTTCGTTCATAAGCTACTTGGCTACCAGCTGACTAACAACCATCCATCCATCCATTTTCTATACCGCTTATCGGGGGAGCTGGAGCCTATCCCAGCTGACTACGGGCGAGAGGCGGGGTTCACCCTGGACTGGTCGCCAGTCAATTGTAGGGCCAACACACAAAGACAAACAACCACACACTCTCACACTCACACCTAGGGGCAATTTAGAGTAGCCAATTAACCTAATGTGCATGTTTTTGGTATTGTGGGAGGAAGCCGGAGAACCCGGAGAAAACCCACGCAGGCACAGGGAGAACATGCAAACTCCACATAGAAGGGCCCAGACCGGGATTCGAACCTGGAACCCTCTTGCTATGAGGCGACAGTGCTAACCATTGCACCACCGTGCCGCCCGACTAACAAGCAGTCATAGTCATATAAAGTCATATGAATACATTTGAACAACAACTGAATTTTCTCACTGACTTCTTCTATGCCAAGTATTTTGTTCATGTACATTTTGTTAAGAGGGGATTAATACAACTTTCTGTATAAATGGGATTGAACATATAAATGTTCAATCCTTTGCTCCACGTGTCTCTGATTCTGACTTCAACCACTTTTTCTTTAACATGTTGGTAGTTTCATGTTTTGCTGATGCAGTAGTTTGTACTGGTTGCCTTTTTTTGTTACTTGGCTTCATTACTTTGTATCCCCTTGAAGCAGTTCCCACTCAGAAACTCCCATACAGCAACCACAGCGAGCCACGTTGGACTCAGCCCAGCAATAAATGAAGTTGATGCTGAAGTTGGTGAAATGACTGGTGCGTTCTAGTTCCTAACTTCAGGATTGTTTCCTAAATTCATGGGCTTTATTGCTTTCGGTGTCTATGCAGTCATTTTTTTAAAAAAGAATTTAATCAAGTTTTCAAGCTTTTACTGGAGATGAGAAGAGATTACATGCATCGAAGATCCCTGAAGGACTCAACCCTTCATGACACTCCTTCATTATTCTGACTTAGATGCCACTAGAGTAAACTTAAGGTTCACTTTACACTGAACACAGAAATACAGAAATTAAGGAATTCAGTCCTCATAAGTACATAAATACAACACACACACACTCACACCCATGGTCCAGGTGATTGTCAAAAGGCTCCGATGCAAAACTTTTTTGGGATTCATCAGCCCTCCGTCCACTAACTGAACAACAGAGCAGCATTTCATCAGGCATTTTAATTGATAAGCAGTGCACATTCCTTTTGCATTCTTTCAAACAATCTACGTTGCTCTGCTTCGTTTTCTTTTTCTGGTGTCTGAGGGGTTTCCTTTTTGCGGCAGGGAGCAGCTGAAGGGAGGCATTAACCCTTTAAATTCTTCTCAGGCAATGGGGCGAGGTCAAAGGTCATGGCTTGGCTTGCATGAACTGGCCACATATCAAGGCAAGCATTTAGTTATCTAGTGGTCACACTTACTTGCTCTGTTGAGTGGGAATTTTTTGCTTGATGCTGCTCAGAACAATGAAGTTACACAGAAGTCAAGATGAGAAGAGAAACCAACAAAGGCAGGCTGAAACTGACACTTGAAATAATTTAAAAATATCTATGTAGTTTTATTAAAATGCATGAAAACTGGCCAAAAGGCTCCTGTGGTTTGGGGTAGGCGAGCTTTTTCAGGAAAGGGGTAATTTTCTGAGGTTTAGTGCAGAAAAAGGGGGGGGGTGTGGATCATTGGCAAGATACTAGAAAGGAAGAACAGTTCTTTCAGATTCAAACATGCTTGTTTGACAGTTTGTGAAACCAATAAATAGAAGTAGAAGGATTTTACTGAGGCAAGAGCTGGGCTGGGTGTGAAGGGGTGGGTTAAAGATCCAGACAGATCAGAAAGAACCCAAAAAAGAGAAGGCTACAGGCAAAATAATAAAATCTGAAAGCAGTTAAACTTGGGAGTAAGATATTTCAGAAGATCGTCAGTGTGTCATCTTTGGCAAAAACAGAGGAAGAGGGACAGATCAGTGTGGGATAAAGGACATATTGCAACAGGATGAGGAAGTTGAGACTCCGAGGTGAAACAGGACGGTTGTGGATGCCACAGAAAGCGAGCAGGTACCCACCTATTCATGATCAGATAGACACGCCCACTGACTTTAGCGTGGCTGTGTGAGAAGGGCGGCAGAGGAGAAGCAGAGCAGAGACGGGCTGAGCAAGCGGCAGAGAAACAATGGAAAACCCACAACAACACTACAATAAAGTTAAACACACCACAGCACAGACGGCTGCGCACACAGTGACAGATGTGTGATGAGAACAGTGGTTATAATGGGTGTTTAACAGGGCGTGTTAGTGTGACTATACAGAACAGTGTGAGATGGAAAGGGATGAATGTTTTCACCTCACGCTCCACTAAGGCCTGCAGGGTTTAACATGCGGGCCCTGTCTGATCACCTTTCAAGGGGATGTGCTGCTGCAACCCCAGTTTGAGCCTCTCATGTCTTATTACATTCGAGTCAGAGAGCGAAGCAGCTGTTTCTCTGAAAGACGCACGTTTCTACGCTTTCACAGAAATGCATTTTTTTTTATCTTTGTGAAAGATATACTCATTTCTTGGGATTTAAAAAAAACAAAGATTTAAAAAAAAGAGATGGCAAAAAAAGTGACAAAAAAGATTGTAGATGAATCTTGCAACTGGAATTGGATCTGGCAGATTGTCTATGAACAACCTCCCTGTGGGGCCATCTTACTTTTATTCAAAATACGCAGTCTGTTTGGAATTCAGCTGTAAAGGTTTAACAAACCAAATGCAAAACAACAAAAAGTTCAACTTCTAAATGATGGCCCTAACAACAGAAAACAACCAGAGCTTCTCCCTCACCTGTAGATAGTGCTCTCCTCTTTGGCCACGACGGCCTGGAGGTCGGTGAGCTCGAGGAAGCGGTCGTGGAAGTAGTGCAGGTGGAGAATACACACCAGCAGGAAGGAAGTGGGAATGAAAATCCTGGTGAACAACATGGGGAGGCTAAACTTCTCCAAGCCCAGATCATTCAAGCTGCATAGATGGAAAAGTGAGAGGAAACATGAGTTGAGCTTACGTCTTTTTTGAGGAAACTGTGAGTGAGGAAGCTGTTTGAATGAAGACAGCAAACAGTGAACAAGAAAGGTCACAATCTTTTGCAGGTTTGGGCTTAAGGACTTACTTACTTTAAAGCCAACCTTGAAGAACAGATCATCAGCAATCACATCAAACTAAGTCCACATACAAAGAACAGGACCAAAATCTACAAGGTACACGAAGTTGCAAATGGTTTGATGACCAAGTTGTGACCAAGGAGTTTAAAATGCAATCGTCCCTGTTGCCAGCGAGACCAGCAGTCAGTCTGCAACCTTGGGTGCTCAGTGGTGCTCACCTCTCTTTTTCCATTCCCGTCATGTTGGACCAGAAAGGCATAGAGCTTTCAAACTGGCAGGTGTAGACCAGGGTGAGGACCAGCATGGTGTATATCACCACCGACATCCAGAAGTATTTCAGGATCCTTCGCCACCACTCAAAGTGTACCTAGATAAGAATAACTGTGTTCATTGCGTTTTGGTGATGAAGAATTCTCTGACATTAACAACTGTAAGGCATTAAATTAAACACGCAGTGCACAGAGGACATCTGGATTTAGGGTGACTGCTCTATTTTATTGTGGAAGGGGTTATAAAACAGTCGAGAATACACAGCGGACTATGAGCCTGCTGTACACAAACTTTATGACACACTAAAATTGTCAGCACCTTCTGTCTTTGGGAAATTGAATTTGGAAACTTTACAGCATCTGACTCGTAACGTTAATTTTGTAAGACAAAGACAGTACAGCCTTGTAAACAGCTTCACTTTAACTCTCTCTTGATCCGAGGATTTGTGCAAAGGAAGGAGAAATTTAGATTTATTTTGTTTGTCAAGATCTGAAATATCCATGGATATTAAATATATCTGACTGTCTGTGCACATATGAGTTCACATATATCTGCTGTAAGAACACAAGAATGCACCGGTGCATTTAGGTACCTGATAGAGCGCCACACACGAGAGGAACATCATCATGTAGATGATCTTGTACATGACAATGGTTCCCTCGAAGCTGACAAAGAAGAACATGCCGCCGCAGATGTAGATCCAGTATTTAACCAGCAGAGCCATGACCATATTGCCCAGGACCTGCATGATGTCCTGCTCGCCTCCCTCCTTAGAGTCCTCTTCCTCTATAAAATACAGCAGCAAATCTGAAAACTCAGCACTAACAAAGACACTTAATGAACACTACTTCAACCTGCTGTTCTTGACAGTTAAAAGCCATATTAACATTTATTGGTCTAAACTCACTATAATATAGTTGTAAGGGCATACAAGAGCATTTTAAGAGTTTGGTAATGTACAGTAATACACTGTTGTTTTACTATATTGTCATTTATTGTCTCTTTATATACCAGCCTCCACTAACAGGTTCTCACATGAAGAGCTGTACAGTAGCTGTTACCAAATACATGAATAATCACTGATATAACCTGCATTAATTGCATTATGTTGTGTTATAAGTCATATTAAATATTAATATACTGCCTGTAATGGCTGAAAAGGAGAGCTGATTTTTTTAAAAGAAACGAATCAAAGATGGTGAATAGCAGGGTGGTAGTCGAGGCATTTGTCCTCTTGAACCAGGAAGGTAAAAATGTGAATGACCTGCAGAACAGTTTCAGCGTTTTGTTAGCATTTTCACTGTGAAAATAATATAAAGAGGATAAAGTGTACAGCGTAAACACACTGACGTGACCACATGGTCAACTGTAGTCTTATCTGTGTCTGACATGGCACGTTAATTTCCAGAATTACTTACCGTAGCCTTTGTTATACAGTATTCCTACTCTAACCTCAATAAGAGTCCGGGGCTCACCCTTCTTCTTCTGATCCTCCACATGAACATCTAAGAGATCAGCGCTGTCTTCGTTTTGTTTTTCCTGTCTCTCTGTGAGCGTTTGTCTCAGCAGCAGCCAGAAGGTCAACAGACACAGGACCTACACGCAATAAATAAAATGATTAGACACACAGATGACCCGCGAAAAAATAAGAAAAGATGAACTAATAAGTCATTTGCATTTACTTTAACCTGATGAGAGTATAATGTGGCTGGTCAAAACAACATGAGGATATACATACATATATACACACACACACACATATTATATATATATACATATAGACACATTTCAATTGAGTTTCTAAACATAAATTAGATTGCCTAAACTTTTAAGAACTTATAATAAACTTTGAAAATAAAGTTTGACTCAGGTGTGACATATAATTGCACCTCTCAGTGAAGGGGTGAACACAAGCCCAGTTTAATAAAACAGCAGCATGCGCGATAGAGAAGACATTCAAGCTGCAAGTCTGTGGAGGCCTACTGACGTATAAAATCTCATTCTAGACACAATTAGGTCAGACTCAAAAGCTGCCAACGTGAAAGTCTTTGAGATATTCCAAAAACATGTCCAAACACTACAAACCTGACCTTCTCCTTCAGACGTACCCTGCATGACTGCTCTCTCTTATTTTAGTAATAGTCTATTAGAGAGACACAGTTTGACAATGTTTAGTTTCACAATCTAAAAGTTATATTCCATTAGCTGCATACAGAGTAAACTTGAATTAAAAATATGTGCAGTGCAAATTACGTGTTCAGATCACAGGTAGTAATTCATTCTAAAGGTCACTTTTAATGACTGCCATGATTTATGATAAACAGAAAATAAATGGCAATGTCAAAATCAAGAAAAACTCTTTGGCCGTTCATTTTAACTACGAACCTTGGATGAAAGTGAGTGGAAAGGGTTGTTCTTCTTGACGAAGAGCCCCGAGACCGGTTCCATGTTCTCAAAACTCCAAATGTACTGCAGAACTATCAGCAGGTTGCCGTAGGCCACCATGAAGGGAGAAGACAGCATGGCATAACGCCTCCGGTCCCTCACCATCCACAGCGTGCAGGACCAGATGAGGAAGACAAACGTCAGCCAGCTGACGTATGTGATGCTCCACGCCTGAGGAGAACAAATCACAGAAACTTCTTAATGAATACAACAAATTTGTATAGAGTTGTTTTTGTTTCTTGCCTGTTTCTCCACATGTTTGCAATGCACAGCGAATATCTGAATGGTCACAACTCCATCCCAGTTCCCATCATGCTTTGAGTGAAACTGATGCGTACTGTTGCTATTCAGTCTAAGACTTAACAGTTTACACTGCATCCATGAAGCTATAGACCTAAATTATTCAGTTCATGCTTCTCATACCAAAGAAAAATTATAAATATGATTATTTTAAGTCATAGTGAAAGTAGCTGTTTCAATGTAATTCTTATTCAAATCAACTCACTGTGAGCAGAAGTAACTTAACCCTAAGTGGGGATTTAAATGTGTAAATCCTCTCCATACTGAGAGAAAAAATATCAGTTGTAGTAATAATGAATACTTGTAGGAAAACACTGCGTCTAAAAATACTAAAATCAAAAAACTCCCCTAAAGTTGCGTAAACTCTGAGCTTTCCAGGAAAAAAAAAAAAAACCCCACAAACAACACGTCAGCCATCTTCACTCCCTTTCTTTGTTGAGCTGATTTCTCAACAGATTTATGGACATTTGTCTTCAGAAACTGCTGTCAATAAAAAGTCACCTTGACGTGTATTTCTTTGTTGCATTAAAAGAAACCTCCACTGTCAATATGCCAATTAATAAACAGCAGCGTGTGTGTGAGTTACCAAGTCATAATCAATGTCAAACTATGTAACTGTCACTCACATGTATTAAACTGTGATTCATCTGGGAATGCTTAAACTGAAAACAGATGATCTTCTTTTAGAAATATCCTGCCACACATTCAGCTGTACAAGCTGCCCAGTAAGACCACAGTGTCCTCCTGATGGTCAGCCAGCGGCTCGCTCCAGGGTATCTCAATCAGAGCAGATCGAGGAGGCAGGAGTGTTTCTCATTTATAACGACAGTGTGTTTCCATCAGGACTGTGGGTTTAAACTTGTGACTTTCTGGGTATGGCGCTCTGTTTACATCATGTCAAATTAAACTCTAAATATCAATGTGGAAAGCAACAGTCACATCTTCATTGCAATGTGGGTTTTGTTATTTCCATTCTTTATTTTTCATTTTTGTGTTGTCATTTCCATTTAAACTAACACAGCTAGCTCTTCTTAATTCTGCAGCAGTTTGTTAAGCCAGCTTCTGTAAAATCGCCCGTGGGCTGTATTACTCACCATCATTGCAATGAGAGCACAAATGTAGCTCTGTTTCATAATGAAGTGGAAGAGTTTGACCATCGCACCAACTCCCCTTTTCTTCATCCCATCCTCTTCCTCCTCCTCAGACTTCTCCTCTCCTCCTTCCAACACCGAATCCTCCGGGGGCAAACAAACCTCATACACACACTCATCCTTCTTCTCTGGTTGGACACAAAAACACAACTCACGGTTACTAATAGCTACAGTACTGTGTTCAGCTCACGTAAAGGTGAGGACAAAACACAACTTTAAAGAAGAATGTGAGCAGCAGAGGCCAAAATATCCTGACTTTTATTCCATAGGATGAGACCAGCTCTAAAGGCAACCCATCTGACCGCAGACATTTCAGTAAACAAAAACCTCATGGTGGCGCTAGAGAAAAAGTACGTTGATCATAAAAGTCAGTCAAATTGAGCCACTGGACACCATGAATGCCAACAGAAAATTTCATGGCAATTAATCCAGTAGCTATTAAGATCTTTCAGCCTGGACCAAAGTCGTCTCCAAGCCCAAAACAAAACTGCTCAACTGAGTTACTTTACAGATTTTACAAAGTTCCCTCAGAGTCACAGAAGACATTAAACAGCTGCATTCAAGTACCCCCCGTGACTAATAAATTGACTGTGACATATGAAATCCATGAAGTGTTTAAGACAATTTTGTGATCTGTGGACAGCGGCAAACTGCAAAGTAAAAGTACAATAAAAGTCAATGTGCTGTACAGTGAAAACAAACGAGTCACAAATTCAACCTCCGATACAGTGCAAATGCCAAAAGAATAAAAACGTTACAGAAAATTTCTAGTGTTAATTTTGTTTTTCTATCCTGTATATTTTATTCTAAAAAAGCAAAACTGCCATAATTTGATTATGAATTTCACTAGGTGGTTTTATCACGTGTTTCTGAACATGTTTCTGAGAGTTTGTTTCAGCCCACAAAGAACCACAAAACTTTTTGAGGTAACCTTAAAAATATTATAATATTATGAGGTTTCCACATGGTAGCAATGCTTGTTTAGGATGTAATTAATATTTGTCATATACATACATATGACACAAAAGCAATTTAAACATGCTTCATTAACTTCTATGCTACACCATCTGTGACCTGTGATTTCATTATTTTATAGTAATTTAGTAATAAGTATCATTTCTGCAGCAGTTTTGCTCCATTTTCACATCATTTAGTTTGATCTTTACAAGGCGACACAGAATCAGCTCACCTGTTCCATCACTGGGCTGGTCCATTTTATAGTGGGGGGTTGCGTACAAGTCCAGACAGACTGGTCCATTCTCAGTTGTGACAAAGTCAAAGGACGTCCCGTTTGAGGTGGGCACAACCTGTAGATCATTGTCATAAAGTACAAATGCATTTCTGCAACCAAGGAACATTGTGGACATTATGACACAGCTGCACAGCTTTCTACCCCACAAAGACAAACTGTTCCCATGTGATTAAATCATTTACCGGCTGCATATTGTGCTTTTTAGCAAAAAAAAAAAAAAAAAAAAGTCGAATACAGATTTTTTTAACTTCAGTTTAGTTTGTCAGCTACACAATTACCACACTTTGGCCTTGAGGGGCAGTACAGGAAGTTTTTATACTTTTCACACTGCACTATCTTTAATTTAACCCAGCACAAGCTGCCTGATAACCCAGAACAAGCATTTAATAAAATAAAAATACAAAGGGAGTTACACTACCTTCCTGTGCTTTTGGAAATATGTGAAATACAAGCAATAGCACTAAAAGTTGGTTAGGTTAACTCTGCTCTATGCTGGTGCAGTGTGAAAAGCACTTCACTGTGTTTCATGTTCTTGCAGCAATAGGGTAAGATGCACAGATTTAATCCAGAGCAGCCCCCACCTCAGTTGTACTGATGGCATCCTGGGTGGAGAGGAGCTGGGAGGAGAAAAGAGCATACAAGGTAAGGTGTGTTATCAATAAGTGTCTGAAGTCAAAGGCCTCCTTGTTCCTTGCAGTCGCTGATAAGCAGGAACAAAGAGGAGCAGCACCACTGTGTAAATCGAGCTCATCACTCATCCGTGTCTGCACACCCTAAAAGCTTTTTAACCTCAGGAGGTGGTCGGTGGAGACAGACTACGGACCTTGATATGGGAACAAGGTCAGAGTGTGTGTGTGGGTGTGTGGGTGTGTGTCCAGCTGTAATCTTTCCAGGGATGAGTCTACTACGAGGGTGAAAGCTCGGGCAAAAAAAAGAAGATGTGAGCTTGTGAAAACAATCAACATCTACGGATTGAGTTTCTACTATAACAAAGAGTCAGTTTCCTGATTATTATTATTATTATTTTAAGCTAAACTGAATCAAACAGTTCCAGATCAACACTCGTTATCAGTTGTAAGAATGCAACAAGGAAGTGTGCTTCTGCAGCCAAGTTTACTAAAAGCTGTTAAGCACTTCAGAAGTTAAAGAAATACATTATAAACAGATCTTAGTGATATTTTCAAGGCTGTTTAGGTTTTTCACATTTTTCCCACCTCACAGAGAACACAATTTCTTCAGCATATATTCATGATTTTACAGTGGAACCCTGTATGTACGTATAGTACAATGTTATGTTGACTAAAGGATCATTACTTCACACTTGTCCAATAATGAATACTGTGTTATTCGAGTGTGTCTTGACCCCCCCATACATTTTTCTCATCTGTGCCTTGGCGTGACCACCACAGCTGCCTCTTCCTGTTGGCCGAGTTATTTGCTCTGTTTTCGTCCAGATCTTCCTCCTCACACATATCGTCATCCTTCTCGTCCTGAAAAAACACAGATAGATGGTTGGGATAGTATTTTCACCACTGGACTTTGAAGTCAGGATGGTACTCTGAAGTATCACAGTCAGAATCAGCTTCTATTGAACACGATCTGACAGTGCAGGAGTACGATATCTGAGGAGGAGTTTTAAAATAAACAGATGACAAAGTTTTACTGTAAATTAACAGCATTTCTTACCATTCATATCCTGTATTTGTTCACGACAAACAGCAGGATCTTGGCAGGTAGATGGTGTGCAGATGGCTCAAATACTACAATATACTGGAAAAAAAACTGCACAAAATGTAATTTACCTGCAGGCTCTTCAGCCTTTAAGACTTATTTTCATTTCATGTGCAGTTTCTTTTATTTGGGAGTTTTGAATATGTTGAAAAAAACACTGAAACACTGAAAGAGGTTAAGTAGACTCCAAAATCCAGAAACCAACACGAGGGACAAGATGAACAACGAAACTTTAATAAAAGAACTTACTCAAAAAAGAAACAGGTGTAAACAAAAGGCGGCTGGGAATCCAGGGGACATAATTCAACCAAAGAAATAATCCAAAAAGACAACACGGGGAACAAAAGAATCACAGAGTATCACAGGAGTCGAAAGCACAGGGAAGCACAAGAATGACATGAAGAATGGAAGCACAGCAAAATAACAAAACACACAAGCACAGGTATATAAAGACAGGGGTAGTGAGACTCAGGTGAACACAATCAAGGCGGGACAAACAATCAGAAAAGGAGGGAAAACTGACAAAGACAGGAAATGAAGAACTAAACCAGACACAAGGTAAGAAAAATTACAAAATAAAACAGGAAACAAACTTAAGAAACTCCAAAACCTGACAGTATTACAACTAACTAACAGATAAAGGGCACTAGATAAGTCTGTTGCACATCAACAACCTTATTTTTCAATAAAATTCAAATAAAGTTTATCAGTCGGAGCAATGCTTAAACAAAATCAGTTTTCATTACTGGTTCTAAGTGTGGTTCCAGTTTTGTTTCGAAAGCTTGCTCTGGTGTTAAATATATTTTTCTTAGATATAAAAACATCACAGACAACAAACTTCAAATCAATCGTTTAATTAACGGAGGAATGGCGACAGTGCATGTGTATTTTTCTAATCTTTTAGGGTGATGATGTGGTCCATCATAATCTGGCATCTTCACCATTGAACAAACTTGTCAGCTGCTGATTTATCTTGTAATCATGTTTTATTAGTGTCATCTAAAGTGTAAGAGTAGGCGAAAAGCAGACACACACACCACACACACACACACACACACACACACTTCTCAATGGAGAGATCAATACATACAGTCAGGTTTACAGGGCAGTATTGGCCCCTCTATAAAAACAACAATCTATAACTCCATTACAGGAGACTGAGGAGCTGAATGTCGAGCTCTGAGGAGATGGAATGAGTTCAGGAGCAGGGGTCTTCATGACATTAAAGTCCACCTCTTCCCACATTGTCTAACATTTGCATGAGGTACAGCAGTCATTTAAACGGTCAGTTCACCCAAAAGATCAAACTCATCAAACCGATTAGTGTATGTTCAAGCTCAATTTTAAATGTGGACAAAAATCAAAGATCCCACATACTGTTGACTATTTGTACTCAGATAAAGGATAGCAGCATGTCTTTTAAAGTCTAACCCAGACTTCAGCGTTTCAAAGAGTGAATCTACTCTTGAATCGACCGACAACAAGTGAGCGACACTGTGTGGTATTTATTGTTTTGTCATACAATCTCATGCACCTGACAGTAAGACTTTCTCAAGTAAAACTTCAAAGTGAACCCAATTTTAATTAAAATTCTGAATACGAACATTCGAATAATAACATCACCTAATAATTTCTTCATCACAAAGTCATCAGATTTGAACCGGTGGTTTCTGTGATTATGTAACCATTACTTTTATTCTCCCCATCAAGGACTGCAACAATGCTTTGCTAGAGTCATGTGTTGTCAAAATTAGACCAACTGAGTCTCAGATAACACCTGAGCTACGGCAGACACATCTAGCCAGCGATCGATCGTCCTGGAATCTTCCATCAATACAGATTCTCTGATCGCGAGGCCACCTGGCTGCCCATTTAATTGAATCTGTTTTCTATTTCAGTTCACTGTCTGGAATTTACTGAGGCGCTGTATTGGAGGTGTGGTGTGCCAAATTCAGCTAAACGAATTAAACACCCATCCAGTTTTACATCCAGCTTTCTCGAAGAAGGAGCTTGTTCATGTTTAAGTTCAACCACACACTGAGAAAAGCAGGTTGTTTTTATCTACATCCATTCACTGTATTCGCTTTTTATTTACTACATCTCCCAGAATCCCTGTGCAGGGGTGGACTTGGTAAACTGGTTCATTTAGCTAGGACCTGAAGACAGCAATAGCAAAAACTGAATGAAAATTGAAAAAATATGTTTCTGATAACTGGTTTTTAGGATGCACTTTCCCTTTAAGACTCCTCACTTTAATCACTTTTGTTTGTCAAGGTACACAAATCAATCAAGTGATTGTTTTTTTTTTAACCAAATAAAATGAACATGTACAGTAAAATTATTGATATATTTTACAGGACTAAAAAGGTCTGCTCTCATGTGGTTTGACTGCATTTCCTGTCCTCACCGTCAGTTTGTCGATGGGCTCCTGCAGCCACAGGCGGATGAGCGTGGCCAGGGTGTAGTAGAGAATCAGCAGCATGATGGGGCTGACAAAGTGGTACCACTTTCGCTGCGGGTGCATAATGAGCTTCCATGTGTAGGAGCAGTCGCTCTGGACGATGGGGGAGATGCCAAATACACTGCAGAGATGGACAGACAGACAGACAAACAGACAGGTGTGTGAAGATAGGAACAGGCCACAATTGAGATAAACACAAACTTTGGCCAAAAACAAAGCTTAACATTTTGATAACACAGAAGTCAACATGAACATCATGGTCATACAACTTTATTTTATTTTTAAGATTTTTTTGATAATATATCAATGGTTTAAGTTGTTTTTCATAACAAAAGACCAAATATTTGATCTGAAACCATCAAATATTTGGTCTTTTCTTTCTTGTTCTCAAGGGTAAAAATTTGCTACTTCTCTTGGTTTTACGTGATAGTAAATTTTATTTTTTTAGGGGTTTATATTGTCAGTTGGACAAAAAAAAACAAGATTGTGTTTTAGGATATTGTAATGTAATTTTTCACTGTTTATTCATGCATTTATCCAAGTAAATAATTGACAAACTAATCAATTAGGAAAATATTTATTAGTTGAAGCAATACGCTGTTTCACTGTCCTATCCTAACTAAAGAAATGGCTAAAGATGTTGTACCTGACAAAAAATAGAACTTTTGCTCCTTGAATCCTTCAACAGGCCTGAGAGGAGGCAAAAACGCTTGAATACTCAAGCTTAAATCTTTCTGTTCTGGCCTAAAGTAATTAAATAGTGAATTCGATTGTTCTCATTAAGATAAGTGTATTGTTCAATTCATTACACTCAATTCAGCGTGGGAGGCCTTGTGTTCTCCATCTTCAAAACTGATTATCGATTCCAGAAACCAAGCCAGAATGGATGAGGGGAAGCAAAAGTAGAAAAGACTGTAGGAACTGCAGAGTCATGCAGGCACAGACAACGTAGGAAGCTGAAGAGGGAGCAGAGCTTGAAAGCTAAGCTCTCAATCTACCAGCCAATTGACTTGCCACATACGGTCACGAGCTTTGGGCAGCGGCCGAAAGAATAAGATCACGGACACAAGCAGCGGAAATGAGCTTCCTCTGTGAGGTGGATGGGCTCAGCCTTAGAGACAGGGTGAGGAGCTCAGATTTGTTAGAGCTGCAGCTCCTTTGTGTTGAAACGTTAACCCAGGATATATTCAGGACACGCTGCTGGTATTATATATCTCATTTGGCTTGGGAACACCTTGGGATCGCCCAGGAGGAGGAACATTGCTGAGAGAGGGATGTTTGGACTAGCTTACTTAGCCTGCTGCTATCGCATCACGCAGCCCGGACTGAAAACGGATAGATGGAGCTAAGGGGAAGTTCAAAGTTTAGTTAAGGCTTTTTTAAATATAATTTAAATAAATTTCAGAACGTTCTTGAGTGTAATTTTTACAAGTTTGACAAATGCAGACCCTGATGTTCTTAATATGTGGAATACATACCACGTTCACTGTACCTTGGAAATCTCACCAAGGAAGAGACGCTGTCACTCAAATAAATAAGAAACGTGTTGTACATCAGTAACAACGTCAAATTATCTTTAAGTGGACTTGACCTCATGTAAATAGCTTTAGAAATCAAGTGTGGTCTCTGACTTTCTGCTACATGACATTCCCGGAAAGAAAATCTCCTCCTACGCCCTATCTTTGGAATCTGAGAAATGCACTGAGGCTAAAAGTCTGCTTGCACCACAAAGGACGCTGTATGATTCACTCCTTTTCCTCTGAGCAGAATAAAGGTCATCTACTCAACAGGAACTGCACTGACGTATTCCAGTGACAGCCACATAGATTTAGATGCCTCCTGAGTCTTCTCTTTCTATGCCATGTGGAGGAGGGAACACCCCCCTCTGACCCCGTCACACTTCCTGAACATTTTTTTTTGTTGCAGCTGGGGAAGGCCCGCTGGTCACATGACTGGGGACTTCCATTGTAAGGATGGGAGACAGGAAGGTGGAGTGGAAGCCAAACCTCTCAACAGTCTCACTCGACACCCTGCCGACGACAAGGCCAAGTCACTGTCAACAAGCACAATTAGGGCAGGCACTACGGTGGCCTATTGTCAAATGGGGGCGGCACATATTTACGGCTGCAGGAGTTTCCCTCTAGCCGCCCGAGGGCGTGCAAAGAGGAAACAGGACAAACCACAGGAGAACCTGTTCCTTTTATCATGACATTGGGCCTCAGTTCTCGTGTGGCTGCAGACAGAAATACCTCAGGCCTGTGGAAAGTCAACATGAACGCATGAAATAGTTGGCCTGTTCATGTGAAGAGTGGTCAAAGAAGAGCCCATGCCACCACCGTGCACTTTTCAAATTTAGGACTTCAAATACAAAAACAAAGAACTCCTTTCCAAAATGAGAAGGCCACTGAGAATTACACCCATTCTCCCATTTTTACTGCTGGAAACTAAGTGAGTTAGTATAGAAGTTAATAGTTATCATTGGTGAAATGTAGCCTTTTTGGTAACATTTATGCTAGTGAGTAGTTTGAATCAATGGTTCCTAAACTTTTAAGCAGCCTTTTTTGGTCTCATTTCAAAGATTTTTTGAGACCCCAGGAAGTGAAGTTCCAGTATTTTATTTTTAAATATTTTAGAGGAAAAAAGAGCTGAAAACATCCAGAATCTTTTTAATTTTAAAGAACTCAAGAGATCAGAAGAGGTATAAAGTATTGAGTATTTTAATAGATTTTAAGACTTCCTAAAGCCCAAAAGTAAGTATTTTTAGATTTCTAAAGATGTTAACGCATGCAATATTTCGCAAGAAGAAAATAAAAAAAATAAAATGTTTATGTAAATTTAATTGGCAAGCCCTCAGATTTGTGTTGGGACCCTCTGGAGGTCTTTGCCCTCAAGTGGGGAAGAACACTTTCTCATACAAAACTGCTATAGCATTGACAGTTTAAATAGACTATTATTGATTGTGCAAATGGTGTGAGAGGGGTCTATTCGTTGTAATGAGCTTGTTTTCTAACGACAAGCCCATCAGTGCAGAACTGTAATCACACCTTAACTGCCAAATGAATCAGGAGAGGGATGGGAAGGACGCAAGCTTTGTCCAAGGCAGTTTCAGCTATACATAGCAGTAAACAGCCTTGGTCCTGACACACAGCAGCACAGCTTTCAAATGAAAAACTGTGAGATCAATAAAGCCCTGCAACACCAAGGGCACTGAGACAACAGCCAAAGTGAGACGAGACGCAACTACTGAGCAACAACATGGCGTATATCAGACTGTTTTCTATTTTATATTCACGTGTCTGAACAGATGTTTAGTTGAGTAAACCCACTTTTGCTTTTAGTCTCATTTGGTTGCTTGTTGGCAGGATTTCTCAAAACTCTGGTAAGATTTTGAACAAAATTTGGTAGGAAGTTAGGCCATGGACCAAGGAATACATAAACAAAGAAGTTTTAAAATTATTTAATAATGGTTATCCTGGTAGCTGAGTATTTAAAGATTCAGTTTGATTGTGACTGGTTAAATTCAAGCCAGAAACCTCTAATCTTACTGCATGTGACACTCTCAAAATAAATGCAAAAAAGAAAAAATAAATATAATAATAATGTGATTGTCATTTTTGTACATTTCCCATTATTACAGTTTCTACATACTTGTATCACATTATTGTTTATCATGTGTTGTTATGATGATTAACACACAAACAGACATTAAAAATTTCTTAAAATCGTCTGTTACAATAATATAAAATGCAGAGGACTCTTATTCACAGTCATTATCATTAAAATAAATGTATAAAATCATCATCATCATTTTTATAATTCTTTGCATTCTCAGTTGTCAATCAGTTGTCTGTGAGCTTAAGGCACTTTTCTGCTACAGAGTCTTTATTCATTACAGCTGTGACTAACATATGTTGGCAAGATGTGCAACGATGTGGCTTTACTCCAACCACAATGTTTCCCTGCTGCAGCCACAGACAGCTGATTGCCGTCCTTCTCATGCATAATAAAACAACACTGGTTGTAGTGAAGAGCCTAAAAGCTCTGCTTCTGATATCGATGTGCTGTGAGTAGGAGTTTGATTTATCTCCCCTCCAGCCTGATGTGCCTTTTCCTTTGCCTTCTTGTTTGTAACAATAGTAAATATTTATTATCCTTTAAACAAACTTGCCTCAGGCGCAATAAATATGAGGAGCAAGTCAACATTAATATGGGTGTGTGCTGTTTAACTTGAGAAAAACCAATTCAACAATTCATCAACTGAACTACAGCTAACTTTCTTTGAACTGAGCAACTGCACATCGCCTTAAGGAAACTGGGTTTTGTTCTTAAGGTTTGATTTATCTCATTGTGTACACCGAATGAGAGTACCAGCAAAGTTTAAACTGGCAAAATAATCCAAATCTACAGCAAAGATAATACAAATTATTTAACTGATTTTGACTGATAAAAAATAGATGTTCATATATATATATATATAATATTTGAACCTTGCACATAAACTAGAAAATAAGGGCAGAAAATGTAAAAGACTAAAACGTACCAGGTAACATAAAGGATTTGGGCAGTTTCGGTCCCTGGATTGTGTGTCTGTTTTGTTGGCTGTTAACTCTGCATGTGTCTGACCTGATGTAGCTGTCATCCGGTGGGATTGACTCCTGGAAGAACTGGAACTGGTAGAGGTAGAGGATAACGAGATGTCCGGCGCTAAAGATGGCCATCAGGACACACATGCAGCTGAAGATGAGCGTGTCGAAGGTGCGGCGGATGGACCACCAGGTGCACAGGAACAGAAAGATGAAGAAGTAAACAGCAGAGGTCAAAGAGGGCAGCATGATGCCTGCAAATACAAATAGAGCGGATACAAATCAAAAATTAGCAACCTTTGTTTTCTTCAGTGAATATCGGGTAAATTAAATCTGAGAAATGGTGAGTGAATTTTAGAGAATATGAGTTTTACTGAATGTGGCAAATCTCACATTATGAATTTAAATAGTTAAAAAATTAAAGCTAAAAATTAAATACTCTTTGACTCACATTTAACATGTTTAGACTTTTAACTACAGTTAAATACACTGCACATGCAAAGCTGCTCACCTGTCAAGCCTAACAAGATGGTGACCACCACCTTCCCAGCAGTGGTGATCAAGTTCCCAATAATCTCCTTCACTTTGGATGCAACCTCCGCAACGAGCCGCAGGATTTTGCTCTTGGTGCTCTCCTTCGCCTCCTCCTCTGCCTCCTCCTCCTCCTCCTCCTCTTCCTCTTCCTCTTCCTCATCGTCCAGCTCCTCGTCCTCCTCTGCCTCATACCCCGCTTCAAAGTCCTCCTCTAGCAGGATGTTGTCGTCAAGGCTCAGCTTCTCCTCTTCTTCCTTGGAGGAGGATTACAGTGACACTTCAGTACTGGATGATGAATGTTTGGAGGTCAGAGCTCTCCATGGTGCTGAAAGCAGTTTCATACAGGTAGTGGTTGCATAACAATCCCTGTGTAGACCCCGGCAGGGAGTGTTTATGAGCATGTTTAGCATGTAGCATAGCACGTTTGAACATATGTGTAGTCTATGCGGCTGCTTGACGCATTATTAGCGATCCTTGGCAGATGTTTTCCTCTGAACCCAGTCATTTCTCTCTTGGTCTAATGAATTATGTGTCCCTCTTTTCCTGCAGTCTCAATAACACAGAGACATCATGACTAGTGAGCTATTCACTTTGATTTATGTAGAATACATAAGACAGCAGGCAAAGAAAGTAGCAGGTGATACGAACCCTGTTTTGAATCAAAAGCTCAGACGGTTCACTGACGGAAATAAAAGCCTGACCACAGCGCAGGCTCTATAGATGAATTCCTGCTGTTTCCCAGTAATGGGGAGCAATGCCATCTGTGCCAACGGGGCTCAGTCGAAGTGAAAGTGAATGTGGATTTAATTAACACTGAGTCATAAAGAGAAGGGAGGACTTGCCCAGGGGTGGGGGCTGTATTCCAAGTCATCAACACTCACAGGGAACTCTCTATTCAAACTCCTGCTCCCAGCTTAATGAGAACTTTAAGTACAGAGCAGGAGAAACGACTGTCATCTCTACCAGCCACGTCAGCAAGGCTGAAGACCAAATCTGATCAGTTATGACACCGAGAAAGCGGTACTTCTTGTTTGCTAACATTACATGTTATTGGACACACATGTATGTCAGAGGCATAAACTGTAGCTGTTGGAATTTGTGGTTGTTTGACATGTTTGGAGAAAGTCACTCCAACTAAGCTGAGACATTTCCTCTTCATATATACAGGCACATATTCATTTTCAGTTTTACAATTTAGTTTTCTGGACATAAAGGTAGGGTTAGGGTTGTTGCTTGTACACAGATTTTAGATGGTTTGTCTCAATACACATCCAAACCTACATGCTCACATTCTTCACTGTCTGTGTCAAGTCAGAGCTGAAACAATGAGTCAAATAATCTATTGTTCCACTGTTTCCCAAGCTTTTTCAAGTACCCAGCACCTACCATGAGCCGTCATGTCAATAATCTTGTAAGAAGTCACCTTCAGAAGCTATAAGAAATTTTAATAGATAAATAGATAGATGGATGGATAGAAAGATAAATAGATAGATAGCAGTTAAAGTCAGACACTGGTTTCAGGACGCTGCGTGCCAGATCAAATGAAACCCACTTGTTCCTCTGCTTCAAAGTCGGCGTTGTATTGGGCCATGTCCTCAGGCGGCCTCTTCTGGACCAGACTGCGACACAGCAGCCAGATGGCCAAGCCAGCCACGAACATGCCAATGTCGGGGATGAACACCCGGATGCCATTCCCTGCATCAGCACCAATCACACTGGGGACAAACAGAAATTAGAGTACACACACTGACAGAAAGCAGACACTCATTTCCTGAAAGTGAGGCTGAATCCCAATATCTCCAAAGTCTTGGGATTTGGAGCGATCCTGCAGGCTCGGATCACAATCGAATGATGGAAACTGGGACAGAGTACAACAAATTTAGCTGTGCATGGACGATCAGTTCTAATGTGAAACAGTTTTTCTGAGAAATCCACTGACTTGTGGTTGCTCTTTTGATTCACTTGGATAAGGTCCACAAATAACTGCTGTCGTGTGTTATGAATCAGTCCTGGGACGTCTGTCACATGTCACCTTCCGCTCTCTCTCCCTCACAGTGCATCATGCCTCTCTGACTGTTTAAAAAAGCCTAAAATGGTTCAGAGGCAGCTTACTTAAGTTCTCACTGAGCATTATTTCTCTACGATCTGCGTTCAAACACAGTGAAAGTGCACTCATATGAAGGGATACTATCACAGCAGTTATATCTTTCAGAAAACACTACCTGTTCACATGACTGCGTGGGAATTTGTTTTTTTGTTTTCCATGATTCAACTGCTCTTTTAATATGTGTTGTGTTGAGCGCTTCAGCTTTTATATGGAGTTCCACCCAATTTAATGAAATCTGGCTTGCCGGTTTTAGATGTATTGCTGTTAACAAGTGAGTGAAATTCCATTCAAACACAAAGGCCATGAGAGAGTGCAGATTTTTTTCTTTAACTGAACAGCGAAAAACATGTTTACTCCCTTGAAAACTGCATCCGTAGAACATAATAAGGCAGCGTGAACAATAAGCAGTGTTTTTTTCCTCATTAAACTACATAAAAGCAAGAGAAAAGGGCTCTCACAGATTTAGAGATTTTAGAAGTCATGATGACGACTGTCTGAATTCTCCACACTCCAGCTATTAATAATAATAACTTATAAACAAATAACGTTCATGCCAGTTCTGGCCCACACAATGTGTGCTTTTCATTAAGCCACTGAAACATGACATTGTTGGAAGTGTGGTGGTTATATCGTCGTTAGCAAACAAAGCTTTGTGACATTTGTTATTTGATTAGGCTGCTCACCTCCAACTAAATACCCAAAGAGTTGTTCAAACAGGAAGCTAAACAGCGGCGGCCGACTGTTACCATGACAGCTACAGTAACGTCAGGCTTCACTGAGATGTATTTGTGCAGCCTGAGGACAAGTTTTATGAGGTGTCATGATTGCATGTACAATTAAAGCAAATAAAAATTGTCCTTGAAATGACTAACAGGTTTCAAAACCTTTAAAACTCACTTTTATCATCCAAACCAATTTCTATTTCAGTTTTACAACAATCACACTGCATCCTGTGTTTGGCCACCAAAGTGTTTTCTTTACATTTCGTGCTGAGCTCCAAGTTTAATTGAACTGTTTACAATAACCAAAACATACTGGTGACTTTGCAGCACAGGCTGCAGGAAAAAAAAAAAAAAAAAAGTAACCAAATGTTTGGATCTACTTATGCAGCAACTGGTCATTTCAAACAGAACTAATTTCGTTTTGGCCTTGAACGGATACAAAGCTTTAAAAGTTAACAAGTTGAAAAGGGAGTGCTAATCAACGAGATGGAAAAGGCACATTCGGATAAATAGTTGAAACTCTGGCTGCTGTTGGCGAGTTTAATCTAATCAAGGACGTCTGTTTCCATGTGCTTTACTGTTGTGAAGCTTTGTGCATCCTCACATGGATGAAAGAAATGGAAACCGTCAGAGCCAGACATGACTGAGCCAGCAACTTTAATGACTCCTACTTTTCCCTGCCTATCATGTGAATTACAATAACAAAAGCGGCGCTCAGGCCGCACGGGTGAAATACGGAGATCGCAAAAATATGTTCTAAACCGCATAAATATGTGGCATTTAAAGGTCAACCTTGAGGAATCTGAAGGATCTTTCTGGATGAAAAGACACACAGAGGCTGTGAATTCTCTTTAGACTCTTATACATCTCACTGGAGTGCTGCATTTCCCTCCATATAGGCAGTTAAAGCGAGAAAGCATCCGCCTGCAAGGCAAACTCAGCTGTAAATATTGTATATACTGTACATGATCCTCAACACAAACAGGTAAATGCAGGCGGGATAAAATGTTTATGGCTCTACTTCCGCCACTTACAGTACGCTATCCACCAAGGGCTGTTGAGTACTGGAAAAAGGATGTTGCTGAGTTTGGACATTCCCGTACTTAGGAAACCACATCTAACACGATCATGAGGGTGTGAGGAGGCACACACAACTGCAAAAGCTTTGAAAAATAGGCCTGTCAACTGATTGTCAGACGTAACTGGGTTTAGCGTTCATCAGGAATCCACACAGGGACAAGTTAGGAGCATTTATCAACCATGTCAGATGAAGAGCCAGCGCGGCTAAATGCAAAAAGTGATTTTTAATGTTATTAAGAGATTACTATATAACACTTTGCACAGACAATGCAACCCTCTACATATACATACAGCGGACGTGAGCCACATGCCTGTTTTTAATTTTAAAACCATTTGATGTTGAGATTAAATAAAAATGATTTCCTTGATGTTCTGTTCCACAGTGTAAGATTTGTCATCATGTCGATCCTCCCTTTCATCAACAAGCTGAAGTCACTTTGCTGAGTCCTATCACTTCCTGAAAAAAATCACTAAATTGCCCAGCTAGGAGAAAGATTAATGCTCAGTTAAACAAAATCCACAATCGCACGTGATTGTCAGGAGAAATTTAGAAGCAGATCTTCTGATGGATGCTGGAAGCGATTTGTATTCTGGATCTCAGCAAACTCAGACTTATAAAGTAAAATGAAGAAAATAAATATGCCATCAAAGTGCAAAAGCACCATTATGAGGTGTACATGTGACTTCAGTGAATGAATTTGTTTTTAAAGTGTGGAATTCATTGTGATCTTACCTCTCAAAGCCAATTTGTCTTATGGATTTCTCCCATGTGGAACCTGGACAAACACATGAAGTCAGTTAGTGAATATTAAAATTGTTTGGCCAAGAACTAAACCTTAATGACTTAAATAAGACTTTTATATCACAGTCATTAAAAACAAATGGTGCTACAGGTGGTCAAGCAGCTGTTAGCATGATTTCCATTTCCATTACTGTATTCAGAATGTATACAGCCAATAACTTCTGTTAATTATTTACTATTACAACAATAAAGAATGGAGATCTAGCATGTAGAGCCTCTGAAAAAAAATTAATAAACCCTTAAGAAAAACTTTTTTCTTAATTTCAGCTGTTATGTGATTTTCAGGTGGCAGAAAATCATGAATTTTTCTGTTCTCACTGTTGAGATAACCTGCATGAAAAAAAACAAGAAAATAAAAACACTTCATGTGAGCTTTGTTTCCACAGCATGGACTGGTCGAAGTGTTCCTGAACGTCACTCCAGCACTCAGAGTGGGATTTCCAGGTATTCATCTGGCACAGAAGAACTGCCAAAAGGTTGACTGTTCTTTGTTCTGCTGCCAGAGAAAACATAACATCAGCTGGTCTCTTGAAGACTTCGACTCAATGACATATCGATATATCCGACTGTTTTGCTAAAGTATTAGGCAACTAATTAGGTGACAAACTGCTGCGGTGCTGAAGTTTCTGATTTATGGAGTGCAGAGAGGAGAGTGAAAATGTTAACACACTTTGGTGACAACACTCGAATCAGGCGAGTATAACTGAAAACAGACAGCTGGCCGAGTGTTAAATCAGAATGACTTCATCTACCTGTGCGCAAACTGCTTCCACTTTCAGCAGGTTGTTGGGCTTAAACAATGTTTTTGCTGGAATTACTGTTAAAACTGTATGATATGAAATGTTCAATTCCACAGTGGCATATAAAAGAAAGAAAGAAAGAAAGACTAAAGCATTACTTTGGGATGATGGTTCAGTATCTCTGAAGTACAGAGTATAGAAAATATTTTTAATAATCTGATATTTACAGTAACAAGCTCTAGTTGTACCACTGGTCTTTTGCAACAGTAGGTGTCACTTTGAACAGCTTCATTTGCAAATGGAAATAAAAGGTAAGTAGAAATAAAGCAAATAATAATCAAGTTTTCTCATAACTGAAACACGTCAAGTATCCAGTAAAGGAATGAGTCAGACTATTAGGCACTCAAAAACAGGAAACAGACTCTGAATTGCACTAAAGGTGGATAAAACAATAATGGACTGTCAGAACAAAGCTGTGGGTTTCTTCATTACTCATCAGTGACAAAAATAGCTGTAAGAAAAGCTTCACTGTCACAGATGTTATGTGTGTCATGTGGTTGAGGTAGAGGAGAGGATTGTGGAGGTCCAGTGCTCGGTGGACATCATCTGTGATGGGAGGAGCCCACATGATTAACCCCTGACATGACCTCTGACATCTTCACCCACAGTCCCCCGCCCCCCAACTGAGCGGCTGAGACAATAATCACTAGTCACCATCACTCCCACACATATACTGTGACTTCAAATCAGGATCACAGTAACTTCCCAAATTTACCTCAGTGACGATCTCCTCAAGCCCCGGTGCTCCTCATCTTCTAACTTCATGGATCTTTATTTTATACTGATAAAAGACGTGTGTTGCTGTGTTGCATTTTGATTTGATTTGGATAGATTTTTTTTCCTACTAGAACGAATGCTCCATCTTACCATGTCTCTACATATTAACTGACATTTCCATTGACACTGAATCCAACACAACTGGGTCACTACTGGTGCTGAGCCCACTCAGAACTGACACCCAACATGACATCTATAACCAACATTTAGATGTTTTAAGCTCATTGTTTTGGTTTTCAAAGCTTTCACGTCCACTACACAGTTGAGTCTCACTAATCTTTAAACCAAAATCAGACCGTAGGCAGAAAGCAATATCATATAGTTAAGCAGAATAAATACCACCTGTTGGTCGCTGGTAAGGAAAGTTGAACATTTAGCCAGCAAGCTTAAGACCAGGAAGATGACTCCAACAAAGTGGTCATATTCCTCTGAGTCTGCAAGACATTTCAGTGGTTGTTCAGTAGCTGTTTGCTCACATGTTAGCCGCATGACTTGATACAACAATGGTATATTCAGCTGTGTTTCTGAGAGTTTGTAATCATTTTTCCCTCTAGTGGTCAAAAACGGCACTGTGCAGCTTTAATTCAAAAGGCACTTAATGGGCATAAATAAGAATGAAAACTTGCACACACTGACATAAACAAAGTTGGTTGGGAGAGACTCTAAAAGTCAGTGCCAGTAAATGTAATGTCAACCATCCAGAAGTGCATCATATTAACTCTTCACTTTACAGTTAACTGTACAGAACCTTAAGTGAACACGATGAGGCCCATCCCAGAAACTTGCACAGGAGGAGATAAGGACCACTGATGCTCTTATAATCCCTAATAACCATCCACAGAGGTTGATAAAGGTCATAGATTACTTTATGCTCCATTTAAATCTTCAAATAGAAACTCTTCAGCTTAAAACATCATTTCCTAGTAACCTCAGGCAAAACAGAGTGTGTTTTACCAAGTCCAAACATCTGCAACACCTAACTTCACCCAGTCCAAACTGAGCTCACAGGTGTAAAAGAAACCCAATCCTGTGTGCGATATCATACACGAGGAATGCCAGAGGTTAAGTCAGGTCTGCTCTATAGGATGAAGGATGGAATATTGTGTAACAGCGTCTGAACCCAGCATGGAGGAAAAGAACGTGAGAGTTTCTGCCTGTCGTGGTGAGGCCGCTATTCACCCCAGCTGAGCACCAAAAATACCTGTCCTCAGACTTTATGTGAACATCATAAAATACCCTTTGTATCCACTGGGTCATTAACCTCTCTGCGAAGCATTTCTTTGGGCTCTCTCCTCTATCTCTGGGGCCTAACGCCAGTTGCCCTTTTCCGTAGAGAACAGTGATATGCAGCGTCAGCATTTCAGCAACTATAATCGGACAGCCAGTAAGCGGATAGAAAATTCGGTTAAAGTCTCACATGTGGGGAGTGGTGGACAGGATGTGCGTGAATACGGAGGGCAGTAAAGGTCAACAATGCTGTCTACGGGACTTAATGAGGACCATCCCTGAGGAGCTGGTCACAAAACAACCCTTCAATGGGTTGTTTACACCTTACAACCCAGTGAAATGTCCATTGCCATCAGATTTGCGTTTGTTGTACCAGCTCACCAGATGGGTGGGGGTCACCAGTAAGAACAATAAAATTCAAAAAATGTAAACAATCACAGAAAACATTGTTAAACAAAATAAGACAGTCTCATGTATTCTTTTGTCACTATCTGACAATTAAGTTGACATTATCTTAAATGAAGTGAGCCCCACCCATCTGGTGCTCTGCTGAATGTAAACGCTCAGGACTGTTTGTAAATGCAGTTCCCACCACATTGAGTCAGCACAGAGGAATAACAGATGACTCCAGATCATCTGGTGACCAGTCAATGGCCTGTCCCAACAGCTGGAGGTGTTAGCTTTTTTGGAAAGGTTTTCTCATCCATACTCTCAACTCACTTTGCTGCACTAATGGGGTATTTGGCTACAGTGAACAGAGGAAATTATGTGAAGTTATCTGGAGGGAAGATGACCGCCTTACGGCAATGGAAGACTCTTTGTTTATACTTGGCTGCCAAAAGGAAAAGGGTGTCAGGGGGCTAAATGCCAAATATAGAAACCTGAGATAAGGCATTTACTCAGAATGTAGAAGGCGGATTAAGAGAACAAAGTATAATGTCTGACTTCCTTTCCCATATGTAGACCAAATATAAAAGGATGACAAAGGATAGGATGACAAAGGATAGGATGACATTAACTTCAGGAAGTGGAAATCCCAACAATACGTATACAAATCATGGCAGAGGTTTTCAAATATTGAGGAAATTAATCAGAAAACTGATGTAGAAAAGTTGTCACTTTCACAATACTGACATTTTGTATTTTTTAAAAATGAGATTCTTGAGTGTTTCTTTAACTCCATATGAAGTTTCTCATTTTGAGTGTGGGATCGTATATTTCTCCACCCTCTGCCTCATTAATTGTTAGGTGGCCGCCAGGATGCACCAGTTTAAAAGCAGTTCCTGAGCAGGCCAGTGCTCAAACTTTGCTGCTAAATGTTGCAGGTAACTCAAGACGATATTCATTCGAGTGCCAATGGACCTGTAAGATATGTAGTCTGAAACTAAAATCTTGAATACTTTGACTTGCACATAGACAGAATCCATACTCAGCATGTTTACAAATCCAGGACGATGGTGCATTCAAGTTCTTTCAGTATATACAGTAACATAGTCAGAAACCAAATTTTTACCCTGGTGAAGAGAGAAAACTTACCACTGATTATTATCATATCATTATTATCATTATCAAGGCAGATTCTTTTAGTCATGAATATAAAGTTTGTTACTGCTGATATGTCTCATTTTTCTTTTGGTCTTTAGCTAAACTGCTTCACAATTTACAATCCTGTTAATGCATCCTGTATCAATTGTTTAAATAAACAGACAAATCAATTGACAGATAGATTGATGACTGATGGAAAAAAATTATCGTGCCATCATACCAGGGTTTGATCTGCCAAAAACTGCAGCCTTTCAGACCTCAGTAATAAAGATCTGCTTGAGTGAATATTTAGTCTACCCTCTCTGAACGGCTCTGTGTGTTTCTGCCTGAGGCGATAAGGTTCGTTCTGCCTTCTGAGCAAAGTTGGCTGCACTTCGACTTGGAAAGCAACTTACCACCATTATAAAGAACAAGTCAAGAACACAAGGTCAGGGTCTGTCCCGTCTAGACACATTCAGACTTTACAGTTTGATACAGACTTTCATGAGAAGCCCACGGCCAACTATTAACACCTTCCCAACACTGCGTCAGTAGCTTATAGTGTTTGCTTTGCTGGCAGCAAGAATCTCTTTTTTTTCTATGTCGCCATATGGCACAAGGAGGCTAATTAGACTGAGGAATGTGTTAGATTCATAAATCTTCATGATGTGACAAAATGCAATAAGAGTGAGGATATTTCTAGAAATTGTGAATCATTATTAGGGAGCATATTTTACCTGCTCTCGCGAATGGAGCATGTCATCACTTTCCCTCAGGCCGTGAAGAAACTACACCTTCTCTGGTGATATACAACTCTGTGACGCTGCATCAATAGCTCAGGTCAGAGTTTAAGCACAAAACGGCCTGTGTGATGGATGCGACACACGTGTGCACGCAGTCTGTTGTGAACATGTGGCCTAACGAATAAAGATCCCACCGTTTCGGACTTGCACTCGTGCTCAAAGTAAACGAATTGTTTTAGAAAAGAAGCCTTTCAGAAAGCCACTGAGTACTAACATTGTCCGGTTTAGTGGATTAAATTCCTGTTCAGTCTACCTTAACCTGTATGTACTCACGGAACTTTATGTTGACTGATTTTCAAAAGACTACAATCCAGGCAACAATTATGTTTCCTCCATATAAACATGTATGGAAAAGCAATTTTGGAGAATATAGACATAGCTTTTATGAGACTGGGCTGCAACTGTCACAATCTAACCAATATTAACAACTGAGTTTAAAGAGTTGCTTGTTCCTTTTTGAATGTTTCCAAAAATATACAACTGTCTTCCTGTGAAAAGGGGTTTGCAGCCAGCAAAAACTTCTTTGTAGATTCACACCCTGTTGTTGCTCTGAATTTCACACACACGACAAAACTCGTTGACTTTAGAGCTTTGACCACCTTTGACCAAAAGGTTGCACTCACAGTTGAAGTCGGGGGTGATGGAGTTCCGTGTCAGGAGGCTGTTGACCGTAATCTGATAGATGATGTGGAGCAGCAGGAAGGACATACTGGTGAAGCAGAGGGACTGCAGCAGACGCCCTGTGTGGCCTGGAGGAGGAGAACAGCCACAGTGAGTTCACCACCACCAGCACTCAGTTTAAGGATTTCCACATGTTATTTCTGCCATTCATGCGCTGCAACCCAGAATAGGTCTCTTTGCTGGTTATTTTTTCTAAGCACAGAAAACTTTGTGTAACATAAGAATGAAATTTTAATCCTTTTTGAGCTGCAAAACATTCAGAAGTGCCTGGCATTTTTTATATTACTCTAAAGGCAGAGCAAAGAGAACAACAATTCATATTCATGTGATCAGCTGTGAAGTCTGGAGCTGCTTTTGAGTGAATTAGTTCACTAAAAAGTTGAAGGTGAGTGGGACAGCACCCAAACAGGATTTTCTGTGGATCGTGATACATATCCTGGTTAAGACCTGGCAGCATTAACATAGAGCAAAGCTTAGTTCTGTTCAAAAGTCAAATAAACATTCTGGTGGACCACAAGACCTCTAATTCCCTGATTCACCGTGGACGGAGCAAAACCAGGCTTTATACTCAATTTGAATCTTTGGTTTCTGGCTTCGGTGGCTGTTCATGTTCTCAAGAAGTGACCGGACTCTTTAATGCCCGTAAAGAATACAGCTGTCAGTGGACATTACCGATCCTGGGAGGGAAGGATGAGAGCAGTCTGAAGACCTGCCACAGCTGCTCCACACATGGATATTTTATAGTGCACCTACAGGTATTTGGGATAATTTCAGGAGTTGTTATGGTGATAACTCTCAACAGTAGGATTTTGCAGAACTCCTCTTATTGCAAATATGAAAATGTGCACCCACAGGGAGGAACAAGTTTGATGGGACTTATTCAAGGAAGAAATGACAGCAGTGCCTTGAAACATTAAATTGTCCCACATATCTCCAGAGTTTGGTCCACTGCTTCTGCACAGGGCAACATCCCCATCTCATTAAATTTACTGCAACCTGGTGGGGGAACACATAGCAGTTTTATTATAGTGTATGGCACAACATCCTGGCTGAGGTGAAATGCTACTGCTGAGCCTCAGGCAGTTGAGGGCGAACCATATCAAATGTGTGCACCAACAGACCACAGAAGGCAAATTAAATGTTGAAGTGAAAACAATTTGTGCTAATTTCCCATTGCAATTCCCTGGGCTTTCACAAAGAGGGAAAAGAATGCTTGTAAATATGAGGTATGAGGACTGTTAGCGAGGTTCTGCGTCCAAATTGGTCCTAAGGCTCAGGACAAAACAACTGTTTTGGCACTGCCCCCCTGTTTTCCTATTTGTAACAGAGCATTTTTGTTGTGTTACGGCCATCTGTCTTAGTTTCCTGACGCTCATCTTGAATTAGCATTTTGCTTTGCTTCATTATTCAGTCCCAAAATGCTGTCCCAAGAGCACTTTTTTAAAGGTATCCATAACTGAGAGCATTGTTTAGTTTTAACAATAGTTGCTTTTTCCCCTAATCAATCAGAGAATCACGTCCATTTGACCACTTTAATACCTGATTCGATCACATGGTTTTGCCAAACCATAGTGTCAGAGATGGCTGGTGAAATGCTTTGAACCACAATGCGATGATTTGGCTTTTTTTGAGAGGGCCATGCCAGAGAATGTGGTGAAAAAATTTGTCTTAGTTCTTAAAAAGTTATGATACAATTTGATTTGAGAAAAAGCCAAACTAGGAGACCTCCGTTAGCAGTCTGCTAGCTAAAGCATAAATGATCCGTAACATCAAATATTTATAAAAAATTATGCAACTGCACTAAAAGACCCCCCCTCCCCCATTCAAAAAGGCATATAGCACACACTGTAAAGGCTCTTAAAATGCCTGCTACTCGCACCAGTTTTTGTTCACCTCCACTGAGAATTGAATCCCTTCAATGGGATGAGGAGCCAAATACTGCAATAAAGACATTAGAGAGTAAATCACCGACAACAACATCAACAAGTTGCATAAGGTATTATTTGTCTCCGGTTAGGATTGCAGTCTTGTATGTCCTGACATATCCTTGGGCACACCACACTGTCGTGGTTTTTTTAAAGCAAATTACACCTAATGAATTATTCACGTTCAACATTTGGTCTGGATTAACTTTACCGATTTAACTGTCCTTTAACATTCAATAGACAAAATGAAACAGACCATCAAAACAAAGCAATTGAAAAATGTGTCTTTTCTGCACAACGAGATGTGTTTTTTTTGTGTGTGTGTGTGTGTGTGTGTGTGTGTGTGTGTGTGTTTTTTCTATTTTCACTGTTAGCGTGAATTTAAATTCATATACCACAGCCAGCAGGGATATGACAAGTCATCCTCTTGTCATATCCCGGTTATGCTTATTCTCACTACATAATTAATTAATGTATGAATAACTACTTCAAAATTACCTTTCATCCTAAATGTATACAATCTGAAGTTAAATGGACAATTGGTGATATGTAGTACAAATTCATTTTGGAAATGCTGTTAAAACTAGCTGTTCAAAATTGTATACATTTACATAGTTTCCAAACTAAACAGTTTTTCCTTCAATAGACTGACAAATGTTTACCTTAAGTTTCTAATCATCTCATAATCAGTCAAAATATAATCCTGTTACAAAGACCCTGTTCACTGAAACTTCCTCACCTGTCTGTTGCTGATGACAGACAGGTGACAGTGTGGCAGGTGTTACACTAGAAGAGCTTCTAATACGCTCTGTTCAGTTTAAATGCATGAGATCATTTCTTTTTTCTTTCTGCTTTCGCTCATAATGACTCTAATGTCTTTTTGGTGGTTAAAGGTTACATAAACATTAGCTGGAAGAAAACGTATCACGCCCAATTCAGATGACAAGCAGGACTTTGGAAAGAAGAGCATCACAGCTTCAGCAAAATCTTCTTGGTTACAGAAGGCTTTTTAAAAAACAGCAACTGACAAGCTTCAGTGTATTTAAGAGGTTGCAGAGGTTGGACTGGGTCGTTAGTTTTTGCAAGTCAAGGTAAATATCTGGGTTTTGCACTCAAGTGTCACATCAAGTCTCAAGTCCTAAACTTTGAGTTTCGAGTCCTGAACAAGTCATAATGCGCTCACATCAATGTGGTTATGAGAAATAAGTCGCTAAACAAAAACCAGCAGCTGTTTGAGAGAGTGCTACAGGAATCCAAATGTCTGCAATTATTGTAACGACAACAGAGCTTACAGACTAATAAGAACCAGAACTTGCAAAAGCATTATTTGAACTGTTACTGCTATTTGTGGTTTTTATGGTGTATTTAAGCTTTACTCCGTAGGTTGTCCTTGCCTTAATACAACCTGAGAGGTAACAGTAAATAGAACGGGAGAATGAATGTGGTTAATACTGTAAACTGGAACAAAATTACTTGCAGTGCGATCTAAATAATATTAAATTTTAATTTTGCTGCAGTTGAAGTGTCTATCATATAACTGGACAACACATAATCCTGATAAACATTTTATGTGTAGGCCTACTTCATCTTTTAGACTAATAAGACAGCTAAGTCTTCACATTGAAAAAATGGTCGTGTAAATCCTGACTTAGCTGCCATGTGTTGAATCACGTCTGAAGTCAACAGCCATCAGACACGCGAACACTGAGTTTTACTAGAAGACTTCTCTCTTTAACTATTGATGAGGGTGTAAGTGGTCCACTTTCTCTGCTCCTCAACTCTCCCTCTTGCTCCTTTACTTCCTGATTGTTATTTCAGCTGGAGACGAGCAGAGACAGCTCTCGGACTGGATGTTGTTCCCTCTGACAGGATGGGTTTATGTATTATTAAACACTGCATGTGGTCTCCGGCAGAAACCCATATTATGTTTAGTATTTTTGCGGTGAGGGCAGGGCATAAAGGTGCGGCTGAAGATGGAGACCGCAATCCCACATTCATCACCCGTAAGGAGAACAGTCAACTCAGTCACTTCTCATAAAGCTCTCCTGTGATTTATATTTCTCTGGAGGGTGAATGGCTGCTGCATAGCCGTCGAAGGACGGTGTGGGGTGGCTTTCATTGACCAAACTCTTTTTGAAATCAAAGCACAAAAACAGCTTAAATACTTCAACTTTCACATTGGCTGAATTAACTAATAACACCTGTCAAATACAAGCAGCTCACAGTATTACAAAATGAACCTCAGATAAAGAGTCAGTGGAGTCTTAGGAGCAGCTTTTAAATCCACCTTCGATAATTGGAGTGGTTAGTCATTATCAAAAATATACCAGTTTTATTTTTCTTTACAGACTTTCTTGGGTTTCTTTTCCTGTAACTGTAAAGATTGTGTGTTCAGTTGTTTTTCTGTTTTTAAATTTTATCTTTCATGTAATAATCTACAAATAAACCAAATCTTTCGTCAAGCGACATCAGATCTCAAAGAACATGTCTTTGTATCTCAGATGTGGGTGACCGCCAACCATTTTTGTTATTACAGATGGGCTCATGCCCGCACTAACCAATATTACCTTTCACAGACCGAACTATGTGCCAAATTCATCCTAATCTCAAGGAAATTCTAGTTCCCTACAGAAGGGGATGGTTTACATAACACTGAGAGAACAATATTGCAATTCAAACTGGAGGCTTTGTGGAAACAGTCAAGATTCTCCAGGCGATTGACAAACCCAAAGCCAATGAATGTGTGAAGTTTTAAAGAGAGTTACACAAGAGATCTTACCCTGCATTGTTGTGCTTGTGGGCTCTGCGAAGAGTGGAATAAGCAGGAGATAGATGAGGTAGACGAAGGACAGGGCATTGTACCTGAAAAGGCAAGCTGCAGAAACAAAGACACAAAAACAGATTCAACGGCAAGTCCATCCATTTGATCAACATAAACAACAACAAAACTCTACTTAAACACCACTGATTCAGCACCGTCTTTATTGCCTTGTGTGCATTACATAACGTTACACAGTAAATAAAGGGCAGAAGCTGCCAGTGGTAACAAGCTGCCTGGTTAGGAGTCATCATTGAGATAAACTAAACACAGATTTGAGAGAAACATGTGGTGAAACTCATTAAAATGTTCCTGTGCAGAAAAGCTGCTTGCAGTAATAAAAAGCCAGAACATTCCTGCAACCAAACTTTACACTCGCATTACCCTCATTATCTGTTCTTCTGGCCTGCATCACAAAAAGAGCCTGAGCTTAATTTAGTCATTCAGGGAACTGACGTTTGTTTTGAAGTGCAATAATCGCCCTCGGGTGTTAAGTGAGACGATACCTGACTGAGCAGCTGGAGGTCAGATCTGCCTCTCTGTGCTGCAAGCCTCACACAGTCCAGCCTTATATCGCCTGTGAACATTTCATTTTGCCAGAATCCCATGGCATTTCATGGGTTGTGAATATTATTGAAACTTTTGTTTTATGATAAGGCTCTATAAAAAACAAAACCTCTGTGACGTTACGCCCCAGATGCCCCTAAAATGCATGATGCACGTCTGGGTTTTCAAAACAGGAAAATAGCTTTTGGTTGCCAAAGTTCAAATGAAACACAGCCACATGGAGTGTGAAGAGCGTGAAAAAGACTGTTTCATTTTTGTCTCATTGAAGAATAAAATAAAATTGCTTAAGTCTCATATGTATAGGACTAAAACAAGGAAAATGGGCAGAGTGTGCTATGTAAAATGTCGAAAAGCTGTAAGTTTAATTGTGGTCTTTTTCCAAATAAAAAGATAATTACAAAAAAAAAAAAAATTGCTTAAGTCTATTAATTTTTATTTATTTTTTATTTTTTATTTATAGTTTATACTGTATATATTCATAGTATTTTTTCATTTTTTTCACTACATTTAATTGATTTGTCAAATTTAATTTGTATATATAGCGTTTATTATAGCATCTTATAGCCTTTTCTTTCATTCAGAGCTGCATTGATTATGCTGCAAGTTGATTAATCAAATAATTAATTACTAACTATTTTACTGTTTAAGCAAAAAATTCTGGCTCTCAAATATGGTGGTTTGACAGTTTTCTGTAGTGATGGACAAACCAATCAATAACCAACTTACCAAGAAGACAGTCATCAGATTAATCAATAATGAAAATAATCACTGGTAGCTGCATGAACTAATCCAAATTAGGTCAAGTTTGAGTTTAACTCACTGTTTCAAAATTTAGGACGTGTCTCAATAAATGACACTGGATTATGTAACTCCACACACTCACGCTTTCCCGCACAAACCCCCTACACACACACACACACACACACACACACACACACCACAGACGATCGTAGCACATGAAGGAAGTCTTTTGAGCTCATGATGAAAGTTAAAACACTTAAGTGCAAACATGACTTCCAAAAACCATTAATTGATGTATTGATCTGTAACGCGCCTCATTTCCCAGAGTCAGACTGACCATCTGCCCTGATCAGGGCTTTTACCAGTTAAACGGCTCACATCACCTGCTGACTGAACATCAATTAACGCATTCAAAGTGAGCCACACCGCAGCAAACACTTTTCATGCCGGAGACATACTGCATGATGTTTTTACAAACCTGAGTACTTTTTTACAGCTGTAAAATTAGCTCAAATACCTTTTCACATAACATTTACACTTCACAGATTTTCAAGGTTTCCTTACATAAGCACAAAAATACCCTCCCATTTTTAGGTCAGCAGGTAGTGTGGTAGGGAGGAAACCACACAGTAACATTGTGTAAAATGTGGACATACTGTCTGACCTCCCAAATTTCTCTTTACGGTTATATCAACAAGCACACAGTTTACAACCTGGTCGCCTGCGTGAGTTACCATCCCAGTCATAGAGATCAGCCCGCCTCAGCAGCTGCTGGTCTTGAACTACTGAAAGATTACACTTAACTGCTGAAAATGGTGCTTTTATTTATCTTTGCACACTCAATGGACCTATTCATTGACATTTCACTTGGCCATGACTTTTCCCTTGCTGCAGCCCTACGGTAAGTGAACCTCCTTGTTCTCTCTGTGCTCAGATGCAGACCAATGAAAACTAACAAATGTTATTAAATGTTATGGGGGCTGTCATCTTTGAGAACGCCAGCATTTGTAGGTTGCATATGGGATAAAGTTTCAGACAGTCCAAGCACCATTATGACAACATAAAAAAGCACTTAACCATTATTGTTCATCATGTTTTGTTTCCTTTTCGAACTTTTCAAATACGTAGATTCAGGTTAAGCCTCTGAGGTGAATGAGGAGGGAATGACTCACTCCCCACCCACTTCATTTTATCGTCATTAAATGTGGCATTAAATAAGCTCTAAACTTGTATATTTTGCCCATTTTGCTGGCAGCCTGGATTCTGCTGCCCTTTAATTTATCTTCTCAGAGTTGCGAATCTAAAAGTCATTTTGAATTTGTTAATTTTTTTAATTTGCAGACAATCTATCAGCATCTACATGGCTCTTCTCCCAGCGCTACCCCGCAGGCACTTGACCGCAGTCTTCCTGACCATTTGCCTTCGCTGTATGACTCACCATCTGAGGATTTTTACACAGGGAATGAAAATAAACTGCCGTTGTTTCAGACATCAGATTACTGCAAAAATCCCCATTCACATACAATCAGGCTTTTTGTCTCTACCAGTAAAAGATATTATTACAGCCACACAAAGCCTAAACACAAGGGAAGCAAACCAGCCTTAAATGTCAAATTAAGGCCAACTGACTTCAAAGTTTGAGTCCAAAAACAAAAATGTCATGACAGAAGATAAGGTGATGCGGTGCCTGGCCGGAACGGCGCTGGTAGATAACAAAGGAATTTAAACCCCTCTGAAGAAAGTAATAAAGTAATAAAAACCATACCGCAGTCTATACCATCACTGTGCAGCGGTTTACTGTTTTCATCAGAGCATGAGGGTTGAAACTAAGTGGTTGATGGATCCAGGATGACATGCAGAATGCAACATGTTTAATCCAAACACTGATTTTAAAGTAAAGAAACTGCTTCTGAGTGAAAATAAGAATTTTATTATATAGTCCAAACCGATGTGCTTTTACTGTGCATATAACAATAAACATCTTGAATAAGCTTTTCAGGCGACATAATTTCATTCAAAGCTGTAATTAATGTCAATTTTCATTTGTAATCAATCTTTTTTTTGAGTAATCACTTGATCTAGAAAATATCTGCAAATCATGAAAATTTCAACTTTTCATATGCATGTGCTTCATTTTGACTGATTAGCAGTAAACCCAGTCATGTTCAGTTAAATGCTTGCCATATGTGCCTGAAAATTTACTTAAATGATTAATGAATTTTCAGTCACTTTATATATATCTATAAATGAAGTTGCAGCTCATTTGTTTAATTCAGTTTGAAGAGTGAATATGTCTAATTGTTAGCAAGCTAACTCACTGGCTTAGTGGTTAGCTAAGTACCGACAAACTACTAGCTAACTAATTCTAGAAGCTAATGTGAGTCGGGCTAATGTTAGTTTACAACATATATTAGTAAAAAGAAAAAAGTAACTTATTCTCAATGACAATGTGGTCACAGTTACAGGGTAATGGTAAAATAAAACTATAAAGCTCGAATAACACCACTGTAACAGAAGCACAAGTAGAGGGGTGTCAAATTGAAATTTGCTAATTTCAACTTAGCTAACATTACCTAGCGATAGCTAGCAAAAGCTATTGTTCAAAGCAGAACAAGTAAGGTTGTGGCCGCAATTAAAGTGTACTATATTGAGCAAGTGGGTGTTTTATTGTTTATAAAAACTTTTTGTTTTCAGAGGTTACCCTGCATTTACTATCAGCAGTTTTGATATATTATCCTGCTAGCTTACCACCAAACAAAAATCAAATTTAGCAAAACGTTGTGACTCTTCTAACGCTACAGGTGCTCCTTTTGGTGTTTTAGGCTCAGACTGAAGACAGTTTGTGTCACAGTAACCACACTTAATATAAAATATAGAATAAATAGATACATTTACTTACAACAGTAAATTTTCCTACAGCTCTCCTCCCGAAATGTAGCATGTCTATGTCTTTAATTTTACAGACAAAGAAAAAATAATACATGGTTCTCAATCTGATCCATAGAGTTTGTCCTTCCCACCTCACTTCTGTCTCCAAAAAAACAAGATGGCGGCAGCTTCAATGCCAAGCTCGAGGCCTCAGAAACGGTAGGCCACCGGTGGGGTGACATCACAACAGGTTTACACTCGGTCATGTAATTTGTCTTTGTTTTACTCTCATGTGCATGACTCTGCTTCTGAATGGCTTACAGACCCAGCTCAACTATTTTAAGACTCTTTTATGTGTAAAAATGGCAGCTATGATGGTTAAATTAAACTAAATTTGGCTTTTTTTTCCTACCTGAAAACTGTTCTTACCCCTGACACAAGATATTATTTATCTATGTTTTTTAGGGCTGTAACTCAGTGGTAAAAGAAAATATACAGCTTAAATCAAAAAGCTTGTTTTTCCTTTTGATTCTTACTAAATTAAACTAAACTTAACTAAATGTTATCATATAGGCCTGGTTATGCACTTGTGGTTCAAACTGCAAAATTTTGTTCCTATGTGTTGGGATACTAGAATAGCCAATTCATGTACAATTTTTAGAGGGTTAGAGGCATTATTTTACACAACCACATCTCCTCTGGACCATCACGATGGTGCCAACTGTGTCTGTTGTGTCTGATGCCAGTGATGCTCCCAGCAGCTAAGCATCTGTTTGCTTCCGCCTGGTGCTTCGCTCTGCAGCAGCCTTCCCCACTCAACAATGCTGACCTGCTGCACCGGACATTCACAGTTTGATATCAGATTAGACGTTTGTTGCAAGTGCATGCTCATAATCATGTTCACGCTCCAAACTCTGCCAGTAAACACATAAACAGCGGCCTGTTTGATCAGCGAAAATGTAGCTCTGTGTGTGTGTGTGTGTGTGTGTGTGTGTGTGTGTGTGGTAGAGGGACTGTGTACACATGAGCCCAGCAGTGTACTGTGCTTTTCAATAGAGGTGCTGTCAGATGGCCAACAGGAAACACAGACTATGTAACGTCAGCAGACAAGTCTTTCACGAGGACATGAGAAAAGCAACAGGATGCAACATATTTTACACTACTGAACATATACAGTAAATGTGTGTGGAGTCAGATAACATGTGCTGTGCTGCTTCCTCCCATTCAGCACAACATATACTCTGTCACAAACATGACATGAAAGCCAGAAATATGAAAATGTGGAAAACAAGGGGCAGTAATGAAACCTGAAATCATCTCCCAGTGTTCCATATAATACAGAAAAACAACAGCCAGCTTTACACTGAGTGTGAGCTGACGAGTTGATGGTTATTGATTTAAACCAAACCCATTCTGTTTTAATTACGATGAGATCTTTCTCTAACAGTAATAACGAAGGAAAGTCAGCCGCCGGCGTGGAGGACAGAAATACCTTCATGCCGTCTGGTCCTGTATACCCTCCCTTCTTTCCACTTTACATTTCCTTCATCCTGTCAGTTACTGCGTACAGCTGCAGTGAATGACAAGTGCTCATTTGCACTTTGAAAAAACATAAAATATTAAAGGTATGTTTACGATAAAAGGGAAGGCAATTCTTCTCTCCCTCACAGCCACATTATTAATTCATACTGTTAAAACGACTTTCCACGAATTAATGGAGACAATGCATGGCCTCACAATTGCTTTTGGAAATAAAGGGGGCGTCGGGCTGTCAAGTGATGCATTATGGTGGTACTGAGTGGGTCTTATCTATAGAAAGCAAGCTGTTAGCTTTAAAAGTACCTCAACCCCATAAGTCTGATACAGACACCACAATGAAACCACAGTGGCAGTTAGATGCTAATCATTTTTCACTTGTGGCCTACCACAGGATTAAAACACAAAGTAAACGCATTTAATAGTCTGCGTCCAAGGTGCGAGTGTACAGTGAGACCCACAAATCCTAAATCAGCGTTTAAGTGTGCGAAACCAGTAACATCCGAGCTCCAACGACAGCCCAATAAAAATGCCACGTTCAACTGTGAGTCATCTGCTGAGTCTGCCTGGCAAAAGAGTGAATCAAACAAGACATTCACAAACACTTTCAGAAATAACTTCATCTGTGTACACCGTTTTCCTTAACAAAGTTTAACATGCTGTAAACACACACACACACACACACACACAAACTGACTAAAACCCAGAGGAATGTGCAACAACACAAGACAAGCAGTTCCAATACAGTCAAGGCAAGATAGATGTTAATTAACACTATTAACTACAGACATGGACTGAATGTCCACTCAGCAGCTGGACAATCAATAACAACACTGATGATTCATTAAGGGGCAATAAGCAAAACTCAGAAACCACACTAGAAACCAGAGAAATTAATTGTAATACTACACTAACATACACGATACGGTTTACCTGATTCAGTGTTTGAGCCACACAGGCAGCCTGACGAATAGTTTCTGCTTTTATCAGAACAAATGAAAACACTAAACTGGTTTGGGGTTTGATTATTTTAGCATTTCAAATTTTGAAAACGAAAAAATAATTAATATTTGGGGGGGTTGGCACATTTACAAAGTGAGACATAAACAGTGCAGGGACAGGACAGTCTGTTGTCCTTTGTGTTTCCTTTACTAATTCCGGTAAAAGGTTACAGCCAGGTGAAGAAGATGAGATGTTACGTGAACATCTCATCTGGCTGTTATGTGTTATGTGACCTCCAGCATCATGACCTCACAAATGATCAAACAAATCAATTCATACATGAGATTTCTCTTAAGATCCCGTCCACTTCAGGTTTGTACTGTTGTAGCTCAGATGGTGAATTTAATATTGCAAGTTTTAATGTAAGCGTAAAAAGTTTGGAAAAGTCATTTTGCCATATAAAAACAAAGACGGAGCCACAATGGCAAATCAACAGCCTTCCGTAAACGTTACATTTAAGTACAATGAACTGATTTATGGGATAATATCAGATAAGACATCGGATAAAATTTTAATTGATCAACCCCCGATCCCGCCTGGCGCGCACACAGCAGTAAAGGCCAGTGAAGACGCATAAAAAGTTGGGATTTATGGAAAAAACTCACCAGCTGCAAGACACATTGGCAGCAGCAACCTGAAGACCAGCCCGCACACCACCTCAGAGGCCATGGCTCCGGGCGGCCCGCGTTCAATCCAGGTGAAAGAAGCCGAGGATTGTCTCTCTAAGGTTTCTCTTGCATCCCAAACTCTTGCGCGCCGTCAAATCCCAGCTGACATCAAAGTGGTGCGCTCCTCCAGTCGTCCACATCAGCTCTCCCTGATGGCAGCTGGACTCAAGTGGTTACTCCACAGGGAAAGACTGCGCGTTCACCGAAGTTCACCACAGCAGGCATGTCACCGGTAAGCAGTGTCATCGTGACAGTTCAGTCGCCCAGACGGATTAAAGTCATGTTGGCGCTGCTCAAACCGAGCAACGGGCTCAGGTGCGCCAACGGCTGCGCTGGCACAGCGCGTAAAAATACTGCAGGAGAAATGAGCCAACAAGTCCTCAAGTCCAGTTAACCCCTTTCTTTAAAACTACAAAACCACAGTAGAGAGAAACTTTTAAAATACAAGAAGATCTGTTTTCACTTCTTGACCATGAGGCTGTAGGAGCTCTCAGATTGACCGGATAATTCACCCTTCCCGTTTCGTCCCCTTGGTGAAATTTTGACTTTCTGACTTCTGGTGTGGATTGCCTTCGCCAACAGGGGGCTACAGGACGAGCCTGTGATTGACAGCTGCCTCGGCCAATCCGAAGTGTCTGTGCAATAATCGGTCCAGCCCCCTGTGATAATTGGGAACAAGAGGTGGGACGCGCGGATGGAGGCAAATACCGCAAATTTTAAAGGAAAACGGAAATCGGAAATCTTCAGCTTTTGCTTGACGTCAAAGAAATTTATTCTCGTATTTTAGTATTCGACCTGCTTTTTAACTAAACAGACATCAAAGAAGTAAGATTTTACAAAAGAGTTTCACTGCTCAGTGCATCCCTTCAGGTCTGTTATCCAGCTGTTCATCAGAGGGAAACAGCGACGCCTACTGGTTTGAAACCAGCCCGCACAAACAGCGCATACACTTCAGTCTCGTCCCTGTCAGATTTCTCCTCGCAGGCAGGAAAAACTGAACCGTGTAGTGAAAACATCTTCTCCGATTACACTTAATCCAGCTGTGTTCTGAGTAAACCGACACATATCATACCATGATTAAAACCTCAACCCCAAATCTGTTTGAAAATGTCCAAGTCTCCCTCAAAAATGCCGGGGACATATGCGTTGTGTTAGTTGTCAGCCGGATTACGTGCTGAGCTGTGACAGCTGCTGAGGTGTCTTTGAGCAAGAGAGAAACTGAATCCCTTTCAGCTGGACTTGCTTTTGAAGACAGCAAACCCGTAGACCGTGTGGAAAATGTCTTCCTACATGTTGCAGTTAAGAAGGATGTTGACAGAAATGTGACTTTGATATGAAATGTTGTGCATGTCAGTGTGTTGATGCTCTGCTCTCTGCATATTCTCTAATAAAACCAACTAATGCTTTAAATGTTCGTATCAGTAACTAACGACCCACATCAGTCTGGAGACTGATTTCACGTGATTCACAATATTTTCATGACCACAAGACCCGAGGATAAAATCACTCTGATCTTTGGGTCCTGCTGCACAGTCAAGCTCACCAGCCTGCTCAGGGTCTTTAGCCAAGCTGCCAGTGTCTCTGTGGATGGTGATGTTCTGTCGGGTCAGTCCACCTCTGTGGTCCAGGCTGAAATATGTCAGTAACTGCGGGACGGGTTGCATTTTTGTACAAACATTCCTGACACCCACGGAGTGAATTCTACTGTCTTTGGTGATCCAAAAACTGGACCATTTGTCAGTTAGGCTGGCATGTTTGTCTTTTACTGAAGTGTCTTAACATTTATTGATTGATTATTGAGTATCATGCATTGTCATGTAAGCTGATCCAGGCTTCGTGGTTTCCAAAAGCTGACTTTGGTGACAACCCCCCCCAGTGAAATAACTGACACTAAATTACAATGGTCACCATGTTATGTCTGCTAAACATCAGCATTTTGAATCCTTTTTATACATCGAGCAGGGTTATTTGTATGAAATACCTTTCACCATGTTAGCCCACCCAGTGTCTCTGGTCTGAGTCATCACTGTGAAGTATGAACTTATATTATGTTCACATAATATTTTCTTGAGCTTAATTTTAAAATAATGGAAAGAAGTATTTGCCAACATGCACGCAACATTTCCAAGAGGATCTGAACTCCCCCCCCCCCCCCCCACCTCTTTTCTATTGTTAATAAAGATCTTCATTGTCACATCATCACAACTAATTTTTAGGCTTATTTGGGTCTACTGGGACACATTAATCTTCCAGCTTGATCTGATTTAAGACAAATTTATATTTTGATGGTCCCGATTGTTGTTAAAAAACAAAAATGAGCAGTAACCACTAAATATATACTGAAAATGATCTAGCGAAGGGGATATATACATGTTGAAATTACTGTAACTGTTTTTCCATTTTTTCATAGACATCAAAAGCACATAAAACTGCACTTAAGCTTATTTATCACCACTAATAAAAGAAATTACACTGAAGAACAAGCCAAGGAGCGCTGACCTCCTGTTTACTTGTTGTGTAAGAGAAGAAGGAGCGGCCGAGTTTGAACTGAGCATTAACATGCAGTATGAAACCAATCAATCACACATGCTTTGATATATTGAATGTCGATATTGACAAGAAAATGGTCCATGCTGTTGTTTCTCTGAGGTGCATTAGGCAGGAGGAGGAATGCAAGGTATGATGGGAGTCGTCAGGGCCGAGCCAAATGACTGTCGTCAAACATTTCCTCGTTTAAAACAGAGGGCACTTAAGGCAGTAAAGGTCCTGCTTATGATGTAATGAATCATCGCTTGGCCTAATCACCTAAATGCATCAAGTCTATGAAAATAAGAAAAAATAAACAGCTAAATGCTGCTGAGGGAAAAGCCAACTTTGGGAGATCGTCAGCATTGCTTACTGCCAACGTGCGCCCTGAAGAGTCGCTTCTGCCTGGAAAACCAGAGCGGCTGGATGCTGTGCTGCAGCAGTCACGTGGAAGCAGTCAGGGAGTCACCAACGAGGCCCTGAACTGCAGCCAGCCATGATCAATAACCAACCTCAAAACATGTCAGCCCTCCATTTGTTTCTGCTGTTTGAAGTCCGGACCTGCTGATCTAATCCCTCAAACAGATGTGAATCTTAAGTAACTTTGACCTTTGATTCATTATTCATCCGATTCTTGAGAGGGGGGTATTGATAAGCTCCAGAGCCCGATGGACACGACAGTTTTACACAATACACACTGAAGGTTCAGGTCAGTCCATCACCATAATTATTATAAGAGCAACATGATTTTTTTTGTGCCACTTTACACTGGATCCTTGTTGTTGTGTCAAAAATTGCAAATTGTCCCTGACTATGCAGAACATTGAAAAGAGTGTTTTTTTTCTTTTTAAGTCAACAGTCACTAAAGCATCTCTGTGAAGCTCAGCTAAATGCTAATGCCAGCATGCTAACATCCTCATATATAATTGTAGGATTCTGATGCTAGAAGATGTAATTACTATCATGTTCGTGTTTGTTTACCGTGTTGGTATGTAAACATTGTATTGTATGTTAGCACTAAAAAGAAATTGACTGTCAAGGACATGTTGAACAGGCAGCTGTAGTTATTTTGTGCTTTATTTTGTAACCTCTATATATCTTAGCAGCAGCATTAAAGCTAATAGTATTGGAGCTTTCATATGACACAGTCCTCAGCTGCAGATTGAGTTTTCTTTATCTAAAGTCTGTCAAAAAACACTCGCAAAAGTAGAAAAATGATGTAGATGAATAAAAGTATTGATCATCCTTCTAACATCTGGCAGCACGGGAACCTGCCAGCCTAAAATATTCATGTAAATACCCTGAAATTCTTTCTGAATGCTGACTTTGTCGTGATTTCACTGCCAGTCTGCAGCAGCATTTGCCAGGAGAAAAACCCGAATGCACTAAATGAGATTAGCGTCCAGATTGCTTCAGCATTGATCTGCGAGTGAAATCCAAACTGTGTGTGTGTGCTCAATATTTACATGGATGCACTTTCCATGCACTCTAAAGGTGTCTCTGCTTAAGTGGGCTTTTCAGTGCCTTTCTGTGGCGGCTGTGGGCAGCTCGTCTCTTTTGGAATTTAGACAGACATACAGTTTATCCCATACTGTCTCTATCTCTATTATTATTGTTGTTGTTGTTATCATTACACATGAATTAACCTCCTTATAGTTTATGTTTAAAACAAGACTGAAATTGTGCAGGTTTCCTCCCAGCCGTTATGTAATAAGACTATGGCTTTAGGGCCACGCTGGCAGCTTTGTGAGGTTGTACGCACCGTGACACTTGCTAAATGCTTTTAACAAATTACTGATCAGCCCAGAATAGAAAGCACAGCAGAGGCTGATGGGAATATTGAGGGTATTTTGTCATAAACCAAAATACACAGAGAAAATAAACAGAGATTTTGACCTGACGATGCTGTTTAGTGAAAAGTCCGGGGATCACAGGTAAGATTACAAATAATCCTGAGGGGGAGCTGATTGTCTGAACCAACTTTCAAAGCAACCCGTCTACTAGTTGTGAATGTATTCCACTCAAAGTCACACACGTCGGCCTCATGGTGGAGGATCGGCCGAGTCGGTACGATTCAACATCCATGCCCATCCATTCTATAAGATGGGGTAAGAGACACGTTTGACCTGCGCGTGGCACTGGACAGTAAGTCACATGATCACTAAAATTAGTTGGATTCGTCCTTTGAGAACCACAGACGTCTGCACAACACTTAACGGCTATTCATGCAGTACTGAGATACTGCAGTACGGACAAACTGACTCCAGCGTCAGCTCTCACTGTTTCAACTGTTGTCGCTGTGCACACGAAGAGCACTCTGTGCATCAATTATGGGCGTGATGTGTGACTTTTGAGAAGGCAGACAAATGGACAGGGCTAAAATTATTTAACTGCATCAACTGTGTGTTTGTCTTGTCAGAGCGGCTTTAGAAGCTATTTGATATTGCAGATTGAAGAATGGTAATGGCATTCATCAACCGATGTTACGTTTAGTGGTGTCATCAAAGCTTATATCGCCTCAGCATTAGCAGGCAGGAAGATGCTCATGTTAATGCACACATCCAGGATGTTTGGCCTCGTCATAAAGAAATGATCCATTGAGAGATGTTTGGCATTGCCTCTGTGTTGTAACATTGCTTCACATCCTAAAAGACTGACAGGACTCAGACTGGAAGACCATGTATTATTGAGGAAGCCTCAAAGCAGGGAAGAGTTCAGCTTTTAACGCAGCAGCAAGGACCTTTGAGGTCAAAGGTCACGTGGGCTTCTTTCCTCTGGTCCTGCAGCAGGCTACAGCCTCTGTGTTTCCTAACACAGGGGACTTCTGGGGAGGAGGAGGAAAACATGCAGTAAGTGAGTAGATGAGTGATTAATACACAGTTAATAAGATTCAGAAATTAATGACTTTTCCACTCAGAATTATAGCTGTTTTCCCTGTTATTATCTTAAGTATCCATCTTGCTGTTTGTTTTATAAAGAAGCAGACTAATAAATTATTTGAGGTCAGTGACTCCTTCTGGGAACAGACTCCCCGTCCTCTCTGTCTCATATATCATAATCTTGTGATGTTCAGAGTCATGATTCAGTATTTGCGTTGTGACAAAGTGCTGTTTATATTTCTTACATGACTTCAGCCTCTCTCAGCGAGCTGTGAGACAACCAGTTGTGTCCTACATTTCTCTGAATGATCTTCAGTGTTCACCTGAACATGTTGTTTTCAGCTTTGGGTTATTTGTGTAGTTGGAAATAGCAATAGCAATTTCATGGATTACAAGAGCCAGCGGTTAAATCCTTTAAAAAAATGCCTAACTGCAAGTAAATGTCCTACCTTCAGTGTGTGGCGCTAAATGTGCAGTATTTTCATTTCAATAATCCTTCCCCTCTAACGATCGCCGTGTCTCAATACGACAGAAGTGCATCAATATGTGAGCTTTATAAAGCAAAGGAGGAATTATGCAAATAATGAAAACATCTCTGAATGAAAGCAGGCCCAGAAATATAAAAGTCAAATGTTATTTGAAACATGGCACATATTTTTATTTTAGCAGTGTTGGACGAAGTAATCAGTTTTTTTACTTCAGTAAAAGTATAATCATGTTACGTATTCCACATGCTACCATCAGATTAGTATTAGACCTGCTCATTTATGAATACAAGACAAGGATCTTACTGTTGCAGTTTTATTAAAGGCTGCAAGTACTGATTATCATCATCATAGATTATTCAATAAATTGTTGATTAATTGTTAAATTGTGTGGTTTCAACTTGGGAAAAAAACAAAGATAAGCTAAGTTCAGTACTTGCGTAAACATTTTACTACTGCATTTGTTTCCCCTCCAGAGCAGGTAAAACGTCTCTGAAAACAGTAGAGTGAAACCATATTGCCAGTTTGATTTGATTGGTTGGTCTGGTGTTTTTGCCGTCATGCCAGTCGAACCCAGCAGAAGGTATCTAACTCATTTTTAGAGCCCTTCTTCCACACCTCCTCTCATTTGGCGCCAACACGAGAACGTCTTTTCCTCCTGCTGCCGAACAGCTTTAACAGTACAGCTGCTCGGCATCACCTTCACCATCAGGAGAAAAAGCACAGCGTGAAGATGGCTCGCCCAACACAACATCAAACCGGTGAGTGGTTTATCTCCTGTTCCTGCTTAACGTTCATTAGCCGCCTAATGCACGTCTAATCTGATTCTAGTTTCAGTCATTAAAAACACAAACAATACTTTCAAAAAAACAGCCCCTGATTGAAGTCGAGTCCCATCCTGTGATATAATAACCTCGTTAAGCGCCGCATATTACCCATGAAAAACCCAGCCAATCATCAGGCCCTGCATTAGGTGTAATGTGATTGTAGCTGGAAACTGAGTGTGTTTTTTTAAAAAAGTTTCCCGCTGAGCCTGCAAAATCTGCGACACTCGACACAGATTTTAAACGATCCCATTTTAATTTGGATGACACTCGTGTATTGATCACTGTGGTGGAAAGCACAAAAGAGTCATCAAAGGAAAGGAACTACATGAATATAAGACATAATAAAGCACTTGGAACAATACAGATGAAGCAGGAAAAGCAATACTCTTCATGTACAAAATGTGAAGTCTAAAGTTGTTACTTTCACGTGTTTGCTGTGAAAAATAACATTTTCCCCTTTTTATTTGCTGGAAATTCATAGACTTTATTTTGAAAATAAAAATCCCTTCAGCTCTGAAGATTATCAATAACTTGAAGTGTTACTGGTGCATTAACAGAGACAGTAAGCTGCAATATGAAAGTCATATAGACATTAATGCCTTAATGATTAAAATTCAGTAATATAATCATATATTATAATTATTTTTTCTGAAATGGTTCATGTTGCCTAATCACTACTACTGTATTCCTTAATACTTGATAACTGATACTAATACTTTTACGTAAGTAAAATATCTGAGTAGAACTTCTTCTTCATCATGACTGATAAAGGGACTGTATTAACAGCCGCTCAGTGGAGCTTGTCTTTGCCGCGGGAGCCGGCAGGGGGCGCTCTGTGTGTGCGTCTCATGAAAGAGAGGAGTCAACATGGCGCCTGCTGCAGCCGCGTTGGTGCTGTTTTGTTTAGCATCATTTTCAATTCAAATGAGCTCTTCCAGACTTTTATCTGAGCCTTGTTACAAGCCCATCAGAGACGACAGGCCAGACTTTGTCAAGTGAGTGAGACTACTTTTGGTAACAGTGACACAGGTTCATAATTTGGACTTGTTTACTTCTGAGTGAACTAACGTTAACGTTTGACGTAAACGTTACATTCTTGAGAGCTATATCGGACGACTTTGAAAATATAGTCAGTTATATTTTTTGGTCATTAATAGCTTATTACTATATAGCTTATTAGCCTTCATCTGTGGTTACGACTTAACCCATACAACTAGACAAATACGGTTTTCCCAATCTTATATATTAGCCAGTAGTGGAATTACAGTAATCTAACGTTAGGAGTTAGTTACTCACCCGGATGTTGTAATAATGTAATAAGCTAACGTTAGCTTCGTTAGCTTTAACAAACGTAACTAATAACGTCACCATAAAATCACATGAATTTAAGAACTGATTACTTTTAGGCGTTCTTGTTTATTTTCTCTACTTCGTTACTTTTGCTCGGTTGTAATGTATTTCCAAATTTCCTATGTTACTATTCGGTCTCATAAATTAAATCAAAACCTTAATGGGACTGAACCTTACCTGATCAGGAGTACCGTCAGCTGCTCCAAATGGCCAAAAGTTACCTGCTGTATTACGAATTAAAGCACAGTAATATTTTATCTCTGAAATGTTCCTTATTTTTTTCATTAAGCAGCCATAACAATTTAATTAAACTAAATGTAACTTTTAGCTTTTTCAGATTGAAAAGTGACTTTTGTGTAATATGTGTTTTTATTTGTTTGTTTGTTATATCATAGATGTACTGCGTGTTTCGGCTGACTGGTCTGATTTCTCTTGATAATATTAATGATCACAGCTTGATGAGAGCCTCCTCATTTACTTATTTTAGGACACAGGCTCGCCCACATGAGTATGTGAAGGTGTCGGACCTTCCTCTGTCCTGGGACTGGAGGAACATCAGTGGGAAGAATTATGTGAGCGTGACACGAAACTAGCACATTCCCCAGTACTGTGGGTCCTGCTGGGCCATGGGAGCCACCAGTGCGCTAGCTGGTAACCATGGCAATGGAGGGAGCAAACAAGATAAGAATAGAAGGATGGATAGAAGATGGGATCGATGTTATGTGTATTTAAAATATATTAACACCGTTTATCCGCTCTATATATAATATAGATCTTAGACTTGTATATTGTGCAGTTTTTATTGATTACGCAGTATTGTTTGATTCTGGCAGAGTGAGCATGGTGAGCAGCATCCATCGTGCTCACTGGCAAAAGAAAGAAAAGGTTGTGATCTCTTGAGGAGATTTTTCCTTTTCAATATCGTAGTGTATGTTATTCTTTCCCCCAAGACCGTATCAACATCAAGCGTGGAGGAGCGTGGCCATCAGCCTACCTGTCAGTCCAGAACGTGATCGACTGTGGAGGGGCGGGCTCCTGTTATGGGGGAGATCACCTGAGAGTCTACGCCTATGCACACAAGAGAGGCATTCCTGACGAAACCTGCAACAACTACCAAGCCAAAAATCAAAGTAAAAAACACATCTTTTTGGACACTGGAGTTACACTGTATGCCCAAACATATGTGGACACCCTTTGTATTTCTGCTCTGGTTCTGTATTTTTGTGATGGTTTGGACTAGACCAGTGAGAGGAGTCCTAATGCCTCAGAATGTTGTGTGATATCTTAGACCGAAGTGTGTTTCCAGCTCGGTGGCAGCAGTTTGGGAACGTCTTGTTTCACTTTCAAAATGACAGCATGCACTAAGCTGGGTCTGTGAAGATATGGTTTTCCCAGTTTGGTGTGGAGAAATGCGACCGTCCTGCACAGAGTCCTGACCTCAACCTCATCCAACACTTTCAGGATGAACTGGCACATCAACTGCGAGGCTTTATGACCCATCATCTCGTTGACCATCACTGATGATAAATGCACTGCAGCCAAGTTCCAAGATCTGCTGTAAAGTCCTGTAGCAGCACATTAAAATCCATTAGTTTGGAATGAGATGTTCAGCAGCGGCATGTGGCTGTAATGGTTTGGTGTCCACATATTTTTGTCATTATGGTGTATAGTAATTTTATTTTGATATTTTTAAGAAAAGATGTGTGTTTCAATGGGAGCAGGTTTGTTATAATTAATTATAAACAGCATGTTAATGGGTGAATTTAATTTTGAGTCTCAAACAAACTGATTTGACCGCACTGTAAGTCATCATCAGTAATCTCCTGTGTTTGTTTCAGAGTGTGAGCAGTTTAACCAGTGTGGCACGTGCTCCTTCTTCGGATCCTGTGCCGTTGTGAAGAACTACACCGTGTGGAAAGTGGCCGACTATGGAGAAGTTTCCGGAAGGGACAAGATGAAAGCTGAAATTTACACCAACGGGCCCATCAGGTAGAGTAAGTCATCCTCCCCAGTCATTCGTTATGATCCACCCACCTACACCCACCGTGTGAAGTTAGAGATTCAGCCTAAACTTTGCACACAGCGATTCTTAATCATAGTGAAGTTTTTATTAGTAGATATATGTTTAATCATTCTTTAAACCATTGAGAAACGTAACAGGGCCGAGTGTAATTTTGTTTAACTCCGATAAGTCTTGAAATACAGTATATTATATGAATTTAAAGGATTAAAGTATTTATCTTATATCTTACAGACCCTCAGCATGTATCCGCTTTAATTAACACATCCAGGCTTTATGTCTCATAACGATACAGTGACTTTTCCCTACCCTGTCCCGTTATAGTTTAATGTCTCACATTAGCTGTTTTTCTTTAAGTAAAGTTCTGGCTTTGACAGCTTTAACGTGTCTTTCTTTTAATTCCATGCAGTATTAAAACGGTCTCTTCAATGCGCTTTCCTAATATCTGCAGATGTGTTGGATGAAACTTCTCAGAAACTCCTTCTTTTGAAGCGTATCGGCTTAAATGAGAGTTAGTGAGTGACGTGAAGTTCAGGGGCTGCAGCTGTGAATCAGCCCTGTTAAACGTTTTAAAAAATACAGAAAAGGCTGCTGGAGAAATTTGTGTTTGTGAGTAGAATAAAAAAAACTTTTTGTGAAGAATCTGTGAGATTGATATATATTATTTATGTCAGTTGTGACAAAGACCCTGTGGGGGAAAAACAGTTTTTGTGATCATCTGACTGCAGACTGAGAGCAGAAACTGTGAGTGAAACTTGGCACTTACAGTTCCCACTCTGCATGAGATAACTTTAAATTGCAAGCACAAAGTTTGGCCCTACGTTTACAGCCGAAAGCACGGCCAAAAATCTTGGACCTTTATTTGAGCGCACAGTAAGGCTCCTTCTGGGATTCATCACTGTAGCGATCAAAATGCTGTGAAAAGAGAAGCAAAAAGAAAGATCTGTGTAAGCGTTTGAAGGACTTGAGAATCTGTTGACTCTGTTTTTCAGCTGCGCCCTGATGGCCACTGACGGCCTTGAGAAATACTCCAGAGGGATCTTCTCAGAGTTTCACCCGCTGTCTTTGCCCAATCACATCGTGTCTGTGGCTGGCTGGGGGGTGACGGAGGACGGGACCGAGTTCTGGATCGTCAGGAACTCCTGGGGCGAGTTCTGGGTCGGTCTCTCGTTCTGTCTGTCCCACACTCTGCCTGTCTGACGTGCTGTTCATCTTCTCTGTAGCTGCAATCGGCACGCTGAACTACTTTGCAAGTCTTTTAAATAGAAATTTTTCCGGGAAGAACAGGCAGTGTTTGTTTCACTGATGTTGGGTTGTTTGCATACAGAATAAATGATCTCTTTTTTGTTCTCAGGGAGAACATGGCTGGGCAAGAATCGTCACCAGCGCCTACAAGGAAGGAAAAGGCAATTGGTTCAACCTGGGTATTGAGAAAAACTGTGTGTATGCAGACCCAATTGTATCAGAATTAAATTGAGAGAGAGACTCTAGTTTATTTGTTGCTTTTTTTTGACTGCTGATCAGTTGGATGGTTTGGAAAATTAAAGGAATAAATGAAACAGTTTTGGAACATAGTTTTTGTGTTTGACATTTGCTGTTTGACGTAAGGTTTTTGGCAAACTATTTTGTGGACTGAAGTCTTAGCTGATTGGGCTTTGGAGGTGTCAGTATTTGACTTTGTCTATCTTTGGACCGAGCTATGCTAGCTGCCCCCCCACTTCCAGTCTTTACGCTAAGCTAAGCTAGCCAGCTGTTGGCTCCAGCTACATATTGACTCACCTTACAGACATGAGAATTAAATCGATCTTCTCATCTGATTCACTACAAGGATGCAGATAAGCTTACATCTCAAAATGTTGTATTCCTTCAAGTTAAAGGAGAAAGACAAGCTCCACTTTGATGTTCAACTTCTAATTTTTGCATTCACTTTTCGTACTTCATTGAAATGCATGTAAAACTTTTGTTGGATGAAGTAATTGCAATTTTAGAGCTATCCACATGGGTTTTACAAGCTTAATCACATTCAGATGAATTAATATTCAGTTACACAGTGACACAGCGCATAACATCTGCATCACAGCAGCTTCAGCTGAGGGTCTGCAGGCCGAACGCTCAGACCGATTTAACACGAATCAGGTCTGGTTGGACTGTCTCGGAGGACCAGCTCGTACTGTAACAAACCACCTCCAACAGAAGCAAAGCGGCTCGTTTTTCCCAACATGCAAACCTGATCCACATGGAAATGTCTTCACTGTCGCCTTCATTTGTTAGGTTAACGATGGGTGTGTGAGTCAGCGTCTCCCACAGAGCTGTAGAAAAGAGGACCAGTGAAGGACACTGAGGTGTTTCAGTGTACAAATGAATGCTTCCACTTAATGTGTACGTCAAAGACTGATTTTATTATTTTTTAGACTCGGCTGTGTAATTTTTGCTGCTTATAACTTCTGTTTCTCAGCATGAAGATCTAATTGCTGCTTCAGAGCCTCCTCATCAGGATGAACATTCTGCTTGAGAAATAGTTGATTTGTTTATTTCCTGGTTAATGTTCATTAAGGGCAAAGATTGTTGTCTTTTATAGGCTTTTTATTTGTGAACGTGTCTCATGAAAAGAAGTAGAAAAACCTTTCATGTAACAGGAAAAATCTTCTTCATCTGTGCCATTAAAATCACATCAATGAGCCATATCACTGCTCCGTGTGACATCTTTATTATCAGGAACATGAATCAGTCTACATTTATTTTATGTAATTGATTTGTTCATTGTCTCGGTACTCCTGCAGTGCGCTGGCTTTGCCCTTTCAGTAGCCTCGCTCCTTTGGTACGTATGAATACAAGTGCGTCTAATCGAAACTGGGTTTGGGAAGTCAGCTTATGAGAAATGCAGCTTAGCAGTTAACTGTTGAGGCTGGTGTTTGTAAAACATCAGCTACAGCCCTGGCGTGTTAGTAGAGCAGTTACTGCAAACAGGGCCCACATTCCTTTAACATTTCATTTCCAAACATGCACGTCTAAGGAGTAAAATTCCTAATGTTAGACCAAACCTCGCACAATTTTTCAACCAGATTTCAATCTCCACCAAGGCTGCTCACAAATGTGCAGAAAACCTACTGAAGACATGCCCTCAGTGTCCCCGATGGCAGCCAAGACCCCGACTGTGAATGAGAGCCAGATTTGTAAAATAAAAGCAGGAATTGTGTTTCCTGCATGTTTCAAAGGAGAGTGACTTCAAATTAGAAATTCGACTCCTTGGGCAGGGTTTGTTGGTATTAATGAATCTCTCAGTATCTTCTCATTGAAACTGAAAGGGTCAAACAGGGCAGCTTTGTTACTCAATTGCAGAGATAAAACTATGCGTTTGAAGGGAAGTTTACAGTTTAATGGAAATACTCGTCCTCTTCTTGTCCTGAAAGCTTGCTGTGCGTGGAATAAAGCCAGACTCCACATCTGGAAGGGGTCTTTTGAGTCTCCACCCTGTGTCAAGAGACAAAAACTGTTCTGTTAAGGAACAAATCATAAGACTGAAAACTGAGATGCTTTTCGCTTTAATCATGCTATTTATGCATCAGTGCTTCCTCTGTGCTGCAGCTGTTGCAATGCTCTGCTTTTCATAGCTGCAGCTTCCTCCTTCTGCACATCACATGTTGCTGCGAGAGGAAATGTTTTCCGGTCGCCATGCCCGAAACATGGCTTTCCTGCTCTTCTGAGCATGTTTAAGCACAACACTCCCAGTGTGACCAGGCGTGCAAACCAGCAGGTTCAGCAGGTAAGGCCACTCTAAGGCCATAATTAGAAAAGTTTCGTTGGAGCAGTTTCCTGTATGAATGACAAAAGAGATGCGCACACACACACACACACACACACACACACACACACACACCAAGCCCTCTGCTGCTGATTGGATTTCTGCTCTTAATCACCTAATCTTATTTGTCACATAGTTGTTTGGCTCCTTTCCGCCTGCTTTGTGTTTCTGAGCTTGTGTGGAGGAGCAGCAGGGTTGTCTCACTTTGTCTCACGAGCGTTTACCACTAGTCATAACTGGGCTTCTTAACACCTTTCAGCTCAGGTGTTTTAAACCGCCAACCCCCCCTCTCGCGTCCACTCGTCCTCGCGCCCGCGCCCGCGCTCACACACACACACACACACACACACACACACACACACACACACACACACACACACACACACACAACAGTCAAGCTAGCGGATGTTACCTTGGGGGCACCGGAAGTTGGTCGGATTTGTCTTTAGCTTGAGGTTTGAGTTAGCAAACGTTTGAAAGACATAATGCGTTACCACCGTGACTTCCTCAAAAGAGGTGAAGGTTGCCCCTAAAAACACGACATGCACGAGTGTAAATTAAAGTGTATGTTTGTCAGGTGACAATAAACCGTTTGGGCGAATTTCTCCATAAACTAGACTAAATAAGTACGAATTTGAATTTGTTCTTTCCATTTTCTTGCTACCTAATACGTGTAAGTACTTTACTGCAATTGTACAAGTATTTTACACCTCAACTCAAATTACTGTGATTACAGCCTATTGATGTAAATATAGCCTTTGCTGAAATAAACTCAAAATCTCGATCGTTAAACCCAGCTGTCCAAAAAAAACAGTGACTATGGCCTTCAAGATGGCTTGAACAATGGCTGCCCCTGTGCGCTGGTGTACATTGTCCTATGTTATATGTTGATTCAGTTTTATGTTTGAAGGCTGCTTTTTTAAAATATTTTTTATTTCTATTTTATGTTATTCTTTGTAGTCTTTTAAAAGGTTACTTGTTTTCCTAACTTAATGTGAAAACCAACTTGAGTGGGTAAACCTAATTTGGATTTCGATTCTGTAGTAAAAAAAAAAAATATGGCGACAGTAGGCCTGTTACCCTGTAGTTTTATTTTGACATTAGCATTAGCATTAACCAAAAATATGGCGACAGTAGGCCTGTTACCCTGTAGTTTTATTTTGACATTAGCATTAGCATTAACCAAAAATATGGCGACATTAGGCCTGTTACCCAGTCAAGTTTTATTTTGACATTAGCACTAGCATTAGCATTAACCAAAAATCAGAATCAGAATTCCTTTATTTATCCCTGGAGGGAAATTCTTGAATATAGCGACAGTAGGTCTATGACCCTGTTAATTTTTATGTTGACATTAGCACTAGCATTAGCAATAACAAAATACTCAACGTACAAGTATGATGAAACTGTACTTGACATTTTTTTGGAGTAAATGTACTGTTTCATTCCGTCATTATTTTGCACTGACGCGATTCTCACAGTGAGCGATCTTTTTTGTCGTTTTATTTTGAAAGAGATTCACCGGACATGCTCATAGATTGACGCTGCGGCGCCGAGAGGAGCTGTGATTGGGAATAGGTTGAGAAAGACTGCTTCCCCTGTCGACAGCCTCTCCGCGAGCAGGAGGACGTTTTAAACTTTTCACCTCACATTTCGCATCACTTCATCAGTCTTTTTGTCTTCTTTTAAAGCCGGCTCCGCCTCGGACCAACTTGTCATGAGCACCGCACGATAAAGCGTCGGGTTTGGAAGAGGGGAAGATGCCTCATGGATCACTCCATCACCTCCAGAGCGCCAGTTCAGGGCATCCCAAACGCCGAATAACAAAGACATGCCGAGGTTCAGCGTCAAGTGGATGGTTGCGGCGCTGCTGATTCTCGTGGTCGGCGGCGCTTTCTTCTTCTGCGAGTATCTCATCTATTTCCCGACCATCGTCAAGTGCGCCTGGCCGAGGATCAGCCATGCACGGGGCGGAGAGGGCATCGACGGATCCGCGGTCCGCGCTATGGTGCTGTCGGACACCCACCTCCTCGGAGCCGTCGGGGGGCATTGGTTTGACAAGCTGAGGCGGTAAGCAGTCCATCACTCCCCCCCACCCACCCCCCTTCGCGCCTCTCCATCCTTTCTGTTCTCCTTGCTCCACAGCAGTGATTCCTAAACACCAGCAACAAATAACGCTTGTCTTGTCGTCTCCAAACGCGCAGGGAATGGCAGATGGAGAGGGCTTTCCAGACCGCTCTGTGGCTGCTCAGGCCCGAAATCGTGTTTATTCTCGGGGATATCTTCGACGAAGGCAAGTGGAGCTCGCAGAAGGTAGCGTCGAGTTCCCCCCCCCCCCACACATTTTTTTTCTTTTCTTCTTTCTTGCTTTGTCTACACACTCACAGTGCTTGTAATGGTGATGATGATGATGGTGGTGGTGGTGGTGATGGTGTCGAAGCTTGTCAGGGATGCTTGTCAGAGAACAGTGGATGTAGAGCCGTCATCTTGTACCATCCAGGCCCGAGAGGTTGCAGGTTTGGGGAGAAAAAACAATAACAATAGCAACAACAACAACAACACTGCAGCCTGTCAACCCTCTCAGCCATCATAATTTAGGGAAAGAATAAAATCCCCTTGGAATTCTCCCACCTCCATTGCTGGATTGTCAATCACGTGAGAAAGAAGAAAGAGGAAAGAAGAGCAAAGGTTCATAAATGTGAAAAGAAAAACCGTGAGCCTGCGGGTTGTAAACGTACAAAGTGTACCATGTTCACCCGTCAGCTTCCCCCGGATTGGCATCTCTTCTGTGCTTTGTGTTCAGTGGCTTGCAAGGCGAAGGACTCAAATCTTTGAACCAACTGCACAAACAAGAAACACCGAAAACTGGTCTGCAAGTGGAGGTTGTTTACATTATAATCCGTTATAATCCACAATCCTCTAATTATTTTCTTGACTAATCGGTTTGTTGTTTTGTTTGCATGTCAGCAAACAGTGAAACGTGCAGAAGTTACCCAGGCAGGATGACATCTTGGAAATTGCAACTAACTGTTTTATGTTCACTGTCAATGAATCGGTCGGTTATTTTCTTTACTGACACAGCTGACCGCGTGTTCCACACCACGTAAGGCTGTGAACGCGACTTCCCAAACTTCACATCGCTTGTTTTGGCTGAAAAGCTGCACAAAACCCAACCGTATTCCATCTGAAATGAAGTAAAACACAGGAAAGCAGCAAGCGCTCATGTTTCAGGACTTATCGTTTTGGCTTGGTTTTGAACGATTCGTTGATTACTTAAATGCAGGATGCAAAGCTTAGATTTTGCAGAGAGACACAACTTCTTCAGGCTTCTCTTTCGTGATGAGTTGATTGATCCATAATTAGTTACAGCTAATCCCAAAGTGACGTCTTCAGGCTGTTATGTCTGACCAGCAGACCCAAAACCCAAAGGAATTCCAGTTAGTGCAAAATGATACGAAACAACAACACAAAAAGCACCCAAAGCCAGCATGTGTTTGGCGTTTTTGTAATGATAATAATAACCATATTGTAAATGAAATTTTCGTCAGTCAGTTAATTGTTTCAGCGCTAATTAAAAGTGCCGTTCAGGCGTTGTTTACAGACACGTCGTGGTGTAAACACACTGCTGATGTAATTAAAGGTCTCTTGTGTGCAGCTTTGGCCCCTGCAGGTGCAGAATTGAATCAGGAGTGTGAATCAAAGCGGTCCTGCTCAGCCGCCCTCGGAGGCTGCTGGGTGACCCTCAGAGATCCCATTATCTCTCATGAGCTTCTCAGGGGAGCTGAGTTTTATTAAAGGCCTGCTCTGGAACCAGCTTCAGCTCCTGTGTGTGTGTGTGTGTGTGTGTGTGTGTGTGTTGCTGTTGTCCCTGTCTGTCCCTGCAGCACTGGGAGGACGACGTGCGGCGCTTCCACAGGATGTTCCGACACTCCACCGACACCGAACTGGTCGTACTGGTCGGGAATCACGACATCGGCTTCCATTATGAGTAAGGCTGAGCGTCACAGCCCTGCGGGGTTATTATGTGTTCTGTCTTTGTTTGATTTTGTTTTTTGTCAGTCTTTAGTCTCAGATCCTGCATGATCAGCTACTTCTGAGGATTTGTGCCACGTCATGATAAAACAAGGACTTTGACTTCACACTTTGTCAGTTTGTGTTTCTCTTCGACTCGGGCTGTAGTCAGATACGTATCGGCTGCCAAGAAATGTCAGTATTAAAGCTGCGCCCTGTTACATTGCAGAGACAGCAAACAGAACAAAAGTACTTTGTTCACGTTGCATAACCTTTGAGGAAATATTTAACTATGAGTCAAGTACAGTACGGTACAGTACAGTAGGAACAGACTGGGCTGACTGAGGACGCTGAGGTCGGATGTGTTGTGTTTAGGAATCCGGGACAGACAAAAAACACAAAAGCTCGTCTTACAATGAACGTGGGCTCTGTGGTTTGTGCAGAGTCAATCCCACGTACAATGTTCTGCCGCTTTAGATGCCCACTAGAGCACCAAATGTGTAGTAATCCGCAGAAGGAAGTAGTCCCCCACACATTTACTGCATTCTATTTGAGTCAAAGTTTTTTGTTTTTTAGCCACAAACAGAGCAGGGAAGCTGGAAAGCATTGAGGGACGCCTTGTTGGTTTTGGTCTTTTTGTAGTATTTCTTGAGAGTTAAGAAATAAAATATAAATATGAACGCCAGCCTTATCCTCAGTTTAATCTCCACTGTCACATAAAAACAGCTCAGGAGCTGGTAAAACTGAAAGGTGAATTATTTTGATTTGCTTTAGACTCAGTATCCTTCAGTCTGAGTCACTGTTTTGCACGAACACTCGGCTTTGCGTTTCCAGTCTTTGTTCCTTGCCAGATTTACTGCCAGTTTAAACCATAAAACAAACAGAACTCACTGAGCTTCAGTGTTCCTTCTTGACCTTGGAAACAAGAGTTTGTCACACAAATCTGTAAGTCATATATTTAGTCTTGAATGAGGTCGAGTCGCCTTTCATTTTTCAGTCTGTGGTGTTTCTGGATTGGATTGCATTGTGTTGCATCCGTGTGAGCCTCACTGCTGCTCTCAGCGTCTCGGGAGGAAGAAGCAGTGAATCTAACAAAACCATCCTGCAGTTTAGCGTTTGAGGAACGCGTTGCAGAAATGTGGGATTATGCAGGCAGGCAGGCAGCAGCTCGTGTGCGGCAGGAAGTGAGATGGCACAGCTCTTACGTAACAGCGCGTGACCTGACACACTGAGCGGCGGCGTGACGAGCCTGTCGTGTCTCCCTGCAGGATGGACTGGTTCAAGCTGCAGCGCTTCGAGAAGGTCTTCAACGCCTCGTCCACCAGGGTCGTCACCAAGAAGGGAGTCAAGTGAGTGTCGGCAGCAGGCCCAGAGGTCACAGGGTTCATCCTCTGAACCGAGATCTTAGACATCTTCAAAGAGGGCTGATGAACGCACACATTTTTTATCAGGTCATTTTGTTTCTTAGTGAGTCATGGAAGCGCAGTATCTGTGCCGCGTTCTTCTTTCAGCCGAGGACGTGCACGACCTCAGTGCTGCAGTCCTGACTGTACTGAAATCACTTTGCCTCCTGTGAAGATCAGCCTGTTTAAACTTCATTCTGATATTTATCCATTCGTGTGCATTGACCTGCCTGATTTTGTGGTTGGTCCAACGACACAAGAAGGGGAAAAAAAATGGGATTTCTATTGAGGGTTGAAATATTCTCTAGAAAAATCCGGAAAACTCGAACTTTGAATGTTGTGATCCTGTGCCGTCGAGTAGCGGCGACCGGACGAAGCCCCTCGGCTGCACTGCTGGGTGTGTTTTAAGCGTGAGAGATATCACACCTGACCACACGCACCTGTTGCCACGGTTGCGTGGTCTACCTGTAAACCCACAGAGGTCAGTGCGGCCGTGCGGCTTTTTCCACCATACAAGGTTTATTCTTAAAAATATCCAACCAAATCTGCTCAAATCAACCAGAATTAAAGCGTTACAAGGCGACGTGACCCCGCAGCTCATCTGCGCCTCGTGTCACAGCGCACTGAGACTGTTCTTCCTGCGTCCGTCTCTTCAGTTTCCTGCTGGTGAACAGCGTGGCCCTGCACGGCGACGGGTGTCCCATCTGCCAGTCGGTGGAGAAGGAGCTGATCAAACTCTCCAGAGACCTCAACTGTTCTCTTCAGGTGGGAATAGAAGTCTGGGAAATCTCACACTGTCAGCAGCGCGAACACGCTTGAGCTCGGTCGCACCTGGAGCAGGTGTTTTGTGCTTGATGAAGTGAAGGAGTCAGACAGCTGACGGATCGTCTGTGTTGTCTTTTCTGCAGAACTCGCAGTCGACCAGCGGGGCGACGGACGGCTGCGAGGGCTCGAAGGTCTACCCTCCCACACCGCCCATCATGTTACAGGTAAACCGCAGGTGTGCTCTGTCTGAACGCACAAAGCTGATGAGGCTCCGCACGCGCTTCACGAGAAGCTCTGCTCAAAAGAGTTAGAACCGAGTCAGCACATCACGTCCAAAATCCAACATGTCTGCTTCCTGTGCAGAGGTGCTTTTACAAAATAAAAGCACGCACTTCTGAGAACAGGCGAATGACTCATTTGTGAGGTTGGCTGTATGCTTAGGGTCGTGTCCTGTTGGAGGATAAACCTTCACCCCAGTCTGAGGTCCAGTGCACTCTGGAGCAGGTTCTCAGCAAGGATGTCTCTGTTCATTGCTGCAGTCATCTTTCCCTCGACCCTTACTGGTCTCCCAGTTCCTGCTGCTGGAAAACATCCCCACAGTAGGAATGGTACTGGCCAGGTGATGAGCAGTGCCTGGTTTCCTCCAGACATGACGCTTGTCATTCATGCCAAAGAGTTCAATCGTTGTTACATCAGACCAGAGGATTTCGTTTCTCGTGGTCTGAGAGTCCTTCTTGAAGGCCCTTCTACGCTGATTACTCAGTTTAGTTGGGCGACCAGTTCTAGGAAGAGTCCTGTTGGTTCAAAACTACTTCCACTCATGGATTATGGAGGCCACTGTGCTCTTTAGGACCTTAAATGCAGCAGAAATCTTTCTGTTCCCTTCCCCAGATCTCAGAGGTCTACAGACAATTCCTTTGACTTCAGGGCTTGGTTTGTGCTCTGACTTATCCAGACAGGTGTGTGCCTTTCCAAACCGTGCCCAATCGACTGAATCCACCGCAGGTGGACTCAACTCACGTCGTAGCTTTGACGGATGATCAGTGGAAACAGGATGCACCTGAGCTCAGTTTTGAGTGTCATAGCAAAGGGTGCGGATACTTATGCACATGTTACATTTTTTGTTTTTCATTTTTAATAAATTTTCAACAAAATCAAGCAAAATTTGAAAGGAAAAAATGAATTTAATTCATTCTGGAATGAGACCGAAGCCGTGTGAACACTTTCCGGAGGCACTGTAAATCACAGAGATGAATGAAATGTCGTTAGAGTTGTTAGACCCCACCAACAGTGAATTAAATCAGTTTAATGGATTCCTGTAGTCTTTAGCACGTTGTTGGTCTTCACTAAACATCACACTGTAGCTTTAATAAAGAGCTGGAATGCATTTGTGTCGGGGACGGTAAGAATAAGATGATTTTTCACAGTCTTAAAGCTGCTCAACGGGGGAAAAAAAGGGGGAGAAACTGAAAGAAGTTACAGACTGAGTCTGATTTAAAACAAAGTGTCTGAACAAAATGTCGTCAGGCTGCTCATTTTGGTCGACCAACAGTCCAAAACCAGACAAAGATGTTCAATTTACAATGAGACAAACCAGATAAATGCAGAGACTCTTCACATAAGAGAAGCCTGAAGCAGCAAACAGAGACGGTAACTCTGCTGTTAAATTGATTGCTGACGATTAATTTTCAGTCAGTCAGCTAATTTATTCTTTGATTCACTGTTTTGTCTTCGGCGATCCGGTGTCATGTTTTCCCTTCTTCTTGGCTGCGTGTTTGCTGCAGTGTTTGGCCTGAACTCTCGGGATCTTTGCTGCTCAGAAACTCTTGTCAGTCTTCTCTACTGCTTTCTATTTGCACATAAAAAGAGGTGATAATGGTGGCTTCCCTGTTGTTCAGCACTACCCTCTGTACAGAGTGAGCGACGCCGGCTGCACAGGACTGGACGCTGCGCCGCCTGAAGAGCGACACCTGCTGTTCAGAGAGAAGTATGACGTGTTGTCAAAGGAGGCCTCGCAGAAGGTGAGTCCTCCTCCCCTGCAGTCTGATCACACCGACTCCCTCACCCCTCTGAAGCAGCTTCATCCTACTGAAACACAGCATGTAGAAACAGCAGACGATGATGATGATGATGATGATGATGATGTAAGCCTCTGAGGGCGGATGTGGGTTTTCTCTCCTCAGCTGCTACAGTGGTTTAAGCCCCGTCTCATCCTGAGTGGACACACCCACAGTGGATGTGAGGTTCTCCATGACAACAAGTACCCGGAAATCAGCGTGCCGTCCTTCAGCTGGAGGAACAGGAACAACCCGAGCTTCATCCTGGTGAGTGAAAAACCACATCCAGCAGGTGGTTGGTGTCAGGATGTATTGGCGCGGGTCAGTGCCTTTTGTGAGCCGTAAGAGCAGCTCTGATCGATCAATGAATCAATCGACGAGTCGATGAACGTGTGACAGGATATCCGCTCATCGTGATGGCGAGTTTCAGCTCGTCGTCTGTCTGTCCGGCCTGCGACTTAACCGTCCCAGACGGAGAAAGTGATCGAGTGCATTTACTTGATTACCGTACCTAAGTAGAATTTTAATTACTTGTACTTGAACAATTGCATTTTATACTAATTTTACTTTTCACTGGACTACATTTTGATTATTGATTCGACCGACAAATAAATTTTGTGATACTGTTATTGTCTCTATGACAGCGAAATGAGCCATCACGCATATTGAGTACTTGAATTATACTTTCATGCAAGTACTTTTGCTCTGAAAAGTAAAATACTGCACTCAGCAGCAGCAGTTTTTATCCAGCTGTCACGGACTTAACGGAGTTCAGTTTTCTGAGCACTTTGAGCACATCCTGTCCATATTGGAATCTGAACATCTACTGTAAATATAAAGCTCCAGGACAGCTACTAAACTGATGCTGTGACAGCAGTATTGAGGATTAAACAGAACCATTCATAATGTGTTTTTGAGGGCTGTGTTAACAACAGGAGCTCACCGGTTCCTTCTCTTCTTGGAGGCCCCCTGGTGGCCGACTGGGCCCCCACAGCCACCTGTGCTGACACCAACAGTGACGATCACCTCTAACCCTTTTCATTCTCCTGTTCCACCCCCACCCCCCACCGTCCTCAGGCGTCGGTGTCGCCCGGCAGCTACGCTCTGTCCAAGTGTTTCCTGCCGGAGGAGAGCACGGTGATCAGCGTTTACTGCACGGCCGGCGCCTGCCTGCTGCTGCTCTTCCTGGCTCACTGTCTGTGGATGAAGGGCCTGCTGCAGTGCCTCAGCCTCTGCCTGCTGGGGAAGCACAAGTCTCTGTGAACTGCATTACCCAGAGTGCACCATGGAGCAGAAATACTTGTTAAATACTTGATGTGAGGACGCGCAAACGTTCCTCCTCAGGACGGGTCCAAAATCTGTTCGTCGGTTTGTTTGTCCAAACTGTCCTGCAGCACTGTGAAGGTCATGAATGTATATTTTAATTGTCTTTGAAAAGGGACTTTGGAAGTTTTATTTCTGCTGGCGGTGACGGTGGTGTTTGTTTTACCCTCCCTGGGAGCGCCGGAGGGGCGGGTGGAGCCGATCGCCATGTGAAAATTAAGCGTGAAGTGACTGAATTGTTGAATTATTTTAAAGTGCACACACGTGGCATTAAGTGAGACAAATCAAACAGGTACATATGTAAATAGTAACTGATTTGAGGTGAAGTCAGGTGGTGGTTCTTGTCTTTTCACTCTGATGTTAAACTGATCATCTGTTTGTTCCTGTCGTTGACGTCCGATGCTCCATCCGGGTTTTCTCGTTTTTATGACGCGTATCTGAATAAGCTGAACATATTTATTTCTGACTTTCTGTGCCAAATGTTTGTGAGGGGTTTTTTTTTGCCAAAATTGTCAAAATGTTTCTGACAAAGTGTACATAATAAATCAGAATCTCAAGGTCCGTTTCAGAGAGTTCAGGTTGATGTGCACTGAGGCTCAGAGTCTCCATCCAAACCTGCAAACCGGCAGCAGAGGACACAACATGGCAGTAATATAAAGACGTCTGCAGCTAATAATTTTTGCTGTTTTGTTTTGTCCAAAAGCAAAAACGTCCTTATGAATGAGTCCTTGATGAATCAAATGACTGCTTTAGCTTCTCAGAAAACGCGGCTGTTATTTATTTGTATGAAACAACATTGATGTCCCTGCTGTGGACATTCATAAGGATTCGTGTCAAAGGCACTACAGTCTACAGTTATCACGTAATATAACACAATTTAGCTGTTTTTTAAAAATATAATCCATTGTGGGTTTTTTGTTTTAAATCAGGCCTCGAACACGTTTTTGTTCCATAATTTGTGTCCTTGACCCCCTCCGTTAGCTTCACTGCACCGAAACCACACCGTGGTCTGCAGGGACGTCAGTGATCCCTGAGCCGAGGTCTGATCAGGGAGCAGCTCCTTTCAATCGGGAAAAACCAGATTCAGCTCATCGCGAAACATCAGGACACCCAGACAGGCCTTTCGCACAGGAGACAGGACACAGTAGGAAAAGCGCATGTGCAAACAACGACACGAAAGACGGACCAATTCCATTTCGCTGCTTCAGTTCCAGGCTCCTGACTCGCAGGCCTTTCATATGGTCGCTACCCGCCGCTCTTTTCCAACTATGGCAAGTTCAAATGTCTGCTGTGAGAAAGGAGTGTATTTACACCAAACCCCACCACGACTCACACACACACACACACACACACACACACTGTGGGAACAAATCTGGACACAAGTGGACACCAAGATGGAAATAAAGCAAAGTCCTCTAATGTGCCTCTTTATTTAAAGAAAATAAAAATGTCATTTAATCATCCTCCCAGGCCAAACAAGGTTTTTGCACCTCCAGTCAGTTCACTCTCTTTCAAGGATAAACGTGTACTGTAGCAGAAGAAAAGGCTGATGCTGTTTGTACAAGGAGAAGAGCTTGTCTTGTCGGGTGCTGCTCACACATTCATAGTGCCTGTGCCATCTTGTATGGCTCCAAAGGACCAAAGAATCACTAATATTGCACGCTCTCATTTATTCATCTCCATTCTAAACATGCTTTCCTATGTGTGTATGTATACATATTTACCGTATACATACATAGGTATGTACACCTAGGCACACACATAATTAAACATGTATAATTGTACATATATATTTATATAGACCTATAAATTTACATGTACATACATTTATAAAATTTTACACACAACGCACGCTCGCCCTCTCTCGCACGCGCACACACACACGCACGCACGCACACACACTGCGTCTGTGAGTCTATGTTTGTTTTATGTACACATGCGCACAGGCACGCACATCGGTACAGATCTCAGACACACTTCATATCGAAAAAAAACCAAAAACAAACAAACAAAAAAAAACGTTGGTTCCTATTAAAACAACACCAGGTTGCAATTTGGACACTTTTCAATGGATTTCCAATGTTTGTTTAAAGCTGTGAAATTCAAAATAAAAGTAAAAGTAAAAAGGAGGAAAAAAATAAAACCAACAAAAACAAAAAGAAAGAAAGAAAAAAAAGGCATGGCGCTGCAACATCTGGTCTTCACTGCAGGTAAGTGGTTAATTTGCATAATGTATACAGGTTTTTAGGATTTTTTCCCTATTTTTTATTTTTTACTAAACAGCATTTCCTCTTTTTTTTTTTATAAACCAGAAAAAACTAAACTCTACAGAGAAAGTCCCCTACCCGCAGTCTTCCGCTGCTGATAGAGATTGACATCAAGCTGTACAGCGCAGTCGAAAACATACTTACATCTGAGCTCATTTACAGGTACAGCCATAATCAAGGCACAAAGATCTACAAGTAGATTTGTTTTTCTTTCAATTAAGTTGTACAAAATAATATTACATTTTACAGTCTGTACAGGATAATTCAACCTTGCACAGTGTACAAGTTAACAAAAAAACAGAACCAAAAATAACCAAGAAAAAAAAAAGAGAACAATACTTTTTTTTCTCTCCCCTCCCTCCCCTCACCCTCACCCTCACCCTCCCCTCCCCTCCCATCAGTATCTCTAAGCTAAAAGGATGGTTTGTGTGGGGAAAAAAAGGAGGCAGGTCCGAGTCCGTGGAGGCAGCAGGTCTAAGGTGCAGAGAGCTCAGTCCCTTTTCCTTCATTTTTAAAATCCTTCGTCGTGTCTTCGTGTATTTCCTGCCCCCCTCTTCCCACTTTAATCTTTTCGCTCCACACGTCTCTCGGCTGCTCGGCAAGCTAACATCGTGACAGGGTAATAAATATTGTGATGCTACATTGTGTGTATGCTTCCTCTGGAGAAAAAAAAACAACAAACAAACAAAACAAAAAAAAAAAACCGACAACAACAACAACAACAAAAAAGAAAGTTATTAAGGAACCTGATGCAAAGTGCATTTATCTCTTCATCCGCCCGCTTCCCTCCCCCTCCGTCCACTCCTCCGTCTGCGGGGACGTCGCCGTCCGGTCGTCTGCCACGCGGAGAGGAGGAGCAGGTCAAAGGAGGCGACGGGGTTTAAAGAAAAGAAAAGAAAAGAAAAAAGAAAGACAGAAAGAAAAGGGGCGCAAAAGGTCATGGTGGTGATGCCAGCTTTAACCGGCACATGACACACAAACATAAACACACACACACATGCACTCACTCGCATGGTATTCCTCCTCTTCATCACACACACACACACACACACACACACACACTGCCTCTACACTGAGGTCCTGTAGGTGTGTTTTATGCATCCACACCCACCAGTCCAGGTCCAATGACAAAGCCGAAAAACAGAAGGACACAAAGGGGCAAAAAAAAAGGAGGTAGCCCAAGGCTTAGTGGAATGACAAAAATCAAGGCATTCAAAAGGAAGGATTAAAAGAAAAAACAAAAATAAAACAAGCGGCACGCAAAAAAAAAAAACTTTATTCCCCAACCTTCCTTTCACGTCGGTGAAATGGGGATGAATCTCAGAGAGAGAGAGAGAGAGAGAGAGAGAGAGAGAGGAAAGACGTACAAAAAGCTAAAAGTTAAGAAGAGGAAGAGTATTTGACACACTTCAGTAGTACTTCATAGTCCTCGACAGGAGGGGTGGTCAGGGTTTCTTTTGGGGGGGTGGGTGGGCTGGGGGTGGTAAGGGGTGAGGAGGAGGTGGAGGAGGAGGAAGAAGAAGAAGGGCTCGTCAAGGATGCAGAATGGTGGAGGAAAAAATAACAAAACAAAAACAAAACAAAAAAAAAAAACGCAGAAGGCTGACGGAGGCCGTCTCCCATCACAAGAGTTCGTACTGCCGCAGGTGCATTCTCTGGATGATGTCCCGGCAGTCGTTGAACACCCGCCGGATGTTCTCTGTGTCCACGGCGCAGGTGAAGTGGGGGTAGCAGTAGTGCCTCCCGTCGCCACTCGCAGTGCTGATCCGCTGAGGGAGGGGGGGGCGGGGGACGGGGGACAGGGGACAGACATGAGAGGGATGGAACTGGTTCTGATTGCGGGTTTAAAGTCTTGAATCTGAACCCTGAAACTACTTCCAAGTCGTCCCTGAATTCCTCCGGTCTTCAGGTGTGCTGCTCTGTCATTCCTGACCTTTGACCTTCTGCGTAAGCATCGCATCATTTTAAGTATCAAATCTGAGCACTTCCTGTCTCCCTGACCACATCCCGTCTTCACGTGGCTTCAGCTCCGGGCTGTCTGACAAACCGGCTCTCATTTACCATCAGGGGCTTTGACGGAGCAGCTGCGCATCGTCAGACCAGAACGCGGTTTCACTTTGAACACACTGAAAACTTAAACTTCCTGTATGAAGTTTTCCTCGTTTTAGGCTTTCCTCATGTTCTTAACACGAGCAGATGACTTAAAATAAAGCTTAATCTGCCTTGATTTTATGATGTTATTCCCTCGTGGTTGTATTTATTTTTAGTAGAATTCCTGTTAAAAATACGCAATATTTAAATGCCAACCAGACAGAATCACTTAATGCTCCTCATCCTTACAGAGCTGAGCTGGTGGACCGTATGTTCACTTTGTCTGCACTGATAATCTGTTTGTTTTAGCACAAAATGCATTCATGCAAAAGTCCCAGCATCCTGCAGGTTCTTTTCCAAGGAATGAAGAGCAGATTTGGGCAAAAATTCACAGTTTTCAACCCTCCTGCTGTCCATACTAGAGACTCACAGATTCTAACAGAGTTAAAGAAGCTAACGACTTTCGTATTTCGGTATTTCAGAAACGGCTAAATTAAAAGTAACAACGCTAGGTGAGTGTCAAAGTTTACTCTTGACTGCTGCGGAGGAAGGCTGCCAGAAAGCTCCAGAAAAATGCAGTAAGCGGACCTTGAGTCAAAATTACTTTGTCGGATTCGTGTACTGCTTGTTTACTTCTACTTCATTCAGCAACGTGAGCGGGCGTTAAAAGCTTCAGGAGCTCATCTGCAGACGACTTGTCCTCGTGAGAAAATGTGTTGTATCAGAAGTGTTTCTATCAAGCTCAAAGCAACACAAAGCACACAGCTGGCGTTAGCAGAGCTCTGAATAACAGCACACGGCCGCTCGTGGCTGGACATTCATTAACCGCAGCGCACTTCAAACGGGCGAGCAGTGATGCACTTACAAGAAACTCGTCTCGGATGAAGAACTTAGCTCTCGTCACTCTCGGGTCCTCACCGGGTTCAGGAGTTGCTAAAAGAAGAACAGCAGATCCACAGTCAACACCAACTGACGTAACGAGGTGCTGCATGAGTACTGCATAGGTGCTTTGGGTGTGTCGGCGGGGCACAAACCTTCATTTGGTATGGTGTAACGAGCGTATTCGGGGAAGTAGTCTTCAATTTTGGATTTTCCAGCTAATACTTTGTCAGCCAGCATGTCCTGCTTGTTCAGGAATAATATGACCGATATAGTGCGTAACCATCTGAAAAACAAGTCGACAAACGACAAACAGCGTTAAGCTGAGTTTTCTCACGCGTACAAACACACGAGAAGAGAAACAAGAAGTGAGGTTTGCATTTCAGCTCTCGGGACTGACTTGAATTAAGCTGCTCAGAGAATTCAGAGAAACCTGATGAACCTTTGTTGGCCTTTTTGGAAGTAAAACAATTAAGACTCCTTTTACTTCATTTGCTCAAATGAGGTTCATCTATCATTTCCAAAGCAGGAATAAACAGGTGTATTTAAAGGGAAATTCCGGATCAACTTGATGACTGACGCTACATATTTTCCTTCAACAGATGCAGGGATTTTCAAACGACTACTTTCTTTCTTTATTTTTGGTTGGACTCAAAATGACTGAAGGAGGTTTGCACTTCGTGCTACAATCAACTCCTTTCTGCCCGAGTTCTCAAATCTCTGCAGAAGCACCCAGGATGACAAGGATCTCCTTTTAAGTATGTTCAGTTCAAGCTCATAAACCACCATTTCACTTCGGTGAACTCGCATTCTTGATTTGAATACGGGGACCGCAGCGAACCAGACGTGTGCCTCCAGAGGACAGGAATCAGTTAATGTTCGGCACGTTTCTGACTTACCTGTTGTTCCAAATACTGCGGAAGAGGTCCAGGGCTTCCCGTAGCCTGTTGGTGTTGTTGTCTTCCCTTATTACCATGTTGTAGCTGCTGCTGGCCACCACGAAGATGATAGCAGTGACGTCTGGAAGAAGAGGAGAGGAACTACATCAGGACAGCTCACACACACACACACACGTGTAGGAGTCACCCAAGAAAAGAAAAAACAAAAGAGGTGACGTGATGTTGAAGCTGGCAGAAAATACTTTAGGACAGACAGGATGTGACAGGAGGGGGACGTGCTGTCGGTCGAGGACGTGCAAGTGAACGAGAACAAAAAGGCTGAAAGTCTCACCGTTAAAGCACTGGATCCATTTTCTCCTTTCATCTCTCTGGCCTCCAACATCAAACATGCTACGGAAGAGACGAGATACCGGGTCAGACTCTGACACAACAACACACTCGCCGCCGCCCTCTTTAATCAAAGGGTTCAGATCTCTAGTGGGACGTCAGGTACGTACTGTGCCGCAGTTGGCCGACCTGAGAGCATTTACAGGCCACTTTTATTCTGACGACTGTTCGTGTAAAGACAATCGTCACAAAAGATTTTGCTGTCGTGAGCTGATTCTGCACCTGATCTGAGGTCTGCTGCGCAAAGAGTGACCACCGGAGGAATACATAATCTTAGAAGCAGCATACGTGCACATGCTCAGCACCACGCGTGACCCTGGCTGGCTGTTTGGAAGTCATCAAAGCCGAATGGTGAAGACTGCACACCCAAAGGGAAGTCACGTAGCAGAGCTTTTATATCAGTCACTCAGGATGATATAATTTGATACAAAGGCCCGGTTCAGATGGTAGAATAAGTCTGTTGTGTCTGCGACGAAGGAACTGGGTCATCTCATCTGACATCATCGCAGCGGTTATGAAACGTTTACTCTAACTTTTGCTGGCTGCTCTTGTAACTGCAGCCGATTGTTCGGTAAGTTTCAGCAGGCTCAGACATCACGCCGGCCCACCGCAGAGGATTCATTTCACATTTTAGGCATTTTGATGACGTTCTTTTCCACCAAAGCTTCCGGCCGCCCAGCAAGGTTGGGGTTTCAGTGTTTTGGCCAAGGACACATTTCTGTTACGAGATACAAACTTATGACATTTCAGGCTCTTAACACAAGGCCAAGGTAAATTTAGCAATAACAGCCGAGGGGGCAGATGTTTTAATAAGCGTGTCTCCTAAAAAATGTTTGGCAGCGAATCGTTCCCAGAAACTGGAGGAACCATGTGGGGAGACTTCTTTTCAGGAATGGGTGACAGACTTAGCAGTTACGCATCCAGTTTGGTTTTATTTTTATCGATTTTGGAAACACACACAAGCTCTGAACAAAGAATTAAGTGTGATTTGCTTTAACTTTCGGGGAATTAACAGCATGAATGAAGCACATCTTTGACTCAGCTGAAAGTCTGGAAAACATGTTACCAAATAAAGACTGAACTATTAATGAAGAAGTATACCAGCAAAGGTGGGGGTCGGGTCTCCATCGTGTATGAAAGCTGAGAAGACTTACTGAAAGTTCACTTTGTCTACTTGGAACCTCGTCTCGAAAATCCCTGAAGTTAACACTCGGCAGCGTAGCAGGTCCTGCAAAACATGGACCGATTCAGTAAAACTGATCGAAAAAATTCATGATAAGCAAGATTTTGGAAGATGATTTAGAAAGTGTAAAGTGTGCACATTAAAGTCAGGACTGACCTGGTCTGTTGGTGTGTAGTCATTCTGTCTTACGGAGTCAATTCTGTCCAGGAAACTGCAAAGAGAGACACAGAACAGTTTTAGATTTTACACTGAAGTCCTCTTTTCTGCAGGCTGTAGGGACATGGACTTTACAACATGAAACATAAAAACAAAGTAAGAAAAAAATAAATTAAAAACAGAGTCCAAAAATCATGGTTTTAAGGGTAATTTTATAAACTGCAATGCAAAAGAGAGCTCATCTCACAGAGAATCCCAAGGCCAAACACAATTTTATCTTTTAATTTGAGCATCTGTTAAGTGAAATCTTCAAATCTGATCACAAGTCGCAGGTACATCATTCATTAAGCCCATCTCTTGAGCTACGTCAGCTTGAATAGTTATTTTTACGTTCTCGTGAGCTACACAGGATGAGGCGGCCGCCATGTCTGACTCCCTGTAAAGGCTGGTGTTAAGGCAGCTGGCTGCCACAAGAGGGCAGGGCTGCTCAGTCTGGGCTATTTTGGTCTGTCTCTAGCCAGAGTGATTACATAAGGCAGTTATTGTGGAGGTTAGACAGCTTGCTGTTGCCGTCTCTTCACCGCTGAGAGAGCATGTGCAGCAGCGGCGGCGGTGGCGGCGGCAGCAGCAGCAGCAGCTGGGCCTCTGCACGCCCAGGACACTGAGGCAGGGGACACATGGTCACAAAGACCCCTGGATGGTCTGCGCTGCTCAACTGCTCAACTCGAGCAATGCTGGTCAACGATCGAAAATGTGTATCACCTTAAAAAGAAAAGGTCCTGCTGTGAAAGAAACACTAATACTAAAGCTTTAAAGCTAGACAAGTATATTTAAAATTAAAATGTCTGTTAAAATAGTAGTAATATAAATACGTTAGCCAGCACGAAAGGCAAATGTCGCTCCCTCAAAGAATATTTTATCATCGAGTTTGTTGTTGTTAATTGTTTCACACATCAAACTATGAAGCAGTTTGACAGTCGTTTCCTTCCTTTTTTTAAGCACAAATGCCCAAAATGTGATGCTTTCAGAATCTCAAATGTGAGAAGTCACTGTTTCTCTTTGTCTTAAAACTATAAAAAAGCGATCATCTTTGGGTTCTGTACTGCTGGTGGGACAAATCAAGCTATTTAAATGTGTCACTATCAGTAACTGCGATGTTTGTTATATAAACCAAACAATCAAGAAAATAATCTGTGGTTACTCAATTATTCCTAAATGAAATCAAAATCACTAATCAGTACTCAAGAGTAGTCAACAACACTGTAAATGAAACATAAACTACACCAGAGCGAACGGTACGAGGTGTATTTTCCTCTGACGGCACAGGAGATAAAAGGTGCATCAGGTACAGGAGCTCCCAGCCTGAAGCTGAAGCTGCTGAGTGAATCCTGTATGTAGGACACAGATGTGGACCAAACAGCCCGTCTCACCATCCGTCATTTTCCACCCAAACCGTCCGTAGCTTCAGGATGTCACAAGACGAGTCAACGCGGCTTCGGCATACGAGAAAACCTGACGGGCGTAAGACTAACAGTCGGGGTTTCTGTACGCTTTCAGCCAGGGATGGTTTGTCAGTTCATTTTCGATTCAAGCCTAAAAGTAGCACACCTAACACGCCCATGTCGAACTAAACAGCCGAGGATGAATGCCCTATTATGAACCATTAGGTAACAGAGACGCCGCTCATGTGCTCTGACAACAATGTTTTCATCACAGCGACTTTATTTCTGCCTAACGCAGTCCACAGAAAAGGAGAAGTGAGGCTGTTTCTCAGAGAGGACTCGACTTTCTCACACAGAGTTCGCATACAGTCGATGCATCTGCTGCATCAGAGACACAACATGGAGGAGAGGAGGGCGACTCGTGTTCAAGACGAGATAACGCGCACGTTTAGACATTACGTTAAGAAAAACATCATCTCCCTCTGCAGCTGAATACTACGACACTGATCTAATCCATTAATTACTTTCATCAACGTATTGATCAACTACCTGATTCTCAAAATGTCACATATGCACACCACAGCCGACCACAGTCTTGAGTGACATCTAGAAATTATTATTATTATTTATTATTTTAGTGCACACTACACTGTATACTAATTAACCAGACGAGTTGTGGGTGCCAAGTCATCACCTCAGCCCGATCAGAGATCAAATCCATTGCGAAAAACTCCCACAATTCTTTTCTGGCTCAGTCCAAACCTTTAACCTTTAACTTACAACTCGACCTTTGGACGGTTGTTACTTTGGCAAAGCTGAACTGCTAGACCTTTTAGACCTGAGACTTGGCCTGAACTTCACCCTCTCTGACGACTTTGAGCACCTGAGCCTGAAACTTAAAAGACGGAGCAAAGCCTCCAGTCGCACCGCAGAGTCAGTGTTTTGATAACAAGTGCTCATATTATCTTTAAGACAATACTCGAGAACCCTCATCACAGATGCTCGGCAAAGTTTGGCTTTCACCTCTCAGACTGTTTCACGTGAATAACATTAAGAGGCCTGAAGTGGTAAAACCGTGTGATGTTTCACAGGAAAGAAGCAGGGATTAGAGAAATGTTATGTCCACGTGAGAACCGAGTTGTTTGCTTATTTCACACCCAGGCAATAATTTCATTTCATTAGCCACTAGACTGACTAGCAACTCCTGGAACTATTTCCACTGATTATCAAAAGCAGTAATAATTACAGACAGCTGGTGGTGCCCAAGAAAAGACGCAATGGATGGACAAAACACGAAGAACATGACCTGAAGGAGATGTAAACAAAACAAAATGGTTTTCCAAAACAACTCTTGATGCTTGACAAAAGGTGTGATGTCAGTAACATGAGTGAATTAGGGCTCCATTTTGATTGACATTTTTTGTCTAATGAATAAACCAAAATCCAAAAATAATGCTGAACGCCCATCGACTTATGGAAAGTCGGCTCAGCAGCGTGCACACATGAAGTGTCTCAAGTCAGACAACAAGTCGGCTCAAGAGCCACATCGAACAAATCACACAGTTAAGCTCGTCTATTTGACAATTAATCTATTTGACGAAAATAACCAGCAAACTTACTGAGCTGCACTTGAAGCCGAGTATCTCTCTCTCACACACACACACACACACACACCTCTGAGCAGACACAGACATTTACTCACACACTAAAACATAGGCAAAAACCTCCAGCTTTTGCGCCATCACTGCAACAGTGTGGGAGTATTTTTAGTCAGCCTCGCTTGCAGAAACTTAGCAAGGTTATAATTACTGAGCGCTTTCTGACTGCCATGTGACAGAAGTACTATTGGTAGAGCACTGGAGAGCCAAATATAGTCCTCGTACCCAGCGAGAGAAAAAAAAAGAAAGAAAGAAAGAAAAAGAACAAGGGTTCCAGATCCAGGTAAAAAGGCGAAAAAAGATAACATTGATTACCGAGTGGCCGTCCAGATAATGCCTTATCAGGAGGTTTGGGTGCAGTTTCAGTGACTACGACAAACAGACGAGCCGCGTTTCAGGGTGCAGGGAAATCTGTGGCTGGCGTTAGTTTCTTCAATTTCCTCCCAGAACTGTCCTCTACCGGCATCACAGCGTGTGATCACGGTCACATGCGATGTGGTCATTTTGTCAGATTTGTGGACTTGAGGGATAAAAGGCCGGCAGTTTTTTTGTCTCGGTGTGTGTGTGTGTGTGTGTGGCACATTTGATGATTTATTATTTGTTTTGGATTTTTGTGCTTTCTTTGCCCCCTGCCCCCAACTTCAAAGTCTCTCCAAAACCATCAAACCACATAAATGCAGCTGTGATTTCTCATTTATCTTTTCACCTCCCCCCCCACTTCTATAAAAAGGCCTCGTATGATTCCATGACAGTTTGTCTCTAATTGGCAGGTTGAATGAAAAAAAAAAACCCAAAAAACAAAAAACTTCACTACTATCTTGTCTATTATAGTCCCTCTCATTCTGTCTGCAGGGCTGGGTTGTCTCTGTATTTAGCCAAAACACGTTGTACTCGTCTTGCGGGCCAGTCTGTGTTGCTATGTATAGGCTTTCTTGTGGACAGTATCACTTGACTAGACCTCGTCTTTCTGTGTTGTTGGCCTCATCTTTCTAGAAAACACAGACACAAGCATGAATCCACACACACACACACACACAGCCAGAACCTCACACACCAATATGATGAGGGACAATAGCTGCAGGAGGAGGGGGGGGCTCAGACTTCAGCCCCCACGTGGTCCAGGTCACATGTTGCTGCCCACTGAACAGCAAAGGGGGGTAGCGGGAAGATGGTGGTAGTAGTGGAGAGGCGGGGGGGCATTAAAAGGCTTCATACCAGGGCTCAGGGACATGGGTCACCCAGCTCCACGGGGGCTTCTACCTGAACCGGAGCACTGACACTAGCTCTCTCATAGCAATAGGTTGCTTTCAGAGAGCCACAACAAACAAACAAACAAACAAACAAACATGTCTAAATACAAGGAAAGCTATGAAAAGAATAAAACAGCCAACTCACAAAAGCACCGTTTTTACTTAAACATTCAAATGTGAGCCAGCACGAAGTGTATGCATCGAGACAGCACATGTCCAAACACAAAGGGCTGATTATGATTACGTACAAAAAGAACAAAGACACTGAGGAGTTGCAGCAACGCTTGAATAAAGCCTGGAAAAAAAAGTGGCCCTCCACCAGACAGGCAACCATCCCACGAACTAACAGCGCCCGGCCTCATGTGCTCATTTGATAATTGGGTTGACTTTTTACAAATAGTGGACCATCTTTAATTAGCAGTGCAGAAGATCCGATCAATAGTTTCCATATTTTGAGCCGCCCAGGCCGGCATAATGGACTTTCACTTCAGTCTCCAACTGACGGGTGACAGCACTTTAAAACTCACTGCTGGGCAGGGCAGCAGCAACAGAGCTGGTGAAGCTTCATTTAGATGTTTTGTTTTGTTTTTAAATTTATTTTAGGGACTCTGTGTATGTTTATTATCTACATATGTGTGCTATTTCTTTACTGTAGCTTTGTTGTGTCTTATGTTCATTTTGTCAGAGCAATTTAAAGTAACGAAACATGATGTTACTTTGAAATTAACAGCTCACAACAACAAAGGATCTCTGGAAAGCGCAAAAGCGGTAAGATGACAGTAACCGCACTGAATAAACACTGAAACTAAAGATACAGATTTCAAACCACCAAAACAAACCGGGTCACCATTTTAAATGCCGCACTTACAGCTGAAACTAACAATATTTTATTAATCATCTCTTATATACAAAATATCCGAAAATCATAACCAGATTTACGAAAGGATACGCAAGATGCAAATTATCACACTGGACAAGCTGGAAACAGAATATTTGATGTTTTGATTGAAATATGACTGAGACAATCAAAGTGGTTACTGATTAATTTTCTGTTAATAAGTGCCCAATTATTTTAGCACTGTTTGGAAGTCAGACTGCTGTCCGGCATCATAACGAAACGCGCCGCACCGACACGGCTCGTCACATCACGCAGACTGTCAGACGGCCTGAGCTGGCGCAGCACACACGGCCATGTGCAGCGGGACAAAGTGAAGGTGGAGCTGTGCAGGATCCTGGTCACCTGGTGGAAAGATCTGAGCCCGGGGGTTCAACTCATCCATCCAAACAGGAACAGTGTGCAAGTTTGGGAGATGGATCTGAAACTAGACAAATCCATCAACGGCTCAGTGGGTACTTCCTAAATATAGGAGCAGGAACGGAGACACTCCTGAAAGTCAAACCAAATCTTGTGTAAACAAAAGTGCCTGCTTTATCTCAAGGCCTCCAATTCGCCTTCCAGAGCCGCATCAAGTCACAGTTTTGAAAGGTGTTGTATAAAAATGTAAAATACATTGTAATGCCCTTTTGTCTCTGCTCAGTGTCTACGTGGACCATTACATTACCTCTGCTTAAAATAGACTCAGCCCCCAATTTCAAGCTACAGTCGAAACACGGGGACTCTGTCAGGCCTGAACCGTGTCCCATGTGGAGCTCCCAACTGCAGTTCTCACAGAGAAATTGACTTATGGGTTTCTCTAAATAATATTGAGGCTGAACATCAATACACTATCTGTCAGCTGCTGAATTAGTCTGCACCAAAAATAGAAAACCAAGTAAAAATAGTCTAATCAACAGTATTGAGCAGGTTTCAATCCTCTCGCTCGTAAACAACCACAGCCTGCATGTCAAATTAGTTGTTCCGCTTGCAAGTCAACCGGTGACCCAGTGAAAATGAGCTTTTCCTCTTTTCCCCTAATCAAAAGTCAATAACCAGTGAACAAAAATCAGACAGGGGAGTCTACAGTATCAGCACAGATTGCATAAGCCTCGGCAGAGTCGTGCTGAATGAACCGGGCGGTGATTAGAAATTACCCAAATCCACACAGGAGGAAATAAATTCTCCATAAAAAAAGGCTAGTTAATATCCTTTTCGATTCCTATTTTAAGACTGTAAACACTCAGATCCTGTGGATGAAATTCAGCCAGAACTCGAGCAATCAAGGCCCGTGTGCTGTTTGTGTAGTTTGCAAACAGGCCTCTGGGTGGCATCCCTTCGCTCCTGCTGCACGCAGCCTCTCTTCCACACTGACCCTGCCTGCTTTTAGCAGCTGGGTTCCCATGGCAACCCCAGTCGGTCCATACCACTCCTCTCTCCCTCTCTCTCTCTCCCTGTCTCTTCCTAAGCCAGGCCACACATGTATCCTTCCATTCCCAGACTCTCCCATACATCAAGCAAAGCAGAGCTGTGCTCTGTGCTAGCTTTCTACATTGCATGTGTGTCACTGTGTGTGTGTGTCTGTCTGTCTGTCTTTGGTAGGAGGGCACAGCAAATGTAGGCTTATGAAGACAGATTATTTTAGAGCGCCACCGTCTCAAGCACACAACCAAAAATAAGTCACATTTTCAGTTAAGGAGAGGAGAACGCAATGTGGAGGCTGTTGTACGTAAAGAGACAAAAAAAAAAATCTGAGTTCTGTTACAACCTGACGAATGCAGAGTCGGTTGTGAAAGATTAGAAGCGCAGGGTTATGTGAGTTGAGGAATGACCCGCGGGGATAATTGATAAGGATGTTACAAGTCATGGAGCAGTCAATAGGAGTCCCGTGAGACGCGACTGGCTTTGATAACGCACACCGGAAAACAACGTTTTATGGCCAAGTGGTAACTACAAACTGTGCTGATGTTGGGACGGCTTTGTAACAACCGTCCACAGAGACGGCGACACATCCTCCACCGCCCCAATAAAACAAAACAAAACAAAAAAAAAAATCACATGGGCTTAATGTATACTGACATGCAGCTAATCAATAAATAAGCAAGTTAGCTTCTTCTGTCATTTGTGTTATAGCAGCAGATCAGGATGGATTTGGACTGATCTGATGTGTACAGAGCAAAGTAACCCACACGGTTACAACAGATTATTCCAGTCATCCCTTGTTTAAAACATAAAAATGGTTAATTTGATATACAGCAAAATTCGATCCTGAACTAATAAAATCCACTGACATAAAACTCTCCATCACTTCACTCCACTTATACACAAGATATGAAAAGCCTAATGTCTAATGCAACAACATTAATGGAATCCAATGACAGCACAACTAGCCAATTTTAATTAATATTTTTCAGTTAAAGCAAACTCCCTTATTTCATACCATCTCAACCTCTTACTGCACAAACCATAAATTCCTTGATTTGTCTGACCATCACTCAGTAAGTTTACAAATATAATTTACAAACACACAAATCAAAGAAAAGCACCAAATATGTATAATCTAGAAGATTAAAATAACCTGTTAGTTATCAAAAAAGAGCACATTAATTTTCTGTTGATCGACCAATCAATTCATTGACTTGTTTTAGCTTGAGTTTCTGGTGTTTATGCTCCAGCACACACAGAAAGATGAGTTAGCGGGTAACATTCACAAAGGAAGGTGTAAGTACATTACGCCTTTGTTTTAACGTGTGGCAGCTGTAGAAACACATCAGGTGTGGACTGGAATTAAATTTCTAAATAAATATTGCTTTAGAGCTCCAAAGGAGTCACAAATGCACACGAAGAGGAACGGGATGTTCCAGTGACATAGCTTATCCTCTTGTCAGGACACTGTAAGATGGCTCCCTTGTCTGTGTGGAGAAACTCCAGAATCTCAGGTTAAGAGTACCTACAACAATAAATCATCTGACCAAACCGCCAAACCATGTGGCTTGTGCTGGAGCCAAATGTTTACTTAAGTTAGCCTCCAAACTGCCTCCTTGAGCCTGGCCTGATGAAACAGCCAACAGCTCAAAGCGTCTAGGCAAACAAACCGCTGTGACAGAAAAATATAAAAGGTTTCTAAAAATAGCTTCGTGCCCCCTTCTGACCACATTCCACAGGAGGTGAAAGTTGAGGCTTGTCTGACAAGTGGCCGAGGTGGAGGGAGACCTTTTGCCTGGGCGTGGCTGGACGTCGCTAACTGCTAGCCTCGCTGCTAGCCAGGCCAGCAGGCTACACAACCTGAACTGGGCAAGGCCCCACGTGATACAGAACATGCTAATGTCAATGCTAAACACACATGGTCATGTGCTCTGTTTTTTTTTTTTTTTTTTTGATGGATTTTGCATGGCTCCAAGTCTGCTGCTGCTCACTGTGATAGGGCCAGGCTTGGCAACAACAGAGAGACAGTGTGGAGCTGGGAGCCCCTGTCATGATTAGACAGCAAAATGTCTCCTCGCGTGTCAAGCCCCACTTTGATCAATTCAGCCCCCCTCTCTGTCTCTAGCAGTGGAAGAAATGGTTGAGTGTGTGTGTGTGTGTGTGTGTGTGAGGGAGAGAGTGTGTGAGTGAGCAGGAAAGCATATGGATGCATTCATACACTTGTAATGATTTGTTTTATTTCAGGGCATTAAAAGAAGGGAATGTATGGCCAGACAATGCACAGCCGTCTCTCTCTCTAGCTCTTTGTCTCTCTCTCTCTCTCTCACACACACACACACACACACACGAGCGCACACACAAAACCAACACAGAGGCGTTTTGTGTCTCACCTACTGCTACTGACCTTCCCTTTGTTTACAGCGCATTGCCGGGATACTCCCTTTGATTCGGCTGCGCACACGTGACCCTCCGCCAGTTTCTGCTCTGCAGTGCTGCTGCTAAAAATAGCCTCTACTTGCCCTGGCTCCACAGCTAGTTTACATAAGCTCTAAGGGGGGTGGGGGGTGGAAGGGGAGGGGGAGAAAAGGGAGCGACAGAGGGAGGAGAGAGAGGAGGGGGAGCCTCAGTAAAGAGAGGGGGAGAGGAGCAGGAGGAGGAGGAGGAGGAGGAGGAGGAGGAGGGTCTATGGACGACCATTCCACAATCTCTGAGCAGGGAACCTGCAGCGCCACTGCTGTCCTCCAGTAGTCTGTGCCTTTACACTCCTGGTCAACAGCAGGGTGTGGGTTGGTGTGTGTGAGAGTCAGAAAGGTGTGTGTGTGTGTGTGTGTGTGTGTGAGTGTGTAGTCGGCACACAGTGACAGACTTGCAGATATCCGCCATTCACCAGCCTCGCTCTGTGTCTCCGTCTGTCCTTTAAAATGGACGCACTTTTTAACCCAAAAATAAAAAGCTATTTATAGATACGATTCCCCTCCTTTAAGTGGAACATAAATTCCAGTTTTTCCTCTGCAAGCCCGTCCAATGTTAAACATCAGAGAGACAAAACTGACAATTAACACAAACCTTAAAACAATCTAAGCGTGGCACAATTTTGCTTATTTGACCACGAATATAAAAAGTGACATGAAATTGATTTAAATTAGGGCAATTGTGGTGATTTGTTTTGGTTTGCGTGCATTTTTAAATGATTTAGATTTCAGATGGACTATTCAAGATGTATATCTTTTTCCATGGAGCGGTGCACGCTTTCAAATGTGATTCAACTCATTGACTAAACTAAATACAGGCTGTCAGAGAGAGAGAGAGAGAGAGAGAGAGAGAGAGAGAGAGAGAGAGAAAGAGAGAGAGAGAGAGAGGGAGAGAGAGAGAGAGAGAGAGAGAGAGAGAGAGAGAGAGAGAGAGAGAGAGAGAGAGAGAGAGCCTCTGGTCTCTAGAAACAAAATAAAAACACACGGCCAGTGTAGCTAATCTTGTGACATGTAGCATGCTATGCTGGGCAGCTTTAGGCTCTCTTAACTGTTTCCAAATGCCCAGGAAAGCTGAGAGCCTTCTAAACCCGACATCTACAACTTTAAACTTCGGTACGTTAAAACGCTCGTCGAATGGACAGAAAAAGCCATTAACAGCTACGGTAATACTAAATCTCTGGCTTGTCACTGTTAAATTCGAAGACGTTGAATGTTAAATGAGACGCAGGGTTCACACACACACACACACACACACACACACACACTCTTCATATAGGGAATGACGTGCGTTCTCATGTGCTCTACAACATCCTCTCTGCTGTCGCTTTCTGGTCTCAAGAGAGGACTGAGTAGATGGACGGAGAGAGGAAAAGACAGAGAGAGAGAGAGAGAGAGAGAGAGAGAGAGAGAGAGAGATAGTGGGAGAGAGGGAGTCGGTCCCACAGGGGGCTCTAACAACCTTAAGGACAGTGGTTTGTGTGGATTGAGTCCCACTGAGCTTCCAGTAGATCAGATTCTACAATTTAAGATCTAAACCGCTCCTTCCCTTTCCTTGGAAATCACGCACACAAACACACATCTACACGCTCACAGATATATTCAAACACACGCACACACAGACACTTCCATAGTGCCCCCTTTGATTATTCCTCAGTCAGCTGACAGCAGGGTCATCTGATTTTAGCAAGCGACACAAAGGTTTTTGTTAATCTGGATTAAGGCCCTTTATGATTCTTGTCATGAAGAAAGTATTTATTTACAGTTGTGCAGTTATAACTCTGAATTTTGAACTGCGTTATAACAAAGATCTGAGTCAAAATCATGGCTTCTCTTAAAAGATTAAAAGCATGGGAACACAATTTACAAAGAACAGATAAATAGATTTGATAAACTGAAGTGAAACCATTTAGGCTATTTTTAAGAGTTTGTTTACTGAAAGCAGCTACAGCAGTCAGCAGCTAAAACATATGAGCATACCAGAAAATAGATATCACATTCAACAGCACTTTTCTACTTCGACAGTTACGTGTTTGCGTGTCACGTGTGCAATTTTGTTCTTCGTGGCTTTGTTAAGACTTTATGGATCAAGTTGGTTTTGCTGCTGCATCATCCATTATTTTTGTTTTAGGTTTAAGTTTGTGACAACCTAAAAATCTCAACAAACTATAAGGGGTTTTGCTCTTTCTTTTATCTACCAAAAAGCTCAGATTTCTGCGTTTCTTCCTCCGCTCCATACCTGGTCATCACGAGACTGGACGAGCAGTCTTGTGATTTTCCATCAAGTTACCATCAATGACACCACAGACCATGACAGAATCTCAGCTTCATGCTTTCTGAATGTCTCAATTCAAACTGTGACCTCAGGTTTCTTTGTCAAACTGTGCGAGCCCTAAAATGGAAAAAACATTACATCGCATGAAGGTTTCACAAACAGCTCTGGCTGCAGTGAGACAAACATGCCTGCAAAAAACTCCACTTCTTTTAAGTCAAAAGTAACCTGATAATCAGTCTGAAAAAGTTACCAATTAGTCCAGATCCTATCAACCTATCAATCAACCCTATCAATCGGCCTCACCTCTTGGTAATAAAGTGTGTACATCAAATCAGCTGAAACATAAGAAATTAAGGAACTTATTGGTGACAGAAAACAAGCAGGAGCGACATGCAGCCGGTGTATAAATATCGCTCTCTCGGGCTCTTCCGTGAACAGAAGAGGCTCCTTATTGAGGAGAGCTGCTGTTTGCGAAACGTAGCCCCTCTGTTTCTGCAGGCCCTTCAGGGGCCGGGGCTGGCTGACAATGCTGGCCATTCTTAGCACTTTACTGCCTCAGATGACTGTGTCAGTGGCCCCCAGGCTGGTGACAGAGTCCCGTGACCAGCACTACATCCCAGCCCCGCCAACACCAGCTCCAGTCAAGGGGCTGAGAACCAGACCCAGCCTTAGACATGTCTATCCACAGTCCCATCCCCGGGACGGCTGAAGATCTGTCGGGTCCCAGCTGCAGCTCTCCATAGTCGAGGAAGTACACCACATCACAACATGACATTTGACTATCCGATCAAATTTTATTCACTTAAATTCATTAAGAAAAAAATCTGAGCTAATCTTTTCAACATGAAATGTTTACAAGTCCTGTTTACAACTTCCTAAACCCTGAAAACGTTCTGATGCACCAGAAGCTTTGAAAGTGTTTTATGACAACACCCATTTTCCAGTCCACACTGAACAGGCAATGTTTCCTCAGTATTTGATCTTTGCTCTTTCTATTTAATCTTCATTAGGGTCAATGGTGCTGCTGCCAAAAAGTGTGAAATGTCTTTCAATGGTTAAAGCAAGAACAATCTGACATGAGTTAGGGTCAAATCTCATCTTCCTGTAGATTTTAAAGTCACGTGTGTATTTATTGATGTGTGCGTGTGTGTGTGTGTGTGTGTGTGGTGTGTGATTACCATAAACTGTGTGACTGTGGACATTAACAACTGTGGAGGGATGTACCAAAGTCTGAATAACATTTACAGCGGGTGAGGAAAGTAGGCATGCAACTAGCAATTATTTCTATGATCAATTAAAGTGATAGTTATTTTCTGGATTAATTGAAGAATCAGCTGGTCTATTAAATACCAGAAAACAGAAAAATACTCAACACAATAAAGACCAAGGAGAGCACGGTGTTTGTTTTGAGCAGCATTTCCATTTCAGAAAGGCATACTAATAGTAGTATGATGTTGCAGATTCATTTTTTGGAGAATACACTCATTCGTTTTGGCAAAGTTTTTCCAAATCTCCTCATTCCTGTCATTATATAGCAACACGTCCTCATGGACTAAGAAATGTTACATTGATTCCAGACACATGAAGCTGGCATCTTAAACTTTTCTCATCCTTATCACTTTAACAGCATCGAGCAAACTCCAGCCTCATCAGGCACAAACCACAGATGCACCACTCAGCTGTTTCACCCTCCCATTTCTTCAGTTACACACTCAAGACTCCATCTCAGTTACAGTTACACACTCAAGACTCCATCTCCATCCAGGGCTACTCTCATCTGGCCCAGTCCCTGCTGCTGCAACCATTAAGTACATTAACACAGGGAGAGCTCCATACCAGGGCTCGATAGTAAGGATTGTCCGTGTGCCCAGGACGAGTAAAGTCCTACCTTGGGCTAGCAAATCAACCAACTCACTTTCTGAATCAGACAAATGGTAAAAATGGAGAACACAGTGTGCCTGCAAGTGAGCCATCTCACTTCCTTCTCATCTCTGTAGTGATCATGACTGCGAGTAACAAAATTTATCGAGTGAAACGCAAGTAAACATTTAAATCATCCTGGAGGAGTTTAGTTGGGCGGAGGGTCGGGTTAGAAGATGTTGGTGAAACTTTGCATAGGCACAATTAAAAATTTAGATCGGGCAAGTACATTTCTAACCCACTTCCACAATCAAAACACTGACACTGAAGTCTGTATACCAATCCAGACAGCACCTAACACTGGATAACAATCTGACTGCAGTGAGAAATACCTCAGTATGTAAGTTGTGTCATAAATTGTGTTATATTTGCTGTGGGACTGCAGCAAACACTCGCCACAGAGGAAAAAAAAAAAAAAGGCAGGAGGCCTGGGAGTTCAGATTTGCGTGTGAAAAAGTGTTTGATTTTGCCATTGACACATCCAAGGCATTGCAATGGAACCAGCTCGCCGCAGCTGCAAATAGCTCATAATCAATCAACTGGCAGACACATATCTGTGCTCTTAAAACGTATAAATGTAAAATGCAGAGGGCAGATCGATGGGTGACAGGATTCCAAAAGCATCGATACGGACGTGCTCTTTGACATAACAAGCACTCGCCACCGGCCCATGCTTATTTCCTGTGCCTTTGTCCAACGGGCCATCCAGCGTCAGGCCTGCTGGAAAAAATATCTGCCAGTTGAGCAAGGTCCGTGAAGGACAACACAGACGAAATGGCGACATATGTAAATCTGCATTAACAACACCTCAACATGACATATAACTGTATCTAACCAATTTTTATTCCAACACAGGCTTGTTTGGTCTTTTTTATTTTTTTTAACAACAATATCCCTATTGTATTTGCCTGTTAGCATGTCAGGTTGCTGCTGGCCAATCTGTGTGTCGCACAAACAGACACATGTAGGCCAACTTCCTCTTTAAGTTACTCTCTGAGTGAATGAAAGCGTTCTTATCACATTTGTGATCCAAGAAACGGCCTACAACGCAAACACAAGTCAGTGGAAGTTCATTATAAATAACAAAGAGAGAGCAGGTGAGATAAGAATGGGTTGCAAGCTCAAAAGACTCTTACAAACGTGTCTTTTCTGAGATTTTCTGACTAACTAAAACAATGCAACAGACTTCCTCCAAACAATAAAACATGTGTTTAAACACAGTCCAGATTTACGACCCCTGCTCCCTTACTTTCAGCCCAGTTGGATGCTGAAGCCGTCTACCACCGTTTCCCTACTTCCAGGATCGTCGCTGAGAGTAAAGTGTAGTTTAGTGGTCATAATAACAATAGGTGTGTGTGCGGGGGGGGGCTTTACACACAGACATGTCGGCTGCCATGTAGGGCAGAGTTTGTATGAATGTCCTCCATCCACACAGTTCATGCAGAGGCTAAACCTGAGAGAGGAAGTAAGCGAGAGACCACGCAGTCTGACAAATCCCAGACATCAATCGAACCCACTGAAACAGATGCTTACTGATGCTTACTATTTTCAAAAATTACAAAAGTTTAAGCTTTTCTTCCTGCCCCCAAAAATCATGGCAGGTTTTAAGATGTTTGGGCTTTTCTATCACTGAAAACAGATTTGCCATTGTCATGTTTCATATTATTTTCTAGTGAGGTGATAGCACTAAATCACATTCACACACTTTCAACGAATAGCACTTGAGCAACTGGCCATTCAAGTAGGAAAATGTAAGAGTCATCACAGTAGGACTGCCTGATTATCAGCCAGATCCAAGCTGAAATCACACTCTGTACATTTGTACCACATGAAGCTGTAACTTATCATTTTTATCTCCTTTACACACGCCAGTAAAAATAAATTTGTTAGCTTCATGGTGATTTATTGGTCAAACATACAACTGCTCACCAGCTGTTAACCAATCAGGATCAGCTATGTAACAGCAAGAGGGGCAGTGATAGGAGGACAGCAAGAAGGAGTGGGAGGCAATCAAATGGAAAAAATAGAATGATATTAAAGGGGAGGAGGTTGGAAACAGGGAGGACGATTGGGACTTAAAATAAACAATTAATAGATCAGTCATTTGGCCATGTTTCAGGTTTGGAGGAGAAGAAGTGTCATAATTTTCATGCATTAAAAACCTGTTGGCTACTTACTACTTACAACATGAGGCCAGAAAGCATAGGGACCAAGTTCAAAACCGGCAGACACACTTTACAGTCATATATACCAGTACCATTCAATTTAAACACGTTATGCTTATCACTACCTTCATTTCACTCTGTTAATGTTTACTGGTGTCACAGGACAGTTATTTTTTCAATGCTTTAGCTAACTGCCTCAATGTTCAGAAGACCACTGCGTTTACAGAGTTCAGAAAGAATATTTAAATGTTTATGATACCACAACAACGTCTGTTATCCCTATGGTACCGTAACTTTGACTAAAACAAACACGAGATGCTTTTTTTGAACATATTGTACAGTCGTACTGCACGCAGACACAGACACAGACTGACTCTGAGCAGCAAAGACAAACACAGGCCTTGGACTGTAACAGCTCCACCTTACAGATTCATGTGACTCTCCAACCATCACCTGACTATTTCTCTCCTTTCTATGGAAGCTGCTTTCAGGCAGGGCAACCAGGGAAGACTTGACCCTGAGTCAAATTTATGTTCAAGGAACGGAAGATATTCAGGAAAGGAGTGCAGAGACTGTTTGTCTACGTGCTATAACATACTTAAAACATCTCAACGCTACACCCACGTAACATGGGCTCACAGCTTGCTGACAACGAGACAATATCCCCAGTTACTGATAAAGTGTGCCTTTGACCGAACCCTGAGAGATAAAGAGAGCCAACCTTTGGCATGGGAGGGGACAACTTCTAGCAGACCACACTCCAGAGTCTGTACCATGTTCACGTCCACGTATTTACATGTGAATCCAGAGGTGAGTTAAAGGGGGAACAAAGGGAGAGCGAGAGAGGAGAATCAGTGGCTCACTTTGCATATCCAAACTTCCTTTCACAGGGAAGAGAGGAGCCCTCCATTGTGTACTGCCAGCACCCTAAGGTGGCCCAAGTGTACTGTAGGAGTCGTCCAAACAAGCTGTGGCACTGCACAAAGAAGTTTCAGCTTCTACGCCTCTCCACACTGAAGTTATCGCTATTTCTTAACCACAGTATCTGGAGTACATTGTACTAGAAAAAATCAAATCAAATCATGACCCACATAGCATTTGTCCAGCCTCAGAGACATTGACATGTAGTCCATTAAACTCCACTAGTAGGTTATTACCATGGCCAACACGGAGATGTGAAATCCCAACCTTTACGACAGCATTAATACATTTTAGACGTTCAAACAGACCGACAATACATCAATACAATTCCAAAGAATTACAGGTCACACCACACTCAACACACTCACACGAGGAGATATATATATGTACTGTATATAATTTTCCAAAGGACGAATACCACACCCAGAGTAAACATATGTCAGCCATATTCATATATGACATGACACCAGTACAAACTGCAGAGCTTTAATGGCACAAAGAGGATGGACAGAGCAGGGAAGAGACATTAGTTTACAGGCTGTAACTTCTGCTGTGTTCTCACTGTATTACAGCTGCACGAATAGCTGATTACATAATGTATGTAATGTTCAAAGCACATACAAATCATAACACAGTGACTATTACTGTTTGAACTCACTATTGTGCACAGTCGATGAGCTGGTACTCATTGGACCTCTCGAAACATGCCTTCACTCCTTCGTCGTCCCACAGCTTCTTTGCGTGATCAAAGAACTCCTGAGGTAAAGAAAGGCAGACATTAAGAGACGGGCAGCCAAAAAGACTTAACAAACTTAAAAACAGTGTCATGATGAGAAGATCAGGGGGTTTTGAATTTAAGTCCTCGTTGCTTTCTATGTGTAGTCCACATTTAATTACACGAGGAAACTTCAAAGTATAACAGGATCTCTTCCAAGAGTGTTAAATCGTGATTAACTTGCCAGCATATGTGTCTGTGTCACCATAGCAGACTTGCCTGCAGAGTGTTGGAAGTACAGGTTAGTGTAGGTAAGTATGTCATGTGTTAAGTAAATTACACATAAGCAGCCTTTTACAATGCCTGAAATTTAAAAAGACGCTCTGCAAACATTGAGAAACTCCGAACATGAGACTTAAAGACATTGAAACACATGTTGCCTCGACAACGGGGTAACTAAATAAACCCAATGGAAAATCATAATGCCCATTTTGTAAAAGTATTTGTACAAAAAAAACCTATTTTGTCAAATACACAGTTGCTCATGTACACCAAGTACCACACAATCACATACAGTACATGCACACGTCTACACAGCACATCCACTGTGTCCCACAGTTAGTCACAGAGAGGTTTAGTTCGAGCAGCTGCCTTGCTCACAGGCAGTTCATCAGTAGGAACAACGACAGTGGTTGAAATGTCTTACTCAAAAAGTATTTGTACTGCATTGATGAAAGGGCAAAACTCAACATTTCTGGGAAATATGCTTGTTTGCTTGTACAATGTACATTGTACATATGGAGGTAGAGCAAGTTTATGCTTAGCCTAGCTTAGCATACAGACTGGAGAAAAGGGGAAACCATTAGCCAACACAATTAATACAATAACCATACAACTACCAACACGTACTGTAACTGACTAGAACAATAGCTGGGCACAGTGACTGTGAGGAGCTTCCCAGAGTCTTGCCATCAAAATGAGATTGTCAGGTTTGGTTCTGCACCGCTGAGTGTTTTTGGTGAACTATACTAAAACATGGGCTCCCAGACCCCATCTAGAAAGATAGCCAGAGATGCTGCACAAACATGCTGGTGTGTAACCAGATTAACGCTGTTGTTATACTGGTGAAGTGTTCCTTTAAAATCTGAAAATCATATTAATAGTATACGTAGAATTTCTGAACTCTACTGAATACAAACCAACACTTGTGAGGGCTGTGATGGTATGTGACGATTTTTTCTATATTCCTATTTATTTTTGAGTTTATTTGAGTCTGTGCAGTGAGTTTAGGCTGCAGCAGTGCAATAAAACCCTCAATTTATACTTCACATTATGGCATAACAGCTTTGTTATAGGCCTCTCTGTAAAAAGTATGTGAACGCAACACTGGGTATCAGGGAATCTGGGATGAATTTTACATTGCCAAAAAAGTACAAGAAAACCTACTTATTACAGTACAACAGCAGTTACACCTCACCTTGCAGGCACAGATTAGGTGATTTAAATTCTCATTCATTTTCAACAGGTTTACCCAACTGTTTTTGAATTTAAACTCATGCCCTTGCGGTCACACACTCTCTTGTCTAAACTGTAAGCCAAAGCAACAAAAGGTGGTACAGTCAGATATCATAACTTGACTGTAATTAAACTCGGAAGACACTACACAAATTCAGAAACTGCTAATTACAGCTCCTAAAATATACAAATATCACCAGCAGTCCTGCTGTGCAAAATCCATCCACAGGCGTGATGGTGTACATGGTCTCAGTAGGAACGTTATGAGGGGATCTCGTCAATGACTTCGAGACATCTCCCAGGACTCTCTGTATGCAAACACAACAAAGATGATTGGGCTAATATCCCTTGTCGCCTCCTGTGCACATGTCTTTCAGGCGGGCTCCTCCTCTAGCCTGGAACAACCACATGACTCTCTGCACTCAGCACTGGCTCTGCGCTCTGACTGGGGAGAGGGTGAAAGTAGCCCCGAACCAGAGCGAGCGAGGGAGAAGGAGTCTGATAAATGATCACATGCTCAGGGAGATCTCCTCTCGGCAGATCCGGTGATTAAGTTCAACATGGAGAAAATTCACTGATCCAGTCTGCACAAGTCTCACAGAGCGAGACATTAACATCTGTTTACTTTTTTTGTTCCAGATGAATATAGGCTCACACTTCAGGCACAAGCCAGGAATAGCCAATACACTGATGCCACAGTATTAGCTGTGTTTAAGTGCAGTCTGCATATCAGCATATTATACCAAAATATGAACCATTAACCCTTTATTTTTTATTCTACAACTACAGTTTAATTCTTCTGTAACACAGCATCTAAACTGGTCTATATTTGCTTGCACTTATATTCGCTACCACGCCTGTTACAGTCAAACTTTTACACCCACCTAAACTAATATCAATTCAGCAGTGCTGATTACATTCTTCTGCTGTTGGATCTGCGGGTCTCGCCACATTTGTACACCATCAGGCATTGAGAGAGCTTGAAAACTCAAAGAAGGGTCCGACAAAGCTAGCAAGTGTTGGGACTGGATAGAGGGAGTACGAGGGGTGGAGGGTGGAAGGGGCAGAGCGGGGTGGGGGTGGTGGTGGTGGGGGCAGACTATGGTCCTCAGGGCTCTTTTCCACAGAGGCGTGTGACACTGGGCCTTTGAATAAATGCAGTGTGTGCTGCAGTGCCCTACAGAGGAACTGATAACACAGAAAGAGACCAGGAGGGAATTTACTTTAACACAAGCTTTTTTAACTCTTCCCAGTCCACATTCACCATCCATACCCTGCACCTCCATCACCAGCCATGAGATGCCAGTTCTCTGGTGGCTCCCCTCAGATCAATTCAGACCTTAGTTTCACTGTTAACCAAGTTGGGTGTGTGATGTAATATTTCATTTGAATCATATAGGTCAGGCTGACACAAAGAACAAAATGGCCTAAATCTGATTTGTCTTAGCAAGACAAAGTTGAGGAGCAAACGGCTTGCGTCCTCCATCACAAGTGGACACCAGGATTCCTTTGAGTGTAGTTTTGAAGAGATCCTCGGGCTAAGAGCAAAATGTACAGCCAGTAAGCTCAAATCCCTCCATACATAGACAGCCAGACAACCAGCTGACTCCTCAGTAAACCAACATCACCACATTTATTGGATTTGAATAGAATATCTGTGTTAGATAACAGTCGCCCAGCACAGAGAGACCTGACTTTCATGGGTTACCTCAGTTAAAGAGTACAGACAAATTTAGCTATAAAAAAAAAAAAACAGAGCAAACGCAAAGGAGAGAGGGAGCGACTGTTTGAGACTCTTCATCTTTCATAACATGGTTCCAAAAATGCTCCAGCCCTCCATGGCACCCTTTGCCCCACGTCACACATCCAAAAGTAGTCAATTAAAGGGAAAACAAACTTTTGTGACTGAAGCTGTTGATCACGAGGAACTCGCCCAAAAAAAGCTACCAACAAGGGAACGCTATGGAGGTGTTTCCCTTCGGAGCTGAAATGGAGTGAAGAACGAAAGCAGCTCAAAGCAGGTCACATTCCCCAATTTGAAAGTCAAAACTATTGGATGGCCTGTAAACTGACATGAACGACATTAAATAAAGCTACACACTCACTGACAGTGGGTGACGTGCATGAGTTCAACCACGGTATAAGATCTAAACCATTCATCAGTACAGTAACTCTGCACCCAAACACAAAAATAGATCAGTTCAACAATGGGTGGGGCTCAATGTGAAGCTCACCTTCCACAATAGACTGTAATTCATATCCTGAAGAAGGAAAAAAAAAACTCCAAAACACAAGAACAAACTTTTGAGGACATAATTCTTGCCTTTTTTTGTTTCTTCTCAGTGAATAAGTAACATCATCAGGTCTCAAATGCAACCCAGTGCTTACAGTGACCTCCTCGTTTTAACACCAAACAGACAGGATTACATGCAGGCTTTAACATATCTGAAGGAGAGAAAGACATTTTGTGCACAAACAGGGGCTGGGGCTCATTTGAATTTGCTCTGCTTCGGTCGACAGACACTGTCGGGTGGCTAGCAGAACTACCACAGTGGCATTTGTTTCCATTTGCATAGACAACCGTTTGTATCTGTGCTTTCTTTTCCATGAGCCTACTGTTATCCCAAGCTACTGTAGGAAAAGATTTTACATTAAGGATGCTTTGATGATAAAGAACACAGGCCGACAAAACCAGATTTAAATGCATATCAAGAGGAAACTGCAAAAGTTTCCAGCCGTGAAGGTGCACACAAAGAAAAATCAACTAAATACTGTAAGTGTACCTCATATTTTCAGACCCCTTTTGCTGTTTGGAGGCATATACTATTACCACCACTACAAACAAGGGATATGATGAGTTTATGAGCAAGCACTTATTCGTTACGTCTGCTGATTGCGATTTGCATTTAATGCATTAAAGTTACACTATGGAACTCTTTCTGAGTCTATCCCGATACACATACCTTATTGTTTTATCCCTCAGGCCTATTCGTAATCTATCTGTACCATAAGCAGAGAAACATAGACCATCTGACTCTTCATGTAAATCTGACAGCGGAATGTTTTAAAGCAAAAGTAAATGACATGAATTTATGTCAGCATACAACCAGAAATCTCTCTCAGGACCCGTTTCTCCCGACTCAAGAAATCTGACTATCAAGCCAAATTACGATTCCCAATAAAGTTAGAGACAGATACTTTCTTTTATTAACATTTTACCCAATAATACGCTCATCTAAACTAAGGCCTAATGTACCCAAATTACTTTTCTTTTCGCTCACACAACAACACTTTGACTGAACTCGGACTCAGAAAGTTTTTTGATTTTTTTTCCCAAAAATGGCAGCCAATAGACGGAAGTTGACTCATATCCATCGTCACCACTATGCGGTTATACATTTTATTCATTTATTGGCATGTAAAGACTGTCTTCCCTCAAAGGTATGTCACATGAGGTGGTTATTTTGAGACAGATGATTGTACTGTGAAATTGAACGCCAATATGATTCGTCAAATAACTGACTGAATGGCCTGTGAGAAAAACTCTTTTTTAATTGCATTGTTAACAATTTTTCACATATTATTCGCATTGCAAATTGAATATCTTTTAGGTCTGGACATTTGGAGATATCACCACTGGAGTGCTGTGTCGGAAGGTTTTCTATCATGGCAGAAACAAAACAATGAAATCAAGACAACAACTAGCCATTTACCTGTTGCTGATAATCTTCAGTTGTAGCCCTGGTGAAAACTTCAGAAAATGGAACAACCAAAGCTATTACCACCACTCTCTCTACACGAGTCATTCAGGAAAATGTGGGAAGTCAAAGATTGTTGTCTACTTCTTCTTCCCATGAACAGCAATAATTAACTCACAAAACAAGTACTAAAACTGACTAAAGTGCACTCAACATCATGTTTATCAAGAGAAAGTTTCCCTTTAATATTAGATCAGGAGAGGTTCACCATGACATCATCTCTCCAAACGTGTCCAGGTAAAACATTTTTCCATATTTTACAACGGCGCCAACAGGTGAAAGCCACAGGTTACTGATTGGCCATGTTCCTGCGCCGTTGTATTGGATATCATGCCTGGTGGCAGTAAGTGACAATGTAGTGGTGACACTGACGGCACAAGTGAAGCCTGAGACTGATGACAAGCACAGACACTCCAAACAGAGCCATGTTGTTCCCTTTGGCCTGGCCGAGCCTGGGAACTCAACGCCGGCTCTCCCCATGGCCCCGGCCCTCATACAACACAACACCACAGCAGCACAGACTCTCAGACACCCAAATCTTTTTAATGGATATTCTTGTAATGGAGCCCTAAATAAAGTTGCTGAGAGGCAAGCTGCGAAACATCATGCCGGTAGATGTAAGGCAGCAGTGCAACAAACAAGTCCACTTTCAGGACAAAGCAGTGATGGTAGGGATAAGGCCTGAGAGCAACTGCAATAGCTGTACAGCTGTATACAGGGACTAAATATAAGCTAGATTTTGAGGCCTTGTTGGAAAAGTCATATGCCATGTCGTGACTAAGAGATAAAAGACACATGTGAAATCTTTTTTATATGGTAAAATACCACAAATGTGGTCAAAGCAGAAAAAAAAACAAAGCTATAAGTAGCAGTGGCTGCAATTATTTTTATTATTGACCAAAAAAATTGTTTAAAAAAAAAAAATGTCCATTAACATTTCTTAAGGCCAAAGCTGACATCTTCAAAAGTCCTGCTTGGTCTGACCAAGAGTCCAAACTCAAAGATATTCAGTTTACAGCTATTTCAAACAGAGATATGAAGCAAATTTGGACATTTGAGAGGCTGAGTGGGAATCTGTGGCATTTTTGCTTGACTTGAATGGTTAATCTACTATCAACATAGCTGATTATCTATTATTAGTAATCGATCAAACAACTACTAGTTTCATCTTGAAAAAAAAGCCATTAAAAGAAACAACAATTTAAACTTAGATGTTTAGTACCACATTTACAACATGATGAGAACAGGCCTCACTGTCAACTCCAATACAACCAACAGCAAAAGAGGTGATCAATACATCAAAAGGAGATGAACCCCGTCCTTGAATCACACATGAAAGCATATTAATACTCTCATTTGGTGCCCATAAAAGCCCAACGTGTATAAACAAAACCAAAACGATTCGAATCTCCAAGAGTCCATCTACAGCTCTGTATTATATTGTCACTCCTGTTTCGAGTGGCTGCAAATCTGCCATCGGACAACAAACTGTGTAAAAATGATGTAAAACATTATCTACTTCTCCAACACACGACCTCGCACCACTGAATGGCTGATCACACACACCGAAAGGAATCCCATTTGCTCCAACTTGCTTTCAAATTCACACACAGTATATCTGTCAGGTCTCTCTGTGCTGGGCAACAGAATAAAATCTTCGACAAGCCCTTGTATCAACCAACTGTTGATTTCATACAGGTTAGCTGACATTTCCATTCATAAATTCATATCTCAGAAGCCCCTTGCTTTGGCTTGTTAAAAAGACCCCACCATGTCATAAAAAGGAGTAAACTGAAGAAGAGAGGAAACACTGTGTCTGTTATAGCAAAAACTATTTCTAACAGCAACGTGCTATATCAGCAAGATCTACATTGTTGGCCATAGGACTCATAAAAACAGCAAATGTGCTCATCACACACCATCTAACACCCACACAGACACAAATGCACATTAAGAAAGACAAAAAGGCACATATGTACTATCCTGGCCTATCCTGCTGAGTCTCTCTCTCTCTCACACACACACACACACACAGAAACTTTATGAAGATCTTACCTGTGAATAGTCAAAGTCAGAGAGAGGTGCTATGCTTTTGATGTATTCGATTCTGAATTGGTCCTCTGGATTGGCTAGCGGGACTGGGGGTATTAAAGTGCTCATCGCAGACACTATAGTCTGCAAAGCAGAAGTTGTGGGAGAGAAAAAAAAAATACACAAGCATTAAGCAGGATGAATACACGAAAAAAATAAATAAATCAGTAAGCCCGTATAATAATCAGTAAAATGGGATTGCACTGGGATTCAGTGTAACAACAGAGACACTGAGCACATTTGGGTAGCGATTCAGATGAAACTCACCACTATGGCATCTTTGACGTTTTTCCGAATATCTTGAATTTTCTGTTTCTTTTCTCTGCATGGGGTCAGAACAGACGTGTGAGGCAGCAGTTCCGAACAAAATCAACCACAGCAGACCACAAAAGGGTTTATCATCAAGGTGGTTATGAGTAAAGCATGGGTTACAGCCAGGTTAGACTGCATTCTAATACAATCACGCATACAGCACAAGGTGCTAGCTGGAGGTACCAGGAAATGCAGGATGGAGTTCAGTAAAAAGCCAAAATGAAGGGATATGATGAACTCTTTTTTTTTATCTTAAAACTGCAAAACCTTCTAAAATCTACCCTCCCTGGATAAATACTCTGAATGCATACATACAAGGGTTTTTCATACAGTTACAGGGCTCTGACATGTACTGGGCCTGTTTAAAATAGACCACTGGTAAGATCAATGCCATGCAAGGCCTTGCAGCAAAACAAATCATCAATAGGCCTGTGTCGATCACAACCTTTCACCCTCTCACATGAAACAGGAAACAGAGAATTATTTGGCATCTGTGCGACACCAAGATCCTCACATATGTACGATAAGTGTACATGTACGCGAAAAAGGAAATAAAAGGAGTGTGAGAGAGGGAGGGAAAGACATTAGCTGCTTTGCATGGAATACTGGGCCCAACAGGCGCTGCAGAGCCTGGGGAAAATCCATTCACAGGCTATATTCTGGCCTCGACAGGGTTATTCATTAGGAGAGAAGCCATAAAAATAAGCATTAATATCATTTTTAAGCCCTAAACGAAGCTATTTAATAAGTGTACGGAATAGCACTCACTCCGCGTTGAAGCCGTTGACGTGTAGAATCCTCATCTGCTTCACAATGGTGCTTTTTCCGGACTCTCCCGCACCTTCGAAAATAGACCAAGAAAATACATAAAAATATCACCAAGTGAACACGGACAGGCACACCAAGGTTAGCGACAAAACCATACATGTTTTGGACATGGAGGCAGTTTTAATTGTAGGCTCTTGGAGCTTCGCTTCCATCAATATCCACCCCCATGACATATTATTGCAAGCGCTGTCAAATGGGGCTACGTGTTCGGTAAACGAAAGGGATTACGGTTAGCTTACATTTCAGATAGCCACCACATGTAAATCAGCCTTACCCAGTAATAGGAGCCTGTGTGTGGCTTTATAAGCTTGTCTTTCCTTTTGCAACTGCTTTTCTATCTTTTTATTAGCCTCTCGTTGTGCCTTTTCGTCGATGCGTTGATCTTCAGTCTTGCTGTTGCCCAAACAACCCATCTTCCGTCGCCCTAACCCTTCCTTGTGGAATCGTTAAAAAATATAAAATTACACCCGGGATGATTTCGTCGTTGTTTAAAATGACACAGGAATGAGTCTACTGTAAAATAAAAAAGGAAAAAAAAATCTCTGCGAGGCTTCTCCGTCGGAGGGAGGAATATGTTCCCCGTTACAATTCCGCTTTAGCCGCAGCCGACCGTCATCCAAACCGTTTGTTAGTTTACAAACCCGCGAAGAATAACGACTCGGTTAAACAAAGAAATATCAAAAATACATATAAATAGGAAGAGAGAGAGAGGGTTTTCAATTTCTGGGAATCCAGTCAACTGTTCCTATCGCGTCTCCAACCCCTCTCTTCTCTCAGTATTTTTTTCTATCTGAATTTCTATCAGTATTTCTGTCTCTTTAACTCAGCACTGCCTCTCTCTGTGGCACCAGGAAGTAACCGCGGACCGTGGAGGTGGAAAACAAACCTGCGTTAAACTGTAACATTAACGACCCGCACTGATATAGCATTTTATAACTTGTGTGTCAAAGTGAGAGGGGTCTTTCCCAATTTAGTAGTCCTTCGCTATCCTGCTATCAAACTAATCGGCAAAGGGGTGGAAACCCGGACGCCTCTATGGTGGCTTAAAGAGGGGCTGGGTCTACTCCTCTTCTTCTTCTTCTTTCCTTTCTTCTTCTTCTTCTTCTTGGCCTCCGGTCTGTGATGTGGCCCTGACCCAAACTGGCAACCCATTTACAGTGTGTGCATTGGGCTTCACCTGTCTTTGTAGTTTATACTCTACACGTTCGGGCGGCCGGGGGGGGCACTATACTAGTCCTGCAGAGAATGAGGATTACTACTACGCGGTGCAGGAAGTACTCAGTTTACCTACTTCAGTATAAGTAGTGCTAACTAGCTCACAAGTATAAGTACGGACGTATATGTAACAAAATGAACTTCAAGTATCAAAAGTAAAAATAGTAATTGTCCAAAATGCCCCATCTTATTGGTATTGTTGTAAGTATCATATTATTTAATTATAACTGTTGACATGTAAGAAGTATTTTAAAAGCAAATTTACTTCCATTGACTACTTCATGTAAAGGTATTATCATCAATAACAATGCTTCAAATTTTGTAAGATCTTTTAAATTAACATTTTTAGTCTGTAAAGTAGGAAGTACTGTGTCAGTGTGGGAGTGACAAGGACAATATACACAGGGGCAATTTGTAATGTGCAGTAAAGCAGCAGTGCGATGTAACTTAGTACATGTAGGTATACCCAATTACTGTATGCAGTTAAGTTTACTTTTGAGGTGCTCGTAGTTTGCTCGAGTATTTCCATTTCATTCTGCTTTATACTTCCACTCCACTGCACCTACTTTACTTTACTTTCACATTACAATAATCTGACAGCTTCAGTTATTTTGCTGATTAAGATTTTACAAACAAAACAAACAACGAGCTAATAAAATATGATACACCGTTAAAGATGAAGTTAAAAATGGCTCTACCTTGATCAACTACAGCAGTAAAACACTGTTTACACATTAGTGCATCAGTAGTACTAATCTAATATAAAATGAGTGTGTGAGAGTACTTTTACTCTTTGATATGAGAAGTAGCCTACATTTTGCTAATAATAAGTACTTTTACTTACCAATCCAGAACTTTAACTTGTAATGGAGTATTTTTATAGAGCATTATTTCTACTTTTACTACATTATCTGACAGCCTTAGTTACTTTATAGGTTAAGATTTTACATATAAAACGTGATACAAAATATGATGCTAATAATTTTGTAATATAATATATAACAATATTTTACATTTGATACTTTGAGTACATTTTGCTGATAACTCTTGTGTGCATTTACTTAAGAAAACTTTTGAATGACTTTTACATGTAACAGAGTATTTTTACACTGTTGTATTGTAATATTTACTTATATATACACATATATATGTGAGAAGTTCTTCTTACTTTGAAATTATGGAGATACTATTTCAGTTTGATCAGGTTAGAATATTTCTTTTAAGAAGGAAAAAAATTACCATTAAGTATGATAAGGTTCACAAAAAGCTCCATGTGAGCTGTTCATCTTACAGGTTTTCTAGAGAAAAAATGTACTGCGTTTCCAAATTTCGCCAACATCATGCCAACTTTTTTCATAAATGGTTACCTGCCAAAGACTAGAATAAATGAAATAAATTAACTCTTAACTGCGGACCACCACAGGACAAACGGTTTGTCCCAGAGACCCTTCATCCGAAAGTTCGTCTGTTATTTGTATACACCTCAGCTCAACTTAACTTTATTTATACGGAGCCTTTCATACAAACATGCAGTCCAAAGTGCTTCACATGGCAAAACTGAAGCAACACAGACAAGCCATGCAGCCTGAAATCGAAATATAAACATCACATGCCAAAACAGAAAGGTAAAACTACACAAGGCTAACAATTACAACAACAAAACTTTAAAGTCTTTAAGATCAACATAAGTCAAAAAATAAAACACGAGGGGAAAAACAATGGAAAACTCACTAATAGCTGCTGTATAGTAACACGCTAACTGGTGTTCATCTTCAAACATCTTAAAAAAAAAAAAAAAAAAAAAGGGCCCTCATCACAATACCAACACTCTGGCAGTGTAAGTCATGCTTTTGTCAATAAGGAGGAAATAGACTGACAGTCACTGTTGTGAGCATTGCCTGACATTTGTGTTTAGCTTGCTGTGGCTTCCTCTTCATGAGACCAAAACGGGGTGTGGGTTTGGAAAGGTCTGACTTCTGACTAACCAACACAGAACTTTGCATATACCTAACCACCACTGTGTTACATGCAGCACACATATTTCCTTATTAATGTCTCTGTCTATATGTGTGACAGAAATGAAAGTCTGCCTGAACATTGAGCTAACATACAATACTACACTGCTGCATTCAAGTCAGGAAGGCAGGCATGAATGATTATTTGTGTAATATGTAACCAGGAGTGTGCTATTATATCCCCATTATTTAAATACAATACAAAATACTTGTTTTATGTACTGACACGAGTGCAACAAAGTTTTTGCAGAATGCAGAGCACAACTTGAACCCTGATCTCACCTATAGTGTTATGAAAATACTACTAACACCCCCCCACCCCCATCAAAGAGGAAAAGACAAGGAAAGAAAAGAAAGAAAACGCTTTCTCCCCACCTCTGAAAGCAAGGTCAAAACAAGTGACTGGCCCACATCACTCCCTAGTGGTTAAGAGGCAGCACAGCATACACGCCGAGGTGACTCTCAACTCAGTTTGAATGATGCAGAATGTGATTTTGTTGTAGAAAATATCACCTTTTTAGGAAGCGCTGTCAGATATTTATGTTAAACTTGCAATACTGAACATTTCCTTTAAAATCCCCCTTCGCTCTGAAATGTGTTTTGCTTACTGTTACTTCACTTGGATGTTTTAGTTTCACTTGTGCAGAGGCTGTCAAAGTTTGTCTGTGCTCACGTTACGTCTGGGTTTAAGACCTTTAAGGCCTTTCCTGCATGACTTTCTGCTGTCATGACTAGTTACACACACTAACACAAACTGGGAATTCACCTTTAAGTGAAGTAAGAGACATCTTGTGTCCAGCAGTTAAACTTTTTTTTGTTTTTAAATGAATCCTTCCTTTTTCATATCAAGACAGAAATTATTAATCAAAGCAGATTATTTCTGTATGTCTTCAAACATGTCTGGAGGGGAGCATCAAGCTACTGTTATGATATATTTAAGGAATAGTAGCTGTTATCTTTTCATAATTAATGTCTCTGTCAGTGTGTGTGTGCATGTGCAGTATTTGGATAAGTTTTTCGATCCTTCACTTATGTAAACATAGCAAATGCATTGATCTAAAAATACTCTAGGACAAGTAAATTCTCTTTTCAATGTCCGAAAAAGAGGTTTTTACTATTTTCAGACTGATAGTGGACCTGTGCTGCAAAATGGCAACCACACTGCCGGTGATACAAGATCCTTAAAAAGAGCTGCTAATCAGCGATTTGATTATTTTGAAAATATAATAGGAGGCCCTAAAAAAATTAATGTACTATAATAAATTAATTAAACATAGTCATAGTCATACATGGGCTTTCCTGGCTGGGTGAAGATTCCAGCTGCTGGTGAACTAATCAAATAAACACAACAATACCTGACACTTAAAAGGAGTTCCTTCCTGTGTGTAAATCTTCTTTGCTTATTTGCTAGTACGGACTGTGACTGAAACATGTACTATAAAAAAGGGGCACACATCCAAATGATATCCAGCTAAAATTAGCCTCCCTGAATTCTTTTCTGAAGCCACAAAGAACTTTATGGCACTCTCTCTTCAGGGACAGGGGCTCTTGATGAAGTGCAAATTACACAGAAAGCAAAACCTGGGGAACAAACGCAGTCCAGCGTCCTTCTGGTGTGGTGTGCTTCACTTTGATTCAACCCATACGAATATGAAGACAGCTCGCACTGCGGCTCAGCTATCACTATCATAAATATGACCGTAACTCATACCACAGTGCCTCGTGTTGGTTATTACATTAACTGGGAGTGCGCAGTTAGTAGCAAAGTTCAGCAATGGTCAATGATAAAACCCATTTAGACGGAAGCAAAGTTCACCTGACTCTACTTGTATTAGAGTCAGGTGAGTCAACAGGGCTATACGTCCCACTGTGTGCTTCTGTGGATGAGTAAGCTTTTCCAAAATATGGCCTCACGTGCAGCGACAGTGGCTCCAAAATAAAAAAAAGAAAAAGAAAAAAAAATCAACCTACAAAACACAACAATCAGCGGCTTCCAACAAGCTACTCATTGGCCTGCCCAGCTGGTTTCAGTGACTGTTTCTGTCCATGAGTGTACTACATTGCTAGCAGCCTGTTGTTCAGGCTCATGAAGGGTGATAAGACTGAGATATGAAACAGCCAGTTAAGGACATCTAGGAAAGCTGTAAGAGATATTATCACAGGCCTGTACAGAGTCAGATCCAGGAGACCTAACAATAAAGTAACTTCCTTTCCAGGAAATAATAGGAACTTGCCTTCCAGTTGCCATCTCTGTATTCCTGTGTCCATGTACCACACTATAAAGTCTAAAGGAACTCTATTAAATTAATTAAACTGAACTGTCCTGCTTGAATAAGTTTAGTTTGTTAATGCCTTTTTACAAGCGGTTTTGGCCTAATGTTGCCTTCAGTGCCTTCAAGCGGAAATCCTTTAGTAGATTTCAGGACTGTGACAATCACGTACTTGACTTCACATGTCTAAAATACAAACTCACAAGGTTTTAGCCAAAAGCAACTGCACTCTGGTCATAGCAACAGTGCAACTAAAGATAATTATTATTGTTATTTACTTGATTAAGCAATTGGTCGTTTGGTCTATGATACGTCAGACTACAGTGAAAAATGCCCCTCACAGGCAAACAAGAAATACTATTTACATCTGAGAAGCTGAAACCAGTGAGGGCATCTCTGCTTTACAAAGACTTAACTGAGCAAGTATCAAAATACTTAATGGTCAATTAATTTTTCTACATATGGAGTCTTACATACTACATACATAAGTCTTATATATTTTTACATATTTTTCTTTATCAAGTTAAGTTAAGTTTTATCAGGCCACTTTCCTCTGAAACATCTGATTTATGCATCGTCAAATGAGCAGGTTTACTTACTGCACTTTAGATTAGAGCAGGTGAAGTTTGTGTATTATTGTCAAAAATGAGAAACAGTTTCATATTCAATTAAAAAAAATACTTTCACTTTTAAATACTTTCCCCTAACTGTGATATACTTCCAAAACTTCAAGAAAGCCTTTTGTCATTGCTGAACCCAAGCTGAATTCAACAATAGGAGACATTTATTATCAGTTTATTTAGGATTATTTTGAACAGCCATTTTCTAAAACTTTTGCTTTTTAAAAGCATTGTAAGGTAAAGCTATGTCTAAAATGATAACTTGTCATCCCTGTGCGTATACTGCTAGATATCCAAAATGTGATTCCACATGATCAAACATTAGAAAACTGAAGGAACTACAAATGTGACTAAGACTGCGTTCCAGCTCCATCACAAGCTGAACGTGGCGGTACATTTAGGACAAACAATACTTCCTTATGGCTATCATTATTTGACTAAATACCTGCAGCAAATGCAAACAGATAAAGTGACCCAGATTAGCTAGCATACATTGCCTTGAAATGTAACACTATTTGAAAGGTGTCCACTTTCAGAGCAACACAAACCACCTCAGTCCTCCAGCATGCAACAAGAGTCCTACTGGAGAGACCTGGAGGACACAAAGTCCCAAAGGCCTCTTAAGAAAAACCAGACGTGGCCTGCGGCTCGTGCTGAGGCTCCTGGGTGTACCAGGACAGATAGCTCTGAAAATAATTGTGATTACATAGTGATGAAGAAAACCGCCAAAACCATAATGACATGCTGAAATGACACAGTGACACGGGTCACACACACGGCGTGTAGCTTTCGACAGAAGCTCATGGAAGAATGTATGACACTTCCCTGTGTGACTTCATTAGGATGAGCCATTTCTTCCTGTGTGTAATTACAGAGAGCTGTTTACTCAGGAAATTAAACTGGCAGCCATTTATTATATAGAGTAACGAAGCACAGCACTGTTTAAAGTAGAGTAAATACGAGCAATATGGTATTAAGTGTGACTGTCGAAACTGAAAGTGGATGAGTTCTATTTTTATCATAAACGTCTCTACATTTAAACATCGTTTTTCCTAATCGGGGTGGCTGACACTGAAGCTCCTGTTCCTGATCTACGCAGAATTTTTTCAAAAACTTACATACTGTGTCAGACGTCCACTACAGAGATGGTCACCGTGTTGTGGTAAAATACCTAAAATGACCTGCAAGCTCAAAGGGAGTGTTACACTGTAAATTAAACTACTGCTCTCAGAAGCAGCTGTTAAATCGGTTAAAATGGATATTAAATTATCTGCTCGGTGTGTGTGTGTGCAGTGGATGAAACATGTTGTAATGTATAGGAGTGGGGCAACAGGGTTAGAAAGGTCTGGTCTCCATCTCGAAACACACTGAATTTACAATACTGGAATGCTGCTGACTGATATTTGGAAAGTCTTTTGATAAATTGTATAAACTGTCACTCACAGGATTCCAGCGAGTTAATAAACTGCAAACTGGCCTGAAAATGACATGTGCTCTTTAATTTATTACGGATACAACTAAACCAACAAGTAACCAAGACTACTAAACTATAATCTATAATACACTATACTGTACAGCACTCTACTGTGCTATACTGCAGGTGACTATACTACACTCTAATCTACTGTGTTGTACATTTATTTTTATTACTCTTGTTGTAAATATGCAACAGTTAGTCAAATGCTATTTTTCACTTGGTGTCCCTGAACATATTGCATTACAGGTCAATATAGTACATTATACAGTACTCTATTATGCCATACTACACTGCTAAAAACATAATTTAAGATAAATTAAGAATATATTCAAGTATATAAATCAAATACAAAAAGCTCATTTGCCTTTATACGTCACATTACTGTATTCTAAAACCTACAACGGATACTTTACTATACCATACTACTTTATTATACTATACATTTATTTGTACGCCTTATAGTAAATTTGTCTCTACTTATACTTAGGCTTTGTATACTAAAACCTACTAAACACTGTATATTAATCTTTACAACACCATGCTGTACTATATTATACTGTCTGGATCTTCAGAGCAAATATGGCCCAGGAGCCAAAGCTAGGAGCCCTCTCTCTATATCTTGGTATAATCTATGTTACCCCATTCAACACTCTATACTACTGGCCACTACACTATACTTCTACGATACATATATTGATTTATTTTAAAAACTTTGTCATAAGTCTCTAGACAGATACTCTCTTACACTGTAGCATTATATGCTAGTTTTCAGAGAGAGCATAACCTGACACACGTAAGTGGTCTTCTACACATCTGTGCACTGAGCGGACTAATTATATACAACTGTACTCTACTATGCTACAGGCCACTATGCTACACTATACTCTACTATACCACATTTATGAAAAAGAATTAGGCTCTACTCTAAATATGTTACAGCTAATCAAAAGGTGTTTTCATCTGTAATCCTATGCTACTATACCATACCATACTGCACTATATTATACAACACTATACTGTACTATACTATGCTATACTATACTATGCTGTACTACACTCACTATACTATACTATACCATGCTGTACCATACTGTACTATACTATACTATACTATATTGTGCAATACTGTACACATTTTTCTGATTAAATATGGCCCGATATCCAAAAGCTAAGTGGTCTGTGAAAACCTGAGCATACGGGTCCATTTTGACAGCCCACGGGCTGTTTAAATGGCTTTTCTACATTCACCCCAAATATTACGGTAAGAGGCCCTCTGAGTCTGAACGTCCATCTTCATCATTTGTCACTGACAGCCGCAGGGGTAGTCTTCACAGCCAAGCCAACAGATGTGGCGATAGGCCTCGCCAGAGCAGTGACATAATTTGTGAAAAGACCAGTACGCTTTTGATTTCTAATAATAAAACGGCCTCCCAGTCCCACAACAACAACAACAACAACAGAGAGGTACACAACCTACCGAGCAGCAGCAGCCGATGAGTCTGTTTATACTCCCGTTTGAGCTCCTTCAGCGCCCTGTCAATATTCTTACTGACTTTCTTCGCCTCCTTCTCGGCCTCCCTCTCCTCCACCAGCAATTTGTCCCAGTTTTTCTGCTTTTGAGTGCTAGTCTTTTGAAGCAGCTGTAAGCGTCGGCCGCGGTCCTTCCCTGTCCCCTTACCGCTGCCTCCACCTCCGCCGCCGCCACCACCAACACCACCACCACCTCCTCCTCCACCACCTCCGTTCTGTATGAGCACACCGTCGGTACCGGTGTCTCCACGGCGGTGCTCCCCGGCCGGGAGTCTGGCAGGGTCCCCGGGGCGCACCGGGCCGCTGCCGCCGCGTAGCGACGAGCTCTCTCCACATCCCCCGGTGTCCTCCTGCCGAGCTCCCCCGGCGCGGGTCGGCACGGCGGCGTCCGGCGGCTGGTCCGAGTCCGAGGTAGCGTTGGAGATAGACCCGCTCAGGTCCCCGAAGAGCCGGGGACGCAAACTGTAGCACAGCCCCATGTTGAAACCAATATCTGCCCGTGAATGTGATTTTTCATAAATTAAAATATCAAAAAAAAAATATCGCAGTTGCGCCAGCAGCCCTAACGAGCCATCGTCACATTGGAGCTCCAGCGGTGCGATTTAAGTCCGAATTTGAGCCGAAAATGTGAATGAATTATGCTCCGACATTTGCTATATGTCATTTTGCATTTTCCCCAGTCAGCCTTCGCTTCGTAGTTAGTGGATCACCTGATCCTTTAGTGGACACTGCGGGTCCATCTTACCGTAAGTAACCAAAAGCACAACCTTGGGAAAGAAACGCGTCTATCCGCTACGCAGACAGTCAACAATCTGACTGCACAGCTGTTAGGTGCAATGCACGGCACGTCATGTTACTACAGTATGGCCATTTCGAGAATGCTGGTCATGATTTTCATTCCTCACATTTCATGCCTGCATGTCTACAGACACCTACCTCACTGTAGATAGTGAACCTGCTCTTTATTATCACACAAATGACTCACTGCTCTCCCTTTACATGCAGCCTTGGTTCAACAAATGGACGAACAATCTTTAGTACAAAGACGAGCCTACTGAAAAAGGAAAAATATATATATTTTTAAAAAATAACTCAATAACTCTTCTTTTCAGTCACATGTTTGCTGTCACTTAGGCATTGTGGTGCCCCACCAGTTCACACGTAGGCCTGACATAATTTGTTTATAGCAGTCTTCTGATTATTTTGTGATGTTTTCTAGTTCCCATAATCCAAGTGTAATTTATCAGTTGTTTGAGTATACAGGACCTATTTTGAGCCTCGAATCAGCTCAGATGTTCCCATGTGAATGTATACCCCCGTCCTGGGATCATAGAGGGGTCCTTGAGTTAGTCTCAAGGGCTCTCCAGGAAAATAAGCTAAACAGTTCTTTAATTTTGTTATGTTCTTTTTGACTAAAACGCAGTAAAACTTGCCTAAATTTAGTGAAGGGTGTAGAAATATCTGGACCTTTAGTTTCCTGCCAGCAGTCTCTTCACCTACATCGCGAGTGTTTATACATCAACACAGTGTGGTTGTTTTTAGGTGTGGGGGTGTGGGGTGTGGGGGGGTCACTGGGATAAGTGTTTACTGCTCAGGGTCTGGTCACATGTGTTATTACTCATGCTAGAAAAGAAGAGTTGGTTTTACTTGGGTTATAGGGGTCACAAACAGATGCAGGGTTGAAAAGCAACCACTAGATGGGGCACTTGTAAAACGCGTTAACTTATTAAACCAAATAGTATGAGCCACAGGCAGTTTTAGTGTCAGTTTGCACAGTTTTAATACTGGTGGACTCGTTTGAGCTACAGCCCAAATACAGGACTGGATTACCAACTGGCCCTCAGACACCCTGTGGCTCCTAAAACTCTTTAAAACTTGCATGTCACTTGACTTTTGTTCATGTAATTAACTGCATATTTGCATCACCTAATTACCTAATTTTTTAGCACTATGTTTTACAGGATCAAAAACACCTCTATAACTTAATTTTGTAACTTTATTTTAGGTAGTATGTCAGTTTAGAAGCTGTTCTGGAGCTTTTGACTCATCATCAGGATGTGGAGTTTTCCTAGTTTGTCATTGAATTGTAATAGATTGGTTCCATTCATTTCTGACAATGTTAAGACTTTTTGTCCATGTTGACCTTAAAGTTGAGTTTAAAAAAATCCTACTTGATCAAGTATACAAATGTGAGGTTCAAGCAAAAGTTCTTCAGCAGCTGCTAATTGGACTCTTGTGTAATTAGTCTGTCTCCCACTGTTTCCAAGGTCAAGAATAAGCTTTAAGTCTTAACTTTCTCAGGCAGCATGGAACAAGAAGCCCCTAAAGTGCTCAGAAAATAATAATAATAATAATAATCCAGCCATGAGGAAGAATCCATCTAGTGGTGAAGATATTGTGATACAATCTACGGCTCTAAAATGGCTACTAAATGGATCTGATGGTGAGATTGTTTTGTCAACAGTAAAAAAAAAAAGTGCTTACCAACTGGTTTGTCTCACATCATGATTTCAGATCATTACAGTAACAACATAACACATTTTCAATTTATCATAATTATATTACACTTCATACGTTTGTAATCATTAAAAAATATTATACATTTATCTAAAAAATGCTATTTATAAAAAATATTTATTGTGTGTTTTGCTTTTCATAATTTATACACTTTCATATACAGCACAATATTATAGTTGATATACTGGTTTATGATCTCATTTCATTTTATTTTGGAAGTCTAAGCGTTGCCTTGGAGACAGGAAGCCGCCCTTACAAACGGAGAGGACCAGCAGCAGCATCACCGTGTAACCTTCATCAGCAGAGAAGTGTCCCCTATGGTAGGCACACCTTACTCAGGTCTTACTCATGTTATGAAAGACATGGTCAATATTTAGTAAACATTGTCAGCTTCGTGTGGTTGAGTATGAGGGCTGAACAGGCGGTGAATGTTTCTCTCTTAGCTTGCTGTATTCACTCTCAGCAGTGTTGCTTGTCGTTTGCTAACGTTAACTAGCTGGCTAAATTAAATGACAAACTCATTCAGATGTCGTGTTGAAATAGTTAGCCGAGTGTTACAGGTCCGTTTAGCATCGACATTTACAAGTTTGTGATATTCTGCTCAATATGAGCCAACATCAAAATCTTCTAATTGCAAGTAAAGAGAAAAATGTTTAAAGTTTTAAGTTTTAAGTTCTGTACTCTGGTTCTTACAGTGTAATTACGTTTAAGCAACTGATATCAGGAGATATGTTAGAAACCCAATCCTAATCCTAAAGCTACCACTTTTTAATAATCCGCCCTTTGTAAGAGGTTTATAAAACACAAATAATGGCTGTTCATAGATTATGGCCCATATTATTTAATAGTGTTTTATAGGTAAGTTATGTGACGTTAATAAGAACTTCTTTTGTGGTGAAAAAAATCCGCCTGTCTGCTGTTCTACCTGCCCTAGCAGGAAGCTTGCTCTGTTTCTTAAATGAGTCTTTTTCTTAATTGCATATGCAACAAAACAGTAAAACTTGATAGACTGATGGTTAATGGTTAATGATTAACGGTATTAGTTGGATTTTATAGCTCCTTTATGAAGACGGCTTTAGAAAGCTGTACCATCTTGACTAATTTGTCTACTCTTGCACTGACTTGACTCCTGTTACTATTATTATGTCAGCTCTTAATACACTGGCCCTAATTTGTTTGAGTCAGGATAAGGTGTCCTCCTCAGTGTGGGCTAATTAGATATTAAAGAAGAATGAAATCAGGCTTGGCAGTACAGGGGAGAGGATCACTGTCAACAGACACTTGGTGTTTTTTGGTCAAAAAATTGTTTGAAATGACATTTGCACACCTCTCAAGATCACTGACAAAGCCAGGTGAAGCCCTCTGTTCCTTAATCAAAGGAATCAATGTAGTCTTGATTAGAAAGGCCACAAATTCGTCCCACCTTTGGAAACACAAATGTGTCACCGTGGTCCTATTGTCAGACTCAGTGCACTTGGTAAGTTAAAACCATGTCTTCAGGGACTCCTGTTAGCCCGTTTCCTGGCACACATTCTTAATCCCATGTAAACTTTAATCCACTTCCCCTCACAGGGGATCACCCTTCCTCTGTTCACCATCAAGGCATTAGCGTAGGACAGGTGAGACAGTGCAGCAGGCAGGATCGAGACAGCGTCACTTTTCCACTCTCCCTCGGTGGGTAAATGTCCACCCTTCATCACTAATCTGCAGAGAGAAAGGTAAAGGTCGAATGCTCGTGTTTTATTCATCTTTCAAGAATAAAAGCCTTTAAGTAGCCTCACAGTAGCAGCAGGACAGAGCAGCCTAGAGGGCCAAGTCATTTATCTGTAGAAGGATGTTGCTGTGCTTACAATGACCAACTGTTGTTCTGTGTGGGACTCTGAAGGCTGCTTGGTGAAGGAGCCTCAGGACTCCCGGGGGATGATGAACCGCTACACCACGCTGAAGCAACTCGGGGATGGCACATATGGCAGCGTGATCCTGGGCAAGAACAATGAGACTGGGGAGCTGGTGGCCATAAAAAGGTGAGCGTAGCTCCAGTAAACGTGCCAGGGACACATTGTGTTGTTTTGTCTGGAATCGTTAAGCTGATTAAAGCCTGAGTGCTTGATGCAAGGTGCTTCAAGGCTCTAGGCTTAAACATGTTGCGTCCTCACAAGAAAAACAGAAAAATTCATTTTGAGTCAAGTATTTTTTGCCTTAGCGTGACTCGTGTGTAGGCCCTTACGGTAAATAAGCTCATGGAAGGATCATTTTGAAGATCAAAACATTCAGGGTTCTTGCCAAAGCACAAGCATTTTTTAAATATTATTAGTAACGTTGTTTTAACGTTGTTGCCATAATTTCCTGATGTGCCTATTGACCACTTTATAAGGTCTGAGCTGTTTAAGAATCTGTCTTAGGCAATAAATGAATAATGAATGGTTCACGAGGCTCCACCCGGCAGTGTTTGTAAATGTAAGGTTATAGTGCAAGCTGATACGACTGATGACAGCGACAGGAGTGAAAGTACATCACATAGTGTTGCTCTGTCTACCGGAGTATAGAAAGAAAGAAGGAAGTAAAGTCAAAACAGGTTACATGTGCAAAACAATTTAATAAAGTACACAGAAATGTTTCGCAGGATACTATTTTAGTGTGGGTATGACTGCGATGTGACATTTTTTGGCGCCCATGAGCACCGTGAAGAAGCCTCTCAAAAGTATTATCTGGTAGCTTTTATACAGTAGTTTTCAACACAAGTGCTGAACGAAAACAAATACCAGTAAAGCAGATTTGCTTACCTGATGTGCATTTCCGCAAAAGTCATCATAAACCATGAATAAAGCAGAAAAGCTTGCCCAAATGAAATTGTTTTGTTAGGAACTGAGCAGTATGAATGAACAAAGCTTTCTCTAATCAATCAAATGACTGCTGAGTCATTTTTTTTGCCGCCACACTTGGTAAAAAGTCTAGTCTGATAATCAGTGTGGACTGGAAGAGTGTGAACTCTGAAATTGATCTTTAACTATGACAGTTACACTCAACATTAATACCTACAGATGTGCAAATCTGTTTGTTTTTTTCCCCAACAGGATGAAGAGGAAATTTTATTCCTGGGATGAATGTTTGAATCTAAGAGAGGTGAAGGTGAGAATCAGACAGGAAATCTGATAGAACAGCTTTATTCATGCTGTATAAGCACTAATATTTGGAAATATCATCATTTTAAACCATTTTATAAATTCAGTATCTCATTTTTGCACTGTTCACCAGGACATCAATTTATATCTAATGTACATTATTTGCAAATAATGGCTTATTTTTGTGATATGATTGACTCTTATCGACTCTGTTGTGTGTGTGTCTCCTGAATACTTTGTGGTGTCAGTCACTGAAGAAGCTGAATCATGCCAATGTGGTGAAACTGAGGGAAGTCATCAGAGAAAACGACTACCTCTACTTTGTCTTTGAGTATATGAAAGAAAACCTCTATCAGCTCATGAAGGAAAGGTAAGAACACATGAGGCTGCAAAGTCACACACAGGCCTTTCGCCAGCTGTGTACACAGAGTTATTTTTGTGATGTAATTCTGCAGTGCAGGGTTTTGTCTATTACCATTGGGAATGTGAGCATTATTTGGGTCAGATTGAGTCATCATGTGTCGGTCTCCATTTTTGCAGAAACAAGTTGTTCCCTGAGTCAGTCGTCAGAAACATGACATTTCAGATATTACAGGGACTCTCCTTTATTCATAAACATGGTAGGTGACTACAGACAGAAGAAATACTGACTCGTCTGTCTTTTCTGTCTTCTAAAATGCCGTGTTATCAAGCTGTCAGTGTTGTCTTGGTATAAATAGTTCATAATTGAAGAAACAGAAAACAACTTGATAAATATATGAATTCTGGACAGCTGATAAGACATCAGGCATCACAGCCAAAATGACTCACTTCTCCTGTGTCCTCAGTGAGAAGAGGATGTGTGAGTGGTACAACAGCTTAGCTGAACAAGTTTTCCTTCTGAGTGAAAAAATAAATCAGCACTGTTTTTAGTGCTTGTGCGTGCTGGTGTCATTCCCACCTCAGTCATGGATGATTGTTTGCATATTTTTTTTTCTTTATCCTGTCTTTCTTTTCTTTTCTTTTCTTTTTTTGTCTTTGACCACTTTGCGGCTGCCAGGGAAGATAAAATGTTTTCTGAAAATGAGATAAGGAACATTCTGTTCCAAGTGTTGTCTGGCTTAGCATTTGTGCATAAGCACGGTAAGAGACTCCTCCCGTCTTTCTGCTTTCCTTGTCGTTTCCTTAAAGGCTTGACTTGACTGTGCTTTGTCGGGTTAAAAGTCCACTGTGTAGGATTTATTGGCGTCTAGTGGAGACGTTGCACACCTCACCTCATCCTCCCCTTTCAAGCATGTGAAAGGCCACTGAAAAATGCAAAAGGCCCTCGCTAGAGCCGGTGTTTGGTTTGGCCGTCATGGGCTTCTGTAGAAACATGGCGCTGCAACATGGAAAAGGACCCGCTTCTTCTGTTGATATGAAAATCTCATTCAAAAACACAGTGATTTTTAGCTTCAGGTGATTATACACTAATGAAAAACAATTCCGACTATTATATTCTCCTCCCAGTAGATTTCCCTAAATCCTACACACTGAGCTTTTAAAACATCTTTTTTTATCAGAGATGTTTTAACCCAATGATTTAGATTTAATAAAAAATCGGATAAAACACCACAACACAACTGTGATATGCATCAGTGTGTGTCAGTACTATTAGTGAAGGTGCTAGTGGTTGTTAATAGCAGTAGAAACTTGTGAGTAGAAAGCAATCCAAATCTAGACGTTTGTTAGCACACGTTTATTTGAGCGTCTCGTGTTTTTCAGGGTATTTCCATCGTGATATGAAACCAGAGAACTTGCTCTGCATGGGCCCAGAGCTGGTTAAGATTGCTGATTTTGGACTAGCCAGAGAAATCCGCTCCCAGCCACCGTACACTGATTATGTGTCCACAAGATGGTGAGATCAGAGCATATCAGAGCAATGTACGAGTAATTCCTGTAGATGGAACTTTCTGATAGACATCTTTTGTGATATCACTGAAGGAGACCAATATTAAAGATATTAACTAGAGAAAACTAACCCTGTTAAGGAATGGACGGAAGACAAACTTTGAGACTACTGAGGATCAGCTGGCTGTTACTCTCTATTTATGACACATTATCATGAATTTATTACTTCTACTCCTAGTAAGAGACACAAGCATTTGAAATGAATGAAACCTTCTGGGAAATTGTGTTAACTGAGCAAGAGAGAGCGTGGAAGAGTGAAATCACTATCTGCAAATGTTCCATGAGTATCCTCCCATGCTGTTATGACAGGTACCGAGCCCCAGAGGTTCTGCTAAGGTCGAACTCCTACAGCTCACCCATCGACATCTGGGCCGTGGGATGCATCATGGCGGAGCTCTACACCCTGAGACCGCTGTTTCCTGGCAACAGCGAGGTGGACGAGATCTTCAAAATCTGTCAGGTGCTGGGAACCCTCAAGAAGGTGAACCATCACAGCAGGCGTCATCAACTATAGTGATGCACTCTCTGTCCAGTAGCAAAAATTCTTTTTGTGACACACTAGATTTCTTCTACATTTCAAAAGGTAAAACTTGTTTTCTCTTCTTTACACCTCCATCAGTCCAACTGGCCTGAGGGCTTCAACCTTGCTGCCTCGATCAACTTCCGTTTCCCAAAGTGCGTCCCCACCAGCCTCAGATCCCTGATCCCCAACGCCAGCAACGAGGCGATCACACTGATGAAGGACATGCTGCAGTGGGACCCTGAGAAAAGACCAAGTGCTGTTCAGGTACATTTAAAACCCATTAAGTTTGAACATAGATTGGTTGGGATAAACACACAAACGTGCAAAGATTAAAGTGAAGACAACTGACTGATGTGGATGTTAACAGTGTTTGCAATGTAACAGGATGTCTTAGGTGAACACTTTTATCCTGAACACCTCTGAGTACCTTGAGTGCATTTATTTTTATCGTGGGTGCCCAAGTGGGAATCAACGAGCTCGGCAGTTACTGTAATACCAAACTGGATGTACTGCTGAGCCAATGCACGTCAACTGACTTTGTCTTGAAAATGTACACAAAAGGAGAATCCTGCACACTGTCCCCACATGTCCCCACCCTATTTTACACCATCCATTATAAAATATTTCTTACATAGTATTCCATGTCATAGGAACAAGAGTCTGTTTCCATATTTCCATGTTCTTATCTGCACTTTTATGTTACAATGTTTCTATTTTTCTTTGTATTTAATACATGTATGCCATGTTATATGCCATGAAAGTGTCTTATTTTTGATAAATCTGGATCCTGAATTTGAACATTACCTAAAAAAAGGAGGGGGGGGGGTGTGTTCATTGGTGTTGAGGTTGGGGGGTTTGGGGTTCTTTCACACCAGACTCATCCAACCATGTCTTTATGGAGCTTTGCTTTGTGCACTGGGGCACAGTCATGCTGGAATAGAAAAGGGCCTTCAACAAACTGTTGCCACAAAGTTGGAAGCATAGCATTGTCCAAAATGTCTTGGTATGCTGAAGCATTAAGATTTCCCTTCACTGGAAGTCAGGGGCCGAGCCAACCCCTGATGAACAGCCCCATAAAGAGTCTGTCTGGATACTTTTGTCTATATAGCCTATTTTTCTTTTGATTTGCACTGTTTGTGTTCCAGGCTCTACGGTATCCGTACTTCCATGTCGGCCAGGCGCTCGGTGCTCCTCTAAAGCACTCAGAGCAGCACAAGGCTCAGGAAAAGATGTGCGATGCAGCCGCAGAGACAAAGCCTCTGTCCCTGTGTAAGACGGACCGAGAGTCCAGTGAGCCAAGCAAGATTCAGGCAGAGTGGCAGACCTGCAGCCAGTCTCTCCACCAACCCCTTCAGCAGATCCCTCTACCTCAGAACAACATAGAGCAGAGCACAAAACAAGTGACGTGCTGCACCGTGGAGGCAGAGGGGCAGCAGGAGCCTCTCAGCCTGGTGAAAAACAGGAAACCAGTGAGCTGGCAGGCTGTAGGTATCTCTCAGCTTGTAAATGTCAAAATGGGACCTTCCTCAGGCTTACAAACATATTTTTCTTCCTTTATGTTCATTTTAAAGCCTACAAGGGCGTCTCCCACAGGAGCAGAGAACAGCACTTGTGGAGTTAGGACCGGACGTCGACGATGGGGCCAGACGTCTTTCAAGTCCGTCGACAGCTGGGACGACAGCGAGGATGCAGATGCTGGAGTTTCAATTTCCAAAAAACCCACCATCAGCTCTCTGAAGGACAAGGCCCTGGGCGGGCCCGGCTGTCGGTTAGACCTCTACTTAGATTTTCATGTTAAAGATGTTTTTTTCGTCGCAGTTTAAAAAAATATTACAATAACAGGTTTTTGGCTAGATTTCCAGAGTCCAAGAACAATACAGGGTCGAAGCAGTCGAGTAACAGTGGGCTGAACAGAGCCGAATCCACCACCTTATCTGCCAAGCAACACTACCTGCGCCAGTCCAGATATCTGCCGGGTAAGAAAAAAATAATCCAGTGTGTCACAAAAATCACATTTCCATTTCTTTAAGTGTACTAACAACACAGTAACTTTAGAGAAAAATGAAATAAATTATACATTTATGTGAGATTAAAACATGTGAAAGAACATGAAAGACCAACACAGATAATTTAATTTAAATACTCTAAATACTAAAAAACATCAACATGCTACATGAAAAACAGCTGTTTCTGTTAGATTACTTTGCACACACTACACAAGTAGTGAAACACAGGTAGTGAAACTACACAAGTACTGAAAATGTTTTCTAATACAAACAACACTAATCGTGTCTACACTGTACTTTCCACATAGTGTACACACTCAGTCTAAATATGCAAAAGGTATTCAAAAGCATGCACATCGAAACATGACGAATAGCAGGTGCTGGACAGAACTGCAAGTGAAAAATAGAGTTCACACCTTTTTCAGGTGTGAATCCGAAAAACAAGTCCCCAGTAGGAGGCCAGGTGGTCAGCCAAAACCTTTGGGGCAGAGGACAGGGGCTGGACGTCCCTCTACATGACGGTAAGACAGTCCTGAGGATGGGTTGCAGTGTAGAGTAGTGGCAGTATTTGTTTAAAGACGCAGGTGCGTGTGGTTTTCTGGATATGAGCTGCTCACATTGTGAAAGAGATAAGCTAGATGCAGCGCCGGTCAGGGAATTAACCTTTTTGGGTACAAATTTGCAAGTATATTTTTTCCTTCTCCCAAAATGTTCATAGAAATACTTTGTTCTGCCTGTCCTATCCTATGAAACATATGAATACTTATTTACTGTACTGTTAATTTGAGACCCTGGTCTAAGTTTTCTCATTGTTCTGACCTGACGTAGCAAAACAGTCCCATCTCATATTTCAAGCAGTGTAAAAATGCTTCTAATTATTTGAATATACAATTTGACTACGGCTCTTAAAGTACACGTTGTCACGCGGGGCATTCGGGTTCCTCAAAGTTATAAATGCCTTCTAACAATTCCATTTAACGTTTGTATCCATCATTGCCAGCGGAGGGCAAGCTGATACAGTTTGCAACTGATATTTCTTCTGCACTGAAAAGAGGATAACCTGTATAGTTCAGGACTAACACATAAAGCTTTCTTGTTGCCACAGCAAAATTACACCCATTATTGTTACATATGATCACGTATCTGCCTTGCTGTCATTTGCAGAACATTGACATTGCTGAAAAACTGTAGTAGACACAAAACAATGACGTGCATTGTGAATATACACGGAGAAAAGATCCACCGTCTGTAACATGTTATTCTTTGATGTTTAATTCTAAGTTCTTGAGCTCATGCAATTCAGAATTAAGTAACTTGTAACTTGTTCTCTTCACTGCAGTTTTAAGCAGGTCATCCGTAACCTGTGATGGATTTCATTGTCCTTTCCAGAGTCCTTCATGAACACCTACAACAACCCGACCAAAACACGTGTCTCACCTTGTCAGAAGCCTGGAACAGGTGCAGACAGGAGGCAGAGGATGACTCTGGCACCCATAGGAGGCACCTCTGCAAGTGAGTTTTTATTTTATCTGCGTGAGTCAGACTTTCTTGGTTCAGTGTTGCAGTGTCACTACTGGAACTGTTATACGCTCGTGTTTGGAGTGCAGTTTGTTCAGATCACAAGGACAGCTCTAACTAAAAGTTATGCAAAACGCCCCCTGGAGTTAGAAAGGAGCCACTGCTCTCCTTAAAGACAGAAATGTCTGAGAGGACCGTGACTGATGAAGGGGATTTCTGGTCAGTCTGTTCAGTGTCACATCTTTCCACCTGCATGCTGCCCACTTTATTTTTCTGAATGTTCTAGTTGATCTGTCGCCTGCTGCTGATCTAAGAGTCGAGTCTAAAATCAAACCGTCCAAGTGCAAGCCCTCCTCAAATAAAGTTTTGCTCTCAAATGAAGGTAAGCACCAGCACACGCAGCCTCATGTCTCTCTTCGTCTACAGCCTGAACACACTCTTCTTCTCTTTCACGATGATCCTTCAGAATATGAAGGCTGGAGGAGCAGATCTCAGAATTCTCAAATCCCTGGCACCGGCATTATGGGACAGAACGCCTTTTCAAAGAGCACAAACATCCAGCCAGTGCACGGACGAGTGGACTGGACTGCCAAATATGGAGGCCACCAGTAGCACAGCTCTGCTCCAACAGTGACTCAGTCCCCAGTGCACTTTTGCCAGGAAACTTCAGCGGAAAAGTGTGTGTTACTGCCAACAGTGTGCAGAAGTGTTTCCTGTTAGTATGTTGTTACATTTGCTACACTAATAATTTTGTTCAGTGTTGTAAAAGTGACTCATCAGACTCCCATGACCTCTGCTGTCTGTGTTTTTTAAATAATTCTCTAGAAAATCAAATTATTTTTTATTACAGATGCTGAAGTTTTTGTTTTACAGCATTAGATTTACAAACTGAAAATATCAGCAAACAATAAAAATTGTTTTGTGTAATTAAAGATATGACATTTTTATACAGAACCAGACTGCGATAGAAAACTATAAAATATATACAGACACACAGAAAAGGTACTTTGAGATGTTTTCAAGATTTATGTGGTCTCCTTAGCATCCCAATGATGATCTTCACCAGCACCAGTCCGCTGAAAAGAAACACAATATTATATTAGCATATGGCTGAAGAAGAAGAAGGGCGCATTCACACCTGGCTTCGCCATAATTGATTTGTATATACCTTGTATTTGTTTATACAAATACTGTTATGATTGCCACGCTTATATCCTACTCTGCGTACTTTATCAGTTCAGTGTATCGTTTTTAAAGTGCATGACAGTGATTCCACAGAATTATTCCTGGAATTATTACTGTACAAGTCACTTCATTTTCCTCTTGTCTTATCTGGAGAGGAGATCGTGTGTTACCTTGCTAAAGTCATTAAACCAGCTGGCATGAACTTCCAGGAGTTGAGAAATCTCAGCCCCATCACCACACTCAGAGTTCCCGAGGTGCCTGCATTTCCACAGTGGAGGGAAACGGTTGGTGCCATGTGTTGCGTATTTGGACCGTCGGTGTCAGACAAATGAAACTCGCTTACCTAGTGAAAGCCAGACATTCTTGGGATTTTGAGATGCCTGATAAGCACCGGCTGCAGCCAGCAGGCCAAACAGGAGCCCTGCAGCCAGGGAGGTGACGCTGCCTGACAAGGAAACATGAGTTTTATTTTGAAGTTAAGCGTTGAATTTAAGATGGAGAATTCTCTTTTACTCAACTCTCCACTTTTTCCCCTCAGAAACTCAACATCTAAATTTCCAAAAATTCATAGAACATCTCAGGGAAAAAAGGGAGGGAAATTGTCACACAAATTGTAATTCAACAGCAACACAAACCAAAGAAAACAGTTTCAAAACACACTAAACATTATAGCCTTCATGAAGGAAGCATTCTGAGCATTAGGTTCAGCTACTTGCTCCTAATAAACTGGAAACCAATGGAGATCCGCTGGAGATCAGTTAGAGCTCTGAGTACAGCAGTAATCTACTGCACAATCTTGCCGGCATCATGTCTTACTCCTACTGAAGCTGCTGAAGGTGGATATACTGGTAAGTCCGCCTCCTCTCTAAAGGGCTTTAGCCATTATGATATTTGATATGATGCAAAATGCAAAGTATATAAAAAAAAATTGCACTTGCTCTTTGTTGGGGACATGAACCAAACCCATTTTAAACACATTACATTTATCAACTTCAACTTAAATCTTTACTGTCCCCACAGGGGTCAACCATCAATGGTGGAAAGTAACTAAGTACATTTACTCATATACAATTCTGAGATATTTAAAGTTAGTAATTACTATTCAGTTGAAGATTTTACCTTCAAAACACATGAGGAGCTTATTAAAATGTCAGTTTTACATTTTACTATTACACTCACCAGCAGTATATAAGTTAGCTGCACACTGACAGCTTACAACATTAAGTAATAATATCTTATAATACAAAGTATTAATAATAAAATAACACTCTGAAAGGACTGTTTCTTATTAACATGTAGGCTTTTACTTGTAATAGTATTTATAGAGTAGTATTGTGGTATTTCTACTGCACTTTATACCTTACTTACAATTTTCCAGGTTATAATTTTGATTTACCATGAGTTTTTGCTTTGTTTTTTTGTTTTGTTTTTTACCTTTTTCACATAAAAGCCATCACACAAGCTCTCCCGAAACCTGTACATATAAATCATAGGAACTTGGAGTACATCCTTCATCCAACCCAATCATCAGCCGACTTAATGCTCAGCTGCTGTACATGGATATGTACCAGATACTGTGGTGTGACTCTCCTACCTGCTTTCACATAACCCATCACTCCTCCTGCTATCACCAGAGCAGCATAGCTGAACCCGATCCAGTCCACAGCCATGTCCCCTGCCCACACCAAACGGTCCGATGAGGCTGCAGCTGGAGCAAAGACACCCTGAATACGTCACTTCTGGTGTCACATCGACGTCTGCAGTGAGTTTAATGAATTTTGTTGAAATCACAATAAAATAGAACAAAAACTGACTTTATCCGTGTCCTCTCTCTCTTGATCTTTTCATAAAGTAAATATCAAGGGCTACGGACTATATTATTATATTTCTACTGTAGACGATAAAAAACAAAAACAGAAATGTTTTTGTTTTGTTTTTTTTAATGGAAGCGCAGCAAAGTTTGTTTTAAACTCACTGAACTAACACACATAAAACACGACAGAAGGAGCGCGACAAAACGATTCAGTTCGGTTCACGGTTGTTTATTGCGTGTCAACAGTATTAACTTCAGCTTATGGCATTTTTCATTGCATGAATTATCCCAGAGGACTTTTCCTCAACTCACAGCCTTACAACTCACGTCTTCATTAAACTTTATCATAACTTACCGCTGGTTTAAGTCACTACGCCTCCCGATAGAACAACACGGTTGAATTTCAACCTCATGCACGTTTATTTCCGCTTATTAGCCAACCGCCAGATGAGACTTAAACTTGTCTGATGGATGACCAACTACACTTCCTTGTCATGAATTGAACTTTGACCCCTCTTGTGCTCACACCTCCTATGACAACATCCTGTTAGCTTGTGTACGTTGTGGCGATCGTTTCCGGTTCAACAATGGCGGCGTTCCGCTGCCGATAAGAGCTTGTGAAGTTGAAGAGTTAATCTGCAGGGCTTTTAAATCCCCAATTAGCGAATTAGACACGGGATTTAATTTATGCCACGTATTATATACACACACTACTGCGAAAACAGGAAAACAATTGTTATCTGACGTTAGCCAACAGTAGGAAACTTTAAATGCTAACGCTAGCTTTGGTTGTACAAGTCTGTAACTCTTAACGTGAACTCACATGCGTCTTGTATCAGCCTTAGTTGTCGGTGCTGGTTTGGATCAGTTAACTATGTTATTGTTGTAAGTCACAGTTAGAGCTAACATTTCTGTAATTTAAGCCTCGTAGCTGACTTGTGACCATCAAACTACAATCAGCAGCGTTTTGTCGCCTCCTAGTGGTAACCATGAGTGAAACTCCAGATAAAATGAAGCTCATAGATTATAAAACATTTTATTACTGCCCTTCTTACTTTCCATCATCCTTTTTTCCTCTTTTCAGTGTTGACAGCAAACATTTTAATAAAATCTGTGCTAAAAGCTGTACTTGATCACCTGTGGGAACCACAAAAAGCAAATACACAAGAGAACAAATAAGGCCACATATGAAACAGACCATGAATAATAAAACATATTTATCATTTTATGTTTCATTTTCCACCATCCTTTTTCTTCTTTTTGGGTTTGCTCTCATCTTCTAGAATGACTTCTTCTGCTGCAATTCGTACTCTCTTTGTCTTTGAAAGTTCCTGAGCAAGTTCTGTGGAGATCAGCAAACAGAAGGCACGTGTTACATGGACACAGAAAAGTAGAAAACAAAGCAGCATATCTGCTAATAACTACAACTCAAATCTCCTTTACAATGTGATGATGAAGTGGAACAAAAGTCATTTGAGGAATTTGCAGGAACACTACCTTTGGATGTTGTTGCCTCAGCTGCTGGTTCTTCAGCAGAGGATGACAAAGGCGCTGACGAAGGTTTCCACACAGCGAGACATGTCAGTCTGGCTGACGTATCCACTTCCCCCAGCAGTACGGGAGTCTCCAGGTCCTGTTGGACGGCAGGAGTAGCACATTGTTACATAGGCGGCAGCCGGTCAGTCCAATAATCTTTATTTCTTTGATTATTTGATTTGATAATTTACCTTAATTCATGTAACAGAAAGTTTTGTCTGGCATTTTTATACACATGTGATTATATCTAAATATTTTATTTGAGATTTCTGAAGTTGATATGTCAGCAGGAAATGACATAAGGAGAAAGGTTATTTTAAAAACACACACTGCTGTTGCACATGTAAGTGTTTACGGAACTTGTTTGACATTTACACTGAAATAAATAACACTAGAGATATACCTCTTTTAGATGGAGTTTCCACATTTTGATGAATCCATCATTTGAAGCTGTCACTATCACACAGTAATCCTCCATCATGAAACTGTCAACCGCTTTCACTCTGTAGTCACAAAGGGATCCAAGTTTGTTCACTCACTTTTCACCAGTCCGTCACAAGAGGTAAAACACGTGTTTGAGGCATTGAGATACATAATGTGTTGTTATTTTTAGTGCTAAAAAATATCAGCCAGTTACACAGCATTCAGTTCTGACAAAGTCCAGCTCCCTTCTCTGGATCAGAATTACGGTTTTGGAAACGCAGCTCTGAATGCTTAAAATACACACTGAAAACAGCTGGATCTAATAAAAACAAGATGAATGAACTCACCTGGTTTCATGAGCCTTAAACTCACACACCCATTTCTCTTTTCCTATGTCACATAACCTCACAATTTCATCATCTCCTGCAATGACCAGGATGGAGTTCTGAAAACAAGCAGGATTTAAACAACTATTTAATGTGACTCTAATATTCTTATTACTGCCATATCTTGGCAGCAGATACCCATCAGTCTCTACATTATATTTAAATGTGAAGTTTCTCAGCGACCTGCTCAAACAACTCACATCTAAGAACTTAACAGATGAGATCCTCTTGGGGTTTGTGATCGTTCCTGTCACAGAGGCCGTCTGCAGATCGTAAATGTCCACTTTGTCATTCACCACAACCACATATTTATCCCCATCTGGAGACCATTTGACGATGTGTGCATCTGTTAAAGTGTAGAAAAAATATGCTCAAGTCATTTAAAACATAATAACATTGCTCTAAGAACTTAAACTGTACATTGTATAACTTCACAATCCAAGAGGAGGCTTACTCTGTTTTATGTTTTTGATGAAGGCTGATCTTCCGTTAATTAGATTCCACGTTCTACAAGGACAACAAACATGCAACAGTCATTCCTGATCGTCTATTAATTCAATTATCTGCCCTTCCAGCGGTGATTGTTACCTGAGAGTCTTATCTGTTCCAACTGTGAGTGCAAGTTTCCCAGATGGATGGACGGACAGCGATGAGACAGGGCCTCTGAGGAAAACGAGAGGATTAAACACGTTAGCCTGACTCATCTTATAAAACAAGATGCAAGATAACAATCGCACAAACACAACCATCTCAGCTGCAGCACATCTCTGTGCGTGTGCTTACTTGTGAGCTTTGATGGATTTCAGGCACTCCCACTTCTTCGTGCTCCACACACATACGAGTCCATCCTCTCCTCCGCTCAGTAAGTGAGACGAACCATAAAACTCCAGGCAGGTGATGGTGCCTGTGCAGTGCAGGCAAGTTTGGGTAACGTGCAGACCACAAGCTTGTGTCTTTAATGTCTTTACAGTTTAACAAATGAAAAGTAAAGTGAACTCTTCAGTGATTTTTTCCCACTTTGTGATCAAGGAGGAAAGATAAAGAATACATGAATGAATTTGCTCCAGGAAGAAGGCAGATCAGAGGAATCAGGCATGAAACAATGGGAGCAAAGGAAGAATGCAACCCGATCCCAACAAAATAACTAAAAGCAGGATTGCTGGGTCCTAAAAAGAAAAACTATAAACCTAAAAAACCCAGACAAGCCAAGCCAACTCAGTTTACGTTGGTATTGTTATTTCTATCTTATTTCCAACAAGCATAAAACCTGCATAAAAACTGCATGTCAAGTTTACAAAATAGTTTAGCAATTTTTCTAATGATTTATAAATTATGTTTATCTCTTTACATAAAGATTAATTTTGGTGTGATCAAAAGAAAATAAATCAATTGTCTTTATCCATGTCCTCTCTGTCCACCAACATTTCCTCTGCTGCACTCTTAATGTTTTTATGTAATACGTTTTGGTCTTTGTCACATTAAACTTACCACACTGTACAGTCGTCACACATAAGACACTGCTGAAGACACTCACCATCGTGGTGCAGCAAAGCTCCGTGTTCTGTTTTCTTCTTCATGTCGTACAGCTGCATGGTCTCATCTTTGCTTCCCGTGACAACAAACCTCTCACTGGCTGCCACAGCTGATATGGATGCTGTGTGGGCGTGATGCGTGAAGTTTGCCTTGACTGTCCACTCCTGCGTGACAAACCAAAATGTATGAATCAATTGGGAAGTACTCTTAGTGACCGCCTAAAAGTTTAAACTGGGAGAACAAAAATAAAGGATCTGGGTTCCTCTTAGCGAGAGTGCAGGTTTGAGGACGGGGGAAAAAATCATCAAATGCATGAACAACAGAAGTTACACTGTCCATCAGCCCACATTAAACCTCTGATCAGTATTACACACAGCTTGGGTAGGTCCTGTAGAGCTACCCATCAGTCCCAGGAACAGTTCAGAAAATACAACGCAGGCGAGTCTTGGACATTGATAATAATACACAAAATAAGACACTCCATCTTACTTTCTCATCAGTTTTCACCCGGTAGCCAAAGGTAATCTGCTCGTAGCTCCCAGCTATAAGCTCCAATACAGCTGCCATGCTGCCACAATCACAGAGGGCTGAGTTCGCTTTCTTTACGCTTTTTACTGAATTCTCTCGCCTGGTTTGAGCAACAGCTAATAGCAACTGCTAACAGCGCAAGCAGAGACCTGCATGAGTAAAACCGAGGCAATAAGCAACGCAAAAGACGTGCTGAACCAATATAAACATTAATACATCCAGTTAGTTTTGTCAAACTCAAAAATAACGTGTTTGGCTATTGCGCTTGCGCAAAAGTCCACTTCCTTCCGTACAGTCGTGTTTTTCAAATTAAAAGTATCTTTAAAAAAAATGTGACAATGCTTGCCTTGCACTGATTTCCATACTTTTCACTATGTGAAAATAAAATTTCTCAAAATTAAAGTTTTACTGGAATAAGAAAATCTGAAAATGTTTACGTTAACATATTTAAATCTAATGAGTCACTCTGAAAAATGCTTTTAATTTACTAATTTTCAGGTTCAGTTCAGAAAAACCAATGCCTTTACCTTGGGTATTTTTAGTATTTTGATTAATTGATTTGATTAATTCCAAAATGCAGAAAACAATCTAAGATCTATTTTCATGCCAAAGTATTTATTGAAACTAGTCTAAATTGTTTCTGTCTTCTGCAAAAAACAAGTTCTCCTCCATGAAAGGCGCCTTTCTTACATTAAGCCTAATGTACATTAATACAACCGCAAATTGGGATCCGCCTTCCTGAAGACATGGAGGGGGAGGGGTGAGACGTTTCTCTGCCTTCTGATTGGCTGCTTCCCTCTGAAAACGTCATGATTGACAGCTCGGATAACTGTCCGTATGAGAGGTAGTTTTCGGCGAAGATGAGAAGTCAGACGTTCAGTCAGACTAAGTTTTTCCGCTGGACACAGACATGGCACGGGGGTAAGTCTTGGATGCCAAACAGCAGAAATTCACCAGATAATTAAAGTTTCAGGATGTTTTCAACTGTATTCGCTACGTGCATGTTTTTATTAGCTGAGCGGTGACACTCCGAGCCTCTTTTTGACCCATTTAACGAGTTGTTTCCAGTCAACACAAAGGTATTTGAAGTAAACATTAGCGACAGCAGCTGCTCCCAGTGAAGGTTACAGGTGTTGTACAGTGGCTGTTGTGTGCTGAAAGGGTCAGGTCCGTTTGCATGTGAATGCAACACAGTCTGGTAGTCATTACTGAGCTGAATGGCACAACAGAACAAACAGATGACCTGAAACGAACTCAGTGCTGCAATAAAACGCTCTTTTCTTTCTTTATGGCCTTGTGATATTCATAACTGCACTCTGGCTAATTTCAGAACAGAGAAGTTTCAGTGTCACTGTGTGCCCCTTCCTGTCATTTGCTTATTACTCAACTTTTTTTTTTTTCTTTTCAAATGTGCCAAAATTCCGCTCTGTTTATGTACAAGGAAGGGTGTGGCGGTTATTGTGATTTCTGAATCTCTTTCTGAAGTGACTGATGCACAATGAGGAGGAGACTGGGCAGATACGATACAGGGTTTTTAAACCCATGGAAGCAACTGATGGTGGTCTCACTCCCATTTGCAAAATAGCATCTGGAAGCATTTTATTTTTGCTCTGTCTCATGTTACGACCAGCATTTAAAGCCATGTATTTGTAACTTTAGTGGAGCAAGGCTTTTGTCCCCAGTCTCATTCTCTTGGTACTGTGTTGTCAGACAAAGCAAATCAGGTTCTTGGGAACAGAAACCAACAGAAGGCCTTCAGCTCGTATGGAGGCTTCAGGCAAGACTCCATTTAAAAAAGTGCAAATTTTAACATTTGTATATGATTTGGCTCAGATAAAACCAAAACTTGCAGCATAACTAGATGCAACTACTGAGACTTAATTCTTTTGTAATGTGGGTGTACTGACCCTTTACTTCTACACAATGTTAATGTTATTATGCTGTCAAACCCCATGTACGGTAGCTGTTCTTGTTTGGTATACTGAAACGACTTCCTGTTATAACTGAATGAATTAATCAAGCACCGCATTCTTATAAAAGGGTATCATGAGGAGTAGGAGGTTTCTGTAAACAGCACAGTCACATGTTTGATTGGTTTAAGGCTTAATTAGTCAGGAAAGGTAACAAAGGGGAACTCTTTCAAGGATAAAATAAATGTGTCAGAGAAGTCAGTTCAGTCTTTTCTCACATCAGTTAGTCATTTCTGGAGATGGAAAACATACACTATGTTAAACTTTAAAGTTATTAGTTACAGCTGTGCTTTTCCCCACTTTCAGAGTCAAAATGTCTGCTGTGAAAAATGTCTGTTGTTTGTATTCTCTCTCAAAAGAACAAAAAAAGCCCCTCAGTAAATCTTTTTTATTAGTTTGAGCAGATTCCAAAAAGCATGTCTCACAAACAGACTTATTTTGTTGTACCACTGCTGCTATTTGTTTTCTGTGGCTTTTCGCAGTCAACAGGCCAACCGGGAGCTCACCGAGGTGCTAAACCAACTCTGGCAACTGGACACCAACCGTCTCAGGCCGGGGACTGATTACATCATTTCCCTTCAGGTCAGTACCAGAAGTCTGCCGTCATGGCTTCTCTGCAATGCAAAACACTCCGGGATACACATAATACATGCAAACCTCTAAAGGACAGTGCAGTGTCACCCACAGCTAAGTGGGTGACGTCCTCAAATGGCTTCATTTGTCCAACCAAAACGCCAAATATATGCAGTTTGCAATGATTTAAAACGCAGTAAAGAAGCAGATGGTCACATTTGAGAAGCTGGCAGCAGTGAGCATCTTTGCTTGAAAAATAACTTCAATTGATAATTTTCTTATTTTTAAGTAACTGCACAATCAACTGGTGCTGAAGAAGTTTGTTCCTCTAAATCATCTTCTGTTTGTATTTATAGGCTCATAATACATGTATGCTAATCAGCTGTGTACTATTGTCTTTATATACCACATAAATCAGATGTGCATATTCCCTCGCTTTGTGCCATTTTACGTTGCCCTCACAGTTAAGCCACAGAAGTGGAGAACGGATTGTGCAGTAGGACTGACTCTGAGTCAGTTTTCCTGCCTTTTGCAGTTACACCATGCTGATGTCTGTCTGTGTACGTGTGTTTTATTCAGGGGAGGGCAGGTTACGTGGCTCAGGGCAGTAACTACGCCAGAGACAGGGCCAGGGCTCCGCTCTTCACTTATGTAAACGAAGACAAGCTCAAGAGCATCGAGACGTATGCACGTACGTAGAAGTTCACGTTATTGTTTGTTTGTTTTTTATTTGAACCACCTAAATATTTCAAAAGTACACATCTTTTTTTTTTAAACACAGATTTCATCAGCTTGCTGGACAACTACGAGTCATCCACAGGTGTGTCAGAGAAGGTAACGGCAGAGGAGCTCAAAGAGAACCGGCTCTTCATCGACGCCATAATGGAGACCAATGTGATGAAGGTGTGAGAGAACACATCTGACATGAACAAACAAACGACACCCTGATCCCGTACAGCAGCTGTTTACACTCCTGGTTGCCTCCCAAAATGTTGACACTGACTTTAGTGAGGATTTGAAATTTTTGTAAGGTTGACTTCCTAGAAAACCAAGCATGAGCCAGTATTCACTGTTGCGTGTTCCTGTCTGGCGTTGATGCAATGCGCTCTGTGAAGCCTTCCTGTAATTATGTGGTTAGAAGCCAAATCAGTCGCATCGTCCTTGTCTTTCAGGAGACTTTTTCGCCACAACAAGGCACATTGTGGAGGCTTCCAGCACTGTTTTATCCCGACTATTTTTCGCACTCCTCTTTGATCTTATTTTTCATTTGGAGGCCTGAAATGTCATCGTTGCTGTTTTTTTTTGTTTTTTTTCATAGTGTGCTCACAAGTATCTGGTCGGGAAGGGGCAGTCGCCATCGGACCCCGGGCAGTTCAAGAGACAGCTGTACGACATCTGGTTCCGTCTCTACCACAGGGACAGGAGTGGAGGGTGAGCGTCACAGCTGCTGTAATGTTCATTTCCTTCTTGAGAAGAAAATCTCCATGTAATCCTCGCTTTGGTCACTGTTTTCTGTGTTTTATTTTTCAAGATAAGTTATTACAGTTACTGCATGAAGTAGAAGTTTCGAGACTGAGAAAAGATAAATATGAATATACAGAGTCAACCAAATGATGTATACGCACATCGGGAAAAGAAAAACATGCATAAATATTTAATTTGTATAAGTACTTCTGTACATATAGATACCTCTTCGAAGTTTGATCAAATTATGATAACACTGTGTGTTGTTGTACGGTGTTTTCCCGTGTATACATTATTTTGGCTGACTCTGTATACAGTATGTGAAGAGAAAGTCTTTGACAAAAAGTCACTTACTAATTTTTCTGGAGTTTTTTTTAACCATTTATCATGTGCCAAAAGAAGAAAAACGTACTAGTTGGAGATAAAATTGTTTTAGTCGAACTGCTATTTAGTGTTTGATCCTAAAGAATAAATCTGAGTCAATGGATTAAACAGTTTTTCCTGTTATACTGAAAAAAAAAAAATTGCATGTATTTGATAGTGAGCTGTTTCTTTCAAGGAGAGCTGGAGGTTACGTTAGCTTTTTGTGTGTTCATCGGCAATGCAAACACAGTAGATAAGCAGCAATAAAGTTATAAAGGGGCCTGAGCTCAGGATGAATGAGTTTATTAATAAGCTAACTAACCAACTTAATCTCTGAACACCACAGTGAAGATTCCTGTGGATTCGAACATGTGTTTGTGGGAGAAACCAAGAACGGCCAGGAGATCATGGGTCTTCACAACTGGGTCCAGTTCTACCTGCAGGAAAAACACGACCATGTTGACTACAAAGGCTACAAAGCAAGAGACAACAAAGATACAGTAAGAACACACTGCACACTCACACCGAAAAACACGTAATAGTTCCTCGATGAACCTTTTCCGTCGCTGTTTTATAGCCTGATGAAGATGATCACGTCCTGAACCTGCAGTTCAGTTGGAAAGGCCTGGTGAAGCCAGTTGGGGGCTCCTTCATTGGCGTCAGTCCAGAGTTTGAGGTCGCTATCTTCACCATCATCTTCCTCATGTCGACCGAGAAGATGACGTCTGTTGTTGTAAAGGTGGATGAGTACATGCTGGAGCTGGTTGTCTATCGGCACGGCCGATCCATCGGCACGTCCTTCCCCAAACTGCTCAGCAGCAACAACAGGGATTTGTAACATCACACTATCTTTTCACATGTTTACAACTTATGTTACACTTTTATTATATTCCTACCTGACGTATAACATAAATCTGGATCAGGTTCTCTTTGCACTAAACCACAGGCTTAAACTACCTATATTGAGCAAAGTTTGTAGCCTTAACCTCCTGATCTGGACTGATTTATAGAAGCAAAGTAGATTGTTATTAATCATTTATCTGTCTTATTCTGTATACTTTTATGGACCAAATAAATTTTTCTTTGTTTACAAAGTAGTGGTGGCATTTTATTACCCCCTGCTGGTAAAAATTAGACCAGTTAATTTTTATATAAAGATATACACAGATAAAAAAAAAAAGAAGAGGAAGAAGCAGCGGCTCTGTCGGGATCGATGTGGTTTGATCTTTTTATCCTGATTTTGGTCTGTCAGGTTGACTTCCTTTTAAGGATCATAAAATTCAGTCCTTGAATGAAAAGGAAAATGAGACTCAGAGTTCCAGTTTTTAACAGAAGTAATTTTCACTCCAAATATTGTTACTTATTACACAGAAATATAGCACAGAAACAGCAACAGACTGACTAACAGTGCCACAAATTCATGTGGAAAAGGAGGAATGAAGTGGCTGTTGTAATAAACCCATGAATCTGAGAAAGTTATTCACCTAAAGATTATAATGAAACTTGAACTGGAATCATTAGATGCCTTTGAAAGTCTATTCAGGTCCTGAATCTGTGACTTTACATATACACACATAAGTTTTAATCCGTGCATCTTCCCAACATCACTCTCATACTAGTGTCACCTTATATTCCATATATTATTACGCACCGGTTGTATAGTTTCATTTTTCCAAAACTCAGTGTGGGTTGTACTGTTGTATGGTTTTGCTTTTGCTTTCCTAAGGGTGGTTATGTTGTGTCACTGTTTCATTTTCCTACACTCAACATTGAAAATCATTACTGGCTATTCTATCTGAAATATTTCTATTTTATTTATTTGTTACACTTTTTTATTGTTACCAAAAAAAGATTTATTGATGCATATCTATAGATATATATTTATAAAAGCACATCCTGGTAGCTTGACACTGACAGACATGACTCAGGGCGTAAATTTACCGTCACGCTGGACGCTCCCTTGCTCTGCGCATGCGTACTTAAACAAACCATTACAATGTAAAACCACATAAATTAAACAGAAAACTAACTGATGAAGTGGTGAGCGACCAGGTAAAGACACACACGCATTTACAGCTATGTGAAAGTCTTCCAAAAGCTTGCTAACAGTGACGGCAGCGGTCGTCTTTTTGCTCACGAACAAACTTTTCGAGGCAAAAGTCAAGAAACATGGCTCGCTAACAGCTAGCCGCTCGGCTAACGTTGCCGTCAGTTGACAGCTCGTTACCACTCAGCCTGTCCGGGAGCCGCCTGACAACCGCTCACATGATTTTCACTACTGCGACCAGACGGATGACTTCATACAACAGGAAACAGATTTTCTTAACGTGTTTGTGTTTGTGTGTGTAGTTTGGATCACCGGAGTGCCACTTTAGGGGCTTGTTAAACAGCAAGGCACAACAACAACAACAACAACAACAACATGTTTGGTAAGAAGAAGAGAGCACCGCAGCCCAAAGGCCAGGGCGCTGCTGCAGCCAAGCAGGTAACAACAACACGGCGTTTACGTTAGATAGCCGGCGTGACAGAGGCTCCAAAAGGGTGAAGTGTATCTTTGACTTCCTGGTTTCAGATGGGTCTGTTCGTAGACCTGGACCCTGAGGAGATGATGATGGGAATGGAGGGGAACCTGGACGACCCAGACTTGGAGGCTGAACTTGCTGCTATTACTGGAAATAAAGCTGCTGCTGGAGGAAGAGCCAAGCAGAAGGGGAAAAGTGAGTGCAGTGGTAATGATTCTTATTTTGGATTCTAATAAACAATCCTGGAAGCCTCAGTTAATTATATTTGTCATGATCAGACCAGTAATAATAATAATAATAAAAATAATAATAATAATAGTTCTTTATCATCACTTCTAATCCACTAGAAGTGTGTGGCATTGTTTGCATATTTTCTTACTTTCTCATTATGTTGCCGTGTTTTGGGATCAAAGATTCTGGTGAAAGACGGTTGATTATTGAGTTGTCGTTCCCAGCTTGTCAAATTCTGATCTTTTGGCTTGGGGGCAATTTGTCGACCTCTAGAATTGCTTTTAATAATAATAGTTGTGACCAGGAAATGTACTGGGCAGGAAGTATTGCAGTTTGTGGACAAATCAGAGGATGGTGACACTCGGAACATTTATTTGACATTCCTCCACTTCTTCTTCTCCTCCTGTCATGTTTGGGCTGACATACATGTTGACGCAGATGCAGCATATGCAATCAGCTAATTTATTGATTGGTTTTGAGTGCATGCACTGTATGAGCAAAGGTTTATGGACAGGCAAGCATTGCTAGCCTGGATTCAGATGCCTAAATCATCCCCAAAGCCTTATTGCTCCCATTCAGCCGCAACAGTATTATTACGTGCTCCTATGATTTTTATTTTTGTTCTTCTTCGTTAGAAAGTGTCATGCTTCAAGCCCACTTTGGCTCTTAGGGGAATGAACTCCGTCAGCACTGCAGATACTTTTATTGTTAGTCCTCTGGGAGACTCTCTGTATCCACATATATTTGGCCATATTGGATATTGCGATACATCTAAGTTGCTGAAAGCCCCCTGCAACAACATGACCAAGAAATGGTTCTGCATGTTTATTATCACTGTAGCCACTGATGACATGGTTGACGTTTCCATTATCACCACATTATGTGGTGTGTGTTATTGATCTCGCGTACAAACCCAGTTGGATAAATGGCTCCGTGTTTGTGTCGTAGGCCCGCTGCCCATGGAAGACATCGCAAGAATGGCTGACGAGTGCATGAGAGATGTGGACGAGGGTGAAGACGACAGTAACCTGGAAGACGATGAAGATCTCTTGGTTGGTGTTAAGTACATTCATTTATTCATTGCTTAGAGATTTTATGCAAAGACACGTTTTAAGTGCACTGCAAAAAGGAAACTGTGTTCACTTCTGGGTCTTTAGTTCATCAGCTACATGATTTAAAAGTCGTGTTGGGTTCACACGCTCATTATTCTACATTTGTGAAATGGTGGATACACCAAGTGTTGAACTTGTTGTGTGTGTTTTACCAAACTGTATCACAGAAATCTTGCCTCACGTTCTGTATTTCGGAAACCCGCCTTGCATCATCATTCAAAGTTGGCTGCTGGTATTTGCTGTATTTTTCTCCATCAGGCTGAGCTACAGGAAGTGGTGGGTGAGGGGGAAGCTGAGGATGCTGTAACCGTTTCCTCCTCCTCCTCTGCACCCGCTGAATCTTCTCCGGCTGAAACACCAGCGTCCCCACAACCGCAGGTACAACATGTGCTGATGTCTGCCAGCCTTGTAACAGACGCCACCAGCCACCAAAATACATGTCAAATGGTGGAAAAGTTTAGTTGTTGCCCGGTAACAGGAAGGGGCAGACATATTTGTTCTCCTTGCTTTCTCTTGGTTTAGAAAATTGGCTGCATATCTTTCTTATTAAATCTTTTTTTTTTTTTGTAGAGCTGTAATTCCAAACAATGGCTGTTTACTTGATAATGTGACTGGTAGAACAGATGCACATTTTCACACATTTTCTGAGAGGTCTCCCATCTGTTCAGGTGAAGGAGCAGCAGGAGGTGAAGGTCTCCTCGGCGGCGCCCGGCAGCCTCCAACACACCCTGGAGGAGAGAGTAGCCATGTACAAGACGGCCTTACAAAACGCCAAGGCTGCAGGGGAAACGTCCAAAGCCCGGAGATACGATCGCGGTCTGAAGGTGAGTGAAAACGTCTGCCTAATGACGAGGTGTATGGCCAGGGTCCAGTGTTTCAGCAACCTCTCTGTTATTAATTATTGTCTGTTGATGTTAAAATATGGTGGATTTTATAGAATTAATTGTCATGTTTTTTTTTTTTTAAATGTTGTTGTTGTAAATAAAGAATTTACCAGTTCCTTATAGATCAATTATATACCTTTAACAAGAGCAAACGGCACATTGTGAAATACTTTATTCATTAATATAAGTTATAACAATGTGAGTCACAGTCATCATCTGCCATAATAATCAAATGACAGATAACAATATATGTCCTATGTTTTTGTCATCTGTCGAGAATGACTTTCAGTTTTTAATTTATTTATTATTTTTATCATCTGGAGCACCACTCTTCACTGTTTATTTTGCGCTTTGAAGAGTTGAAATAAAGTTGCAGTTTCTCCTCCTCAAAGGGAGCTTAATGTGTAAATTGCAAAGCGATCGCACTGCAGAGATGCTCCCTTCGTTACGCATTAAAGTCCTCAGATGTCCTGCACGAGTTCAGGTGAGGACGATTTGCTCACGTTCCTCCCTACAGAACCTGGAGACGATGTTAGCTGCTGTGAAAAAAGGGAGACCAGTGAACGAGGCGGAGATCCCTCCTCCTGTTGCCACCGGAGCCTCGAGCGCCGCCCCGCGTCCTGCTGTTCCCCAGCGACCGGCTCCCCCCGTACCCCCACCTCCTGAATCCACTTCTTCAGATCAGCAGGGGCAGCCGGCGCCAGAGATCATCACCCCCAGCAGCGAAGAAGAGCAGTCATCCTCCTCCACGCCGCCCACTCTGAACAGCGTCCCGTCTCCGGAGGAGCCGACGCAACCCGCCGCCCAGCCTCAGACACCTGGTCAGTTGGATCATGCAAAGCTACATTAGTTATAATACTGGGCGTTAGATAAAGATGTACAGTTAGACACAGGAGACGTGTTTTCCGAGACAGCTTGTCTTCATTTGTGCTGTAAGTTACAAGTACAGAGTAGATCAAAGAAGGTGCCTCAGGGATGTGTAACCGTCACATTTGTTATCCTTCATGGCGTTGTTTTTAATTCCTTTTGCAAAGACAAAAGCAGGGGATCAAAAGATGTAAACGAAGCTGCAGTAACTGATCTGAGCTTGTGCTTACGATTGATAAATGGTGACACTTGATAACTTGTGGACTCGGGCAAATGTTGATTTAATTTTTTTGGACATAAATTTGAGAGGAGGAGTTGGTTAAAATGTTGGTGCAGTGGGCTAAATAACCATCCAAGTAAACTTCATTTGAAAAATCTGATTTCCCTTTGCATGCAATACACAGATTTTAGTGAGAGTGAAGTGGCAGGCGACGGGAAAATTCCTGGGAATGACCAGACGTTTCAGTGACAGACATGTTGAATTGTTGAGGCTTTCGTGGTTTTCTTCCTCTAGATGTTCCCTCTCACTTTGTGTAATCGCTCGGCGTTTCTGTCTCTGCAGCGAACGAAGCAACAAGGACAATGCTTCTGAAGAGACAGAAAGAATTCAAGATGGCAGCTCTGAGAGCCAAGAAGCAGGGAGACGTGGAGCAAGCCAGGATTTACCTCAAGACCTTTAAGGTGAGTGATTTGTTTAGAGAAACAGAAATTTGTCAACATTGTTGTGTTTTGTATAAATTTAAATCCTCTGCAGTTATATCTCCAGTAGTCAAAGGAAATGTCTGCTTTATGATGAGCGACAAATCGGGATGAATCTCCTCCTCTCCTTTCTGACTGTTTTGTTTTGTCTGTTACAATTTATGTGTGTTTATATCTCTGCAAGCTGAATGCTCATAATGAAGCTTTGTCTCTGCTGGAAGTGGAAGCAGAATTCAAACTATTTTGCTGTGCAGGAGGAATGTGGCAGCAGCTGCAGTCGGTAACAGACACACTTTGTCTGTAACCCTCAGGAGGATTTTTGCTGAAGATTAAAAAAAAAACAAAACTAATTTTTCTTTTTCCTGTTCTGAATTACTTTAAGTCTTAACTTACTTATCTCGTCTCTGTTCATTTGCCAGACATCAGCCATGAAACTAGACCAGATGAGATGTTTTTAGCGTCACAGAAATATTTAATTTTTGATATTTAACTTTGCTAACATGCAGCTACACCTCATTGTTTTTGTCTTTTCGTTTGAGTCTGCTGCACATTAATCTCTCAAGTATGTGAAACAAGGCAGCCAGTTTGACAGAGTTTGGTGTTTTTTGTTATTTTTTTGGTGCAGAGTTTTGACGCGGTGCTCGAGGCGTTGGAGAAGGGACAAGCTGTCGACCTGAGTGGCCTTCCTCCATCACCAGGACAAGGTAAGAAACGTCGCTGTGATGTGTTCATTTCAGCACGTAGTCAAACGCACTTTAGCATTCGTTAAGTTACAAAGTGATTTACAGGAAGAATAAAAAGGGGAAGGGGAAATATAAGAGGCAGAAGAAAACAAGGACGAATCAGCGTTTAACACAAGTAGATAAAATAAAATCAAGAACAAGCTGAAGAAAACAAATGAGCTTTAAGATTTAAGATTTAGCAGATTTGCTCCAATTCGACTTCTCTGAGTTGTCGTAAAGGTTTAAAAAAAAAAAGTGTAAAGTGTTTGTTAAACTGAGTAACAAACTTTACTGAGCAGAAACCTGTTTTATATTCTTCTGTAAGTTTTAATTTATCTCGCGGCACAGGAGGAAGCTCTGTGCCGGTGAAGGAACTTCCCTCTGGGAAAAACAAAGAGGTCACCCAGCCGGCTGCAGCGGCTTCAGGTAGTAACATTTCATTCACCGTATTACTGGGTTCTCGACCGGAAAAAGGTGGTCTTCCCCCTCCAGGTTGGAGGAGAGTTCCTGCCTCAAGGAGGAGTTTAGGTATCTCGGGGTCAGTGAGGGAAGATGGGAGCGTGAGATTGACAGGCGGATTGGTGCAGCGACAGCAGTGATGCGGTCGTTGTATCGGTCCGTCGTGGTTAAGAGGGAGCTGAGCCGCAAGGTGAAGGTCTCAATTTAGCAGTCAGTCTACGTTCCTACCCTCACCCATGGTCATGAAGTTTGGGTCATGACCGAAAGAACGACATCTTGGATACAAACGGCTGAAATGAGCTTTCTTCGCAGGGTGGCGGGGCCGGATGAGACAAGATAAGACAGAAGAAAGTAACAGCAGTAATCTGTACAGTCTTACAGTCTATAGTCAGCTGTCACAGTTGGGCTTATTTTATTAAATGAAAGTTAAGTAATGTGAAGTTTTTAAATGTGAACATCTATCCTTCTATCCTCCAGCCCCAGCCCCCCCGTCAGCTCCCAAAGACGTGCTGGAGGCTCTCGAGCAGAGACGAGCCAAATATGTGGAGGCGTCCAATCAGGCCAAAGCCAGCGGAGACGACCGCAAGGCCCGAATGCACGACCGCATCGCCAAGGTAGGCGGAGAGACTCTCCTTCACCTTTACAGAACTCAGACTGTGTTTGGCTCAGAGGTTAGGAGTCAAGTTGGCACATTATAACGAAATGTGAATCGGAGTTTTCTTCTGTAAAGTGTAGTGTGAGTTCAGTTAGTAAAAAGATTAATCTTCTTACAACTTATTGTTTTATGCCAGTCAAATGTCAGTTAATTATAAGAGCACTGTGACGGACTTTCTCATGTTTCTGATGATATTTAAACAGATGAACAAATAACACCAGCACAGACTTAAAATACAAGGAATGGGCAGGATTTGTCACCAACACTAAACTTCCAGCCACAGAGCTTTTCTCCTTTCAGCCCATCACTGTAGCATTAGCTCTGCTGTATGAAAATTAACCTCCCTCCTCCTGCAGCAATACCAGAACGCCATCCGGACTCACAAAGCAGGAAAAGCAGTCAACTTTGAGGAGCTGCCCGTCCCCCCTGGTGAGATTCTTTTGTGATTCTTGTTTGTGAGATGACAGCGTAATTTCCAACATGCATTTAGCTCCGTAAAATTGGATTTGAGGCTCTGTTGTCCTGGGGTGTTATTACTATACCATCAGTGCGTCCCTGCGCCGGCGCCACAAGACTTGTTTTTGTACTTGACCAAAATAGTAAATGTGGTGTGTGCCAGTCAGAATGAGGGTTTTGCTTTTGTATGTCAGGTTTTCCTCCGATCCCGGGCCAGAAGGCGACAGGAGCTGAGCAGGGATTCGTCGCTGCTCTGGTGGCAGCCGATAAGCTTGCCTCCACTGACACCGTGGAAATAGCAGATGAAGAAGAAGATGAAGAGAAGAAGGAGGAGGTGGGCTGTCATCGGTATATTCAAGCTCTTTTTTTGATCAGGTGCATGTGAGTAAGTTGCTGACAGTGTTTTGCGTAATTTTGTAGCCAAAGCCTGCTGAAGAGCCGAAGAAGCCCGCGTTAAAGGTCCCCACTGCGGCTCAAGGACGGAAAAGAACTCCGTCAGCTTCACCTGACAGAGCAGCCGGCAGCGATGGACTCTTGCCGGCAGGTCGGTCCCAAAAGGAAACCGCATGTCGTCTGAAACACTCCGTGGCCTGTGCAGTCTAACCCTGAAGGAGCACTTCCTGCGTGGGGTCTCGTGCGAATGGGACCTGGTGTCAATATTCAGTTCGGCCTCATGTGAAGCAGCTCTCAGGGGTCCATTTAATTTCTGATATTCATATTCTTTTAGACCGAGAACCAAAGGCTGTTGGAGCCCTCAGGTGGGCTCATGGTTTACTGTCATGAGTTTGTTAGTTTGAAAATAAAGAAAAACACACAGTAACACACAACAAAAGTGATTCAGAGCCAGTAGAAGTTTGCTTTTGTATTTTCAGTATTTAGTAATTTTATTATATTGTTCCTGAAATGCAAAGTCATTAACAGTTTTTACTCTTTGTGCCCCCTGACGGCTACATCCAGTTGGTCTCAATCTTTGGATTTTCTGTCTTTGTTGCTCCCCCAGCGGCTCAGCAGCTGGAGTTCCTGGAGGGCAGGAAGAAGCAGTACATGAAGGCCGCTCTGCAGGCAAAGCAGAAGAAGGACCTGGAGCAGGCCAAGGTGTTCCTCCGCACCGCCAAGGGCTTCGACCCCATGATCGAGGCAGCACGCAGCGGCAGAACTGTGGACATCAGCACGGTGAGCAGGCAGGACAGGCTTTAAACTGACAGCCAAGTAAATCCTTTGTATGATTCACATAAAGGCAGCAAGAAAGCGATTGGATGAGAGCGAGATTGCCTGATTTTATTTCAGTCGCTAAAAAATTCTTTAAAAGTCGCCCGGTTGGAACAATAAAAAAAGAACATTTTAAGCACGACGCCACCGAGGACGACGAGTCCCGCCGTGGCTGACCCTCTCTGTGCCGCAACCGCAGGTGCCGTCGCCCCCTGGTGACGAAGAAGACGACTTCATCCTGGTTCATCACAGGGACGTGCAGATCTCAGAGAAAGCAGAGCAGGTTTACGCACAGCTGGCCAAGATCCTCAAAGAGCAGCACGAGGTAAAAGAGCAGCAGAAGGACCGAAAGACGGTTACAGATAGAAGTTATTCACCAGGACATTTCTTTGGAGTTCCGAGAAAGTGTTATTGCTCCTTAATCTTAACTTTTAGCGCTTTGCAACGTTTTCCAAGATAAAAATGTTGCTTTCAGAGTGTGAAGCGTGCTCACATCTCTGATCAATTCAATTCAGTTTATTTATACAGTGCCAATCCATAACAAAAGTTTTCTCATGACACTTTCCAATTAGAGCAGGTCTAGACCAAACTCTTTAATTAAATTGTAATATAGAGAACCCAACATTCCCCCTTGAGTAAACACTTGGCGACGGTGGCGAAGTTCCCAAATAAATTGTTAGGGCCAAACACCAAACAAAGCGCAGCCTGGCCTGGCGTAGGCTGTCCTTGTCTGGCTGTGATCTTAATTCTTGAGATGTCTGAGATTTTTTTCCTCCTTGCAGAAATGCATGACTCACTCCAAGCAGTTCACACACCTGGGGAACGTCAGTGAAACAACAAAGTAAGCAGTAAGCACAGAAACTATAACCTCCTCATTCATTTCATTAGCAATACATTTGGATTTGATCAAGTTGTTCCTTTATCACTTCATTAAAAGTGATGTTAACGTGTTGTCTCTTTGTGTCTGCAGTCAGTTAAAGACTTAAAGCTTTATTTAAACCTGATTAATGACTGTTATTCTCTGTACCTCCTTGTGTGTGTGTGTGTGTGTGTGTGTACGCGCGCTGCAGGTTTGAGAAGATGGCGGAGGGCTGTAAGAAGAGCCTGGAGGTCCTGAAGCTGGCTCAGTCGAGAGGTCTGCCTCCTCCCAAACATCACTTTGAGGAGAGGTCGTTTCACACTGTCAGGTGGGCGCGTTTGCTTTCCAGGTCATATCACACAAGTTCACGTTCAAGTTCAAGAACGTTTTCTGAAGAGTTTTTATCTGTTGAATGTTTGATGACGATGCATCTGCACAGCTTAATGCAGTCCAGCACAGCAGACCTGTGTAACCTCAGAAACGTGAGGGCTCACTGAAGACTCACTTCCTGTTTCTGAGCATATTGAAGCCAGCAGATAAAATAAAGCGAAGACATGAATTATTTTGACTGTGTCCACTGTTGTGTTGTTTAGACATGGACAAGCCACAGCCCTCAGTAACCGAGTCAGGAAGTGAACACCATTTGATTCCGCTGCCGCAGCTTGTAGTGGGTCATCCTTTGTTTTAGAGAATCTTTGGAAATGCGAACATCACGTTCACCTTTCCTCCTTTCCCTTTCCTTTCAGGATATTCCCCGAGCTGAGCAGCACCGACATGGTCGTCGTTATCGTCAAAGGGATGAATCTTCCTGCTCCTAGTGGTAAGAACAGTAATCTTCACCCACATGCTGTCTGCGAGTACTAGAAAAAGTCTTCAGGAAAAACTGAAAAGTGGTGTTTTTAACCTTCTGTAGGAATCCAAGCCAACGATCTGGACGCCTACGTCAAGTTTGACTTCCCCTACCCGAGCGCGGTAAGACACTTCAGCTCATTTTAATCTGCTGAGAGGATTCATCCAGCTGACTCTTCCTTCTGAAAGTGTTTCTTGTTTCTGTTTTGCTGCCGCCAGGAGCAGCCGCAGAAACACAAAACGGCCGTCATCAAGAACACTAACTGCCCAGGTGAGACGTGAACGTCGCCGTGCAGCCGTTCGTGTATCAGCAGCGAACAGATGTTTTTATTTTCAGAATATTGGACTAAACAGAAAAGATCATTCAGTATTGTAGAATTTTGTCAAGCAAGTGCTGAAGTTATCTGCTGTCGTTTCTTCAGTTTGTCTAAAACATAGTGTCAAACAAAGTTTCAAATTTCCCCGAAATGTGAACACAAAACTCTTCATGAACCAGATGCTACAAGCCGGTTATCAAATTATTATCAAATTATCAAATTATTTATAAATTGTAGATATTTAAATTTTAAATCTTCATTATTATTTTACTATTTGCTTTTGCGATATTTTCTGGGATGACACAATGATGAGTGATATTTCAAAATAATGCAAATGAACCAATGCAAAGATGTTTCCTGTTGTAAGAGTAGCTTATAATGAGCATCAAAATCAGAAACCGGTTTATTGAGCAGTTCATTTTCATTTGTGTTGGATGAAAAAGAATGTTTATGGTGTGTTTGTTCCTTCATGTATTTGACATGTAAAGTCTCAGAAGGCCGCATCTCCTCACCTGCGATTTCTTCTCACCAGAATATAACCAGAGCTTCACGCTGTCAATCAACCGTAACCACCGCGGCTTCAGGCGGGTGGTGGCGTCTAAAGGCATCAAACTGGAGCTGCTGCACAAAGGGTGAGTGGCAGACAGACAGACAGACAGACGGACAGACAGGCAGGCGGACGGATGGACAGACAGGCAGGCAGGCGGACAGACGGGCTGGCAGGCAGAGCAGCTTCCTGAACTCAGACCAGATCAGTTAATGTGATGCTGTCGGCTTTCGGTTCAAATCTCAGAAGCCGAAGCTCCTTTAAATGCATCAAGGAGAAGCAGGGAAAATTAATAATAACGTTGTAATGATAATCACAGCATCATCACTCAACTCAAAGCAAATTGATAAATAAATGTGGAATTGATCAAACTTGAATATTAAAAAAAAAAAAAAAAAAACTGAGGTGAGAGACATTTTTATTTTTGAGCAGCCAGTATTCTCAGAGTCAGTAATTTCGAGGAACTGACTGGAGATCGGCCTGCGGCGTCTCGTCTACGCTCAGCTTCATGTACAAAATGATCAGCCAAGTATCTCTGCGTGTCGCCTCACAGCGGTTTCTTGCGGAGCGACAAGCCGATCGGGACGGCCCTCCTGAAGCTGGACAAACTGGAGACACGGAGCGAAATCAGGGAGATCGTAGAGGTGAGCCACCGTCCACGGGGGGACAGAAGCGTCGCCTCGGATGTTCAGTGACACCTTGTGCGTCTGTAAATGTCTCCGGGTTTGATCCTCGTGTCTCTCGGTTCAGGTGATGGACGGTCGTAAGCCCACGGGAGGTCGCGTTGAAGCGAAGGTCCGTCTGCGGGAGCCTCTGAGCGGACAGGACATGCAGACGAGCACTGAGCGCTGGCTGGTGATCGACCAATCGCAGGTAATGCAGAACATACAGCGTCAATATCTTAGCAGCATCATGAACTCAAAAGATTGTGTAAAACTCTCTTCTCTCTTCGCAAGGTTCTCCTTTAGATACGGCTGCAAGCTGAAGGATGATTCACAGAATAAGGGTAATTTTCTTCCTCTTTTTGGATTGAATTGAATGCAAACAGATGTGAGAGTGACTTAAGTCTCTCTTGATCTTTAAAAAAAATTGGGTGTTTAAGGATACGTTTGATTCACTGGACTCTTCACTGGTCTTTGTCTTGCAGATTAAAGGCACTCAGTCAAAATTACTCAGAGGAGGAGGAGGAGGAGGAGGAGGGAGGGTTATTCAAAACTGGACTCAGACCCGCACGGGTTTTTGAGTTGTTGGAACTTTTGCACATTTGCGAGACACACAAGAGCTCCCTTTCATACTGCAGTCCACCAGGAGGAGACACTGAGCTGGTTTGCGGTAGGTCAGCTGGTCTCGATCTGAAGACACCAGCTGATGGAATATTTATCATGAATCCCACAGATCGTTTGCCGGGTGAATGCGTCGGACAGGCAGGGTGAAGGCTCCTTGTGAGATTTAAATCACAGATGATCACAGAAAGTCCCCTGCTGCATCACTCAGTCTCCTGGAGGACGGCAGGAAGCGTCTCCTCTGCTGACGTTGAAAGGTCTTGGTGTCGAGCTAACCTGATCCTGCTGCCCAACGTGACTCTAGTTAATATATATATCAAGGAATGTGTACATGTTCCTCATATTACACAGCTCTGGTATCTAGAACTGCACCTATGCACTAATACCAAAGTAATCACTGTTGCTGTAAAATCCTGCATATTTGAAGTAGCCTCCATCTACCAATCCCTGTTCCGATTACACGAGAGGACACAGGCTGGTTTTTATCTTCCCCCCCTCACAATTCATCAGGTTTTGAGATTGCAGGCAGATGCAGCATCCTCTCAGATGTTATACAGGAGAAAGCCAAGAAATTATACAACACAAGGCACTATGATATGATTATTGTGAAGACCACGCTCCCTTTTTGGCACCTTTGACTTTAATATGTGCTCTAACTGGGGTCACTTACCTGCACCTCTCACTTACCTGTGGCTTCAGGCGGGTTAGGTTTATATTTGTCCTGTTTACACTCAATAGCACAGAATCACAACTGATGTTTAAGTTGCAGTCTAAAAAGCTAAATATTACTTTTATAAGGCAAAAATGAATGATTGCACAGATTGGAAAGTAGCTTAAAAAGTCACCTTTAGGTAAACATTGGATGACTAAACTTTAATGGCATCCTATAGAGATTTTAGAAACGGTGTGGAAATCTGTGTCATTTGCTTTTTGCAGAGTTTGATTGTGAGAAGATCGACGCTGCTCTCATGTCTGCGTGTTAAATGTGAAGCTAAAGCCAGGACACCATTAGCTTAGCTTAGCATAATTACAAGAAGCAGAGGGAAACTGATAGCTTCAAGATTACACCTTCCATACAGCTGTTACAGCTGTAGAGGTGTTGGCAGGCATGTTATTGTAAACAGAGTCTTGCTAGCTTCCAGTCGTCATGCTAAGCTAAGCTAAGCTAAGCTAATTGCCTCCTGCTCAGCATTTAACACACAAACAAGAGTGGTAGCGATCCTCTCGTCGAACGCTCGACAAGAACGTGAGTAAGTATATTTCCCCAAAAGTCGAATAAATGTGTCTACTATATAAAACTATGCATCAGATCCCTCATGCAGCATTTAAAATTCTTCATTCCTTTTTTAAAAGGCCAGTTCACCTAAATGCTAGAAAATTTATATTCTCGTATCCACTGCCACAAACACCCATGTAAGCTGAATTTGTGTGAAGTCCTTAACAACAATACTGAGATTTTTAAGTTAATTTCTGACGTTGGAAAGGACGATAATGAACTTCCAATCCTGACTCTAAAGGCAACATGGACAGGAAGTACTTTAAGTGCCTAGAAAACAAATGAAAATTTGAAAATCTACTGTGCAAGACAAAAGCTCCAGAGCAGCGACGAGATAGACCTCACAGTGAGTGTGTTTGGTCAGTTAACAGCAAATGTTTGTAAACAACATTCAGTGAGGTAGTTTTATTTAATTAAAAAAAAATTGGTCCCATTGTAAGTGAACAGTTGGTTTTAGTGATAAAGACTCGCTGCTGTTCAAGTAGAAGAAAAACAAACATGGTAGTATTTTGAGTGAACTGACCCTTTAAGGGTTAAACTGCAGCATTGTAATACATGCTACACAAGGAGCCATAGCAAACAGCGTTACCTCAACGTTGTCTGCAACATTATAGTTGTTATTTAGTTGCCAAATGTTGCTGAGGTCACAACATTTCTCTTTTGTGTTGGCAGTTTTTAACATCTTCAATCAGAGAAATGGACATTCTGTTAAAACACGTTGATCACCTGCTTGTTTACAAAGATGAACGATGTCACTTGTTTATATTTACAAAATGCCACACAAACAACGGAATCAAGGCCATATCTTGTTTTTAATTGTGGACTGAATTTGCTGACCCTGCTTAAAAATATACCAATTAAAAAAAAGATACTGTTTTAATGACGCATTGTCATGTGCTTTTTCTTTATTTCAGAAGAAAAAAAAAATGTGATTTAGGAATGAAACCAGGAGACAAAAAATAAGCTCTCATTTTAGTTTTCTATAAGTTTTTATTTTACATATACTACAGGTTTTTTGTGTTTTGTTTTTTTTAATGAAGACATTTTCTTGACATTTGTAGTGTAAAGAAAAAAAGATGTACAGGGTTTTTTGGCTTTTCAAATATTTTTTGACTGATGTTAATTTAAAAAAAAATATTTAACAAAAACCAGTCAATGACCAAACTGAAAAAGTGTAGTAGTTATTTTTGTTTTTAAGTTTCATCTACAAACAAGAAGATATACGCTAACTGTTAAAATGCAGAGTTGATTTGCTCTCTTCACCATTTCAAGCTTGTCTCTGTTTGCATGCAGTGTAATAGTTTGGACAGGAACGAACGTCTTACAACTAAATACAAAAAAAAATAAAATAAAATAAAAAAAATGCTACCTTTTCAGTCAAACAAATTGCACCTTTTTAATGTTTTGGATTTAGGACATATTGCACACATTGGATAATGTCAAAATAAAACAGAACAGAAAACAGAAGGTCAGAAAAGTAAACCCTCACGTCTCCTCTTCATTATGCTAAGTTATAAAAACAGAACTGCTGCCGGCGGCTGATGAACGTCGCACAGTGATTGAGGTACACCGACTCTGGCGTGATCACAGTAAGAAACCAGGAAGTGGTGACCTTCGACCTCTCGTTCAGTCTCTGCTGAACTTTTTTTTTTTATTCTTTTAAATCGGCTTCGCTAACGTTGCTTTGCTACAGTAGCTCCTAAAATACTTCAAATTGAGTAACGAACGAATGAACAAACAGCTACAGGTCTAATTTAAACTCAAAGCGTTGGCTCTTCCGCAGATTTTCATGTGATTGTCTGATTCTCACTTGTGATGACGAGATTGTTTTTCTCCGAAATGCTTCGACAAAACCTCTCGTGCTTTATCGGCAGTACTTTTTGTGTAGCCCCTTCTGGTTTTATATTAGCATGATTAAAGATGGACAAATTGCCATAATGCAGAGTGATTACTGTACAGAGCTTTTTGACATGACAAGGTGATGTTTTTTTTGTTTGTTTTTTGGTGATAAGTCTAACCAGAAACAAAAGAAAAAAAAAAATCACACTTTGCAGGTTTGAACAGAAACAGGAGGAATACATTCTTACATTATTTTCTCCAGGTCCACGTTGCTGAAGGAGAGCACAGTCCAGAGGGAGGGGCTGCAGCCGTCCGTCTGCACAGACACCAAGTCAGTTGAGGCCTTTGAAGACAACATGTCAGCCATCTGCGGGGTTCCCACGTGGGTCCGCAGCGGTCTGGGGCAGGGTGCTCGTGATTTGAGGGCTTTTGCAGGAAATGTGAGATGAAATACATTCAGGTCAGTCAAACTCTTTGCTTCTGCAGGAACCCCTGATCTTTGCAAAACACCGAACGTCTCTCGTCTGCCACCTCGACGCTCACTTTAACTCTCCTGTAAATGGCTTAGAATCCAGTGCACGGCTTCTGCAATTCAATAGAGTTCATATATATTTATTTATATATATATATATATGTCTTTACATCTTCAACATGTATTCTCTTTGTATGATTAAAAAGACCAAAATAACTCGAGTGGCTTCTCCAGCCACTGCTGGACAAACAAGCGCTGATAACGTTGAAGATGGACGATGAGACTGAAACTGATTTCCCTCTTTTGTGTTTTTAAGCTTTATGTACAGACCGTTTGAGTTTATCAATAAAGCATCTGAACCTTTTTTGTTTGTTTTTTTTAAATCTGCTGTCTTCCGCAGGATGAAAGGACTTTCAGAGTTGACGTGTAATCGTATTTCACAGAGCGGCAGTCAGAGGAGTCCGTGACGGTCACTTCAGTAACGCTGTCTTTAACTGGGATCTCTGGAGGCTACACAGGCAGAGCTATCATGGAGAAGTCGTCGTCACGCCTACAAAAATATGTACATCAGGTCAGCGGATTTGTCCATGAAGTAAAGCATCTGGTGATCGATGAGTAAAGCTTAAGAGGTGAAGCTGAATTATTATTTTTCTTGTTGCTTTGTGAGTCGCTGCTGCAGGCACTGAGCACCACGGTGCAAAAAAACAAACAAACAAACAAAACAAAAATCACCACACAGATGCACCTTCCACCTCGCCGTCTCACGATCTGAAGCTTTCCTCAGAGGAAGAGTCCAGACGTCTCCGCGGTGGATACGAGCCTCCCTCGTTTACGAGCGTCCGTGCTACACAGATAACACTCAGGGTTCAGTGCTTCAGGACCCCCGGCTGCCACGGCGACGTGGGGGTGACGGGAGCTGCGCACAGCACCTACAAGAAGTGTTCACCCTCCTGGGAAGTGCTCATGTTAAACGGCTTCGTGACTCTGGTGTCAAGATGAAATGCTTTCATTAACAGGCTCTTTACAGCGGACGTTTGACACCGAAAAAGACCTTTAATGTCAAAGTGGAAACGGATCTCTACAAACAAATTTCTAACCTTCTTCTTTTGCTGAAGTGCTCGAGCTCCAAGCAGACTCCCGGGATCCGGGGCCAGACGTCTAAATTCATCTATTGCACAAAGCGGTTCAGTTCTCAGCTGTGCTCCTCTAACTAGGACTAATTTGCCATGAATTCTGGGTAAATTAAAACGTTCTGGTGTCAGGATAGTTTCTTTGGGCAAAAGAAAACAACCGACGACGTCCTTGTGCTCTTCATTTTCTAGGGATGTAAAAACAGCGGTGATTTATCTGCGTCCTGTTTAAATACTTGTGCAAACGTGTATTTTTTTATGTTCATTAATTTATATCGTTTTGCAGAAATCTGTTGCAAGAATCTTTTCTGCTGATCCGTGTCAAAAAAGCCAAATCAAATCTGCTCTCATCCAGTGTTGTGAAACAGTAAAACATGAGCGCTCTGAAGGCGGGTGAGTACTTCTTATAGGGACAGTAAAACCACATCGGGGTCAGACCGTCTCTGATGTCTCTGGTGCTCATTTCCTGCTTGACGCACCTCGAACGAACACCAGGGATCGGAGCACCTCTCAGGACGCGTGGCAGGGGATCCTGACTTGAGTTTTGTACTCAGGCCCCAGACGGCCTCCCGAGCAGAACAGACGGTGTTCGGGATGCATAGGTTCCACTTGAGGAATGCTACCCCGCCTGGCACGGCACAGTTTTCGGACTCTTTTCGAAGTGCAAACGGTTGAAGGGAGATGACGGAGGGGACCAGGCTGTGAGATGAAAGTTCGGATGGAGGCTCCTAGGAGATGATCTCCAGGATGTAGAAGACCAGCTCCATGACCACCGGGCCCTCGCTCAGCTGACACGCCCCCCCGTGGATGACGGGGATCAGGGCGCTGTCCAGGTCGCTCAGGTACTGAGGCAGGAGGGGCTGGCCGTTACTTCCTGCCAGGTAACCCACCTGCAACAGTGGATACAGGAGTCAGACTACATCCTAATCAGTGAACAGGGAACATTTAGATTCAGTGGATTTGGTCTCCAAAATCCATTTCAGCACTTACTGACAATAATGCATAAAAACAGCCCCAAATCCCTCCAAGATGTTGTTTCTCTTGCATTTTGTACTTGTTTGTCTACAGTCCTGGACCTACCTGATCAGAGTCGAGCGTGACCCTCAGTCCGAGTTTGGCCATCCCGTCCTCCTTCAGCAGCTTCAGGTGCGGACACAGCGCCATGCAGAAAGCCCTCGCCACGTTCTCCGTCAGCCGGCTGTGGTCGGCCGGGTCGCTCAGGCCGTTGGGCTGATCTTCACTCTGAAGGAAAAACACCTGAGCGAATCACAGAAACACAAAAATCATTATTCTGCTTTTTAACACGCCAGAACACAGTATTCTGTACAGAACAGGTAGCACGTGACGTACTCGAAGAAGTCACCAGAGTATGAGTTTATCTGATAATAACAAAGCAGTGGAAGAAAAAGCACAAAGTGTCCTCATGGTGTCAAGTGAAGAGAAAAGCTCCTGACGTGGATATAAAAGATTCCCCTAAATCCTACACACTGGACCTTTAATGAGTTTTATTTTAGACAGATAACAAATGAATGAAACCGTAAAGTACTGCGTCGGTTCTGCAGAGGACAGCCACACTGTGTCCGCATCGGCTGTATCGTACCTCCGTCCAGCGGATGACTTTGCCGTTGGCTTTGAACTCTGAGCCGTGGAAGATCTTGACGCTGGTGATGGACTCCATCGACTTCCCGTCGATCGGACTGATGACACTGAATGAAAAAAACGGAGCTTAATGAAAGCAGAGGATTTAGAAACAAAACCTACCAGTGAACGTAAAGCAGAAGGAAAAGGAAAATGTTTTGTTCTGTGTTTGTTCTATGATCCTGTGCTGTTCTGTTCAGGGGAGGACAAAATTAGGACCAGAAGGAGAATGAAAGACAACAAGTGTTTAATGTGGACAGCTGATACATCAGCTAACAGCCATCAGATTAATGGATTTGGTGAACTGATGGTTTAAAACAGCGACTGTGCAGAGAAGATCCTGCTAATGAAGCGATGGAGTATCTGGCAGAAGGCCTCCATTATATTTAACAGTGAAACATCACATTTAAATTTGCAGATTTTATCAGACTGCTGTAAAATTGATTGCGTTGGTCCGTATCTCAAAGACACGTCAAACCACATCATTCCACCCTGCTAAGATTGTCCTCCAGAGGGCTTCCCCGAGCATGCATAATGAGTTTTTATGGCAAAGTAGTAAATGCAGCGGTTGGGAAGCCATCAGTTCAATTGTCCATGACATAAATGTATCTCCTCCTCCCCCCTCTCCTCCTCCTCCTCCACTTGTCTCACCCCTTGTTGAAGTTGTGGTCGTCCTCCGTCCACTGGATGTGGACGAGCTCCTGGTTCTCCTCCTGGTCGGCTTTACCACACGTGATGCTGAAGTCCTTCATGTCCCTCAGGGCTTGCCGTAGAGAGTCCATGGTCTCAGCTGTGATCTGGATCATTACGCCATCTAAGGGTGGGGAAGGGAAAGCGTGATTAGCGCTGTAGTATTGTAGTATTTATAATATATATGAGTTGTTCGAAAGAAAATCAATAATTTCGTTCATCATTTCAGGGGGAAAGTGTGCTGCTGCTGTCGGGGTCTGAGGTGTGCAGCTGGATGGACGTGAGCAGATGAAAAAATGTGTGTGTGAGTTTGTCTGTGTGTAACATTCAGTACTTTTGTTTCAGCATTTAGTCTGAACCAAATCTGAGAGCTTCTGCTGCATGTATTCTGAATTTGCTGCATTTCTCTTTTTCAAATTGTTTTAAGCACACTGTGAATTGTTTCCAGATATTTTACAAACTAAAACTGAAAGACAACAATAATTAAATAATCCTCATCCAGGCAGCAGGTGGAAATATGTTCTATCCCATTATATGCTATTTTATATCAGGACAAAGTCCATTTCCTAGAAAATCTAAAGACAAATGAATGAGATAAAATAAGCAGCTGGTTTGTTTTTGCAGGGTATTCCAGTGTATTAGACACAACAGCCTGATACGCACACAGGAATGTGAACATGCTACAGTTTGTAGGTTTGTGTGTTCACAGCTCCAACTGCACCCCCTGCTTTCAGCACTAATCGTGAATTCCTGCCAGCATGGTCTCATACTCTTGTGTGTGCATCGAGACGTGTGCGAGGAAGCTTCACACAAATTAACTCGACTATCGTTACAGCGTTTTTATAGCCAACGTGTAGCTTGTTGTCACAGTTCTCACCTTCCACGATGCTGGTCTTGGCTAAGAAGCCCGACGAGGCTTTCAAAGCACCACTGAACACAAAGAAGCAGGCGCCAGTTACTGTGGAAAACAGAAAGAGAAAGATGAAAAGATGAGTTCAGATTCACATATCCAGCGCGGACTGAAGGCAAATTATTTTTAGGCAAACAGACAAAGAGGAACAACAGCAGACAGACTGAGAGAGGATTTCTCATGACGAGAGGACGAACGCAAAGACAGGACAGAGCGGGAGATGCAGGAAGCTTTTCTGCGTCACCACCTTTGCGAGGCTGGTGATGGATGCTGATGGCCTGCGTCTGGTAGTTCCCGTCATCGTTCTGGACGCACACGAGGTGGGAGTCGGCCCGGTCGTTGAAACACGCCCCCATGGCCAGCACGTGTTCGTTGGACTTGTTCATGGCCTTCATCAGCTGCAAGGACAAATGATACGCATGTGTAATTAAGCTGCCCTTTGGGTGTGTGCGCTGAGGAAAATGGGCTTAGCGAGGACTGCCTGCTTAAGCCTAATTGCAGCGGGCTTGTGGGTAAAGTCCTCAAGTTAAACGGGAGGGCGCTGAGATGACAGATTGTGAAAAAAGACACTGACACGGGTGGATATCAATAGTTGAAAGATCTCACATATTAATTCCACCAAATCCCATGCGTCTGCGTCTCTTTGAAGCCACCCTTTGCAAATCAGGAATAAAACTGAAAATCTGGAGGGCTTTAACCACTTGCTGCGCTAAAGGCTCGCCTGCAAGCTGTTGAGAAACGGTCCCCACTTCACATTACTGGGTTCCCATCTGTTACCTCATCAGCAGCCAAACGCTACAACCAGCACCGCGGCTTTCGCTCTCAGCCAAATGGTGCTCTGAGCGTATCACTTCTTCTGGTCGGACATTCATTCACACCCTCGAGGCAGCAGCGTTTTAACAAGTCAGCAGCCCACGTCTGATGTTCAGCTGCAGGGACCCGCACGAACACAGAACGAACATGTGTGTGTGTGTGTGTGTGTGTGTGTTGATGTGCAGGCAGCCTCATACGAGCCTCCTCTGCTGATGTCATTAGTCTGCTGGAGGGATTCATTTTCTGAGACAAATGATGTGTGATTCTGGGAAACAAAAGCACAAATGTGTGACTGGTGAGACACAGCTGTGCTTCCTGTTCACCTACACTGTTTGAATGTCAGACAATTTGTAGTTTTAAGATGCTTTGACGCCTGACGAGGTTGGTTTGTCTCAAAGGAACTCTGGTTTGTTTGCCTGTAGGATCTTTTCAGGCGGGTTTGAAAGCTGTCAGTCAAACTGTGATGTGGACCAAACAACCGGACCTGAAAGGTGGATTTCACTCCGCTACCAGCCTGATGTGGTTCCTTTGTGATGTGAACGAAAAGCAGACCAACAACTGCAGTTTTTAGGACAACATCAGTATGATTTTTAGCATCTAAACGTTAACTGCCACAAGTCTCGATTCGAATGTTAACGCTCACGTTGCTCGCAGCTTTTAGGATACGTGAGGATTTCCTTCTTCTCTCTGTTTCGTATCATGTTATCATCAGTTTGATTGTGCTAGCTGGAATCTGGGAAACGTTATGGGTACAGTTAATCAGAAATACTCGTTGGCTGCAGTTAGCAGTAGGCAAATCACAGTACAGTAATTTATATCATGATATGGCTACAGTATATTATATTATAGTCGGTATTGTAATTTATGAACAGTAATACCCAATAGATGAAGGTACATCATTACATTACGTCTGCCCACGAGCTACAGGCGTGAGAGAGCGACCTCGCATCGACCCGCTGTGCGACGCTGGCACTCACCTCATTGTAACGGTTACTGGGGATCTTAATGCTCGTCTTCCTCACCTCCATGTCCACAACCAGACCTTTCACCACAGGTAACGTGTACTGGTAGTTGCGGAAGTCCTACGGCAGGGACGGAAAAACAAAGACATGAGGACAAGAGAAGTAAAGTGAGTCACACAGAAGAACTAATAGCCCAAAATGAAAACCAATCAAGGCACTTAGAGAAGGACACAAATGTACTTCTCTGAAAAACATTAACTTTGAAAGCAGATAACAGGAGCACTTACTGCGAGCAGGTTCATGATGGTGTGGCCCGTCTCTCCGAAGAGGGGCTTTCTGAAGCGGACGCTGAAGAGCGGACACGGATAAACTGCAAGACAAAATGTTTAGTCGTGGATAAATCAACAACAGAAATGTGTTGCTGCCGACATGTTCCCTGTAATTTTCAAGGCCACTTATTCTTTCATTCATTTCATTCAAGTGTGTCATTCACTTGTAACGTGAGTTTGGAGATCATGTTAACCTTTTGGGTTCAGCCTTGGGTATACGAAGTTACAGCAATGTGGTCACAGAGAAGGATATTTTGATTTACTTTTGCAGTCTTAATTGCAGTTTCAACATTTCTGCGTATTTGTTTTAATTATTTTTGATTAATTAATTTATTGATCAGTTGGTTCTGGGTCCATTGTTGCTTTGTAGGTAAGCCGTTTCCAGGTATCTTTTTCCTGTTTTTTATTAACTGCACAACTTGTGATTCCTGAGTTTTCTATCCTCTCATAAATTTAAATGAGCTGAACAAGAAACCACACACACACACACACACACACACACACACACACAGACAGAGTAAACTGTGCCTGCAGTTAGGAAGAGCGCTCCTAATCCACAAGTGAAAAATAAGGCTGCCTTTTTCTCCAGCAACCAAAGCTCCTTAGATGACTATTTTTAGCCTTATCTCAGCAAACAGCTGGAAAAAAGATCTCGCCACAAACTCTCATTAGCAATAATAAATAAAAATCTCAACCTCAATCTGCAGTTCAGTGGGAGTCCGTGTGCTGACGAGCTACTCAGCCTTCTGCCGGCCACTGCTTAAGGTAAGAGCTGAAAGCGTGGAGAAGTACACTGTTTGTGAGGTGGATTAATTTCACGGCGATGCTAACAATTTGTGTTTAAGAGCCTCGGCTGTGTGTGGCTTTGTTAATGTATTCTATCCGTGCTCGCTGGAAGCAGGCAAGAGGCTTAGCAGAGCCAGGCGGCGCTCCGTGCTGGCAGGTCTGGCTGCGAGAGAAGGGGAGCTTTGGCGGAGGAAGCTCTCCGATAAAACCCCTCGCAAGACTTCCTGGTTCACGTGGGAAGCTGTGAGAAACATCTGGGAGGAGGATGGTATGATGTCTACAGGCTTCTTCTGACAAATGACACGGCGAGCGCTCAAGATTGATCTTAAAACCAACGGAGGACACACACTCTTCATTCTCCCTTTTCCAAAAATTACATTTTGTGAGGTTAGAAAAAAAACCCACATCTGGCAGTTTACTAATTAGACCCAAATCTTAGGCTCCATCTTACTGGTCAACAGTATTATTGATACTCCTCAAAACAGGCTGTCTAACATCATTTGGCATTGGTACAGAGCCTCAAACATTTCCCTGCCACACACAGAGAGAAGGTGGGCCTCGATCAGGAGACAACCAATCAAAAGTGAATTTGCTGTCTGTGCTAAATACGTCTGATAAACTTCATGTGCACTTCTGACCAAATAAATGTTCCTTCTGGATGACCAAACTAAATGTGAACTTTTAAATAACATCATCACATTATACTTATTCCACTGTCACCACATTGTGTGAACCTCGGTAGTCCTGACTCACATCGGTACTCTGCGCCCAGCCGCAGCATGAGGCGGATGGGGAAGACTTTGGCCCAGGGCGTTTCCCACTTCTGTATCAGGATGCCGAAGAGGTAGGGCGGGTTGGGCAGCAGCAGGTCCTGCAGCGACTGGAAGGAGGGACTGATGTAGAGGAAGCCGCCGTGCTCCTTACTGCCCAGGAAGCTCTGCGTGAAGAATGAGTGACTCAGGTGGCTCAGCACGTTGCCTTTAGGAGATGAGGAAGAAGGGGAGGGGGGAGAGGTTAGTGATATGGGAGACGTGAGGAGGAGGAGGAGGAGGAGGAGGAGAGGGGAAGGCACAGCAGGGTAATGGGGGAGGGGGGATATAACAGGAGTTTGGGGGTACAAAAACAAGGGAATCACATGAAGGAAAGAGAGGAATAAAAATGAAGAGGAAGAAAATTAACATAAATAAAAAGCAAAATAGGAAAAACGAGGAACCAGAGTTCTCATGCTCTGAAAAGGGAGGCAGATATGAAAAGCAGAGGCTTTCAGCGTATTCCTGGGATTACTGTGTGGATAAAGAACCGTGCTTAGTCTGTAGCCTTAGTCTCTGTAGTCTCAGTCTTAGCCTGCTTGCCCTACAACCTCGTATTACCCACAAGGGGTTCATGTTACTAATTATCTGTGGGAGGAAACGCTGGATGTAGATGTCATATAATGCAATAACCCTTAATGGCACGACAAAGCTCAGCGGCTGGGTCTTGCTCAAGCCAGCACTTCTTCCCAAGACCAGACTGACGGCGAGATAATCAGGAAGGACGTGCACAATACGACTCCCTTCCACGAGCCTAAAACTGCTCCGGTGTGAATAGGAAAAAGCAAACGGCCTGAGGGGAGCAAGCCGTCAAAGTCACCCGGTATTAGCTGTTTTTGCTGTGCAGCATATGGAGTTAAAAATGCAAGACAAGCGATGGTGAAGTGTCACGCCTGGAGGGATGCGACCTGACAGCAGGACGCTAATGTTTGGACCATTTTTCATGAATAAGGCAGAGGCACAGTTGAGCGGCGGAGGACAGTAACCTGGTTTTCAAATAGAGGACAACTTGGTACACCTGTCGTCTCCACGGAACAAAAAGTAGAGCTGGAACATTTTCCTCTTACATTACACTGCATTACTTCAGTGTCAGCTCATTCTTAACTGGGCAGTACCTGACTCAGACAGGTGGACTCACCTGTGGGACTCAAGGCAGGACTAATAATGAGCTGCTACCCCCTCAAGAGGGGCTCAGGGTGGAGGTGAACTAATTTCAGTGTGTGCTTCCTGGTGGAGCTGTTGTTTGTGTTCTTACCACTGAGGGCCTCCTGGTAGAGCTGCACAAAGTGAGTGAAGATGTCTTTAGGGATGGTCTTCTCATCAGGTAGACACTGGAGCAGAATGACCACCTCTGCCTGGCCGACAGCGTGCATGCCTTTAGTCGTCACGTACCAGCACTTTCTGTTTACATCTGTGGGTTCAAAGAACGCAAAACTAGTCCATCACATCAAACACAGAGGAGACTGGAAACGTTTCGTGACGCCAGCACAAGATTAAATACGCTCAGAGAGAAAGTAAATGATGTCCTGTTCCTTCTTTTTAGCAGAAGTCTATAAATGTGTTTCTAAAGTATCATCTCCTCTAGCCAAAAGAGCATTAAATTAATTCAATAAATCACAAAACACTGTGAATGAACCCATCTTAAGCTGAGAAAATTCTTCTCATGTCAGATCAATCTTTAAAAGTGATTTTGAAAAACCCTAATAAAACGAGACAAGCCGAGACAATTCCTCGTTTTTTTAAATTTTCTTTCCTGCCAACTTGTTTTATCCCTGTGCACTGTTGCAGATTATGCAATAGGCATCAGAACCTTCTAATAAATGACTGAATTTATCTTAAAATATATTAATTCCCCACTTGTTCCCCTCGTATCACCGTGTGTCTCAGCTCACCGCCGTTCGCAACAGTGGCTCTTTCCCCCAGTGTTCGTATTGGCCTTGGAAAGAGTCACAAAAAAACATCTGCATGCATTCACAAAACGATGGCTGCGTTTGGGCTTGGCTGCCCAGAAATTCACAAGACGAAAGCTGAAACAAGCCAATCACAATTGTATACAGTACAAATACGTATTCTCCCATTTCCTTAAATCATGACAAAGTCAATAATTTAGAAGTAGAACTACACACTGATTTTGGCTACTCCAAAAGTTCCTGAAAATGCCCTTTAAATGGTAGAAAGGCCCTGACAGAGGAACTCACAGTTGACAAGCTTGACCATGGCGAGCAGGTTAGCGTTGAGCACGAAGACCAGGGGGTCTGGGCCTCCCTCCTCCAGCTGCTGCATGAGGACGATCTCTGATGGCCTCTCCTCTACTGCATAGTCTGAAGGTGGGGTCAGGGTGGAGCAGAAGGAGGAGAGGAGGGCGGAGTCAAGGTAAAGTTAGACAGATGGACAGGAGAGAGCCGAGGATGAGAGAGGTTTGGAGATGTCAGAGCGACGATCAGGGGGAGGAGGTGAGGATGATGAAGGAGTCACATGTGAGGCAAGAGAGGGAAATGATCAGACCAAGTTAACCCCACCAGAACCTCCCATCAAAATCATCAAGATGAACAAATCTTCTCCCCGAGTGGCGATAAGTGATCGAAACATGAGCCGTGACACAAAGCACATGAAAAACACACATTTGACAGGCACAAAGACGGCAGCTGTGGGAGCAATGAGGAGGCAGCAGAATGGTGAGGATGAGGGCAAGCACCTGTGAAGTGGCCTCCCGTACCTCCTTTGACTCCGGTGGAGATGAGGATGGGAGGGAGCCCGTCCTCCGGGATCAGGCTGAGGGAGCTGCCCACGGGGCTGCCCACAGGGGCAGCAGGGGTATGGACCGCCTGGGGGTGGAGGGTTAGACGTTATAACACACTGCTACAGCTTATAAAAAATGGGTGGCATGTCAACAGCGTTCTTTCAAATAATGTACGCACGATTCATTGGGCCAGAATTACCAGTTTGAAAGTACAAGAGTAACAAAAGACATCAACTGTTCTTGTGACTAGTAAATTGATTTTGATATGTAAAACTGATATTGCCTTTAAATCACTTTTATTTGATACCCTTTAAGGCGCCAAACCATGAAAACAGTCAGGGAAGCACAGCAGGACCCCCTCTGTATGTCAACCTGAGGAGCTTTTGGCAGTTAATTCAAATCCATGCATTGCTCAGCTCACGCCGACATGACTGTCACGGTGTTGCGCAAATGTGGTTTTATACTCCAAGTTCTGTCTGCATGGCACAATCAGGCCATATGAGATGAAGCCATTTAAACGCTTCAACAGTCACTCTGTTCAACAGGCCATGAATCATCCTGACGGCTGGCATTCGAGTCCAATGAGTGAACAGCAGGACCACAGAAACAATCACATTCAAATGTTTTCTTGTTGTGAGACAAACATTAACCTGTTTTACTTGAAGCATTTCAGTCTACTTGGAATTCGTATTTCTAATCTGGTTAAGACAACCAGGAATGTTTCCTTTGAACTCTGTTTACTGCCTGTTCATTGCAGTCAGTGCAGCCAGTAAACCACCAGAAACAACAGAAAGACTTCTTTGTGCCTTCCTTCAGCAATCTGCGGGGTAGCTAATATGTCCGCACAAGCTAAACTAATAGCATTAACTGTGGTGGAATGTTTTTCGTGCCTAGCCTACCTCTGAGGAGTCAGAAGTGGAGGATTTGTTTGAATACGTGGAGATGGCCTGTGACTGGGAGGGGGCCGGGCTGGAGGTCGGGGGTTTGGGAGACTCTGCTGCATCTCCGTTCGGTAAGACCCCATCAGCAAACCACACCCTCCTCTGCTCCCGAGACAGGGACCCTAAAGGTGATAAACCCACACAAAAGCACATTTTACCCTAATATCTTGACCATACAGGCACAGTGAACAACCACAAGCTCACATAAATAAAACCACATGCAGCCTTTAACAACAACAAAGCGTTTGAATCAGTGGGGACAGAATGTAAAAGGTTAAAAATAGTGTTGTAAGAGCATTTTTGTTCTTGGTGTAGACTGTACCCTCGTTTCCAGGCTGTTTCAGGACTCCCACGGGCACCATGACGGTAGGAGGAGGGGAGCTGAACACCCCAGAGGCCCGGGCCTGCTGCAGAGGGGGGATGGTGGAGCAGTACTCCGCCGGGTTGTTTGGGTTCGGACTCTGGTTGCATGCAGCGGCCAGCGTCTCCCATGATTGAACTGACAGGAACAGACGACATCCTTAGTGGAATTCAAAAAACTACACAGATACGAGAAAATGTCATACCCTACATGAAAACAAGTGCTCTATTGCTTTTTAGATCCAATATGTGTAGATCTAATAAGCAAATGTATATCCGTCTAAGATTGAATTTATTCACAGCAGGTATTTTTGAGTTGTGGTCCAGCAACATTTAAGTCATTAAGAACTAACGTCCTGCCTGCTGTGAAGCTCACCAGTCAACAGAGCAGAATGACAGGTGACACAGACGCGAGCCTCCTTCCTGTCCATGTACGTGAGCTTGCACTTAAGGCTGCAGCACGTCGCACAGAACACCTAAACAAACAAACAAAAAAATACACAGCCACATAGAAAAAGAAAAGTGAGATTATTTGTACCAGTTTCCTACAAAGAATAAATGCAGTGGATGGAAAACATTTCTCCAAACCATCTCAGTTTAACTGTGAAGATTTGAAAAATTAGCTGTGATTACGCATGCAGGAAATGTACCGTTTTATGGGTATTGATTTCCTGTACTTTGCCAGCACATCAACGAGCTGCAGCTGTGTACAGGGCACTTTGCTTTCCAATTAGCACCTCCTTACACATCATTATCCACTAACATGTATTTAGTAGAATATTAGACAGAGAGCTGAGAATCCTTTTAATTTCAGAGCCTCACTGAAACTGGTTTGTGGCTCCACCGGTCTGGTGGTGGCTGCACTGAGGATCCCGCTGTTGTTGTTTGCGGCCCCACAGCGTTGGTCTCAGTAATACTGCAGTGCCAGCTCCTCCCCGCTCAAGTGGCAGAGAGTGTGTTTGTTTACCACCATGGGAAATGAAGTAGCAGTCCGGCGATTTTCCAGTGCAGTGTCAGCGACCGCATCTTCACTTTCAAGCACTGAGAGGACACCTCGCTGCATGTGTGGGCGGCCGTAATGCTAGAAAGCTACCTGCACACCCACTGAGTTTATCTGGAAAGAGAAGCCTAAAAAAGGAACTCATCTATCAAAGCCCTTCGTGTAATTTACCTCCTTATTCTGCAGAGTCTGGCAAAGCTCTTTTAAGTCAAATTTAAATAATGGAATATTACTCTATTATGCGTTCTACAAGTTGCAATGTTGCTTTTCTCCTATTATGCATGATTTTTGAACTTTTTGAAGAAGAAGCTGATGGGGAAAAGCCACAATAACAGCACACCAACGGCAATGATGTTCTTCCATCATGAGTTCTTCAGTGCTATGCACCTTACTCTAGATACCATACATCCCACGGATTCCCTGAATTCTAGTTCATCAGTCAATACAGGCCACTGTAAGGGGGAGAAATGTGTCCTTTCTTTTTTCTGACTGATTCCTCCCTGGATGATGATGAGCTGTAAAAACGAGTCTCTTTAATTATAAAAGGCTGACCCCAAAAATTAACCTTGTCTGTTGATGTTCTAGACAGCAACAGCACATTGCCTAATTTTGGTACATTGTTATGACCCAGAAATGCCAGGTACATTGCTATAAACAGGGATTTTAGGCATATGTCACAATGTGGTTTAGCTTAGAATTTCCCTGAAAAGTAGCTCTAGCACAGCACTGACCTTGCCGCAGGCCCTGCAGTGGTGCCTCCTCTTGGTGAAGGTGAACTTGACATCACATTTCATGCAGACAGGAGCCTGGGAGTCAGGCACCCACACAGGGGCAACCTCTCCCAGGGAGCTGGCAGGCTTCCTGCACAGAGTGCCCTGTTGGCCGGCCTGGAGGTCATTGTCTGGACTCTCCGAGGGCACCGGGAGAGGAGAGTGGATGACACCATTGTCTCCGTTCACCCCAACTGCACTCTGATCAGTCCCACTGAGCGTAGTTTCGGATGGAGTGCCCCTTCCTCGCTGGCTCTCCTGGTTTTTGTTCTTGGTGACGGCAGCTGGGCCGAGCTGATTTTGGACCTGGTCTGAGAGCGGCTGTGGAATCTGGAGCTTGAGGCTGACCGGCTGCTTTGGGCGCGCCCCTCCATAAGGAACGCTGACCGGCTGCAGCCGATTGTTGTTGAGTTTTGGTTGGATGCTGCCTGACCCCACTGCTCCTCCATCACCGTTCTCCTGTTTACTTTCCTCCATCTCCTTCTCTTCAGTCACCGAGTCCTCTTTAGAGGGGACAGGAGAGGGAGAAAAACCCTCCTCCTTCTCTTCTGTCTCCTTAAGCTTGGAAGGACTACTGCTCTCCTGCTCCAAACCATTGGGGAGGCTTGTTATTCTGAGGAGTTGTTCTAACTGACCCTCTGCACCACATCTCTTCTCCGTCTCCTCCATTTCCACCCTGTCAGGAGGAGATGCATCATTCTCCTCCACCTCACAACTAGTCTGAATGTCTCTACCCCCATTCAGGAGACTTCCTATCTGCTCCTCCTTTACATGTGCAGTTTGTTCTTCTTGTCCACTGTCCTGTAAAACAGCTGTAACGACCTCCTCTTTGACACTTTCCCCATTTTGTGTTGTTGGCTCCACATTCGGATGAATTTTCGGAGACAGAGGTTTTTCCTGTCCTAATCCGACCTCAAAGGTAAAGTGAGTGTGACTGAGAGCAGAGCCTTCTCCTCCAGCTAAAGTGGGGGCTCTCTCTTCCTGGAGAGGTCTAGCCTCCTGGTCAGAAGCAAGAGGCTGATTATCTGGAGGAGAACTTATGTCCTTGCTGGGCTCATCCAGCTGTGTGCTAGCAGGGCTGGCGAGGCAGCCGTTCTCCACTGGAGTACAGGCCGTCACAGGGGGCGGCGAGAGGTCGTCTGTGCCCACCAGTTTGCCGATATTGGGCTGGGGGAGCGGTGGGCTGTGGACATCTGCCGGCCTCTCCTCTGCCCAGGATGGAGGTTCGGGACCAGGATGTCTTTTAGGGTCGGCCCCTGGGGAGGCGCTGGAAGAGGAGTCGGGGAGAGTCTTGAAGGGCAGAGGACTCTCCCGGGGGCTGAGGTCTGTGTGGGCCAGGGCGGGATTCAGAGAAAGCAGGTGGGCTGGCGGGGCCAGGATCTGGGTCCACTTGGTATCTGAGAGAATGGGACTGTCTGTCTCATCTGGAAGAAAAACAAGAGAGGAAAACTTAAGACTATGGATCTTACTTTGTCTTATTGGTCATTAACACTTCGTCTTTACATGAAGAATTATCAGTTGCTGCATTTTGCATGTAATTTAGAAATGCATATCTTGCATAAATCACCCTCATTTTTTAGTTAGCTTGCAGGATTTGTGTCAAGTTGGCGATACGAAACCGAATAAGAAGAAGTGGCTACCAGCAAAGAGATTATGAACCTTCAACAGAATGACAGGAAGCCTCAAATGAACCGCCACAGAGAACTGATACAAAGATACACACTCCCAGGTGATCGAAAGGGCTAAAAATGGCAGAAACAAACCAGGGGACAAATCGAGAAATGAGGTTGGCATGGAGAGGCAAATTAGTGTGTGGATGGACTGGGAAATTCTGAGAAAGTGGGCCAAACAGCTCAGTCACTCCTGGGAGCCATCAGTCAAGCTGACACATGAATGCTGTGTAATATGAACGGAAATTCTTATTCCTAGTATTTGTTCAAAACGATTTTCTCACACAGCCATGTCAGCTACTGTATAGTGCTCTCCTCCCTCCAGCGGAATTCATGCTAAGCGTTTTTAGTATGTGCTGTACCAGGTTCAAGCACACACACAAAGTTAATCTGCCAAGCTGAATCTCTGGCAGTGAACACAGAGATAATCACTCACAGCCAAAACATACCCTGAGCTCACGGCGCCATCAGAATGTGCAGTGAGTGGAGGACTGGCTGATTTTTCTGGGCGGGTAGGGGGGTCATCTGACTTCAATTCAGAAAAGAGTTGTCTTTCCTCTATCATCTGCTGATAATGCAGTGTTTACCTCAGACTCACCATAAATAAATCCAGCAGAATCACTTCCTAAAAAAGGCCCTTAACACAATTTCTTAATGCGCACAGTAAAAAAGACAAACCACATGTCTTGCACCAATAACACGGTTTCACTCAAAGCCCTAAGGAAATGGATAATCCAATTAGTTCTATTCCCTCTCTGCACGCCCTCAATCACCACCTGTGAATGTTACTCGAACTCACTGGGCGGTGGCCGATTGTCTGACACCTTGATGATTTACTCATGGGTTACATAAGGGCATCCAAGCCGCAGTTCCTCTGAAACTTCAACCCAGGGCTACACCTCATCTTATCTGTCTTTTCTCGAACACAGTGACTCACTGTTTGTCCCTGACTCGTGTCTCTTCACGCAGCAGCTCACCTTCGTTCTGCTCAAACTCGTCCAGCACCTTGTCCAGGTTGAAGGCCTCGGCCTGGAAGTAATTCTCCATGAGTCAGGAAGCTCCACCCTGCCGACAGCCGAGTGAACCTAGAAGCAGGAAGAGTGTGTCCTCAATCCCAGATCCGTTCACATTTCCATACTGTATGCAGATGTCCCTCACGGCCTGAATCATATCTCCTTTCTCATATCGTTTGTCCTCTACTTGTTTTAATACAATTCATTTAAGTAGAAAGATCCCCATGAACTCTATTGACCTTAATCCTCACCCCCTCCAATGTAGTCCTCTCTTTTGTGTCACCCTAGGGTCACTTAGATAATGAATGTGAAGAATGGGTATGGTTAAGTGTATGAGTTTGATTAGGAAGGTTACAGAATGAATTATAAGACCTGGAATACAGTAACAAGGTGACATCCAGGATATGAATTTCTTACATCCTTACAGGGACTTTCTTAGTCTTCTCCTGAAGGCAGAAATGTAAAACTTAGAAAAGGTTTTACAGACAAACTATCTGTCAAATGCCTGTAGATGATGCACCCACCAAAATGATGGTGCATGATCAAATGGCCAAGGTTTGGGTCAGAGAAATGGTACGGTAAGGACTTTGTAGCAATCAGGACCTGTCCTGCTATCACATTCTCTGGAGGTTAGTTCGAATGACAAAATGTAAAATGCAAATGTTCCTTCGTGGGTAAGACTTGATGTGATGATTTTATTTTGTTGTGACAGTACATACTCTTCAGATTTTCTTCCTCCTGCATTGACAGCTGATGACAGCTGTCAAAGCGAAACTCCTGCATTTAGCCTTGAAATGATGCTCGTCCCTCCGTCAGTCCTCACCTGCACAGAGGTCCTCCTCGGCAGTCCCAGGCGGTGTGTTTTTTTTTCCTCAGCGGGTTTCCCTCTCAGTTCTCACTTCACCCAGTCTGGCAAGCGCCCAGCGCCCACACCTTAGACAGGGAGGGAAAAACCATTCAGTAAAGAGCTGCTTCTCAACCTGCGCAGCAAAACATGCGGCTGGTTTCAATATGAAATGACACAATAACTGATGATTTCCTACATGCTGTTTACATTATATGGCCTTTAGATACCAGAAAAGTAAAGTTAAGTTTAAGGCCTTTTTAGACTTTTTTTTTCCCCAAACAAAAATGCCAAACATTTACTGATTTCCAGCTTCAAATGTGACCATTAGATGCTTTTATATATTTTGTCATACGATAGTAAAGTTAACATCTTTGGGTTTTAGGCTGTTGGTTGGATAAAACAAGCAATTGAAAGACTTCAAGCATATGATACACAGGATGTTAAAATAAAGAAATAATAATAAAGTTAAGGTCTCCACCATCACACTGATGAATCAGAACAAAATCCTAGATAAGCGTGGTAAACTGGCTCTCAACTGATACCTAACACAGTGCATGTACACTGTGGTACGTCCTGCACATCATCATACTGGGCAACAGTCCATCCAAGCACGACAAGGTAATCAGAGGGATGAATGGGAAAACAGTTGAAGCCTGAATCACCGCACAGAAAACCTACCCAGTCTGTCCTTGCTGATGAGAAGACCTTGGAGTGAGGATGTGATGGTGTGTGTGTGTGTATGTGTGTGTGGCGGCAAATGAGTAACAGCCAGGCTGAACTTCAGGGTCATTCTCATAAGGACAAGAGCGACCAGGGATTACACCAGAGACCAGATATTCCGCAGAGCAAAGGCTGCAGAGAAAGGAGCAAAGTCAACACATTTTCCGCTTAGTTTAAGGTGCAAGCATGGGCACGATGTCAGCACAAAACAGCGAAGGCACAGGACAGGAGTGTGGACACATGTAGTGCGTGCCATGGGTCAAACCGTTTCTGCCACACCAGGAGGCGACGAGACAGAAGGAGGACGCTACTGCTGGAGCCGAGAATACAGAATAAAATGCACTGACTGTGAAAATCCTTATTTAAATTAAGAAAATGCACAAAATGAATAATCCATCAGTGAGTGAAACAATGAAACGGCCCTTTAATCACAGCACGTTACAAACCTTAAGGCAAGCACAGTCCAGATGGCGTATGATGACTCAGTTTAGACACAACAAAAGCCAAGTGACGTCAACGCTCGGTCAATACGAGAATGAACTCCACTTGCTTAGATAAATATGATATTTCACACAACTGCTTCATATAGCAGGCAACAGTCTCAGTCTTTACAGTTCATCTTAGCCAAGCTGAAAATGTTTCAGTCACTCAACTACTGCAATTATATCAAATCTATTAATCCTGATAACACATGATGAGGAGTATCCAATGTTGGTATAACTGAAATTGCCTCAATAGGACAAAACCATCAGGGCATTTTTAACATCAACAGGCAAAAAACTACAACTACACAGAGCGAGATGATCCAGTTTGGGTAGAGTAAATTACCTCACATCACCTGAACCGACTACTCAACAGGAGCAGCAGCTAAGCACCAAAGTTTTACCTCGTTCAGCCTATGAACCTTTCACTTCAGTCCAGGGGTTTTCTTCTACGTCAAATGAAAGACTTCTTAAACTGTCTTGCACCATAAGAGCCTGAAGAGCTCCAGTGGACTGTGGGACGGTGCACACAACACACACACGTGAACAAACACACACAGATTCGTCTCCACGAGGACAGGAGCCTGTCCCTGATTAAGATTTAATTACTCTGCAGAGTCATTGAATAATGCATCCTTAGTCAAAGTGCGTGAAGGAGTTGTATTTTTAGACATGTAAACTTGGAAAGATGCTTTAAAGGAGACATATGTGCATGAGACAGTGTGTCAGTCAGAGAGCCTGCAGGACCGCAGGAAAACGGGCCTGCAGCTACGCCAGCACAACAAAATGTTGTGCATGAACAGACTCAGACTCATCAACTAATAACTCAACCCAACCAATCAAAGACAAAAGTAATTACTTGAGGTGTGGCCTGAAGAAAAACGAGATTATCAAGATGGTGGATGACAGTGGAGCTCACGTGGTGGTTATTCTAACTGATGTGTGAACTATTTTATAAATTAAAACCAGTCACAAACTAATGTCCATCACAATCTGACAGAGCCCATCATATTGTTGTCTGAAAAATGCTTCAGAATCTGACACACAGATAAAAATCTACAATTTCTTATATTCATATTTGGAAACGTTAAAGGTTTAATACTTTTAAACATGCTGGCGGCACAGCCCTAAGGACGGTAATGTTGGTCGGTCTGTCCACCACTCTGGTCCAGACCTAAATATCTGAACAACTATATGATGGATTGTCATGAAATTTGGTACAAATATTCATTGGACAAATGTTAGCATTATTATGAAATGTCATAAAAACAGTGAAATAAAATGTCCATCACATGTTCCCAAATTCCATGGGAATCTTTAATAACTCGTTTCTTCCAACCAGCAGTCTGGAACACAAACATATTCAGTTTAAAATGGTCTGTTAACTGATAGTCCTGGATAATTTACACAACTGATTGGATCAAAGCCAAGGAACACACAGTGAATTATAACCCACATCTTTTTGCTTTTTAACTTTTTGTGTGTCAATGCAATTACAGCACAACAGACCACAACAGTTTGTGAAAAGTGGGAGAAAATACAGAAAGGTCATTTGCAAATTTGTCTTATAGTATAAAGATACGGTGCTGAAACACCAGTGAAAACAAACAGGGTCTCTAGTCTATTTTTAAACCGACTGCAGTTGATCCCCAGTCACCACAGCCATGCTCCAGCCTCCAGTGTAAGCCAGACATGCTATTAATGAAATGGCCTGACTGGACTACTAACATGACAAACCATGCCTGACTGGACATCCTGGCATGGCAGCAAAATGAAATAAGACAAGGGCATAAACAGTGAGGTAGGTCGAACAAACTGGAATGCTAAAACAGTTTGTTAAGTCCTCCCAGTCAGGACAAAACTCCTCTTTCCTGTTGTTATTTCCTCTCAAGGAAAACGTACTTCCTCAACAATCAGGTGAAATTCCTCTACAGTCATTAATTATGTGTATATATATACATACACACACACACAATATATATTGTTTTTTATCTGGTTGGGATGAACAACAGCTCCCTGTCTTTTCTCATCTGAGGAAGAGGATGCTGTTTTCAATTACAGTCACACATTGTTGTTGTTTATGTTTTGGCAGCAGGCCCACAGCATACATTCTGATATGTCACAGCAAGAAAAAGACAGGTATAATATCTTTAATAATGGCATAACAGCATGTGAGCGCACCATTTTGATGATTGTGCTAGTGAAGATGTTAACTCACTGAGGTTTTTTGTTTTGTTTTTTTTTTTTTGTTTTTTCTTTGACGGGGAATAACTGTCAAAAAACAACAACAAAAAGCTGGGCCAATATGCATAAATCCATTCAACCTCAGAATTTCAGTCTTAAATTCAGTTAAATTCAGAGAGTGTCTTCAAATTAAGAATAAATGTCCTGACCTGCATGCAGTGAATGTCCCTAAGTGTTCAGACTTCGTCTCCGCTCCTGAAGTATTCAAGAGAGCAGAAGAGGTATCATAATCAGCTGCAGCTAACTGACGGCATACAGAGGCCACACACTCACCAGCAAAGAAAAGATGACTCACAAAGGCAGATTGATATAAAGTTTAACACGTTCCTTCGCAGCATGAATGCAGTGGCTTTGACGATGGGTCACATACAGCTGAAATGATGATTACTTAAAAAGTCAAATTTTATTATCATTATTATTATTAGTTGGACAACACAAGCCCACTGAAGACACCTCTGTCCGTCTCTATGTGCAAGTTCTTTTTATGGAAGTTAAAATGTCTGTGCAGCTTGTAAACAGAAGTTTCTGTACTGTTCCTTTTTCCTTGTGCGACCAACTTCCCAGGGTTGCAAGCTCACATCCTGATAAACACCGCTTGTCGATCCGTACCCGCCATCACTGCGCTCCAGACGCCATCTACTCAGGGTGAACACAGGAAACCTCAAATGATGACTTCCTCTCTTTGAGAATGGACTGACATCACTTTCTAACAACATGATCGCATGACAGCGTGACACATTATTATGTAATGTTTAACGCCCAGGCTGTACAGTGGGAGTTGTCCAACCTTCTCCAGTGAATTTATTTATTTGTTTCCCCCCACCAAATTGTAATTTCCAAGTGCTGCTAGAAATTTAAGATAAAAAAAACAAGAATGTGCCACAGGTTTGTATCCTCCAAATGATCATCTTTTCTTTTTTTTTTTTTTTAAAGATAATTTATTTGACAGGGGAGGTTGAAAAGGTAAACGTCTTGAGATTTGAAGAAGGAAAGATAAATAAGAGAGTCACTGTCCTCCTGTTACAAAGAGCTGCCCTGCTTCACAGCGAGTGTCAAAAGCTATTATGATCTTCTTTTCTCCCTTATGTTTTGATCTACATTTAACCACCACAAGACTGGGAAAAAAAAAAACACACAGTAAAAAAGGAGACAGGCTGCTGGGCTGCCATCAGGGAGAGACTAATACTTTCTGAAAGCACACAGTACCCTGCATCAGGGAAATCTCTGCACACACGAGAGCCCGTCTTTGCACGGGAGCCTGTTGGATCAGTCTACTCAATCAGCCCCCCCTGGGCTTTCATACCTCTTGAAGATGTAGTGAAATATCACCATCTCCAGCTACAGGTAAAAAAACCCAGATCATGTGTCCTATATCCAGCATGGACAGACAGTCAGGCCACGCTGGAGAGATGCCAAGTAACACCAGACAGGAAAATTATGGGCGTGACAAAGTCCCAGCCTTTTCAATAATGTTAAGTGAATGCAACAGTGATTTGGGGGTTTGGGGGGGGGGGGATACATACCATTATTATTATCTGATCTGGCTTTCTCTTCAGGCACAAATACAAATTCTTCATTGGTGATGACTATTCAAGGTGGCACTGGGATGGGCCCACCTCCTCCTAAACCCATAGCCTGACTAAGGCCGTGATATACCAAATGATGAGGTAAATGCAGAAGACGTGCCACCAACAGACCTCACCAAACCAACCCTTAAGAGCAGATAGATGACCATTAGCTCGCATTATGCAACCCTAAGTGGCACTGTGGCTGTGCCTGCTGCCTGCAAGGCCAAACACAGCCTCAGATGGTAAATATTACTCACAGGCAGACTGGGTAAACACATGGAAAGCTGCTCTGTTTCACCAAAAGCGGTAGCTTAAATCTCAAAGGCTAAAGAATAAAAAAATCCTAGCAGCTGAGGTTCGTTTGCACCACAACTTGGGCAGTTGTATTAGCTGGTCTGCTAGCTGAATTTAACGTCCGCCAAAGGCCACGAGTTAACTTTGCCCACAGCACTTATCTCCAAGTCGACTGAACAACGGGGTGAAAACGTATAAACATGGAGACCAAATAATATCGCTGTGTAAAAGTATGCCGTGACGCGGGAATGAAGCTGCTTGTATTTGCTCCAACGGTTCGGCGGGTAGTCGTGCGCCGACTGACGGCTGCGACTTGCTGCTCTGACGGTCAGTCACACCGTCGCTGGCTCGGTGGGCTGTGCGGGCTAACGGCCAGTTTGAACGGGTACAAGGGTTTGTTAAAAGCTTCCCTCCCCGGGTTGACTCAGTTCATTTGTCACAGCCCCTCACAGCATTTCAACCGCCGCCGCACTGCTAGCGTTTTCGGTGACTGTTCAGCCACAGCTCGTAGCGGAGACCACAACCGTTAACGTGTTGTGTAACGTTAATTGACGTAAAATAGTGTTACGGTAACGCCACCTTCTCGGTGTTGCTCGCCGTTCAGTTAGCTTAACACACCGACCGTCCGCACTGACTTCGGTTTAGTTAACACTTGCCGTTGCAATGGCGGGTTGTAACGTTAGAGCGAAAACAGACCTGGGAAATGTTATGAAAACAAAGTCAGTTACTCACCGGAGGAATCCTCATCTTTACCAGCAGTCCCGCGGAGCCCCTCCATTAGTATCCGTCATACCTAATCGCCTTTGAGGGCTATTTTTGACTATCCTCGTGTAGAAACTCGACCGCCTGCTCAACTCAAACAGCGCAAGTCGGAAAGTACAGCCTGTAGTCTACCGTAGTTGTGCGACAACACTCAAGGATCCCTCCCCCAAAGGTTTAATATTGGGGAAAATAAGGAACAGCGTCAAGCCAACCAGAGTGAAAATCCATCATTTCCGGCTTTGTATTTCAAAATAAAACTGATACTTAGTGTACCTAGATGGGGGAAGTATTTAATCTTTTATTTAAGCAAAACAAATTTTAGAACATAAAAATACTAAATCCTGTACTCACAAATTTACTTAAAAGGAAACCTCCTCTCAAAAATCGATCATTGTTACTTGAATGTTTAATCTTTACAGTGTGATCTATGTGTTTGAAATTAGAAGGTTATATTCTACATCCATCCATCCATTTTCTATACCGCTTATCCGTCAGGGTCATGGGGAGCTGGAGCCTATCCCAGCTGACTACGGGCGAGAGGCGGGGTTCACCCTGGACTGGTCGCCAGTCAATCGCAGGGCCAACACACAAAGACAGACAACCACACACTCTCACACTCACACACTAGGGGCAATTTGGAGTAGCCAATTAACCTAATGTGCATGTTTTTGATATTGTGGGAGGAAGCCGGAGAACCCGGAGAAAACCCACGCAGGCACAGGGAGAACATGCAAACTCCACATAGAAGGGCCCAGACCGGGATTATATTCTACATCTAATTTCAATTTCCTTTTCAATGTATTTATTTATATAGCACCTTATACAATCAAAATTGCCTGTAGATGCTTTACAGAGACCCAGAGCCTGAATCCCCGAGCAAACAGACAGCAGCAAGGAAAAACTCCCTTTTAACAGGAAGAAACTTTGAGCAGGACCCAGCTTGCAAGGGAGAACCATCCTGCTGATAGTCGGCCAGGTGAAGGGGGGAGAAGAAGAGGTAGACAGGACAGAGAGGATGAAAGAGAGAGAGAGAGAAACATACATGCAATAAACATCATAACACATCTGTATGCTTAAAGGTGAAAGTCTCTTGTGCTCACCTTAAATCTGAGTTTCAGACATGCAGTAGGCTACGACATGATTTTTGTGACATAACAACTACTAGTTGTCCAGTATGCATCTTACACAGGATGAAGTGGAAACTGGAAACCTCAAGTCTACATACACTGAAAACTGACTTGCCAGTAAATTAGTAGATGGCTTGTCTCCATTGGTTAAAGTGTGAAAATGTTATATGTAACATATGAATCTTTGTATATACATAGACTGTGATTCAGAGAATTTTCACCATAGAAGGAGTAGTAGACATTATTTAAAGAATGTATAATTAGGTAAATAAACATATATCAAACGAAATAATTATTATAAGTATTTTCATGTCTTAAAACACGCATTTAACACATTAAAAAGTATTTCAGATAAAAGTAAAAGCAGTAAAAGTAAAAGTAAAAACACCGTGACGGAACAAATGCAACATTTTATCAACCAATAAAAACGAAGCCCTCGGTCGTGCTCATCTCGATATTCTTTGAGTGTCGTTTTTGGGCTCTTATTCTCAAGGCAACACACAGCGTTTCCGGTCTCGATGCGGCTGTCACTGCGTGTCTTGACGCAGCTATAAAACGGCTCGACTCCATCCAGCTCATGTGCTGAGGTCCAGCCGCAGCAGCAGCAGGAGCAGCTGCAGGGACATTTTGGCTCAAAGCGGGCTGAAGGTGGTGTGCTGAGCCCCGGGGCGGGTCCGTAGCACCCGTCCTGCTCACGGCACGGCACACTTTGAGCCAAAATGGCACATTCACCCTGGATAACCTTGCCAGAGCTCAGCCGCTGCAGAGAGCGGCAGCTGCGGCCCATTGATCAGCGCGATGCAGCAGAGGAGCGTCAGGGGGGGATCAATGAAACGGGATGTGACCGTGTTGGCGCGGGTGGAGGGATGCGTACCACCCACCCAAACTCCGCTAACCCCTCCTCGTTCCCGGACCCAGTCAGGGCCGACGCTGTCACTTTCATCACTGGTTCATAACTAATTTGTAAGAAAGCGAAAACAAGGCGCACAGACCTTGAACCAAAGTGATGTAATGGATTATTTATTTACTGAAAAAAATAACAATTAAATCAGAGATAAAATACAACAGGAAGTAATCCATCACTTTTGTGAGGCTGGAACAGTGAAGTCCTAACTTTTACATGACATTTGATTTCCAGTGGGGCAAAGTATTTATATTTATCTCCTGAAACTCATTTATTGTTCTTAAATGCATTGTACATGAGTATCTCCACTACACCTCTGAGGAAAATATTACAGGCTACTTTTATTCCCACTACACTGATTTGACAGCTGTAGTTAATGGCCAACAAAGGAAAACAAACAAAAGGAAAAGTAGGAGCCACACTGCTGCACTGTAAGTACTTTATGCTGAAAATAAAATGTCTGCGTATATTCAAACATAATATATTAAGTTCCGTTAAGGATCTGAACGCTTCTTCCACCACTGCTGACTGATGTTTCAGCTCTTCTGCAAATCCTCCTGTGTATCCAAATGACACTAAAGCTTAAAGTTATACAGACAGAGCAGACTAAAATTTGGATTTAATATGGTTAATCATTTGTAATAAAAATGTCTTTTCATTTGCCCTCCAGACTTTTGTGTTCCACAGCAGCTCAGACACCTGAACTCAGCTGAGTGTAAAGCCAGAGGCTGCTTGTCTTTTTCTTTTTGTTAAATAAGCATCAGTTACAAATACTTTACATGTAAAGGCCTCACCCAGTACTTTTAATAATACTACTGAGAGCAGATATGCAGGGAGATACAACACAGCACTGCTGACTTTGTGTTTCTCCATTGGCTGGTACTGAGGTGGCAGGTGGTAATAAAGAGACGCAACCATAGCTCAAAAAAAGTTTTATTAAATTCATAAATCACCCCTATGTTGTAAAGTGAATTCTTCATTCACTTTAATATACAATCTCTTAAATACTAACCATGTTTAACCATGTAGAAAGCTTATTTTTTAAGTATCTTGAGTCCTCGTTTCTCGGCGTGTCCTCAGCCTACTGAAATCAAAACCTTCTGGATGTGCATGTTGTTGTTGTTGTTGTTGTTGCAGACTAACACAAAGTGGTTCACCTCTCCGGAGATGATGCACTGCACCTTTAACAACCGATTCCCCACAAGGGGAAAGGCCCTTTGTGAATCCGTAAGGAGGTTAAAAAAAAAAAAATTAAAACGGCTGACGGAGGAAAAAAAGGATTCATCAGTTTGCTTCGTTCTTTGAGGCTTCATCAAAGTTCTCCACGAGATCTGTGAGACAGGAAACAACAAAGATCCTCAGGGTTTTGTTCTGGGAGCAGAAGCACAGGGTTTGATAAAAAGTGACACTAGAAATTTGTAAAGAGGATTAGAGTGATTCAATCCTTTACTGTCAAGAAAACATCTTTTTTTCGAACATCCTGCACCTGAAGAGCTGATACAAACCACCTGAAAACAAGGATGCACACGAAAAGACCTGAAGCCAAAAACAACACCAGAGTCCTGATGGTCTCGGTTGACAAAACAGTAACACGACTTGGATCAGTTTGGAAGCAAATCGTTAACTGTTCAATAACTGTTCAGATCAATAACTGTTTTATCACAAGCACAGAAAAGCAGCAGAAGATAACGAACATTTTAAATTCTCTCATTAAATGAAATCAGTAATTCTCTACCTGGCACATCGTCGTCCTCTTCTTCTACAATTTCCTCCTTCACCGCCTTTACGTTCCTCACTGCAAGATAAATAACAGAAAACACGAGTGAATCAAAAGTTGGACTGAAAATGAAAAAGTAAATTCTGTGATAAAAGCAGAATTATGTTGAGCCAAAGTTAACCACGATTCTCCATCTTTTGCACTGTGGCTGCATTTCCCCCAACAGCCCCAAAATGTCCTTGTCTGTGCCACAACGTCCCAACATGTCCGTGCTCTCGTTTTGCTAAAACCTTGTGAGGAAACCTGCCCATCAAAAATGAAAAACGGTGCAGCACAACACGAACGTGAAACGCTCAGTAAAGGTAAGAAATGAGAACAACTAGAATCCCATAACAACTGGTCAAAAGCTCCAGAACAGCCAGCAAACCGCAGCACCTTCAGTCGTAGACTGAGACCACCGAGGTGCTCCACAGAACGCCACAGGAAGTCCTTCCTCCCCGTGGTTATCAAACTCTTCAACTCATCCCTTTTCCCCACATAGGACAATAATCATTTATCCTGCACTACTACCAACACCTTAAGATTGTATCTGCCATTATCTATGCCATGTATATACCCTGTTATTTTTTACTCTGTTATTTTATATTTTGTGTGATGACTTGATATTTTTGCTTGCCTCTTTGTATTGCAACCCCGGCACAACAATTTCCTGCGGGATCAGTAAAGTTCTTATCTTATCTTAAGCAGACGCTGTGAGGAGCTTCGTCAGGTGCTGTTCCTGTTTTGGACAGGCTCACCAGCAGAACTGGTTGAATTCTTTGCTCGTCAGCCTCCACTGTGCGACTGTCTACTGTATCACATAGTTGGTTGTGTTGCCGCGTGGAAAAGCTGCTCCTGTTTCCTGTGTTTGCTTCGCTGAGTTTATTTCCATCTACATGCAAACACTAAGGTCCCCTGCTTCAAACTAAACCATCTAGATGCTCACACGTGTGCTGGATATTTCAGCCTTCATCAATAACCAGCCTCTAAAGGCTCGTGTGTTTTCTGTTGTCTCTTTTTCTGTTCTTTCTTTGCAGTTTTGGACGCCACTTTGGCTAGTTTCTTTAAGTCACATCTGCAGATTTAAGCTCTGCTGGTTTTGCTGGTTGCTAAACAAACAAAATGCTGCTGCACAAAGCTGTCACACAAATCTGCATGAGTACACAAATGGGGGGAAAGACAGCATATTCGATTGCATTTCTGATTTGGCCTTGACCAAGACCAGCTGCCTTTATTGTCTGGGTCAGTCACATGTTGACACCTGAATGCTGGACGCGTTTCTCACAACAGCAAACTTCCTTCTGTGTTCACAAAGTCTGCTGACTTTACTGAAGCCTCTCAAAGCTCTGTGAAAATCACCGACATTGTGACAGTGAGTGTTTTAGCATGTGTGTTTACCCTGTGTGTACTCACATTGCCGTGGGAACTGCTCGGCCAGCTTGCGCAGGCTGCTGAGGCTGTCGGCTCCCAGCTGGCTCAGGATGCCTGGCAGCATCTCTGTCAGCTGCTTGGTCTCGGCGTGGCCCGTGATGGCGAAGGTGTTGGCGGAGAGAGACGCCTGCACTTTGGGGTTGTTGAAGTGGATCACAGTCCCATCATCTTTTATCATATTCACCTGAAGGTGGAGGGGGAACACAATGTGTACTGCTGAACATAAAGCCATTAAAGTACACGATTTTGCACAGTCGAGACACTCACTGGTACTTTATCTTTTAACACCCAAATTGTTTTGAGGTCCACTCACAAAAGTAAGATCGACTGAGGGTCAACTGACATGGACAACAAAGCTGCATTTTCTAACAGCAAGCAAGCCAAGAGCCTACTGACCATGCAACATTGTTTTAATTATACAGCCAAAAATCACAAAGAACTTTACAGCACAGAACACACTACTATAACACTATGCTTACACCCTTGGTTTGGGAAACATCTGCCTGACATAAAGCTTTGGGTTCAGGTAAAAATGTGTTTTGTGGAACAGGTTAGGCTCTTATCCTTAAGTTTCATCTGTATTTGTGCTTTGATTTATCTGAAAGACTTGATGGGCTCCTGCTGAATGAAAGTACTCTAAAGATAAATGCCATGATCTGATTGGAGAACGCTATCAGAAGACTCTCCCTGTCTTTTATCTTTCCTTATCAAGACTCGGCAGATGAAAAAAAAGGTGCAGCTACAGTGCAACAACAATATTAGTGTTCCTTCGATGGCTCACCTCTTCAATCCCCGCAATGTTGTTCACTGCCAGTTTCTTCAGTGAGCCCTGGAGTTTTTTGTCATCTGCTGTCGCGGTTTTGTGAACGACCTTTTTCTTCCTGCGGGCTGTTCCCTGAGGAAAGGATGGCAGAGCTGAATTAACCAAAGTGCCATAGAAATTAAAGAACATTTTGTTTTGACTCAGCAACTTCAACAAGATCAAGATCTCATACGTTCATTCAAATTCTAACTGATGAATACCCAGGATCAAAATCACCTGACTCACAGGTAACTCTCTTTGTGAGAGTAACAGGTCGACTGTGTTCTTGTTAAAATACAAGTAGAATAAATGTCCTTGAATTTAAAAAATGTCAATGTGGCGCAGGCTGGGAGAAGGGAAAATGTCTCTGTCAGGGCAAAAATAACAAATATCGCCATCTGGTGTCTGGCTGAAGCTCTCACAATAAAGCTGAACAAAACCACAGGGGCCCACAGATGAGGTTCCCTCCCCTTCATAAAGGGAATGCTGAGGTCAGGAGGAAAGACCTGACAGGTGCTGAATGCCTTCACACTCCTTAAAATGAGCAACTGAGCAAACGACAGGACAAACCTGAAAGCCCTGATTGAGATTTCAACACTGGGAATTTAACATTTCTTAACATTAGTGAGCTAATGGAGTGAAAAGAGACTTAACACCAATGTCTTAAAAAAAGAGCAACAGACCCACCTTTCCACCTATCCGGACTTCTGCCTGAAGTTTGGCAAGTTTCTCTTGATTCATAGTGTTCTGTTTGCAAATAAATAAATAAAAAAACAGCTTTAATATTATGCCATTCACATGTTTTCACATGTAACACCTGATGACACAACGCCAAATAGGAAATACAGGTTCCCGCAGTTCCGAGATCAGCAAGCAGTTTAGTAAAGCGTGCGATTACTTGTTGAAACGCAATGGAACACAATACAAGTCTGGCAATCAGAGCTACACTAATCCTCATTTCCATACACTGGCACTGAGCTAGCAGACTGCTAACAGATCAGCTGACAGTTACACTAAAGCCACCCCGACGACACTGACTGAAGAAGTAAAGTATCTGTCACCACGATATAAAATGTCATATAGCTTTACATCTAACTCAGCTAACTGTAGCTAGTTAGGTTGCTAACTAGAAGGCTAATTCGGCTAATATTAGCATAGTGGCTGAAGAAACAAGATAAACGAACTGGCTTTCAGTTCCTGGCACTGCAAACAGCTGACGTCAATGACAAACCAAACGATAAAACAAATCGACTCGAACTTTAACCCTGAAATGAAATAATTTTTACCTTTAAAAAGGAATTAGCTTGCAGTCACTCAACCTGTTCTCGCTCCTAGTGAATCTGATCCTGTGCAGATTAAGCCCACATAAAGCAGCAGCATTAAGAGATATTTCCTATTAAGTTTTTTCACAATAAAATTGCCACGATTTACAACAGTACATTGTAGTCTCATGCGGGAAAGATATTAATGCTCAAGATATAAAAATGTAAGTTGGGTTATATTTAAGTGGGACTCAATACGTGAAATACCTACTTCTACTGATTTGTGACGTATTTCATGGCTTTTAAACTTTTGTTTTTGAATTAGTTTCCGGTCGTTTTCCTATATTTCACTGTCTAACTTGACCAACTGAAGCCGCAGACAGGCGCACGCGGTTGTGTGGATGTGACGTAACGAGTACAACCCAAAATGAGTCACTGCTAACCAATAGACCAATAGGAGGGAGGACGAGGCAACTGGCACACACACACACACGCGTTATTTTACAACTTTATTGTACAGACTTTTATTGTGAAATGTCAACGTTGCACTTCCGGGTCCCCGCTTTACGAACAGTCACTGCAGTTAGCTCCTAGCCGTAGTTGTGTGGAAAACGGCGACTCAAAATGCGAGCGTCTTTAGTGAATATCGCTTTATTTTCGACCCTGCAGCTTTTGTTGTCTCTGACGTGTTTTCAAGAGGTTGTCGACGCAGCCAGTGGCAGAGGTGAGTTTACATTTTCAGTTAATGTAGAATCTGAAGCTAGTATGAGCAGCACAGCCGTGTGTAGCTTCAGAGCTGGGTCATTGATACTGTTGACCACAGCTAGAGGAAAGCTAGCTGTGTTTGTACAGGCGTCCGGGATCACAAAGTCTGTGTCCTGGACAGGTAGGGCGAGGGCGAGGTGCATTTTATCAGCCAGAGGTGAATTCTGTATTTCCTGTTGTTGAATTAAACTAACATGCAGCTCTCACCGACATTTGCTTTGAATGCAACATGTATTTTTTATGCCAAAAGTGTTTAATATTCATAATGAACGTGCATGCATTGCATACAAATGAATAGTTAAATGAAATATCGATGCATGAATTAAAGGGCAACACAAGCAATGAAAACAATACGGAAAGGTAAATCATTTTTACTATGTTTTAAATTACAAGCACATAAGTGTGAGTGAAATATCGATAGATAGATACTTTATTGATCCCGAGGGAAATTCAAGCAGATGATATGAACAGAGAACAACTTTGCAAACTGTTTTAATGGGTAGCCAATGGATCTTAAGACGTTTTAGCAGCTTTGTGTCGACACTCAGCTGTGATTTCTCTGCTGCAAACTGCATGAGCTCTGGCTGGCATAAAGTATGAAAAGTTCATAAAACATTTGTCACAGTCAGACACCAAGCCCCGACGGGAAAAAAGATGGAAAAATGCACATATTTTACAATAACTGTGTTGTTCCAGTCTGTCACAGCAGCGTTGTCATTTCCCTGCAGCTTGATATTAAGTTACCACCATTCATTTGTGTTTGCCACAGTTCTTTCTCTTGACTGTGTATTTAGGACAGGCCCTGTTGTTGTGGAAACATAACAGCAGCTACACAATACTGGTGTGCTCATTAACACTTTCTCCCCACAGGGTTTGGAGATAACATCCACTGGAGGACGCTGGATGATGGCAAGAAAGAAGCGGAGGCCAGGTGAGATCACACTTCCTGTCACCTTTTGTGTTGCAGGCCTGACAGTCTGAAGTCAGATTTGCAGTTTTCAGTGCTGCTCTGTTCGCATTTGGTCTCGACCCAACAGTTTTTTTTTTTTCATGTGTTTGCACGGACAGCGGACTGCCGATCATGCTCATCATCCACAAGAGCTGGTGTGGAGCCTGCAAAGGTAAAACTCTCTCCCCTCCACTGTAGAAACATCCGGTTTAAGAAGGATCTGAAGGATCTAAACGCATTGTGACAAAAAGCCACTGCTTTACCCAGTAAACCTGCAGTGTCATGTATTTCCTGTTTGAAAAGGAGGTTGACTAACTTAAACTTCCTTCTCCCATTTGGTGTCAATAAAGTTGTTAGTCAAAAATGTTGTTGCCCAAAACACTTCCTGGGAGAAGTAACTGACGCTTCACACACCACACTCAGTTAGTCACACCTTCAAACGATGGATAATAATACATTTTGCTTTGTCACAGGAGTAAAATAAGCGGTGTCACTAATAACATTAATGAAAGCTCCGTTCTGTTCACGTGTCTCAGGCACAGCGAGGCAGCAAAAACAATAGCAGGACCCTGAAACTGAAGCAGCTAAATGGAATTTGTACACCTGTGCTTTTCAGAGAGTCTGTACTTGACCTTGAAAGCAGGTGAAGGGTTCGTCTGGGCCGTGTGACCAATCGGGGTAGAGAAATCCAGCTGTCTTGTTATGTTTTCAGCTTGATGTAAAAAAAGTGACATCATCCGATACGTCTGATCTCCCGTATGTTATTCACCTGAGACCGTGAATGCTTCAGCCTTGGGACACCTGGTCCACAGGGGAGTGAAGCTTTTGTTTTGGTCCAGTTCATTTTTGTATTTAAAAGGCATGACTTTTATGATTAAAACACACCAGATGCAGCAGGGAAAAAGAATATTTAGATTCAAGGTGACAGAATGTCTGACGTCCACTTTTAAAAGTGAGACACATGAGCCGTCCCTCTGTGTGGACAGAAGACAAACCGTATCACGTAGAGATGATGAGACATCCGTCTGTCTCAGCCAAATCACAATCTACAATGTGGGCAGACTGGACCGTATTGAGACGATAATCATTAATGATTTGATGGTAACACAAGATAATTATTAATTGCATTTTGTCTCTTTCACATCAGCACTGAAGCCCAAATTTGCTGAGTCCAAGGAAATCGCTGAACTTGCACACAACTTTGTGATGATCAACCTGGAGGTAAGCAAATGTTAAGGTGGTCTATCCCGCCAAACTGCTCACTCGCTGATTATAACTGATCAGGGTTTAATCTTTTCAAATGAATCGTAACGCGGTTCGTGTTGCTTTCATGTACACGCTCCTTGTGCCTCCTTTTCCTCTGAACTCTTGTGTGTTTCACAGGTTGTGTTAGTAACCCACATTAGCATCTCTGAGGTGTTTGAGATTTGTTCCCAGGCTTGTGAATTCTAAGTTATCTCTTATTTGAACAGGATGAGGAGGAGCCAAAGGACGAAGCCTTCAGCCCCGATGGTGGATACATTCCTCGGATTCTTTTCCTCGGTACGGAGGGGGTTGAGTCCTCCTTTATGTAAACACTTTGTGCGATTCCTTTTGGAGAGACTGATTGCACAGTTGCTGTTGAGTAGCGAACATTAAAGGAACAGTTCAGAGAAATATTATGCCTCAGTGTAGAATAAGAATGGTAAAAGTTATTCCAATATGGTTTTAAATATATTCATGTTGCAATTCAAGTGTAACAAATAGTTTTAATGATTTACTATTATGGCTTGATGTATTGTTTGGACTTTAATTCGCTCTGACCAAAGCTTTTATTTGACGCCTCGCAGATCCCAGCGGCAAAGTCCATCCCGAAATCACTAACAAGAATGGAAATCCCAACTACAAGTACTTCTACAGCAACGCAGAACACGGTAACAATCCAGATTATCATTATTCATGTGCCAGAGGTGCTGGGTGTTAAAGCAAACGCATAATGACGGGATGTGTTTTCTGCCTTTGTTCCCTCATCTCCTGCTCAACTCAGTCGTGTTCAGTATGAAGGAGGCGCAGGAGAAGCTGACAGGCGACGCCTTCAAGCAGGGTCACACTGGAGATGAGCTGTGAGGAGGCAGCAACGGGCATCAGGCTGTAAGGGCTACACTTCCTCTACCCGAGCCTGTGCTTCAGACAGCGTCCTGTGATAACCCCCCCACCCCCCGAACAAAGCCCTTTCACTATTTATACTCACGTTTCACACAGTGGGGTCCGTCCCACTGACCAGGCCAAGCCGACCGTGAAAAAGGCCTCGGTGCTTGAGTACTTCTTTTTGTCCTGTACGGTTTTTTCCCGACACTACTATACGCGTTACTGTCTTTGGTTCTATAACATGTATTTGTAATCCACTGTTAATTAAATGCCATGTACTGTACTTACTGTCTGTAGAGGATACAACCATCTCAAGCTAGCCAAGATAACTTTCACTAACGGTCACTTGATGTTCTTTTCACGTCAAAATGCCACCAAAAAAAAAAATTTAATTTAATTTGCTTTGTTTGTCAGGACAGCCGCTAAAGTTGAGTCTTCTTGGTTTTAGAAGTTTAACAGTCACAGTGTAAACAGCTGTGAGACTCATCTTAAGCAGTAGATTTTGTTTGTACCCAAAAACACCAACGATGCAGTACTTCATACTAGTGAAGAGAAATATTTCAACACCTTCAGTGATGTGCTTCCAAAGATCCTCTACAGTACGTTAATTATATCTGTGATGGTCTTTAACATGCACTGCAACATGTGCTCTGTACTTCTGAGTTCTATTATCCAGTCATTAACACAATATGAATTCATTTAATCCTGCCAATTTATCTATATTTACTCTGTAATTGTTGTTTTCCTGTTCTGAATTTCTTTGCTGCTTGTGAAGTGACACCACTTGGTTCTTTTTTGTTTCGTTTTTTAAACCGGCCTTGGTGAACTCTTGAAATAAGGGATGGAAACTGGTTATGTGTCTTGATGTATTTTATACATGTACACAGCCAAGTGTGCAAATAAAGTTTGTTGTACCGAGTTGCTTGTCATTTCAAAGCGAGCGAGATGCATTCACGACGCGGCCGTCAACAGTACATCAACTTTTATTGTCTATCCAACGACAGTGATCCCTTATGGTTTGCCAAACAACATGCAACTGCTGCCAACAGTCAACATCAGTAGATGACACTAATCACTATTTAAATTCAGTTTGACAGTGATTTAAATAGTGCAGTTACACTAACGCGAGTACATTTACTTAAGACATTGAATTGCAATTGATCCCATTCCAGACGCAGCCTACAAAATGGCTCATTTAGGAGAGAGCTGTCTTTCATACTGAGTCTCAGAGTAAAAATGTCATACAGCATATGATTTTTCATGATAAAAAATAAATTACAGGATGAGAAAAAAAAAAAAAAGAAGGCATGCGTTTCTAAATAAGCATTCATGACACGTTTACAGTGCAGAGACTAAAACAACGTGAGGAACATAAGGAATGTGTGCCCAACTTTGCATTTAAAGACAAAACCCTCTGTGACGCTCCGTCTCTCACGGATGGATGAAAGGCCCGAGCTGGGACGAAGAAAAGCTGCGAGAAAATCACAAAGTAAAGGAACATTAGTGACGTGAACGTGGCCGAAAAGCTCCAGCGCCTCCCCGCTGTGAGGTCATTTAAAAGCTCTTAAAAGACGGGAGATTAAAAAGGTAGCTTGAGAGAGAAATATTTCTACAATCACTTTAATTACACAATGCTGCTCCTGCTGCTGCTGTAAAATCAGCAACACCTTCACAAACTTCTATATAAAACAAAAAGGGCTATAAAAATCTGTGCTGCATCTGCGTGTTCAAAATGACACAGCTAAGTAGCGTGATTAAAACTCAGGGATTGTTTTAAAATGTAAGGTGTGCACACAGCGTCTCAGAACTGGTGTGGCGGGCCGCTGTCGACCGGGTTTGCTGCTCTGACAGACGAGCAGCCTCATGGCGCGATCGTGTCTCAAAGTGGGCGTACGGAAGCTTTATACAACATCTGGAATGAATCACCAACTCTTCGGCGTGCAGGAGGCGGGTCCAGTGTGGGAAACTGCACTCCACATCTCATGGATATCTTTACAAGATTACGCCGAAACGCTGACATGTTGAATTCCATCCGTAAACTGACTGAAGTCGACACTTTCAGACACTCCTGTCCGAGTGCAAAGCTACACCTAAGAACACTTCATCCACCCGCCTCCCCACCTGCCTGTCTGTGCAGGATGGAAGTTTGTCCAGTTTGTTTCTGAGGATATTAAGAGCTGATCTGCGGGGGAAGGAGGAAGTGTGTGTGTGTGTGTGTGTGTGTGTGTGTGTGTGTGTGTGTGTGTGTGTGTTGGGTTGAGGCAGGAGATTTAAAATCTTCCCTGCTTGGCGTCTCCAATGGCCCCCCAGACGTCAAAGACAAACTCGTCGGGAAAGGCGAAGTCTCCGAGGGTCTCGTCCAGCGCCATGGCGAACTCGTCCGGGTTCTTCTTGTCGCGGCCGACCTCAACCATCGTAGCAGCTGGAGAGAGAAGTGCAGAGCGCTTCACTGAGTAACTGAAGAGCTTCTCACAAATTGGGCTGACTTACAGCACGCCGTGTGACTAAAATCATAGTGTAACATGCAGACTGAGGGGTCACAGAAAGGAAAAACTGGAGCCCAAACGCAGGTACCTTCAATGTGACAAAACGCAGGGGAAAATCATCTCGCTGCTCGGTGATCGTCAGCAGTGGTTATTTATACTCACCAAGTTCAGTGTCTCTGATGCCCATGTAGCTCTCCAGGAGGTCGTCCACTTTCTTTACCGCCTTCTCCTCATATTCTGTCGGCTGCAAAACAGAAACGCCTCAGTTTCAGTCATTCAGTTATACTGCGTTTTGTTGATGAGATATTCTTGCACAACATTTCCAAGGATGTAGCAAAAAAAACTATGACTTGGTTTGTTATCTTCACACGAGTACCAACAGTTCCCCGTCCCAGGGCACAATGACATGGGAACTGCACTGCTTTTGCACACTTTAGGAGGACCTGAAGAAGCTCACCTCCTCCTCTACGGTAGCCGGGCCCTTGGAGCGAAGTCTCAGAGTCCCCCTTCCTGTGCCCATCCTGTTGTCACTGGCAGGTTTGGCACCTTTTGACCTGGGCTCAAGCATTTCTGTCAATCACACGTTAAAACAAGTTCACAGAAAGTCGGTTTTGTTCCAAAGTGTCCCACTTCTGAACAGACATCACAGTCACTGCTAGAAGGTCACTCGCTCCCAGAGACGCACACCAAAACCCAGTGGTAAACGGGCTCAGGGGCTAAATCATGAAGGACTGCGGTGCTGATAAGGTCAGGTGTTGCTGCTTCATTTGTAAGCACTTTTTGGTGTGATCTGTTATCAGGCTGCAGCCTCTCCGCTCTCTCTGTCAGCACAGCTGTTCGCCGTAGTCTGTCACTTCAGCTTAGTTTGCCACAGAAACTCAGACCGCTGGCTGAGACAAACCCAGGATGTTGCAGATCCTGGAGACGGTGAGTCAGCAGAGGGAGGAGGACAGAGGACAGAGGACAGAGGACAGAGGACAGGGGGACTGACTGACACCCACTGACGCCTGTGCTCTTCATCCTTTTTGCTGACATTTTACTTTTGCTGACATTTCAGATTTGCTTCCAGCGGGATATGAGCGAATGCTGTGAATTATGCAGAGCTCCAATAAGACACAATAAGCTAATGTTGAGCACACACATGAGCTGATCTCATGCTGAGAGACGCTGCAGCACAGGATTCTGCCCTGACGTGCAGTGACTGAATCCTGAAGGTGGAGCCGCTGTCCTTTTACCATCTGGGTCTGTTACGTAACATGCTGATGCACCTACACTTTGTCTGCGTCTTGTTTCTCACTCACCGAAGGCCTTCATCGGCTCGACCAGTTTGAGGGTGAAGGACTTGTCTTTGGGCAGCTCTTTGAGCATGCGGGCGACCTCGTAATGCCGCGTCCCGACGATGTTACGTCCGTTGATGCACTCCACGTGGTCGCCCACACAGATCACCTTCACCTTGTCCACGACGCTGCCCTCTTTGATCCGCTGAAATATAATTAAGAGGCGGCAAACACGCCGTTAAACATTTGTGACGCGCCACACGAAAGCAGGTTTGCTTGAGAGGGTTTTACAAGCAATGCAAGACAAAAATACAGATCCCAAAAAGACATTTTGTGTGTGTACACTAAACAATAAACGAGTCCACTCTTTTTGCTCTTTCATCATGTCATAGCAGAAACCACTTGACTTGGCAGAATACAGAAATAGTTATTAAAAATGCTTCCACGGAAAGTTAAATAACACTGTTTGTTTCGGTACAAGACTTCAAAAGCTTTTAAAAAGGAAACAAAATTTGTGATGCAAATGTATCTGCTGTGCCAGCTCGGGAGCGTCTGCACCGCATGGCTCTGAGAGTTTTTGGTTATGAATAATAAAATCCTGGTCTTTTTCTCCACAAGAGGAGAAGGGAACCTTTTCATTTTGATTCATTTTCTTTTCTTTTTCTTTTTTTATTTGTGTTTAGAGCTACAAGCAGACCTCTTAAATGCTTCCTGACCAACATTTGGCTCCATAAACCACAATCCACAAGAGAACCACAATCTGCAGCAAGAGAAGGTGTAAAACAGCCCACATGTGACGGAGAAGCTGCTTTAGCCTGGACCTCACATGTTCAGAAGAGTCTGTTTAGATTTGATAGATTTGAGTTTGAGATGTGGGAATCAGAGACATCAGAGGTTAAAAATGAATAATATGCAGCATCTCTTTTAATAGTGACACACTATAGTTTAGTGCGTCACAAACAGGGTCTGGTAATGTGGATGCAGTGCTGTTGTGGCATCACATGATGGCACATGTGAGCACTATTATGTCTGTTATGTCATTGCTATGGAGGAGAAAAATGACTGAGAGCAAATGTGTAATAAAGTTGGTATTATGTGAGCATAAAACAGAAAGTATTTGACGACATGATTAAATCAATGCAACGTGTGATGATCGCTTCACCTTTTAGGTTAATTTCCATGTAAAAACACCAAACATTTTTTAGTGTCAAAGTTTTCTTGTGTTCTTTTTAAATCAGTTACTTGTGTTTCTTTTATGCACATCAGCAAATTGAACACTTTACCTTTGGTTGTTGGTAAATTATGAAGGACGAAGTCTTCATGTGTTTCTGAATGTATTTCAACTAAATCAGTAGTTAATTAACTGGAACAAAGATTCATAATAAAAGTTGCCTCCCCATATGGTACAAATACACACTTACAGTACAGTAAGCTAACCACTAACGTACTGGGACACTTAACATTAAAGCAGATGAGGCTGGATGGATTCAGGTTTCTTCTTACCTTTATAAAAGCGTATCCTGCTCCGTTGTCAGTTATAGTGAGGCCCAGAGCGTCTTCAGATTTGAAAACCTCCACCTCCTTCTTGATCCCTTTAATGTGGGCGAAGATAAAATCCTCCAGGCCGATCTGGCCCCCCAGCAGCTTGTCCATGTCAATCTTGTGGGTGTTGAGGGTGCAGAACAAGATCTGTGCACACACAGACATGCAGCACTTACACAAAACACATTACAAACCCGCGCATAAGAAGACATACACTCTGATACAAAACTGCTAAAACTAGTTTGACCTTATAAAAGCTCACAGGTAGTGACTAAAATGACTATGAATATTAATCATTTGTCTTCTAGAAAAAAAGAGGCCCTCCTGTGAAGGAAAAGCCCGGAGAAGACTCCATCCTTTACACTCAATATAAAAACAAAAAGGATCCCTGTTTTCAGTCACAGCCTAAAAACTGATTCAAAAACAAAACCGATGACAGAGCACTGCTTCAGGACGTAAACACAGGAATCACCGGGGAGCTCCGTCCTTATTGCAGTTGTGTCCTCTTCCACCCCATCAGAGTGTGTGTGAGTGTGTGTGTGTGTGCGAGTCCTGGGAAAAACGACCTTTCCCCTCGTGCCACAAGTGTTGAAATGTGCCTTCACACCTTGTGGCTCTTTGGCAGGACACAGAGAGGGGAATGTGATCACCAGGAACACGATACACAAGTGACCTGATTTAAGGCCGCTTCAAAGCGAGGCCGGGCGGCGAAACCCGGGAGCAGGAGGACTGGTGGACGTGAATCATTTACTCCATTTTAAGTCACCTCACAGACAGACGGCGAAGCTTTTTAATGAGCTCTACTTTTATTTGCATTTACTCAGATAAACCCGCTCAGTTATGCCCACATGCAAAGTTCTGCATCCGACTTCAAAACGTGGGATCAGCCTCCTGGTACGGCTTTGAGAAATACCGAGGCAGGATTTAGCAGCAGCTAACTAACTTCCGGGCTGCACAGTAGAGGAGGGGGGGGGGCATTGATTCGTGCTGGTTCATCAAGAGGATGACCTTTGTGCACCAATCAGGCTCTGGCAGCGAGTCCTGCCTTGTTTGGGCATCCCCCCCCCCTCCTCCCTGTGTACCAACAGGAACTGTTCCTCACTCACACTTTGGCAGACATGGCCTCATGCGTTGCCGTGGGTTACTAGACTATAAAAGAATGAAAATATAATGGAGGGAGGCCACTAGAGGCGAAGGGCAAAGACAGAAAGAGAGCAGAGGTGGAGTGTACTGTAGCTCAATTGATGGCTCTCTTCCTTTCTTTTTCCATAACAGACCCCCTCACCCCACCCTCCTCCAGGCCAGGGCATTACCCAAGAGCAAGTGGGAGGTGCAGCAGAGGACGCCTACACCCGGTTACCAAGGCTGCCGACTGCATTAAGCTGCTTCTGTGCGACGCAGGCAGCTCTCAGCACTCCTCTCCTCCTGCTGGGCTGACAGTCGCAACGTGTTCACACCAGCGGACGGGTGTAGCTAAGATGCAGCGAGCAGCGTCACTCACACACACACACACACACACTCACACACACACACTGCAGTGAAGTGACGGCCTCTCTTCTCACAGCCTGACTCACAACAACAGATACTACACCTCCCACTGCCTGCACCGCACTGACCGAAACCTTGATAACCACGTGGAAAAGGGCAAGTGAAAGAAGAGGCACCGCAATCTGCTCAGCATCGCCCCAGACAAAGCTAAGCCAGGGTCAGTGCTTTCAAAAGACGAATAAGAACAGAAGAAAGGAGGAAAAAACAGACCAAAAGAAAGAAGAAGTTTAAACTGAGTCTGAGGACAATATACATGTACTAATTCCTTACACATGGATTCAATGAAGGCATCATTAATACCAGAAAAAGATATTTTAGTGACATATAATAATTGGGATTTGCTCCAGTGATGTGTGAGGGCATTTAAAAACTAAAAGGTTATCAATATTTTCAGAAAAAAATACCACAAACAAACAGCTTGTGGCAGAGACTCACTCGTACCAGTAAAAATGTAATCATGTTGCTTTCCCCCCGAGCTGTGGAGGAGCTGAATGAAAAACACTGCTGGTGTCGGTGTTAATAAAAGATTGTTGATCCACTGATGATATTATATATTGGCTGAGTGTGCAGACTCCACACAAACACTTGGTTTGGTTTTATATCTCGCAGCTGCCAGCATGCTGGGCAGAAAAGCTCTCTTCTCCAAATATTTTCATTTAAAAAGCTTGCTGGTGGACACAAGACTCGGACACACCGAAGGCCACACATTGAATACACGAGGCGAGTGTTGTCATCTAGTTACTGCACTGATAATGAGATGTGCCGTGTCAGCAGGTGACTGTTGGATTAATCACATCGTCTGCTCGCTTGCTTTGCAGTAATTCATCAAAGCACAAAGTGGTCGAATGTTACTCGCTACGTTTACTCGCACACGATACCGAAGTGCAATTCAGGTGTCACTCAAAAAAACTGACTGAGTAGCAACAGAATCTCTGAGCAAAGTCTGGATGTAAGTGATTTTCAGTCCACTCAATAACCCAAGCGGTCTGGCTTCATCGCCGTGATCTCGTCTTCCAGGCAGTTTGATTCCTTGTCTGTTCCTGACTAAACCCTCGCAAGGCAGCTGCTCTCAATCTGAATTTTTGGATTTGCATTTGTGGTGCTAAACTTGTGTATTTCTGTTGTCATTGTCAGCTTAAGTGTAAGGTTGGAAATATTAAGTTAACCACTGTGGTCCAACCTATGAGAACCTTCTGCTGTGGCTGCTTTACAGGTAAGTTGGAAAGTGTCAAAGTTGGACGCATCAAACGTGCATTTTAGATGAAGGAGATGTGTTCACTGCAATTTTTTACCCGGAGGTTATTGCAAAAAAACAACACAAATGGTTCTTTTGAACAAATGAGTCTTTGACATATCCGCCGACATGTATTCACTTATCCTGCCTGTGTTTGAGGAAAGCAAACACTGGACAAACGCAGTCTGTAAGTGGATCTGAATTAAGACCTGCATTAAAACCGCCTCGACCAAAAGCTCGGGAAACCTGTTTCTCTGACAACTGAACCGCTTCATCCGTCCACTTACATTTCCAGCCTCTACAACAGGTCTTTTAATGGCAGCGGAGAGAGTTAGACAGAGTAAGCGGAGAACATCACGCTAACAGTGGGGAATTACTCATGTGCAATGTTTTTATGTTTTCCCGTTTCCAGTCTTCATCTGCTGTCACTTGTGTGTCAGGCGTTGTCATTAGTTAGCAGGGAACGCTGATGTAAGCCGTGTGCGTCGTGGCGTGGCTCCGTTTGGAGCAGGATATCACATGCATCAGCATTTAAACCTGTGTAATCATTCACAGCACTGCCGATGTGAGATTATTCAGAGAAGGTTTGTTACGCAGAGGAGGCTCGGAGAAGCAGAGTGCGTCACGATGAGCCTGACAAAACTGACCCTGAGACATCAAGCACTGATGTTTGGTTTGTGAAATCAAATCTGTGATGCAGCACACACCAAATATATAACACGAAGAGGAAATATTACAGCCAAAAAACTGCCACAATCAAAAAAAAAGCAAAAGACTACTTCTGGCAGCATGTTTTTAGCTCAGTTTTTTCTACCAAAACAGGTCTTGACCTGTCAGGGGAAGGAACACAGGACCTCTGGGTCCTTTGGGTCCTGTGCACTGAGGGAAGGATGGTGGATTCGGCTTTTCGGCTGGTGCATCCCACAGATTGTCGATCAGGTTGGGATGTGGGGCTGTTGTTGTGGCCCTTGAGACATTCCTGAGCTGTTTTTTGACATGTGACGGGGTACATCACATGTCAGTGGTGTCAATGTTGCGGCTGATTGGTGTAATCCCAGCAGAAGTAATGTTAAGTGTCTCTGTGTGACATGTGCTGAAAATTAAAGTACATAACGTAATGCGGAGTGACATTAAACGACTCGAAAACTTCAAAACAGGATGGCTGCCAGGTAATTCACTTCACAGGAGAACAACAAGTTCCCCATCAGCTTCCCCGTGGTGAGAATAACGTCAGAACGCTTCAGGTTGGCTGGCTGCTGCTCCCGTGTCTGATTCTGACATTTAAAAAGGAAGACAGTGAGATGAAATGCTGCCTATTGCGAGGCTGTAGTCAGCGGTCCTACAGCTTTTGACTTTAAACGATTCAAACTCAGAGTTGAAGTGTGTAATCAGTACAGCTCGTGTCAAAATACATTTAATAGGCACTCCGAAGTGACTCGCGCAGCAGCAAAAGGAAAATCCCCAACTGTGTTTTACTCTGGCCGAGTGACTGTGACGCTGGCTCAGCCTGAGGTGAACCTGGAAACTAACCTGACCAGCACCTGGGCCCAGTTTCAGAGAGCAGGTTTAGTGAAAACTCTGAGTTTGTTAAGCCTGAGACAAGGGGAAACTCGGGGGTTTTCCCTTCCACAAAGAGAGAGAACATAAACTCTGGGTGAGCTGCTGCGTTAACGCACTCGATGAACCCGCACGTTTCCTTCAACAAACTCTGAGTTTCTCTCCGACTCCTCCCCTCCTGCTGCCGTCCGACATTCCTCTTATTTCCTCATTCATGCTGCTGATATCAAAGCACAGAAGTTTACGTCTTTAGAAATATCAAAATCCTAGTTAGACAGTAGTTTGCTCCCCGAGGAGTACAACATGACAGTTTTTAAGATCAACCTGTCAGTAAGATAAGGACAGAGACAGACAGACGTCTCGAATTTATGGATCAGAGTAAAATCTACAGGCTACATTGTTAACTTGTTAAATGACTTTAAGATCGTAAAACTGGACAATGTGGAGTTTAAGAGTGAGTTTCTGAATGCACGGCGTACAGTTTTAACGTGGTTCGACAGACGTCTGTGACCGTCTGGCACTGACGCTCAGTTTGAACGTCAGTCTTATCTGTTTGATCCATATTTTCATCTTCAGTTGCTGCCACAAGCACTTTGCTCCCATCTTCCCATCAGGTCAAAGCTTAATGAATAGCTATAAAACCCAAATGTCACACAGGCCTACAGCAGGACTTTATCATCCACTGAGGAGATGCAAGTCTGTAAATGATGAACGAGTGGACGGCGCTGAATACAACGTAATGTTGTTTTTTTAAGATAAATATCAAATATCACGTAGGGGTGCATTCATGTTTACAGATCCACTGGATTTAAATGGAGGCTCTGCTCTTTATTTTACACACTGCCATGGAGAATCATCTGTCAAAACTTTGCTGATGATTGCTCTTTTCATTCCCAACGCAAGCACTTAACTCTGAGTTAACATACTCGGACTTGAGGGACAAATTCTGATCAGCTGTTCTGGATCCCAGGATCAGTCAAGCCAGAGTTCAGGATTAAACTCAAAAAGTCTGTTAAACCTGTATTCTCCAATAAGCTCCAGGCTAAGCTAAAGTCAGACTTATTTAAGCCAACCTTTAGCAGATGGAAATCTCTGAAAATGAGCCTGAATTACTGAAGTCAACCTGGTTTAACTGGTAATCAGGAAATTTACTGGACATTTTGATAAAATAATGCATTTATAAGACTGTTTTCATACATATGGAAGCGTCAAACCCACAGGTGTGAACATGTTAGTTTTCTCTTCTTATCCTCAATTGTCCTCCACCATCACATCGATCCTCGGAGGGACCGACGCAAACCTGAACTCGCAGCTGAAAACCTGCTGTTGTTGTTCTGCAGGCTGTGGGGCTGGACAGGGACGACACACACACACACACACACACACACACGTAGGTTTTCATGCCCAATGGGGACATTACATAGACTGACATTCATTTCCTGCAGACCTACTCAAACCAAAACCATAACTTGCCTAACCCTAACCCTAACCCAACCCTAACCTTAACCTCAAACTCAACCTAACCTAAAACCAAGTCTTCACTCTAAAAGTTATTCATTTCCCCATGGGGACTTGCATTTTGTCCCCATAAGGTAGGTGAGTCCCCACATGTAGCTGTGCAAACAGGTTTTTGTCCCCATGAGATCATAAAAACACGTGTACACACACACACACACACCTGGGGTCTGTTTCTGCAGCTTCACACACTCCTCGTCATCACAGGCGTGTGGCGTGCACGCAGCCACACAGGGTGTGTTCATGCTCGTTTGCTTGTCACATGCGTAATGAAGCCCAATTACCAGTAAGCACACGTTCACTGGAGTCATGCTGCAGGATCACTTCGTGATGTGTCATCAGGCGCGAATGTACGCCGTGACCGGGAATATTTACTACGCAACGGGGTCACGGTGGCTTTGCTCGTCAAGACTGTGGAGGGAAAAGTGTACCAAGTATAAATATATTCAAGGTTTACTTTTTAATATGTTAAAATAATCCCACTATAATCGACCACTTGAAACAGAATACTGCTGGTTTGCACGTTTCTGCCGATTTTCAGCTCATCACATTCACTTTACACCAAACACACGTCTCTGCAGGAAAAAACACTGCTGGGTTTCACATTTCAACATGCGTCTTTCCTCGTGCTGGTTTCTGTCCACTTCAAGTCTGCTTCTGGTTTCTCAAACGTGATGATTTGGTGCTTTTCTTTGCAGATTAATCGATTAATCAAACAGAGATGTCAAACATAAATTTAAGGATTTGCTGCATTTCTCCCTCATTAATGTTAGTAACTGAAGAGTCTCAAAGCTCTGGACTGTTTTTTAACATTTTGTAAAGTAAGCACTTAATCCCAAAAATAACAGGCAGATTAACTGATAATGAAAATGATTCAAAATAATAATATGATGATAATAATGACAGCTAAGCAGGCTGAACTTTAGTCCCGGTCACAGCATCTGAGAGGCGAGTGCAGGAAGACGTCTAATACAAGCAGCAGACTCAAACTCCATTAAATGAGATTGTTTCACCTAATCCCTCCTGGCTTAAGAAATGTCTGGCTGCAAACATGGAAGCACAACTACCTGCGAAACAAAATCAAGCCGTGTGGGTGTGTCACGCGAACGCAGCCCAGATATTCAAACTGTAGGCAAATGGCCGCGTGCTTTCTGGTGAACAGGGAGCACGACAACAAGCAAAGTCGCAGAGCCACACCTAAAACTCTTACAGCTGCAGAGGCCAATAACCAGACTTTGACCTGAGCAGAGTGAGCACATAAAAAAAAACAACATCCCAGTCTGCAACCTTATACTCATGTCTTGCTGACTGAGAGGACAGAGACTGGACTGAAATTAGCAGCACATATAATATCCGTCCTGCTTCACAAATAAAGCGACCGAGTCTGAGCTTTGGTGTGACATGACAACAACAGACCGAGACGAGCTTTAAATGCACGTGTGTGATGTCTGAGCGGACGGAGATTTGAAGTCAGTGCACGGAAGACGATGCCATTGGTCATTACATAATTCATATCAGGCACAGCCAATGAACACATGTAACCTCACAGTCACTGAGCCGCTGGTTTAAAGGCAACCACAACTATGGTGTCTGGGAGGAACCGTGTGAAAACTGTTTTGTCCTCACATTTACTTTAGTGTTAAATTTAAGAGGCAGCAATAACAAAGCACTAATTCAATGGACGGTAATGATTTGTGTAAAGGCTGACAACTTCTGATTTTCTCTGCTCATAATCATATTATTATTATTATTATTATCATTACTGTTGAGGCGATAGCTGTGAACTTGACTAAAGCTACAATATTTAATGCTGCAAACTGACATTGTCCACAACTGAGTAATACATAAAACAAACACAAGTGACTTAAACTCAACCTGATGAGTGAATGAAAAGAAAAAAAACAACAAAAAAAACACACATCAACTGACTTATTTCTTTTTTCTTTTTTTTTTTTTAAATGAAACCAACCAGGGCTCAGAGTGAGAGTTTAGTTTGAGGCACTTTTAAATCATATCCTCTTTAGGATGTGTTAAAAATAAAAGTGTCGTGTTGGTACGGAAGTCTCCAGTCGGTTCATATTTAATCTCATTTTACTCACAGCTGTTTGCGAGCTATTTATTGACGGCTTATTTATACTTAATCTTTATTTACCATAAAGATTCGAGTGTGCAGAACAGCTAAAGCAGATGGCACACTCAGAATATGTCTGACACTCAGTGGGAAACTTGTCTTTTCAGCACACTGTGAGCGCAGACTGCATTTGACAGTTTTGTAATGAGTAACGTGTTGAGCACTGGACCCTCCGCTTGCTCTTCACCGAGCCCTCACAGGTAGGGCCGAGTGCCGACCCTCAAAACCCAGACTGAAATGCGTTCGCCGACAGTCAAAAGCTATCAAGTGTAGAAAACTGACATTGAATGCTTGGAGACTTCGCCTTGTTTATTTCATCGCCTGTCAGGTGTTTTAAAGGTGTTGTGCTGATTGTTCTCATTGAAGGACCAGCCAAAATATCCAGAGTCCTCAAATTTTATGACCAATGGTTCAAAGCCCAAATTAATTTGTAATGACTAAAAACACAAACACAGAGACAAGAAGCACATCCTCCAAATGTAAAAACTGAAACTTGAGAATATTAATAAACTGTCAAAATATTTGCCAAATGTTCTCCTCTCAACTGACTCACACGTTAATCTCCACAAGTATTGATATGAAACCAAAGGTAGATGTTTTGTTGGAAAAATTCCACATCATCAAGTACACCTGAGACTGTTACAGTCCACCACGACAGCCTTGTAAAACCTGCCTTTATGACCCGTAATGACGTTCAGTTCTTGCTTTAGAGGCGAGTTAGCTGAACTTTATGGTCATTTGGAGGCTGCGGTTCATGCTGCTGTTTGGGGACACTGTGACAAAAAATCAGAAACACCTCTGAGTACGACGAGAAAAATAAATGTCCAGTCTGGTTGCTTAGAGTGAAAGCGAAGTATCACACTGGCACCAACTGCACTTTAAGGCCGCCATTTAAAATTACGCTTCATACTTTATCCGTAAAAAAAGCTGTGTTTTGTGGGGAAATGACACGTTGTGTGTGACAGCGCTGATATCGTTTGTCCTGTGCTGCAGGTCACGTCCGCTCAGCATGGGGCAGCACAGTCACAGGGCCAGCGGACTGAGGTCTGGTGGTGTTTATGGAGGGAGGAGGCCCACGGCGGAGCTGCTAGCCTGGGCCCTCTGGGACGCCTCTGGCTGTGGCTGGGACAATTTATCTGGTTGTATTTGAGGCTATGCCCACCGAGCCGGACGTGAGGGACTTCCTGTGGTAAAAACTATGGAGTCCAACAGCTATTATCATTATCACATCACACTCTGTCTGTAGCTGTCTGTCTCTGTGTGGCTGTCTGTGCCACACACACACACGTCACTTCTGCACAGATGCCAAACAGTGTCAGAGTGACTACTCGTGATACCAGTATTTTAAACTACAATGCAGTACTAAAGGAGTACTCTTTACTTCTTTCAATAACACGTCTAAAGTCCTAGGCACACAATTTTCTTCTGTTTTTAAAAATCAACAGCGCATGACGTGGTGTGGCGAGAGTGACTCAACACAAAACAACTCATCTGTTGACATCTGATGTGCCGGCTTGGATTAAAGATCTGATTGGAAATCTGTTTTTGAAGCTAACAAATGATACTTTTGACGCCTTCGACCGGGACATAATTCTGCCTCTACTGCAGTGGTTGCTGTTAGGAAAAGAACACGCCGTGAGGCAGTTCAGTGCTAAAACAAGTCTAGGCAGAGACTGAACAGTCCTAATGAGTGTAATTGATAGACATGATGGAACAAATACCCACAGAAAAATATCTGATGTCCCAGTCAGAGGAAAATGATTGAGCCTCGTGAAGGATATCTTCTGCCATCGAATCAGAGAGACTGAGGCCAGGATACGACGCCTTATCACATGTAGATCCATATGTTAAGTCCTGTATTGTGTGCTTCACCGTGAACCAGCATCACTGAGACAAATTCCTTTCCAATTATTGCTCTTGTTGAATGGAGTGACTGCATCTCTGAGTTTCGAGAGGGAAAGAAAGTTTACATCTGCAGCTCTTACAGCACAGCAGGCTGATAACAGGCTGCCCTGCCGGACTATCTAGTCATGTTCAAGCTGACAAAAGCCAAACATGCCACTCACACCTCGCTTTGCTTTGACAAGAAGAGCTTAAGCAGTCTGGGCTTAGAAGATGTCACAGAACCTGATTTTGTTTTCAGAAACTCCTCGTGGACAACCCAGCTTTTGCTCTTGGTTTCCGGTGGAATTTGATGCTGAATGAGCGTGCAAAAACTGAATCTGAAAACAGAGGTCACATTAATTTGTCAGGCAGTGACTGTGTTACGGAGATAAGACAAAGATCCCGCTCAGTGTTGCAGGGTTAAAGGTGTGCAGGCTGGTCGAGAGCTGGCCAGGCGTGCCTCCACACCCACCAAATTCGACACGAGACAGTCAGCGTTGACTTTTAATAGCCATAATAAGGCTAATGGCTTAGAGAAAACACTTACAGATCTGTTTAGGTATTCACACTGCAGTGGTGGAAGAGGCATTAAAGTCTCTTTACGGGGACAAAAGTAGTTTTACCACAGTGTTGAAACAGTCCATCACAAGTAAGAATATATAAGTATAGCATGTAAGTATTATCAGAGAAATGTAGTAAAGTTTCAAGAGTCAAAACACGTCCTCTGCAGACAAATGGCTCCAGTAACCGATTTATTTTATTTTTATTGCTTCTAAGAGGTCATGTGCCAAAGGAAGTTGGGTTTAATCTTTAACAATGGATTTTATTTAGTAAGCTTATCATAATAACCTTTTCTCAATAATCTTAATCAGACAGGAAACTGGTTTCCACAAATGCCAAATACATGTAGTGTGGTTAAAAGTAAAACCCGAAATGAAGTTAAGCATAAAAGGGCATAAAATAGAAACACTTAAGTTAATTACAAGAACCTAAAACTGTAAATAAGTACAGTACCTGAGCAGATGAAGGCTACTTAGTTATTTTTCATCACATTTTTATAAAAACCTAAAAACAAAGGCTCTCTGTTTGAATACTCGAGAGCTTCAGTACAATCGAGCTTTGACACTTGAACGCAACACTGAATCACTTGTCTCTCGTCGGACAGCAGGTGAGACCTTACCTCAGGTGGGCTTATATTGAACGCCTCCGCTATTTTCGCGTACAACTCCTTGACGTTGGTAAATCCCTCGATCCTGCCGGTGGGGCTTCCGTGCGCCAGCTGCGTGTGGAAGACCAGTTTGGGCCGCTGGTTGGCAGGTGGAGGCGGTAGCCCCGCTCCGTTCACGGCGGATTTACTCAAGCTCGCGGCACCTGCGTGTCCGCCGCTGACCTCCTCGTTGTCCACTAAATGCTCCTTGGTCGATTTGTTTTTCTTCCTCCATGGTCCCAATGGCATTTTCTGTTGTTGTTGCTGTCTTCGTTTGTTTTTCGACGTGAAATATAGAAAGTCCGAGCCGCTGCTATAACATTGAAGTAGCCAACCTGTTGAGTTCCGAGCCCAACAGTCGTCCTTATTTACTTCCCTCTTTCCTCAGTTTCTCTCTTCCTTCCGCGAGCACTTTTTTCCTTTCCTCACCTGTTCACAACTCAGATATGACTTTGTTCTTCGACAGCGAGTCGGCCCTCGCCTCTGGGTTAGTGGTGTGAATATTCAGCAGGTAGGTGGTGAGTACGGGATAAACTCTGACACAACCTGCTGGCTGCTCCTCGGCTAACAATAGCTGCTCTGTTTGTCTCTCAGCGTGCCGTGGGACGCAGGCGCAGTGGGACGAACCCACCCCCACCCCCACCCCCGCGCGCTCGACACGGCAGGAGGTTCAGTCCCAGTGCACCTGTGCACCATCACAAGGGGATCGTCACTTTGAAACAATTACTTAGGCGTGCTTTTTCCCGTTGTTTTAAAGTTAGTGTTCCCACAAAACAACAACAACAAAACTTTCCTTTCTGAAGAAAACTACTTTCTTGGTCAGGATTTGGGTCAAGGATTGCATTGGTTGCGTAAAAACTGGCCAAGTTCAAGTTAGAACCACATCTAAAGGAGAGTCATTTAAAGTCCGAAACTGGCAGTGTTGGGAGGGGGGGAATACTTCAATATTTGTAGCAGTACTGGCAGCTCCACAATCTAGAAGTACTGTGTTAAAATTATATAAATTCAAACTTTTACTGCAGAAAAGGTACAAGTTGAAAATGAACGTTTAAAGTATTTTTCAAAAACTAACAGATCTGTTTATGAGACCTCAACATCCAAATGCATCCATAGTACATTATGGTCTACTGAATCAGTGCATTTAAGCTTTATATGCAGTATACATGTACTGTAACAAGGAGAAAGAAATGCTGCAAGCTAGTGGGTACTGTATGTATTTTATTGCAAATCTCTCTCTAAGAGTCTGCACTCAAAATGAAACATCGAAGAGGTTATTTCTAAAAATGACCTTTTCAGACAGCACTCACATTTTCATGACCTGAGTGTAACATCAGGATGAAAAAAGTTTTTAAAATTATACATCTCTAGCCAATGAATGGTGCCGTTGCTAAGCGTGATCCCAGATGAAGCACAGCGAAAAAACACAGGAGAAGTAATTAAACTCCTTTCTATTTCAGATACCACAATTGTGTTCACATTCGGCCGGCGAAGCCACACATTGAGAAGAGGAGCAGGTGTGTTTACTCTCCTCCCTCCTTGGATAACAGTGACTCATCATTTGCACAAATCGCTAACATTTGGTTTATACACATCTTGGCTGGTAAAGGGAATATTTTGTGCATCCAGAGGTCTCCATCTTTTTTTATTTATTTTTTGGTCCAGAAAATAAAGTGACATTTGTTTTAAAACAAGACACAGACGGCCAGAGTAATGGAGAGATATTTTTCCAACCTTGGTATGTGTTAAGAAAAATATACTTATTTTGATAAACGTTAAAGTTAAAATATATATGTAATAAATGCACGTCACAGCCATGTAAAAAGCAGCTCATATATCCTGTCTTTGCTGGTCTCAGCTTAAAAGCTAATGAGCGCGAACGTCAGCAGCCCAAGTGGGCCCTCTCTGTTTAACATGAGCACCTCCTCTGCGGGCCCCTGAGCCACGATGAGTGATGTGGCGTCCCCTGGTGGGAAAACGTAAAGGCCTCTGCGTTGGCAGCTGATAGCCAGCAGCTGAGACCAGACAGCTATATTTACACATTCATAGTTCTGCCATTAGTAAGCATTAAATTCAGTCGAGGCAGTTTTTTTTAAATAAATATCTGTTCACAGCAGACATTTGTGTAAGTTTTCCAAGAACAAAATATTCACATTTGAGTATTAACATATAAGTCCGAAGAGCTTGTTTTGTATAACATTGCTATGCCTATAAACAGGCCTGAGTGATATTTGTTGATGCACTTTTTGTGTCGTCAGTTGTCTCCCCCAAACTCGAAACAGCTCCAGACCACTTCATGTGGGAATATTTATTTATTTTAAAATTCAAGTTCAGTATCTTCACGTGTCAGCTTCTAAAACGCACACACGACGATCCAACTGAGTTCATTCGGCAGCTTTTCCTTCCCAACAATTTGTACACAAATTAGAAGAGAGCCTCCGATCTGAGGCTCGTATCTCGTCATGTCAAAATCATCATGAACAGAAGTTGAAACATGTCAGTAATGAAGCCTGTAAAATCTAAATTAAAGCAAGAAAATGAACGTTTGGCACTGCAAATTTCCCCAGGATCACTGGAATATATATATATATATTTTTTTTTTGGCAACTGTAGACTCATTTACTACCAAACATTTCAGACAGAGAAAAAGGTAAAGTGATTGTGGCTAAGACCCACGTACATAAAATGAGTAATTATCAGCTATCAACAGCCCAGACAGTCTCTCACCTGCACTTATATCAACTTGGCAGCATGCATGGTATTTATAAAAACACCACTAGCTCAAAAATAGAAATTGCACATTTGTGAGTAGGAGGTCCATATGAACTGTCAGCACTGCCCACGTGTGTGTGTGTGTATGTGTGTGTGTGTGTGTGTGTGTGTGTGTGTTTGGTTTACAAGGGCGGGCGCTGTCATGCAGTTATCTCCCCCAGTCCTTCGTCTTAGGTAGGTAAATGCCGTTTCAGGACGTCCTTGGCGTTTCCGGGCAAACTGTCAGGAAAGTTCACGTCAAACTCCACCACCAGATCCCCCCTCTGCTCGGGGTTTTTGGGGAAGGGGAGCCCCTGCCCGGCGACAGTCTTTCTCATGCCAGGCTTGATGACGTCCGTGATCTTCATGTTGCACGTCTTCCCATCTATCGTCGACACGGTGACGGAGCAGCCGCACAACGACTGGAAAGACAAAAATGTGGAAGTCAGAGCGAGAATCGGGAGAACAGCAACCCACACAGGACGTACAGTAGACGAAAATATCACATGAATGTTCAGCGGCTGACACAGTGTTGGCAATACGGTGAGATAGGACACCAGAGTGCAAAATTCACATCTACAATAACGAAACTGATATTCAAAGCAGCTGACTATCGTCCGTTGCTGTGCATCTCAAGAAGCCAAAGTCATCAGTGCGCAACTAAATTTGTTAGTCGCGCTCACAGTTCGCTTGTTATCATTCACAATCACCTGACGACAGATATTTGTTGTGTGAGAACAAGAAACGATACGATCCAGCTGGTAAAGATAGCAATGAAGTATGTATTCTCTGCCTATATGGACATATCTATGTTTTACCATTTAAAAAATGTATATGATTATAACAGCTCATAAAGGTGTTTTTTTGTTTTTTTTTTACACCTATCACAAACATTTTTCAAAAGAGTCCTCTTGCAAATTTATTTCCTCAACTGATCCACCCAAACTGCCTTCTAAATTCAGTTTCTTCAGCCCTTGAAGCTTGTGTTGGTGGACAGTTAACCTTGAATTGGGCAGACTGTACCATCAGCACAAACATGCTCATAAGATATCTCTGGTTTGAATTTACCCTTGCAGTGTTTTGCGGTATTTTTATTTGCAGACATGCACGAGACCATAGATATTTCACCAGTGAGCAAATGACACATGCACTCAACTTGACATCCAGTTAAGAGCTGCTCTAGAGCTTTCAACCGGTCTACAGACCACACCAACAGAGTTCAACAGCTTGCTCAGCTGTTGGTTCGGCTGTTGTCAGGTGATAACAGGTGTTCCTAATCTCCCTCTTCAAAGATCATCTTTGGTGCTGGATGTAATGCTAGAACATTTTCATGTCTTTTCAATGAAGGCTATGAGATGCAACTGAAAGCTCCGAAGGAAAAAGCTTGTGGTCAAGTGGTCCCAGGGTTGAAATAATTTTATCAAACTTAATGGTGGCACGTATGTTTTAACAGAAAAGACCATTTTCATGACCAATGCCAATGAGCTCTGCAATTGGAAGCACTTAATGTGATTAAAAGTTGGTTTAAAATATGAGATGAGGCAGTGAGATCTACTTCTGAGAGTAGGAGGAACCATATAAGTACATCTTTTCACTGTGTGTGTGTGGGCGGGCACTGCCTCTCTGCCCTTCTTGTGATACAGCTCCTATTTCTCAATGCTGATGATCTGGATTACATAAGTGCACAGCCAAAGTGTGTGTGTAGTCCAGTACTATGTTCATTCAGGCAAAACAACTGCTGGGGCAAACTACCTACAGCAAAATTGATTGTGACCAGGTTTTTTGGAGCATCTGAGCTCTGAGGCAGCACTTTAAGATAAATGTGAGCTTGTTCTGACTCTACCCTGTGTGTGTGACTAACCCATCTATCAGATTCTATTAATACCGCCACACTCGGTCGAAGTGGGTGCTGAAATAGAAAACGCCTCACCTGTCGTAAGCTCACGCGCACAGGATAGACAATGTTCGAGCCCTCCCGCCTAAAGTGAGGGTGTGGCTTGTCCTTGATGACGAAAACAATGTCGGCAGGAATGGTATTGGGCGACTCGTCTCCCTCCCGCGGGAATGTGATCTTGGTTCCCTCTTTCCAGCCCCGCTTGATCTCGATAGTGAGAATCTTATCCTCAGTGCGCATGGTCCTGCCATCCGGATTTAGCCTTTTGCGAGAGATTTTCATCCTCTTGGTGCAGCCGTGGAAGACCTCCTCCAGGGAGACCCTCAGTTCATGGATGATGGCCGGGTCCTGCTTCCGCCGCTGCTGACCTCCAAGCCCGACGTGCCCGTCCCGAGGGAATCCGTTTATGTTGAAGCTGGTGAAGGAGCCAAAGGGGTCATTTCCATCCACCTCCGTATCCTCGTCATCTCGTCCATTGGCTTTACGTCCAAAGAAGATCTCGAAGGGGTTTGAACCTCCGAAGAAAGTGGCAAAGGTGGCGTGAGGGTCTCCATGGAAGGTGTAAGTGAAGGTGCTGCCTTGTCCGTCACCAGTGGGCCCATTTCCTCCTTTGAGACCTGATGGGCAAAAGAAATGATCAGTCATGCTAACACTGACACTCAGCAGTGGGAGAGTTTATGCCAACAGGATCCAATCCAAGCATTGGGTGCACGCCATGAAGTGACCAATCCACATTAAATACACTTTATTAGCTGCAACAACTCTGCCTATTTGCCTATTCTGATAAACCATTTATTCGTTATGTGATTGTAAGAGCAGAAATATCTAACATTAAATGACTGCAGCTTCTCGAATGCGAGAAATCACAGTTTTTCTGTGTCTTAACAATGTTGTGAACTGAAAATGTTTGGGTTTTTGAGTGTTGATCAGACAAAACAAGACATCATAAGCGCTACAGGAATTGTAATGAGTATTTTTCAACCATCCACCAATGATTAACCGATTAATCACTGGTGATTGATTCTGAAAATGAGTATTAGTTGGACCAGTTAATTGGTCAATGTCGTTCAGAAAGTTCGGGGTTTTGTCTTATATTATTTCAATCAATAAACAGTCGATTGTCTCATTTTTTTTAGCAACATAGCAAACCGTAGCAACACGTTGCCTGTCATAATAGTGAATCAAATCGTGATATACTTTAGAGTCTTTTGTGGTATAATTCTGAGAATACACTCAATATCTTCCAATTTTTAAGTAAACATTTTATCTCTGTTTGTTGCATGGCTTAAGTGAGCCTTTAAAGGAGCCATATTGTAGCCTACGCACATTCAGGTTTCATTTTGGGGTTCTACTAGCATACATTTCCAGTTTATCCTGGTGGGAGGAGAACACCTTGTTTCACTGATACAGCCCTTCCTGAAGATGTTCAGCATGTACTCTTTCCTCTGTAAAATGATCAATTCCTGAAAAGCCCAGTGTGCCATCTTCTGATACAAGCATAAAGAGATGATCTGTGGTCTTTTTCACATCAAACATGCTTCCCACCCATCACCACCACCTGGACTGAATATTACATTTTCATGTTATATATTCAGTTGTGGGGGCCACATACTGTAAACAAAGACTTTCATATAAACAAAAATACTAATTATTTTCCTATTACAGCACTCACATTTTAGGGAAAATGAGTGAATGACATGATGGCAGGCCCTGCAGGCTCTTTCTCTGATAACTGAGGCAAATGACAGCAGGTTTGGTGTAACAGCTATAACAAAATGCTGTTCTAATCTACTGAACAGCTGTTCTCTAGGCCTGCTGGCTGCAGTGAGTGTACTTGAATTAAAGCCAGCTGTGTTTTACATCCAGCCAGGCTTTATAACGGGGCTTATAGCGGCATGCCGAAGGTGGGAATAGAACTGCGATTCATTACCTTCCTCTCCGTACTGATCATAAACTTCTCTTTTCTTCGGATCACTGAGGACTTCATATGCCTCAGCGATCTCCTTAAATTTCTCCTCGGCGGCTGCAGACTTGTTTTTGTCCGGGTGCCATTTCAGCGCCTGTTTTCTGTAAGCTTTCTTAATATCCTCGTCCGTGGCTCCTTTAGTGATCCCCAGCGTTTTATAGTAATCTTTGCCCATTTTGTTTTCCACGTACTCCCGTAAATGAGAAACAAACAAATAGGCTGGGAGAGGAGCCCTTGGAGCTGGTGGATTGTCTGGTCGACGGATGGCTGGTTGACACAGCAGCGGAATCGGCCTCAATCTGGACTGATGAGCAGCGGGAAGCCACGGGCAGACACACAGTGCGGGAGGAAAACCATTTAGAGGCGGTTAGTCAACGCCGTGGACCCTCTGCTATTTATCCGTGACTGGATGACCCTCTTTAAATAGCCACGGCTGCCTCTCCTGCATCCACAGCGCCGACGTCAAGTTCAACACGAGGAATAAATCTGGTTCCGGTGCGTGTCAGCTGCTCTGTCGGGACGAGCTGCCGGTGGGATAAATAAATAAATCTGTTAATGAAAATGTGCTTCACGGAAAGCAAGCTCACCTCTGCAGCTCGTCTCCAAAATGATCATCACTTATGGTTAAGATTAAGCCTCTACAAGACACTGCGCCCCCCAGGGGTCCACTTTGTAATTTATCATGTGAGGTTTCTGATCTATTAGTCTATATAAGATTATCACTGGTGATATGCACAGTAGCCTACTGTATATTTTTTCATGGTCTGGTCTCTTGGTTTGAATCTATAATTTGGTGCTTCTTCTTATACATTATACAGACAATAGTATCCAGACAGACCTCTTTATGGGGCTGTTTTGACTTCCAGTGAAGGAAATCTTAATACTTCAACACACCAAGACATTTTGGTCAATGCTATGCTTCCAACTTTGTGGCAACAGTTTGTTGAAGGCCCTTTTCTATTCCAGCATGACTGTGCCCCAGTGCACAAAGCAAAGCTCCATAAAGACATGATTGGATGAGTTTGGTGTGGAAGAACTTGACTGGCCCACACAGAGCCCTGACCTCAACCCCATCCAACACCTTTGGGATGAACTGGAACAGACCTTTTGGTCCAACATCAGTGTGTGACCTCACAAATGCTCTACTGCATGAATGGGCACAAATTCCCACAGAAACACTCCAACATGTTGTGGAAAGCCTTCACAGAAGAGTGGAAGCTGTTAGAGCTGCAAAGCTGTCTGTGTGTTTACAATGAGATGTCATTAAAGTCCCTGTTGTTGTAATGGGCAGCTGTCCCGCTTCTTCTGTCTATATGGTATATGCGGATGAATTTTGTGTATTTGTTTGGTCATAAAATAATAAAGTCCTACCCAAAACAATCTCATACCATCCAGCCTCTGCTCCTCAGAGATAAACTGACAGAGATGGGAGCAGTCCCACATCTGGTGGCGTGGATTAAGGACTACCTGACAGCTGCCCCCCCCCCTCCATTAGCCGGCTGATGTGCCCCTGAGCAAGGCACTTCACCCCACAATATATATATACTGTCAATAAAGTGATTCTTCTTCTTCTTCTTTCTTCTTCATTCCTCACTGTTCTGCACTGGAGTCTGTACTACACGCTGTTCAGCATTAAATTATTACACATTCTGCTTGCACCGGACTTTCTACTTTTTAATCTTTCCTTTTTGTACTTGACTGAAATGTGTGTGTGTGTGTGTGTGTGTGTGTGTGTGTGTGTGTGTGTGTCTTTCACTGGCTCCCTGCCCAGGTCACTCCCATTGCCTGGACCCAAACACTCAATTTCAACGCATTTGCACATTGATACTGCATTTTTCTTTTGTTATTACAATAACCTTCCTGTGTACGAATCCTCACTCAGTAGCTCCATAAATAGAGGAAGGACGGGGCGGGGGCTGTGATGATTGAAGACGATGGTGGTGGTGTTGAACTGTTGCAGTCACAGCGCCACCTGCTGTACCGCGGCGAGAGTGAGCTTCGTTAACTGCACCACCGCACTGAGCTCTGCCAATGAGTCAGCGTCAGAGCAGAGCTGCAGGTCAGTCACCTCTCGTTGTTATCAATGCATTGTCTTTCTGTCTCCTTGCGTGCACTCAGGCTGCAGTTTTTACAGCTTAATTTTTAGTCTGGGGCTCCTTTGCAACCGAACCATGGATCACTTCCGTGGTTTATTTGCTAAGCTGGACCAAAACAAGGATGGCTTCATATCGGTGGCGGAGCTCCACAGCGAAATGAGGAAGCATGGGATCCTCTCAGCTGATGCCAAGGTCCAGGTGATGTTCATATCACTTATAATACTTCCTTTTTATTATTGCTATCAGTATCTACTGTGTCTACCAGGGTCTAATTCCATTTCTTCACTGACGTGCCAGTCACCACAAACCTGCTAACTGAAGAGGTTTATTCCCCTCCCAGAATATCATTGATTCTTATGACACTGACAAAGATGGCCTGCTGGATTATAAAGAGTTCCTCAGCTACATGATGGACCGAGAGAGGAAATGGAAAATTCACTTTCATGACCTTGACAAGAACAAGTGCGGTGAGTGGTCAGAGCTTTACCTCCTGAAAAATGCTGTATTTCTCAAGGAAGCATGACGAAATGCTCTAAAGTAAAATAGCTTTGTTGAATGCAGACTAGCAACACCGTGTAATGATTCTGAACTTCTTTTAAAACATTACACCTCCTCTTTTATTCTCCTTTAACACAGCGCGTTAAAGTGCTGATGTAGAAGATAAGCAGTTCAACCTGAGCAGATTCCTAATAAAAAACATGTATATTAATTCTTTGACAATACAAGGTCGAACAGGAAAGACAAGCATTCATAAGACTTGTTTATGGTAAACAGCAGACAATACACCACACAGTACTGCAGACTGTGACCTTTGCACTCCTCGAGTTGACAGTATCACAGCCATCTCTGGATGCTTGGCAGAGTTTAAGTGGAAGAGCAGTGCCAGTATGTGTTTGTAATTCTGTGCATTTCTTCTCTGATTAGGAGTGATTGACCAGGAGGACATCATATGTTTGTTTAAGGAGTTAGGAGTGGTCATATCAAAGCCGAATGCAAAAAAAATAATTCAAATGTAAGATATTTTTTGCCCACTACCTCATAGAATTCACTGTTGCATTGAAACAAACATTCATTTATGTGGACCATAAAAACCTTAACAGTTGTAGTACTGGGTTCAGCTTGGTTTGAAACACATGAATGCACGTTTCATTGCTCATTACGTTAGTGCTTTCCAGTTTTGGCATCACTGTACAATGGGGTGTACCTGTGGGTTGATAAGTTGTCTTGGTTATGGGTCATACACATCATACTGCAATACAGTAACTTACGGTTTACGTACGGTTATTGATGAGTTTTTTTTACCTGATACAAACCTGCAGCTACAAAAGCCTAAATGAATGGTTTGTGGCCCAAATTCTGTCCCAATCTATCCAAATGTCACCAATCAGTTGCTGCTGATCAACAAAGCCATTACAAGCAGCTTTTCCAGTGTGCCTTTTTGTAAAGTGATGCTTTGGGCACAGTTTGATGAGAAAATACACACCTTAAGATTCCTGTGTGATGAAGCCACATATTTGCAGGATGGACAGGGACAGTTCAATGACAGTGGACTGGGGTGAATTCCTTCATCATGTCATCCTCAACCCTGTGGACAACATCGGGGAGCTGGTGTCCTCGTGGAAACACAGTCTGGTAAGATCTCACAGCCACATCACTTTGGTGCTACAACACTTCAGCACAGGTATGATGCATGCACTGTCCACTTAAGCATGAGTAATACTGCAGTCATTAAAGCACACTAAGTGTAATTGCCCATTTCATCTGTCTGTAGGTTTTTGATGTGGGTGAGAGTCGTGCAATGCCTATCGAGTTCCCCGAAGAGGAGTCTGGTTTTGCCGCGTGGAGGACGTTTGTTCTCGCAGCGGGACTGGCAGATGCTGTGTCCCGCACTGTGACGGCTCCTATCGACCGCCTTAAGACCCAACTTCAGGTCAGCCCCATCCTTTCAGCAGGATTTGATCAAATATTATTTTATATGGTTTGGTTTCTGTGCTTGCATCTCCCCAGTAGATAATTGTATGAATCATAAAATCATCAAATGTTGGTTTTTTTTTGGGGTTTTTTTCTTCAAATGAACAACCTGGTGTTAGAATAAAAAATTGCTAAGACTGTTTTACTTTAATGTGTTGGGGAGTATAGATAACCTGCTATCGGCTGGTCTACCTTGTCTTAATTTGACTTTTCCTGATAGTGGCAGAGCCTTCAGTTTGCTGCATGTGGCATATCATTAACAAGTATGAGAGAGAAAATGGACAAAGGATTTATGGGTCTCAGTGCACTTATACTTCATCCAGTAATGTTCCTCTGCAGCTGACACTGACCAATGTCATGTGTTTGTTACTTTCTGTGTTTTGTCACCGTAAAAGAAATATGTAAGACCCTGTAATTTTTGTGTCTGCCTTTGAAAGTGACTCATATGAACGCATTTCCTCTGTAGGTTCATGGATCCAAGGCCTTCGCTCAAGGCTTTCGGGAGATGAATGCAGGCGGCCTGCGATCGATGTGGCAAGGCAACGCCGTCAACATGCTGAAAGGAACGCCACAGTCAACCCTGCAGTGTCTCATCTACGCCCAGGTGACGCATTTCTAGGGCGAATGATTGATGTACCAGTTTCTTATTTGTAACTGAGCTCCTCTACTTTGTCCAGATGAAGGTGTACACCCAAGACAGAACGCAGGAGCCCCTGACGGTGCAGCAGCGTTTCGGTTTGGGTTGTGTTTCAGGTGCCGTTGCTCACGCCGCCTTCTACCCTTTAGAGGTATCAGAGATCAGTGGCAGGTCCGAATGCCTTAACTTTCTGCCCTGTCCACTATTCTGTCATAACAGCTAAACATTGTTAAAAACATAGATTAGTACAAATTCTAAATGTCAATATGTCATATGATAAAATAGTTTGATTCTTGCAAAGAAAGGAGAATGCTGTGAGGATAATTCTAAAAGATTTAAAAGATATCATGCACTTGGATGTTTTGGATGTATCAGGAGGAACAGAGTCATAAAATCACATAAAATATGAAATGTACATATAAAATATAAAAAAAAATATCCCTGCACACTTGAAGGGTTTGGAACTGTCATTTCCTAAATAGTAAATGTTAAGAATGAAAGTTGTCATTTATATTTTAATCAGTGAATATTTTGAATTTTTTTTTTTTTAAAATGTAAACTGTTAAAAAATGTGTAAGTGTATCAACGGAGATTGATTTTAGTATTCTCTCTCATCCTATCTCCCTTTCAGGTGCTGAAGGTTAGGTTGAACCTGCAGCAGGCTGGTACCTACAAAGGTGTTATGACATGCGCCCAATCTATTTACAGACACGAGTCGATGGCGTCCTTTTACAGAGGATTCAAGCCCAGCATCCTCTGCATGATCCCCTACGCAGGTGTGGAGTGTGCAGTTCATCAGGTACGACAGCACATCGCTCAAGTCCAGCATGTGTTTGCCTGAAAGGTGCTGTCTTTAACTGTGCTTATTATTCCAGTCAATCATGAACTGGGCAAAGAGTGATCCAGCCTACAACAGCGACTCCAAACTGTTTTTCTTCAGTTTTGTGGCCTTTGCCTCTGGACAAATGACCAGTTACCCACTGGCAGTGATCAGGACCCAGCAGCAAGCACAAGGTAAACTCTTGCATTTTCTGTCACACATTTGAGATTGTTTACAAAACTTTGAGATGTTTTATTTATTTGTGCCATACATATTGTTTTCCAGCTTTCAGCTCAGATTCTCGGCCAGCTTCAGGTGTATTACAAGGACTTATAGGGATATATAAAAGACGTGGAATTAGAGGATATTATAATGGAATGGGAGCCAGCTTCGTCAGGGCTATTCCATGTGCTCTGATAAACTACACTTTAACTAGAAATTTTGAAAACCTGTTTTCCTCAATGGAGTCTTGAATGTAGCGAACAGGTTGCTTTCTTTGTGTGCTGAACTGTTGATTTTAAAAAACATTTTTTTAGAGATTTGACCTGGAAAAGCTCTCACTAATGTTAACTGGACATCCAAAAACAACAGGAAGCTAAATCTGCCAGATGTGCATTATAATGTGATTCAACCTTTAACAAATCTGTAGCTTTTTAAAAGTACTGCACATACTGCACACCACACCAAATGCTGATATATGGTTGACTCAAAATTGTAGTGGTGTAACAAATGGCCATCAGTCATGGGCTGTGTGAACGTGTTGAAGTATGAGCTGTGCAATAAAATGTTATTTAATCATGGGCATCTTTTATTTTTTATTTGTGTCTGTGTGATGGGTTGAACTGCAAATACCTTAAAAGAACACTAGAACAAGCTGTAGATAACAAAACAATTAACATTTGCAATGATGGATAGGCCTGCAGCCTATTTCTTGTGAAGAATCAGCTACAAAGGGACATTCATGTCAGGTAATATAAGAAATTCTGCATACTCTTACTTTTACTAGAGTGCTGTAGGCCTATTACTGTACTGATACAATTTAGAGTCAAGTGTACATTACTGTAAAGTATTTTTTATTTTAGCTTACTTTCAGTAAATGTGCTTTGATGGCTGTAGATAAGTTGCAGTTTTTCATGCAAAGTCAATTTTAAAATATGATGCTTTGTTGTAGATGTCAACAGTAACATTAAAAAGTGTTATTATAACATTATAATAGCATGACTCTGATAAGGTCCATTCTACCTGCATAACTACGTTTGCTTTCATGTATATTTTGCTGCTAATATACCAACCAGTGTCACATTATAAATGCAGTATTTTGGATGGAAGTTAATGTTAAGTGATATAATATTTGTGTTGATGGCAAGACCAAACTGTTCGTGGTGGTGTGTATTCTCGCGAGAAAATATCTTAAAGCAAATTATACAACGACACACCAAAGCAACGGGAACCATGCCCCACGGCTTAACCATAATTTTTTACCAATTGTTACAAACTTGGAGCAGTTAACTCAAAAATCGCAAGTAGGTACCAGCAGATTGAGCAAAGACTTTTGTGATTGTTATCGCGAGAAATCATTTGACCGCGAGTTTCCCCGTCCACATCCTGTGAATGTAACCCGCCATCTTGTTGCGCCGAAGAGGAGAAGAGCATAGAGCAGCAGATATGGCTGACTACAGCAGCGTGGCTCCCCCGTCTTCTAACGCTGGTGGTGGTATGAACGATGCTTTTAAAGATGCTCTACAGCGAGCACGACAGGTAATACAACTACTAGATCTTTAAATCCAAAAGTAATTTCGAGGTCAGGACTAGAAATTGAGTATCGCTGCTGTTACATACGGCATCGCGGCAGGCTAAGCTAAGCTAACCGATGATGACTAGCTAACGTGAACGATACGCCACATTGCAAAAGTGAAAACAGATGTCAAACGGACGCAATCATCGCTGGATATAGAAATTAAACGAGGATTATAGATTATTATTATACCAGCGCGCTGTATTGGTTAACAGCATGACTTGAGTGATAAGAAAAGTGCAAGTATTCGGTTTCCTTTGTTGGTCCAGACTTCCGGACTGTAGCAATAGGCCTCAACCAGCGTGCTTATCCTCCACGCATGAAATATGATCAAGGAATTAAACAAGAATCTAACATATTGCTATTTATTTTGTTTTTCAGATTGCAGCGAAAATCGGCGGAGATGGCGTTGCGGCACCCCCAACAAGTGAATTTGGTTACGGAGGCCAGAAAAGGCCCCTGGAGGACGCTGGTGGGTATTTTCCCATGCCTAACCTGAATATCGGTCAGTGACTCAAATCGATTCAATGCAAGTCTTGATAGTGTTTGCCTGTGTGTTTTTAGCTGCTACCAAGTTGTGTTTGCCTAGAAATGTTTGTACCTCATTAACTCCACATCAATACTGTAATTGTAACAATGTGCATTTCCTGTAATAGGTCTCATTATTCTGTATGTTAATGCAGTTATCAGCAGTTCATTTTCGTGTTAGTAATGTTCAATTTTAGTTTGTGCAGATTGTGAGTTATTGCATGTGTTAAGAGCTGGATGAGATTTTTCTCTCTGTCCTCACAGCTGTTTCAAATCTGTGCCTGGTATGTTTGAGAAAAAAAATATTTAATTTAAAAATGTAGGCATGGGTGATGGGAATTTTGAGTCATTATACGATCAGTACAGGTTGTGTTATTGTTGATTTTTAGGGTTTTCACCTTGAAATCAGTAAAGTGTATGTAATTATAAATAGAATCTCAAATTGCATCATTATCCAGTGAATTTCTAGTTTATTAGGTATGTCTAGCTATAGGTAAACATTGTAAAGACTAATGCAACAACCCCACAATACACCCTGCCTTCATTAAGATCGTGATGTTCAGTTTTTACTTAAGCATTTTCAGAGAGGTCTGACTCAACTTTGTCATTTTGGATGTTTTAGTTTTGTGCTTGAACGGTGGTGCAGATGAGTGGCAGGTCTAATATTTAGTCTTCCCCAATTACTTTGAATAGAGTGGACAAAATATTAGAAACATTTAACGCAGTTATACACAGCACAACAAACTGAAGCCTCCAAAGGCCCCTAGAGGGGAATGAACATCTCTTCTTTAGAAGTTTGAACAAAAAATTAATTATTTAACATTGAAGAAGGTAAGCTTTCTATCAGGATAGGATATGTGTACTTAATAAGCTGATAATTAAAGGTATATTCCAACTGTATGAGTGATTGTTACGCTGGCTTCTGGAGCTGAATACTTTCAGCAGCCTTTGCCTTAACCCTTTATATTTCAGGCGATATTGATAGACTTTTCAGACTGAAGAACACTGTGTTAGCAGTGTGATAGTAGGGATGATGAGATGCTTATGCTGGTTGTTATGTCATGTTGTTGCAGACCAACCAGAGACAAAGAAAGTGGCTACGAATGATGGTAAGTGGCTCCAATTTTTGACCATTTCCTACTGAAAGTAATTGGCCTAAAATTTGGCATAAACTGGAAATAACAAATAAAATGTGCTATGTTTTTGCTTTGTTTTTTCCAGCTTTTTCTGCAATGGGAGGAATGGGAGGCCCCCCGAGGTAGATATTCAAGTTAAATTAAAATATTCTAAAATATTTTTGTCTTTACTTTTGATCTTTTATAATAAAACTTACCTTGCTTTTTTTCTTTCTTTTGTCTTCAGGTCAATATCAGAAGAATTCAAGGTCCCAGATGGAATGGTTGGATTCAGTAAGTTTCCATCCGACATGTAACGGCAAAGCATCGACTCAGTGATGTTGTTTGGAGATAACACTTTTTTCCCCTTGCAGTTATTGGAAGAGGAGGTGAACAGATATCACGTCTGCAACAGGAATCTGGATGTAAAATACAGATCGCACCTGGTAAGATCTGTTGCATTAATAGTGAGGAATCATAGTTTGGTTTATTGTTGTATAGTTTGCATGAACTGCTCTTTCTGTGTGTTGCAGACAGCGGAGGGATGCCAGATAGATCGGTCACTTTAACGGGGCCACCAGAGTCCATCCAGTAAGTGTTTTTCTTTTTTTTTCTGCAAGTGAAATCTTAGTTTTGAAAGCATGTTCATTTTGAGGGTATTTGTCAGGTTTCAGGCTGTATGCTATGGTAACTTTTCTCCCGTCAGGACTGCAAAGAGGTTGCTTACAGAGATTGTTGAGAAGGGGCGTCCATCCCCAGCATTCAACCACAACGACGGCCCGGGAATGACTGTCCAGGAGATTATGGTCCCTGCCTCTAAAGCCGGACTCGTCATTGGGAAGGGAGGAGAAACCATCAAAAGCCTTCAGGTGAGGGTCCATTCAGTGTTTGAGTTCCTGGTTGATTTAATGTCCTCGGGGGGATGTCTCTCACACGGGATCACACATTAGACAGAGACTGCATGTTTTGGATTATTCTCTTAAACTGCAGGAGAGAGCTGGAGTGAAGATGGTCATGATCCAAGACGGACCCCAAAACACAGGTGCAGACAAGCCACTCCGCATTTCAGGAGAACCCTTTAAAGTTCAGGTGGGTCCCTGGAATCATTGCACTTCTAACATTATAGAACAGTACAGTAAAGTAAGATGAAGCTTGTTTTATTTTCGAATGTATATGAGCCATTGACATGCCTCATTATTTGTCTCCATGGAGACCAGCGGAGGAGTTCTGTAATTCGTTATACTTTTCTCCTCAGCAAGCCAAAGAGATGGTAATGGAGCTGATAAGAGATCAAGGCTTCAGGGAGCAGAGGGGCGAGTATGGTTCACGAATTGGAGGAGATAGCTTGGATGTGAGTATTTTTAAGAAGTTTCATTTATCAGTGTCGAGACAAGGGTTTGAATCTGTTTGTCAACTTTGGTTTTGTCTGTTATTTAGGTTCCTGTTCCTCGGTTTGCAGTAGGTATTGTGATTGGCAGAAATGGAGAAATGATCAAGAAGATACAGAATGACACAGGCGTCAGGATTCAGTTTAAACCAGGTGAGTTTATGAAAAGATCTGAGATGCAAGCTTGGCCAAAAGCAATGTCATTTGGATACAGCTGAAAATGTGAATGGTCTGTGATGAAAACTCATGCACCACGCTGAAAAGCTGATGTATAACCCTAACCCTAAACTTCTGAGACCTGCACAAAGACTTTGGAGTAATGTGTAACGAGAAAGTTTTTATGTCAATTACAAGGCACTTGTATGTTTAAATCCCAGTAACAGAATGTCATGATAGTCTCTAATGACTACGCTCTCCCTCCAGATGATGGCAGCACACCAGACAGAATAGCACAGATCATGGGTCCCCCTGATCAGGCTCAGCATGCAGCAGAAATTATATCTGATCTGCTGAGGAGCGTCCAGGCCGGTGGGCCTCCAGGACATGGCGGTGGCAGGGGCCGTGGACGTGGGCAGGGGAACTGGAACATGGGGCCCCCTGGTGGCCTGCAGGAGTTTACCTTCACTGTGCCGACCATGAAGACTGGCCTGATTATTGGAAAGGGCAAGTACACAGCAGAGATCCACTTTGTTGAATATTTAAGTGACGGAATTCAGTAGACATGAAAGTATTTGACTGTTGTGGTAATTGGTTGTTCCTGAACTCTTCAGGTGGTGAGACAATCAAAGGCATCAGCCAGCAGTCTGGTGCCAGGATCGAACTACAGAGGAATCCCCCACCCAACTCTGATCCCAACATCAAGATGTTCACAGTTCGTGGTTCCCCTCAACAGATCGACTATGCCAGGCAGCTGGTAGAGGAGAAAATTGGGGTGAGATACTAAGAGTTTATTTATGGGAATATTTATGAAGACAGTTTGTCTCTTCATAATCTTGTTTACTGACCGGGGAATGTCTTTGTCTCCAGGGTCCAGTCACTCCAATGGGTGGCCCACATGGCCCCCCTGGTCCTCATGGAGGTCCAGGCCCACATGGTCCACCTGGACCCCCTGGACCCCCTGGGGCTCCAATGGGTCCGTACAACCCTGGACCATACAACCAGGGACCTCCAGGACCACAGTGAGTCCAGTGGCCATTTGTTTTTACTTCTTAAAAAGTCTTAAAAGCTCTTAGTGATAACATAAATACTTAAGTACGGGTGAACTTATGGCGAGCTGATTGTTGTTGTCTCTCATCAGTGGACCTCCTGCGCCTTACCAGCCTCAGGGATGGGGCAATGGCTACCCACACTGGCAACAGGGACAACCTGATCCAAGTGAGTATCAGTTTGGCAAAAGTTAAAAAGCTCTTTGAGGTTGTCCTCTTTGAGTAAAACCTTTTGTTACTTTGCCAGTTAAAAGTCAGTAACTCAGACTCATATTGCATAATATAGTGGCCAGCTGTAACTAAGTTTATAGCTTTTATCCTGGCCTTTGTTTGGTAACAATACTTGCTTGTTGCGTCCAGATAAAGCAGCAGCCGATGCCAACGCAGCAGCGTGGGCAGCCTACTATGCTCAGTACAGCCAGCAGCCACAGGCTCCCATGACCCCAACGAGTGGAGCTCCTGGCACGACTCAAACCAACGGCCAAGGTAACTGAAGTCCTTCTCAGTTAGCAAAGTGTCTTCTAGAAGAAACTGTTTAGCTGAGTGTAGAGCAGCGCAGTTTATTAGCTTTGCTTTAGTAATGTCCTGTGCCCATGTCCTGATGTGGCTAAGACGAGAAACAGGTTGATTTTGGTTTCAACTTTTGAATGACTTTGCTTTTGCAGAGCACTTTTTTTTTTCTTAAACTTCTACATTACCCCAGGGACAGGATAGTTTTCCTCCACCATCCCTAGGCTGAGAGCTCGACCCAGGCAGGTGGAGGACAAACCGCTGAGAATGATTTACTAATTACAAGTACCGTTTTTTTTAACAGGTGACCCACAGGCTGCAGGTCAGAGTGGACAGGCAGATTACTCCAAGGCCTGGGAGGAATATTACAAGAAAATGGGTATATGAACGTAGCTTCAGTGTACATCTGTTAACACAAGACAGTCTAAACAGCCACTTGGCATTCATTCGGCTTCTTTTTCAGGTCTGGGTATTTGTCAGTACTGCTGGCCTGCTGTGGAGTGTTTTCAGTGTGCATCCACTTGGTTTAACATTTGACGCCTGTGCTGTTTAGACTGCAACACTTGTGACTATCTACAGGACTGAGCTGTCGACACAAACCCAACTTTAATGAGCTTAGAGTAGTTTATTTTCTTTACTATCTTAGGGTTTTATCAACACTGATGGCAGAGTTTTGCCATGTGCCATGAATGTGTTACTGCTACTGAGTTTGTGTAGAGTTAAATGATGCACGGTAGGGTCCATGTTGTAAATTTGTCTCGCAGTTCATTAGACACTTGGACTCACTGACATGTTTTTTTTCCTCTTCTGTTTGCAGGTCAACAGAGTCAGCAACCTCAGGACTACACGAAAGCCTGGGAGGAGTATTACAAGAAACAAGGTCGGTACTCTGAAATCAGGCTCAGTGCCGCAATTCATTAAACATTTTACACCCCACATAAAGATGTTAATTTCAGGTTTGTTAGCTGAACTACTGTTAGAGCTGCATGGAGTTACAATGAGGTGGATTCAAGTGGGGTTCACTGTGATAGAGGGCACAGATGGAGAACTGCAGTCATGATCATTTGGAGGATAAGCCCAAACTTCCATTCATTTTCTGTGTCTTTTAATAGTACACCATGCATCACCTTGACAACGAATGACATCTTAAAAAAAGGGATAACACAGTATTAAGTTTGAAGGGTGGCTGCGCTCCTCCAGCAGCCCTCTGTAGTAGAGTGGCTGCTCTCCCAGCCGCCCAACAGAAAGTCAGAAGGTTTCTGACCTGCCACCCGGAGAAAGTGGTGCTGGGTTCGTTCCCCTTCTTACAAATATCACCTCCACCTCAGAGAATTTAAACTGAGGTAGCTGTTGAAGCTTTGTTACTGCTTAAAGTGTTGGGTTTGGTGGTGTAATAGTGTGTAGCTCATATGTATAGCCACAATCCCCCCCTCCCCTTTTTAAAGTAATAATTACCCAAACCTCGATGGAGAGCTGCGGTGAAAAGATAGAAGACTGGTAGATGTTCTCTCTCTTTCACCTCCATTTAATGAAACCCTGTTGGCTCTGACATTTTCAGTGGTGTATCTGAAGAAACTGGGCGTGTTTGTCATCAAAGAATTAGATTGACATGTTAATTATCTGCAGCTGTTGCCCTTTTGATGGGCTGTTAGTCAGATAGTACAGTGGGTGGAACACTGAGTGAGACTACAGCCTAGTGACAATATGCATTATAAGAGCTTGTAATACATTACTTAATAAGCAACAATAAATGGATTAAATTATATTTCTAATACGAAGATAGTGGTGACAGAGCCAAAGTAGGACATTTTAAAACTGATTTCACACTGACCTGGTTTTCCTTGTTTTGTCATCTGAGAAATTGTTTTTACATTGCAGGTGTTTTGAGCATTTCCACAAGAGGAATTTAGCAACTTAAACCAACGCGTACCAACGGGTTCTCTTGTTTGTTTATCCTCCAGGTCAAGCGGCCCCTCAGGCCCCAGCAGCAGCCGCAGCCTCCCAGCCCGGAGGCCAGCCAGACTACAGCGCTGCCTGGGCGGAGTACTACCGCCAGCAGGCCGCGTACTACGGCACAGCCAACCCTCAGACGATGGGTGCAGCGCCACAAGCCCCTCAGGTACACCCCCGATAAGAATCTGCCCTCCACATCCAATGAATACTCAATTCTTTTGTGCCCTAACCCCCTTCAGTCCTCAGGTTTCACAGGGTTCCAGTGACTGCAGCAGCTTCACAAACTTAACCAGAAATATTTCCTCCCTACGCAGGTTTTTAACTTTTAATTTTGGGAAGCTGAGTCCACTGTTTCCGCTGTTAACATGCAATGTATTTTCTATGTATTTCTTTGCACAGGGCCAGTAATGTGAAGTGGACATAAAGTAAATGCTACATTGTCGAAACAAAATCCTTTGTTAAATGTTTGGATGCAGACGCCTTGATGAAGATCTTAAATTTCCTTGGTTTGAAAGTGTTTCACATAGATGGCAGATTACCCGGCGAACACGTCCTCTATCCTTTTTTTGTTGTTTTTCTTTTTCTTGTAAATGCTTTGTTTTTAGTGAGGTAATTATACATATGGTCATTCCAGCCCCTGTATCTACATTAAATGTGGTTAGAACTCATGTTTATTAAACTGTAGACATTACCATGTAAATCATCTCAGTTTTAAAATGCTATTGCCTGTTGTGTTTTTGCAATAAAACAAACTGAAACCTCCTGTGTTGGTAAGTTGGGGTGGTCTTAAACCAAAGGGGTTGAGATGAATTTCTGTATGTTTTTGTTTCTTTTACTGGGGCAGGGCGGGGGTGGGGGTTGAACTGTCCAAAAAGATTGACTCAAAGTTGTGCTGTCCTGTCTCTCTCCAACTTGTCTATGAGGCTCTTAGATACGTTACGTGCGTGAGGTGATCCTGAGCGGTTCAGACCAACAAACGTCCTTTTTGATAGACATAATTTTTAATACTTCTGTTTCCTGACATTGCTCTGACGTTAGCAGTAGACAGATGTTTGTCATGGGAATGTCGACAGATATCAAATGTGTCGTAACTCATGCATTTGCTGCGTTGCTGTGGCGCCCGTTTTAAATATTTGCTTGGTTTGCTGACATTGTTGAGGTAGTATGCACTCTATTTTGCCTTGATAGACACTTCCTCCTCCACAGGCAAGTTTAGAAAAGCGGTAAGCAAGTATTTTTTTCCTAACATGTTGCCCAGAAAACATGGTTGCAAGAAATGTTGCATATTTTTAGTGTTATATATATTTTTTTTGTGCTGTTCTTTTTCCAGGACAGTCAGGTAAATTGCCACTGTATCCAAAAAAAATGCATTGAAACGTTTTGTCTTGCCCATTTGAAGTTGCGAACTAACTCACATGTATAAATTTGTTTGTTCAAAGAATGTTTTTTTTAATATAAAAACATTGCAAAAAAACAAATCCTCGTATTTGCTGTGCCCATTCTGTTAGTGTTTATCCAGTTTAAGAACGTAGATGTTGTAGGGTCGGGGGTGGCTAAGCAGTCTTCGTCCATCAGTTGAGCCCTCCTATACTGTAAGTACAAAACTGTGACTGACTTTCCGAGATACCCGCCTCTTTTTGATGCTTTACAAACTGCAAAACCATGTAGTGTTTTTTTTTTCTCAAATATTGTCATTTTTTCCCCCCATGTCCCTGGGTAAGTATGAATTGTTCTGAGGAGAGGATTAGTGCTTAAGACACATGTTTCTGAGACTTATTTCCCCTTGTGTGACTCCACAACGTTCAGACTTTGAATCTCTACAGTATGTTGATGCTTTGTAGCCTGTTTGTGTGGGAAGCATTTCAGTGCCAGTTGGATTTTTGAACTGAGGGTTTGAATGTCAGCACTCTGTTGGTAGGAACTGTTAAAGGAAGTCCATGTTTTGTTTTTTCTTTTTATTATTATTATTTCCCCCCCGGTTTTAAATTCCTGACTTGTTAAGTGCCATTGACTAGTTGAGACTGTTCTGTTTTTTAAATGCCAATTTATTGCAACATATTGCTTAGAACAAGTCATACTGCATAACTCCAGTGTAGCATGCTTAGGTTTCTGCCATTACTTTAATGTCCTATTTGAGCATGTGGAATGCTAGTAGCGGAAGTGCTTCTGAGCTAGTTCAGTGTTGATCATGACATTTTCTGAATGAGCACTGTTGTGAAAGGCTATTTTAAAGATTAAAAACAAATCTGACTGCATTGTTCACTGATGGCAAACAGTGCAATATATCTGATCTTTGCAGTGTCATCCCAGACCTTGCACCTTAGGTTCTGCTGCAATAACACAGGTAAGCGAAACCTAAGGAAAACAGTGTTTTTTTTATTATTATTTTTGTCCTGTGACATGACCAATTACACATGCAAAGAAATGCTTACCTGTGTTTAACATGCCTCAATGCATTAATGCCTAGTCATAAAGAGATGTCCAGGATCTGTTAAGTAAGAATAGCCCTTTAAAATGATCTGCTTTCATTATTGAACTGCATGATATGAGTAATGTAATGACTTTGTTAAATGAAGTTTTCAAAAAGTGGCTTTACCTCGAAAACGTTGTTGTATAGGCTCAATGAGGAAATGTTGTCTTTGTGCTTAATATTTGATACTGGCCTTATCTTTGCATCCTGGTAAGTCTGACAGTGACAGTATATTGATGCTTTGGACAACTTTTTGACACTGGTATATTAAACTGCATGCCATGCAAACTGTTGCAGAAGTTAGCAATGTGCTCAGCCACTAGGTCACAACGGTGAAATACATGATTTTTTTTCCCTTCTTAATATCTGTCGTGGTGTGAATCTGCCCTCAAGTGCAGTGCAAATCTACCATTGAAACGCTGCTGCCTTCACTTCTCGCTCACAGTGTTGGAGGATGCTGCAAGCTTAGGTCATAAAATCAGGCCCTGTCGTAGTTTGTCCCCAAAAGGAGGAATCCTTTGAGTCACAATCCCACTGCTGAACGTAGACCGTTCAAGAGCTCCAGTGATAAGGTAAAACAGCAATGCAATGAAATTTAAAAAAATTCTGTGATTGCAAAGTGTTGGTCAGATGACATGTTTGTTTTTAGCTCGGCTTGACTTGTTTTCTCTTTAAATCATGATGCCACAGTGTTTTCAGAGTTGTCTAATGGTTGTTTATCGCTTCAATGCCTTCATCAGTAACCTTTTCAGTCAATAGGAATGTGCTTTAGAAAGTTGGATGAGGACAGGAACTAACGTACTTTAATTGACATGCACTTTCATTGGCAGTAAATTGGGGGTTCAGTTTAAATCACTTCTCTCTGTAGTTAACGGGTCACATATTGTTTGTTTGAGGCTGTTCTCTCTGTACATGTGAGAACACTCAGTGTTTCAACACGCAGTTCGTGGGGGTGTAGAAGACAAAACAAGGAGCATGCCTTAGAGGTAAAATGGTTTCATGTGCTGTGTATTAATATCAGTCTATTGAGTTTTGTTTTTCTGAATGACTGTTTTGACTTTTGAAATGTTGCCATGTTCATTAATAAAGTTGTAACAAACTGGATTAATTTACTTGAGTTTTGTTTTGAATTGTAGAGAACTTGAAGTCTCAAATTTTATTTTTTACTTAAAAAAAGAAAAGCCCACAACAGTCAAACACATTCTCGTTCTTTATTTTCTTCTTTTATGCACAAAAACAAAGTGAACACACAAATGTAAAATTTTCTTCCCTGTGAGTTGTCAACATCCAGAGACTTGGCTTTCCAGTCTGTCTTAATGGAATTAGTGGTCATTTGTACCTTGATTTGTCACGTCTCCTTTTCATACTGGCCCTGAAAGCTTCCAATCCTGATGCAATTCTGCTGTCGGTGATGAGGGACAAAATCTTTACTGGCCTTCTGCAAAGTTGTGCCTCCACTGCAGTTGAGGCAAGAAAGTAGGTCAGCATAAACCTAATTGTTCAGTAATCTGAGTTTTGTTTTCCCGATTATTAATGTGGTCTCTGGTACGTCAGTCCCAGCTGATTGGAATTGGCTTGTTTTGTCCAAATGTGCTCAGTTTACCATCCAGATTGATTGAGGAAATCACACTAAGGAGGACTGTGGAATTTGTCCCACATCAGTTAGTTTTGGAATCACCTCAGGAAGATTTCAAGGTACATATGAACATGTGGGTGTTGTTTTAAAAGACACCTCAAAAAAATGTGAACCTGTCAGTTACATTTAACACCAGTCATTTCTAAATAGCTGTGTAGTATTTTGCAATGAAGTGTGTCTTCAGCATAGGTTTCCTGTTTCCTCCACTGCTCAAATCTGTCATGCTGTGTGTGTGTACAGACAATAATCCATTGTAGTGTTTTTTTTGTTTTTTTTTTTAAACGACAGGTAGAAAAACACAGACTGCAGACTGACATTCAGTGGTGAACTCAAGGCTTCAATATGTGCATTCACAGTAAGGCTTCTTGTGTGTTTACCTGTCACAAAAACAACTGAGTGGCACAAATTGTTGTCACAGCTGCAGGAGTAAGCAATAGTGGTGTATAATCTTTCCTTTCCTGAAGGTGACGCTATGCTGGGATTATGGGCTTTGTGCCCGAAAACAAATTTCCCTTTAATGTAAGTAAGTGACTCCAGTCAACACGTTTCGCAATGCCGAATCCCTTTGTTAGCGACTCCTCTGGGCAACATGTGCTTGTAACAAAAGCACAGAGCACATTTAATGGGTTTGCATTGCTGATGCTCAATAGGATGCAGAGATGCATCTAATAAATCTCTGATAAAGCCTATTATACAACACTGAAATTCACACTACTGAATGTTTGAAGCTGACGACAAAACCGCTGCTGCATAAAACTCCAACCTCTAAAAAAAAAAAATAAAGCCTGCATCATGTAGCTGTATAGTAAAATAAACACTGTAAAACTCCTTCTTCACCACACACAGATGCTCTCTGGCAATAAATATTCCCTAATGTATACAGCATAATATGTACTGCAAGAGAATTAATACAATCTCACAGCAAGTTCAAGTCACGAATATTATTGCTATGATATTTTTAAAACTAATGTGCGCTCTGCTCCTATGGCACAGTGAAAAGGCTCGGGGAGAGGAGATGACGATCAAGTGTGAAGGCATACAGCTGGTACAGTTCATGTGGATCCACAGCACGATGGGGGATGTGATGAGTGGATCCGAGAAGTTTTTAAGTGAGCGTCTGGTTTAACCTCTTCTGTGCACCGGATGGGTGGATAATCAGGTCGTTTTCTTTGGTCCAGTGGTTTGCGTGAAGATATACATTTAGACATAAACATTCAGATCTCTGCGTGTGTAGTGTTTGATGACCGTGGGTTTTATTTGGACATAAGTTCCCATCTCTCACTGCACTTGTGCCTCCAGCAGGGTGTTGGGCACCAGCTGTACCTGTTTGGGGTTGCAGCTGTTGACGTGTCGCAGGGTGTCAGCTCCAAGGTAGGCCAGCAACAGTTCAGAGCGCCGGTGCAGCAGGTGGAGCATGTCCTCTGCTAGACTCTCCACAGAGGAGTAACGCACTTTGTCCAGGTCAAATATGTCCTTCAGGAAGTGAAGCACTTGATCCTGAAGGGGAAACAGATCATTTGTGAGGGAATACTTTCAGACCAGACAAGATTGATACGTTTATGTTCTCTTTTGGAGCCCATACTTGTGAGGATACTGATGGAAAAAAAGGTTAAAGGCAGATTTAGAATAAATACGACTAGTATTTGTAGTGCTGGTGCAAATTCTTTGGCTTTATTCTGATATATTCTGAGATGTTCTTCTCTTAAGAGTACGTAGGCTTCTCATATGAACTGTATGGTGAAGGTTTTCTGGTTGTGCTGCAACATTAAATGAGTTCAATTGTCCAATCAAACATAAATGAATTTAAAAAGCTGAATACTTGGGAGTGAAATCTGTGTGTCTTGTTAGGATTAACCAGCAACACAAATATGAAAAAGACAGCTTGCTTAGGTGGTCACATGAGTTGTTGGCACCAACAGAGACAAAGACCCTGTTTGAAAGAGGACTCTGGCAGATCTCATGTCATCATCACACATCATGTTCTGGTGCTCGGACTGACCTTGAAGAAGCAGCAGAAGTCGTGCAGGGAGCTCTTGGGCCCCAGGAAGCCCCAGGCGAGAACGGGGCTGATCTGTTCACACACAGCGTAGAAATGGGCGATGAAACCGTCAGGCACCTGCAACACAGTCCAGATGTTACTGTAGTGACGTCAGGACAGAAACAACTAACAGACCTGGTAGGTCTTTGGTTAATAAAATGTAGGACTTTTAGCGAGTAAACCAAAGCAACAAACATTTTGAAGCCACTGGACTTTCACGCACCTTCATGTGCCGTCGTTTCTGCTTCATCAGTGACCAACAGCTCGATGCCACCGCCTGGGAAATAACATAAGATAAGATAATCCTGCAGATTAATCAGCTATGAAAGCATCAACTTAAGAATCACGATGGAGGAAACTACAAAGTATCTAGTAGAGAAATGTGGACTCCTCCTAATATTTTCTGTTGGCCATTTTCAAACTAACCTCTACAAACTAGTTATTGCAGTATAATCATGAAAGTGCAACAGAGAACTCAGTGATTGCTTTTTAATTCTCTCACTCTTACATGATATGTAAGTATTGTATGAGGTTCCTCACCGTCTCTTTGAAGGAGCTGTTGAGCCAGCGGTTGTTGACCACGTTTTGGATGGAGATTGGTGGATTCTCCAGGTCCTCGAACGAGTCCATCAGGATGAAGTCCAGCACTACATCATAAAAGTTCAAGTGCTTCACCTGGGGAGAACAAGTGTAAGATGCTATGGCTAAAAGCTGCTGCTGGTGCCATGTTGTGGTCAGATGTTATTCAGGGGAGAGAAGTCGAATTATTTGGTAGCTTTCTTACCCCTCGTGTTGCCAGCTCCACCTCTGTGTTTTCCCAGTGCTCGGTGTGTTCCAGGAAGGAAATCATCTCTTCAAACACCTCCTCAAATCTGTTTGGGCTCTAAAAAACCAAATGACAACAGTTAGGAAGGTATAGCAGTCACTGAGGTCTTACTGTTCGCTCACTGTGTGTTGGGTCTTACCTTCTGTGCTTTAACTATAATGGAAGACAGTATTTTCTTTCCCGTGTCGGCCAGAAACATCCTGGTCGTTCTCTCGCGCAATATGAGCTGGAGAAAAAAACAAAAACATCTTACTCTTAATAGATCCACAATGGTGATTGTAATTCAAACGCATTGTAATTCATTATCTCCTGCTGTACCTGGCACGCCTGCCTCACACAGTGCAACTTGGCCAAGAAGTCCATGTCTCCGAGACACTCCAGCATCTCAGTCCTGAGAATGAAGATCGAGAGGACGACCAGATTAAGAAAATGCGTCATAGGAAACGGACCACAGCTTGTTCCAGGCTTCCGGGTTCTGAGTGTGTTGTAATAATCGGCGTACGCACCGCAGCACCCTGCAGGAGATCTTGCCATCCTCGGCCATCTGCAGCGCCTCCTCGTAGAAAGGGTGATGACCCAGAGCGAAGGCGCTCCTCAGCTCTCTGTGCTCCGACAGCTGATGAGGAGAAGGACGGCAGAGGACGTTACTGACCGAATAATGATCATTTTGATCTCGTTCCTGTCAGAGAGAATAACCTTGAAAAGAAGACTCCTTATTTGTAATGCAGTGCGTCCCTCTGAGACCTCCTTTGAGTCTTGAACATTCATGCAAAAACAAAGAAACCTGTTTTGAAAAGGGGCTTGTGGAGTTTCTGTATTCTCTCCTGACAGCTAAACCCGATATGTTGTGTTAGACGAAGAAAAGAGAAAGAGGACTCTGAAGTTCTTCCGTATTCTAATCGAGGTGCTGAACGTTGAGATCATCTTGGTCTCGAAGGCTGAACCTGAAGCTTCTTCCTGAAAGGAGGTACAGGGTCCACCACGTCCTGGATTACACTGTCACTGCTAAAGTTATCCCTGACTTTCTGCACCATCATCAGTTAGTGTATTGTGCTGTTTTCATCACCTCTTCATCTCGATGTGGTGTGTGGAAGCTGTAGTGGAGCTGCTGAGTGCCAGCAGGCTGAACGTTGTGTAAGTGAAGAATGCTGAAGGTCTATTTATAGTGACTCGCTGAGTGTGAGTGACCCAGTTTGACTGCTGGGAGTTCTGCCTGTTTTGACATTTAGTGCTCTATAAAACCTCTACTGGTTTGAGGGTATGAATACTTTGATAAAAAGGTTTTCTGAATTTTATACAAGCAGCTTCTCCATACCCAACCACAATTCAACTACATCCTAAATCACCAGCATATTTTTGTACTTTGTGGGTCAAGTGCACCAGTAGCACCGGACACAGAGCTCAAGCCCCCCCCCACTGACTTAATGAGTAAAGAAGATCAGCGGAGTGCTGGTAAACACCAGGTGGTGAGCTTACAGGAAGACCAGAGCTGTTTGAGTCAAACTCCTGCTGTGGACTGAATGCAGTTTCACATGGTTTGAGATTCAGATGTTTCCTTGTTCCTCTTCTGCTCACTCAGGTGCTCACCACAGGTCTATAAAATGGTGAAATTATGAAAAAAGCTCATCATAGTTTTTCTGAGCTCAAAGTGAAGTCCTTGAAGTCCTTCTGTTGTCCAAAACCCAAAGACTCTTCATTTACTATCATAAATAACAGAGAAAATCAGAAAATTCTGACATTTAAAAAGCTGGAACCAGCAAATGTTTGATGTTTTGTTCGTATTTTATCTGTGACCCAACAAGCGACACCTGCATGATTACTTCCAACTCATAATCAAGATTATTTTGCAGTTTTAACCGAATGTTACATGGTGTCAATATAAGGCTCTCTGAATCAACATGAGGTGAATCAAAGCTTCGCCTCCTGCTTCGTTTACAACATGATGAGGATGATGATGTCTCTCTCACCTCAGCAGCAGACACAAATGAGTCAGTGGAGGCGATGCTGATGCTGTCTCTCAGACAGGCGTCATCCAGCTCCTCTTGGGCCAAAATGTCCGCCATTTTATCTGTAATATAATATTACGCCATATAACCTTTGTAAAGTCTTGCCTCAAGCTGGAGCACGGGATGTACACATTATTTAATCTTGTGTTGACCATAGAGATTACATAACGTTTGGTATAATCGGTGACTCACCCTGGCTGCTGCTGCTGCTGCTGCTGTGGGACGAGGGCTCCGACATGCCCAACACTCCCTCAAACTCCTCCTGGAGGCTGTAAGCTCTCTGCAGCAGAGACCTCAGCCTGTGGATGAACTCTGCACTGATCACATCCTGAACATAAAAACACCCAAGTTGAACTTTTGAAGCATGACTCACAAAGCCAGAGAGCTTGCTGCAATGCTAAACTCATTCAAATGAAATAACCTGTAGAGACTGAAACGTGCCAACACGGGAAATTAAGACATTTTTGGATTCTTTCAAACCCAAATTCTCTATAAAGATCTCTTAGTAGTTGTTTTGTGAGAATCCCCCCACCATGACCTAATTATTAATAAACTTCCTGAAGAGGCGCAGCACAGTAGGGGAATATCCCTGACAGAAGACTGAGCAGCAGACTACACCTATGTTTGGGTGCTCAAGTATAACCCTTTGACCTGCACTAATCCGAAACCCTTCCATCCAGGTTAGAGCACCAGTGAGTTAGCCGTTATGCAATCCAAACTCCGTGACACCAGTGGGTTGCCACAGTTGGTTTTTCATGTATGTGACCTGTAGTGCAGCGTTAGTGGGCTGCTTCCTCCTCTCTGCCTTCCTCTGGTAAGAAAAGGAGGGAGAACACAGACGAGAGTGCTGAAAACGTTGGCACGAGGCCCGAATCAACACGGACTCAGACTCTTTGCTCTCTGGCCGAGGGAGACGCTGCCAAATATTCCTTTTATTTATTTACAAGTTTGCACAAGCCAGTTACAGATTGTTGGGGGGTATTTTAAAAGGCAGGACAGTGTGGCCTTCACTTCTACAAGTGGAGTGTGTGTGTGTGTGTGTGTGTTTTCTGTGCGTTCACCTCCATGCTCTGCTCAGCGATGGCGTCTCCAGCTCCAGTTTTGACGGCTGCACAGCTGGCATCGTCGTCGCCCTGCCTGCTCCTGAATGTCAGCGCTTCCTCCCATCGCCTGAGAGCCTCCTCAAATAAATCCATACCTGCAAACACACACAGAAGGTCTCGTAAACAGATTACAACAAAAGCGTGAGTCTGAATATTTCCATTGTTTCAACACGCGAGCTTCTTCACCCATAAGATAGAGGTTTTCAGGTGTGGTGACAGGTACGTTGACCACACTGCACATGTCGGCTTCCCCCGCTCGGTCCCAACAGGTGGAGTCATTTGCGCAGGTGCTGCTGCTGGAGGAATTCATGCTTCTCACCTGCAAAGACGCGGCAGAAGAACAACGTTAACTCTGACGTAGTGGGAAGCAGGTCAACCCCATCAGCTTCATTTAACCTTCAGGTTAGAAAAGCTGCGGTGAAATCGACAAAGTCAGCAGCTACAGAGGACATACTAAATAGGAAATTGTTCACTCATTCAGGTCACAGGCCTCTCAGTTTCTAATTAGCTTAAATGTGAATGTGCAGCTCATCCTCTTTTTCAGAATTACCAGGACTGTAAGAAAACTTTTTCGTTTACGAAATGCATTCAAAACTGTGGTGTCAAATTGCATATCTCATTACGTAAACACAAACCAATTGTAATCTGTGAACTTTGACGGGAATGCTTTGAATGTGAATGGTTGACTGTAGCTTCATAACCAATGAAAAACAGAAGCAGCTCTTTAGCGAACTCTTAACAGCCTCATTTCCCATTAGGCAGAAAGGTACACAACCAAATTAAACCCTCATAACACAGGCAGGCCTGATGATGATGATTTGTTTATAAGGATCAGAGCTACTGACATGACGATAAACAGAGAAACAGACCAGTTTGTTTGCACGCCTCACTCCAACAGTGGACTGTGCCTTCGTCTTACCGAGGCCAGGCTCAGCAGAGACCCAGACAGCTTTCTGTAGCGTCCTGACGTGAGAACCAGACCGGAGGAGCCGTCATTGTTGGAGTCAAGGGAGAGAGTGACGTCTTGACTGGTGCTATCTGGGCAGATAAAGACATAAGAGATAATGTTTAACAGACAGATCAGAATGCAGGAAGCAGGCTACATGAGCCTGTAGCAGAGTTACACAATGGACAAACCGTGTTTCAGGACTGTGGACGTAATGTCCGGCTGCGGTTGCCATTTGCCGTTTGAATCCTTTTCTCCTGTTTTAATAGCTGACTTTCTGGCTCACCTGCTACTCAGAGTTGGTTTGTGGAAACAGTTTTTACGGGCCAAACTGAGGCAGCAGGTCACACTTTGATCATTTAGTAAATATTGCTTGCGACTGCCAGGGTCACTGCTCATTTGCGTGTTCATGTGTTACATGTTAATTTAATTCACATCCAATTCCCAACCCGGGTCACCTAGTGGCATTAGCAACAGTTCAACAGTTTGATTAATTGATTTTCACATGTGCACAGACAAAGTTCACTCTGCTGCTAAACTCTCCCATCACTGTTTCAACACGTATAAAATCTGCTCTATGTGAAGCTGATAAAGTGCTGGCTTCCCTGCCAACTGCCCAACCGCTCATTTCTCTTTGAGATCAATGACAAATCTTCCCTAGTGAAATTACAAGCATTTATCTTCAACCTGCTGTTCACAGTTCAAGGTAATACAGGAGCCGTCGAACACGTCGGTCTCATTACACCACAAACCAGCTAACATACTGAACAGATCACAAGGAAAAACATCACATGGTTAGAGAGTTTCACCGTTCTCTGCTGAGGCCGGGGAGAAAAACTCAAAGCCGGCCTGCTCCCACTGAGGCGAGGGAGTCTTCTTCCTGCCCTTCCTCCTCTGGAAGTGACGTGCAAGGAAGAGGAGCGAGACGGCGCCGAAGGCAGTGGCAGCCAACAGCTTCTTGGTGCCTGTGCTGACACTCACCTGGAGGACGGAGGGAGGGAGGGAGGGAGAAAGGCTTTCATTTGGGGTCTTAAAAAGAAGTCTGAGCAGCAGTTTGTTTTCTTCTCTGTTTGGTTCATGTGAAAAGAAATAAAATCTGTCAAAACTAAATCTCGTGTCTGCAGCTTCACACCTGACATGATCGCATTGCCTTTTTCTGAACGTGGGAGTCAGAAAACCCGAAAACTAAAATAAATCCCAAAACATTACTTCTCCTTTATTAAATCATAGCTGTTACATGTAAAACAGACAAACTGTTCCATTTCATAAGTCTGCCATATTTTGTTCAATACATATATTTAACGAAATGAAAGCCACAGAGAAAAGCTCTTTCAGGACTGAGAAAAATGTTTTGGGAAATGCTGACTCAAATAGCAGAAAAACGTTTTGACAACAGCAGCTGGATAAGGCAAAGCAGCTCAACGTCAAACACTGGCCATCCAATGAATATCAAAGGTCAATGATAGAGCAACTAAGGTCCACGGTTGGATTGATCCTTGAGACTGTTTCTCTAATGTCTCATCAAACAGTGATGATGATTTAATGAACATGTCACAGCACAAACTTTGGAAAAAAAGAAGAAATAAATCAAACACAACACTTAAAAAGAGTACACTTCCTGTCTGATGAGAGTTCATTAGAGGATGCAGGACTCCAAATATCCTGAATACTGATGCTGTAACAAGCAGCGCAGACAATCAGCTACCAGCCTGTCATTTAGATTTGAAAGAATCCATTTCAGATGGCGTGCAGAGCCCCCCTCCATCTATAGATAAATACGCAGAATGACGAGGGAGATTATCCACACAGACGCCGCCGCTGCATATTCCCTACAACTCAAGATTACATAAACACTGAATTTGGATTGATGACAGCCATAATATTGATTCTTTTTTCTCTCTTTTTTTTTTTTTGAAAAGGCACTAAATGGGCTGGGATGATTAAATTACAGTCCTGCAACATCTGTTGCTGTTTCTGTTCGTGCTAGAGGCCACATGTCAGGTATGTTCCTACCAGACCTGCTACGTGACTCTGGCCACACAGCCTCCTCATGCCCTCATAAACACCACAACATGATAGTCACAAAGGGAAAATGTCAGTGACTATCCAGAAGGACAAGACCAGAAAAAGGAAAACAAAAGCACTTACAAAAAGCTAAATATTTACTAAAAAAGGTGGAAATATTAAAGCAATTGAGAAGTTTTGCTGCACTTCTTTTTTTGTTTACTTCTAGCCATTCATTTGTACTTTATTTGTGTACTTGCTAAGTATAAATTGCATGAATGAATGGTCTCAGACGTTCGTGCATTTTGTTTAAACATTTCAAAGACCCATTTTGAAAAGTTCCCTTTCAGAAAGATCACATACTGCGTTATACGCTTTTTAAAAACACAAACGTGTCATGGAGCTTTTACTCTGGTAGATTTTTAAACAAAGTCTTCTAGTTTGGTAAAATATCCATTTAGTCACATTACTAATCAAGTATGATACTGAAGTGATTGTTTCTAAGCTGTAACTGCAGTATTCAGACCTAATAGCAGTAAGTGTTCATGCTAGGCTCAAATCACATTTACTCTTCACACCTTCTCATCAGCAAGAAGGACCTTCAAGCCCAGCTCCAACAGGTAGTAGTACTACATACAGTATAAATAGATGCAGCCACAGGCTCTCCTAACAAGCTTAGAGGGAGCACTATGAACGGAGTTGTGCCCGAGTCGGTCCCATCTGACCTTCAGACACTCACTCTGACACCACAGATGCATTTCTGATCGCACTGCAACTGACAAAGTACAAAAACACAAGAAAATAAACACATTATGTGACAAAGCTGGTTGAAAGTTTTTGTTGAGCAGGTCCCAGTGTTTGTATTTCCTGTTCTACCAGTATTCACATGAGGATGCAACAGAACACATGACCACACGGGGTGAGGGGTTACACTTTACCTTCTTCAAACAACCAAACGCTGCTAAATCACTTGTAACTTGTATTTATTTCCTCTGATTCAGTTTCAAGTTGTAAAGGTACTCGACCTCCATATTTCCTCTGAAGAATTTGTGTAAGGGACTGATATAATTCTGCTTAAAATACTATCAACGGCGAGAAAAAAAAAAAAACATAATAAAGGAAAAAGTAATTACAAAGAACAAGACCCTCCTGCTTTGGTCCAGCTATTTGTTTAGGCCTAAACAAATCAAACGGAAACAGCCAGTGTTTGCAGTACAATTAAGGAAAAGGGAAAGAGCCTGCAACTGCACCCTCGACAAAACTGCCTCTCATGACACAGACAGAGAAAACAATAGGAACTCAGCATAACAAAGCCGTCGACCAACTCCCACCGCTTTCAAACCCTCACCTGAGCCAGAGAGCCGCACACGGACAGCGGGAGGTCGACCATGCGCAGGGCAGCAGCTTTGACAGACAGCCGGGTGCTGGTGAGGGTCTCATGTGTCATCGTGGCCATCTATCCATTACCTGGCAGCCCTCTTACCCTCATCACCATTCTGCTAGAGCTGAGGAGTGAGCGACATGCAAGGATTTCACCTGGGTGGCTCAGGAAGGGATATAATCACAGTGACGATATTACATAAAGCCTCTGACAGTCACCACTTGCGAGCAGCTGTTGCTTACCTACTCTGAGTAGGGTAGGGCTAATCAACCACTTAAATGCTGTTAAGATATTTTGTGATTACATAAAATGCTTCATTATTTTCCCAGTTTTTACTTGCATGACAGCTATGACAAAAGACTCTCAAATGAGTCACTCGCTGATCTACAGGACTATCTCTTGACAAACATGCCTGAAAGGAGTGGCTGTCTGAGTGCACAAAAAAATTAGAGGCTTTATCTTCCTGCAAACATCGCAATACTTTTACTAAACACAGTCACACACTACCCCATCATCTAAGCCACAGTATAATCCACCTGACAAGGCAACATGCAACATCCAATTAAGTTTGGACAAGAGACTAATGTGGGTTATCACATGGCTGATTATTCCATCTGACGCCTGAGTCCTACCATGACAAAATGTTTGGAATATTTATCATTGCTCCTCAAGTAATGCTGCAGTGTGTGTGTGTGTGTGTGTGTGTGTTTGTAATGCTAATTAATTTCCAGTTTGCATTTTGTATGAATAACATATTGTGTCCTAAATGATAGTTTTATTGAGAACCTGCATTAAACCACAAGCAATCCAGGCATTTTGCAATTTGTTATTGTATATTACCTAACTCTATTTTAATTAATTTTATTACCCTCTTCAGTGTCTTTTAAATGTTCTTCTAATGCCTTTTCCTCTTAACTGTACAGCAAATAAACTTGCTTTGCTTTGCCTTGTCTCGACATTGATCAGTTCCATCATCATAATCTTATAATAAAGAAACAGTTACAGAAAAGTTATAGCTTTCATTCTGAATCACAATACCAAAAACATCTTCCCATAAATTAGCTGTTTCTTTCAAAATTTCAAAAGATCTTTCCAGGAACAAAAAGGCTCAATGAATAAAATCAGTATTCTCACTATGAAACAGTCTGTCCAGATAATAATATAAGTACATGGACAGAAAATGTTAGCAGTCAACTGTCACTGGCCTGGCTGAGTAGCTAAAAGCTAACTTATCTAACGAGGCTAATAACGGCTAGCAGTGTAAGCTAAATCTGTCATGCCGGCTTGAATTAAACAGTCAAACAGATAAACCCGTCATTTTTGCTGATTATTCCCCAGATAAATACGATAAACTGAATGTATAGATGATATCACCAGTACATTAGGGGGTTCCTCCACAGACTTCTCTCCCGTCACTTCACTCAGTCCTCCGGTTGACCTCAGCTGCTGCCGAGTGAAGGACTTGAGCGGCAGCACGTGTCTAACCAGCGTGACTTTCATAATAAGAGCATGTTTCCTGTCATCTTTACGGCGTCTCCACGCCCCCGTTCGGCTTTCTCAAGAATTACAATTTGTTATAGAGGTAATTTAATTTACATATTTCAAATTTATGTGTAATCTCTAAGAGGTTCGATTTACATTTGGTTCTCTTAGTTATTCATGAAGTCTAAGAAAAAAATTAATTGTTAAAAGGGACAAGAACTGTAATCAGTTTTATTGGCCAAGCGTGTGTGCTCATAGTAGGAATATGACTCCATTTTTCATTGCTCATGAAGCACTTACACAAGATGGACATAAGAGCTAAGAACAAGAACAAAGCAAGATAAACAAATAAAAGACAACACACATAAACAAACAAAGAACAGATAGGACTGTTAAACTATGTGTAGAAGGATGGGGGGACGGGTAGGTGTATATCAAGAGTTAAAATGTTAACTTTTGAAGAAAAATTATGGGATTTTTTTGTTTAAAGTCAATTTTATGAGACAGTAGGTATTTTTTGGTAAATACTTTGCATCTCATTTTTTTAATTAAGGGTTAGGGTTAGTTAACTTTAAATTTTGAATCTTATCATCCTAAACTTTTAAATAACTTTTTAAACTTCTTTATGGTCAAGTCAACACTTAACTGCAACTTATTACGGCAGTATATCTCCATCTTATACAAGTTGCAAATTTCTTGTTTTAAAAGCCAACATTTTGACTTATTATCACATAAAAATGACATTACCATATATTTACCAGTTATTTTTTGTCGCCATTCCTGTCATCTGTTTACTTCTTTTCTTGGGCTTTCATTATTTTAATAAGTATTATTTACACGCTGTCTTTATTTCCTGCGTTTTTAAGCATGCCAACATAATTTTAAATACATATCACTCAAAAGGTTGAAGAAGGGAAGATCATAATTCAGTCCCAACACTAAAACACACTTTGTTCCAAAATTATATTGCTTATTCTAAACCATAGGTTTTTGTAAAGTTTAGGCTATTTATTCACTGTAAAGATCTCGAAATGATCATAAAACGCTAGATGGCGCCTTTTCCAGCACTTAAATTAGGAAGTAATTACGGAGACAATTTGACTATTTCTTATCGCTCACATTGCTGTTTAGCTCACATGCAGCTTGTATTTCCTCGACAAAAAAAGAAAGTAAGAAAAGCTAATTCGTGGTTGCTAATGTCACTCATTCTCATGATATACAACTAAATGTGTTTAAAGGTCATAAGTGTGAAAATCAAATGTAATGTTTACAGTGAAACGGGGAGGGTTTATGTATTTTTTTTTTCAAACCGGAAAAGGGGCGGAGACAGCTGTAACGTTAGCAACCACGCTGGGGGTAGGAACGGTTATCGTAAATGTTAAGGATTGCCCTCTGAAATATGTGTGTAAATACAGAGTGAATTGGTGTGTTGCGCAAAAGTACAACTGGATCTACCCGAGAAACGTCTTTTCTTTTCATTGTGCAGGTAAGGATCGAGGCTAAGATTATTTTTGGATGCTAGCTGCTGCTGACTCCCGTGTAGTCACTGTGGGATCGTCGGTGATCATGTAATACAGGAACGTTAGCCGGCTAACATAGCTAGCATGCTACTAGCGAGATTGTTATCAGTAGCAAACCATCTAACTCCCATCATTATTTCATGTGCGTAAATCTATCACCGCTTGTTTTTCGCGCTATTACAAGTGTTGTGGTCAGTTTGCAAGGGAAACTATTAAATTGATGACTAATTATTGCCAACAGGCTAATGCTAACAGCGAAAGGTGGCTAGTCAGCCTATGACGCTGTCAACGCCTCGCCTGGGTTTGACAGGTCAATTTGAGCAGCAGACAAGGCCGAAGCCCCACACATTTTGTAACGTACGCTGTCTGTCTATACTACAGACCACATTGAATGAAAACATGGCCGAAATAAATTTTTGGCTAGTTAATTAAAAATGTCGCACTCTGTATCTAGCTAATCTTAGCTGCCAGGTAACGTTACGTTTTCAACATAATGGCTGATGTTATTCCTTTGTGGATAGTCTGTTTGTTAAAATGTGCTATAATGGTACTTAGATTTGTGTATTTCATATCAGTGCAGTGTTATTTCACATCTAAGTTCACTATAGTATATCACGTAACGTGACAACATGTGTACTGTCTAGTTCCCATCACCGCCCCACCCCGACTGTACCACCTCTTTGTTTAGAATTAAATCTCCTGGATAACAATTATGGTGGTTGTGCATACAGTGATTATTGTTGGAATAGTTTGTGATGGGGAAAGAGTTGAGAGAGTCATTTTCTCTTTCACCAGCTATGTGTAATCGCCGGTGGCTTGATAGTGAAACCACCAGCTAATGCGATTTTCCTGGTCTGTACTATTAGTTGTGATAGCGGCTGTTTACTATTGGAGGCGCAGTGAACTCGTTGATTTTGCTTTTTGAACGGATTTTCACGAGGTTCAGGGCAATTACAATAATACAAATACGATGCAAATATGTGCATATATCAATCTGCCTTTTTCTAAATGATGTAAACCAATTTGATTATTGAATGGACCCACATGTCATTGATTAGTTGAGGCCCATGGACTTTGACAAGTCTGAACATGAACTTGACTGACTATCTCTAAATGTATTATCAGAGCTGTAATTGCTTCCTCTGAACAATCAGTAGTTCAAGTCAGGTAAGGTTGAGTGGAGCATCCCTGAGGAGAAAGGAGTCAAAGGATGGGGTTCAAACTTAAGGTGCATATCTATTCTGAATGGCTCAGTGTCACTCAGTGTTGTTTCTCCTTCACCCCTGTGACACGGGCTACTTGTGTCCTGCCTCTGCAGCTACAGGTCCCCCACTGCTGCAGTGTGAATGCTGCCGTCACTGGTGGTGATTATGCACATAACCCAGGTTTGTGCACTTTATCAGAGCTTATCTCGGAGAAGACTGAATGATTTGGGCAGAAAACTTGTGTCTGTTTTTTTTCTGCATCGTCAGCACCAAAATTATTTATGGCGACAGCCTTTGAACTCTGCTTGTTCCTCATCAAGTGTTGACTGCAGTGGCGTGACTTGCTGCTTGGGCTGTCAGTGGCCAGTAAGAGGAATTTGTCAGTCATGCATCCATGGGAAAACCTTCCTGTAGTGGTGACTCATGTTACATTAGCCTGACTGTTTTGCTTCTCTTCTGTCTCTTTCTTTTGATTTAAATTCTTAGTAATAAACAATAATTCCTGCCTTGTTTTATAAACAGAAATTCAAAGAGTTGCCTGATTTAAAAAGTCTCTTGCTCTCTCTCTCTCTCTCTCTGTCAGAACTGTAGGTGAGATATGCCGCCGGCGTCCAGCTGTGATTGCCCCCACCTGGACTGTGTGGGGGAGATCACCAAGGAGGAACTCATTCAGAAATCCCATGTGAGTGACCCTCCATTGTGATCCGTGTTCACAGCCCAATTCATAAGTCAGCACCCTTTGTAGGTCTTGAAAAGACTTCAGTGTGTATCTGATTGCTGGGAGATGTTGCACACATAACTAACAGTGGGATCATTGTGACAGTGGATTGTTTGTGTAGTTACAGTCAGTCATTAGATAGCTGCAGTCGCTAGTCAGCTCGTTGACACATCAGGAGCAAGGATCAGTTTTAGCAAAAACTTAAAAGATCATCTGTTATCATTTTTCACGAGTTAATTCGTCCATCAGTTTCATGGTGCGGGCTGAGGTCCATGTTGCATTCACCTGATTGTTATTTCTATCCTACTTTCAGACATTCAGAGGTGGTGAAAGTTAAATGCACATAAATGCATTTTATGTGGTATTAAAAAGGTCTTCAAAGTCTTCATCTTGGTGAACTTGACAAAAAACATGAAACTTTATTTTATATCTTTTTACCAAAGATTGAATCCACAATCTTGATTTTCTGTTACTGAACATTGCTGATTTTTGTTTTCGAACATGTAACTCTAACCTGACTGTCTTCATGTTCTTTCAGGGACAGTGTCAAGACTGTAAAGTTGGAGGACCAAACCTGTGGGCTTGTTTGGAGGTAAGGCAGGGCTCACCTGTGGAAAAAAATAAGTTGATTTGATGGTTTAAAATACAATATCTTTGTTTGTCATCAGAAACCATGTGATTTCTGTCTTGTTTTGTTCACACCCTGGTGTCTGCAACCTCCTATTGATTGTTTTTTTTTCCAGAATGGCTGTGCGTATGTAGGCTGTGGAGAATCTCACTCTGACCACAGCACCGTGCACTCGCAGGTGGGAGATCTCGTGGTTTACTGATGCCTTTCAGCAGGGAAATATCAATTAATGCATAGAAAAGAGAAGTGAAGGGATGTGACTGAATGGGGAGGAAGTCTTGAATGTGATGTTGAATTGAATAAAGGTTGAATTAAAAGAGGAATCAGTAGAGAAGCTGAGGAGACAGAAATTATTGGACAGGACAGGATTACCACTTCAGTTTCCCAGGAGCCTTGGCTCAAAATAAAACTCCCTCCAGCACAGCTTTATTTTGAACATTTTTCTCTCCACGAGCAGCACGTGCATGTTTTAGGTTTTAAAGTGCACAAATTGTAAAAAAAAAACCCATCAAGTCAGCTCTGTCTGCTTACACCTCCACATTCAGTACAATTTCAGCAGTGGATCATCCATTATTAATTGCCGTTCCTTGGGGAAGTGGGGGAGATTCAGTATTACTGTCAGCTCCATGGTTACAGTAGCTGCCCCTCCTGGCTGCTCTGGAGCTTTACTCATCCTCTGGTGCTCCCAGTGTTGACTAAGGCTTTTCTTCCAGCACGCCAGGGCCAAGTGGGGTTAGCAGGCGAGGCGAGACGAGGAGGAATATGAAAGCAAACATGTAATTTGCTCCGCCTAATAGTATCCGCATAGCTGCTCAAACCATTGTCCAGAAAGGCGCTTGTTCAAGTGCAGACCTCTTCAGAAAGAGAGCCCTCCAGCCAGAGGAAAGTCAGATTTTGGATGCAGAGCAGACTCGCAAAGAAATGTAATATTCTCTGTCTGATTTTAAATGATATTACCAGTGGATTTTATGTCTGTCCAGTTTATGTTTATCCAGACACCTTCCTGTTTTTTTTTTTTTCCCCCAGCAGAAGCCATTTTTAGATCTTTTAAGAAAGAAGGCCAAGCTTAATTAGTGCTTTGGAGTCCCAGAGGGTGTGTGTGTGTGGGGAGGGTTGTTATGTTAGATGACATGCAGTAGTTTAGCAGTAATTGTTGGCACAAAAACATAAGTATACCATAAAGTGACACGTTATAAGTGTTTCCATGTAAATTGCATTTCAAACATTATTATACACCAGGAAGGACTTCTGAAGCAAATTTAATTTTGGAAATCCTTCTTCAGATTTTTTTTCTTTTTGTAGATAAAGAACTGGAAAGATACCACAGCCTTACAGTTGTTTTGGAGCTTCCAGTATAGTTTTATACGTGCTCTTGCAAAGTACTGCAAATCCACTGACAGAGAAGAACACTCGCTGTCGGCATTTTTTGTTCCTTATTGATGTTGTTCAGTGATGCCTTGAATGCTGAAGGCTGAGGTGGAGACTTGACATTATTTTGCAGACACGACCAGACCCACCATGCTTCTTAATGTGAAGATCACACACTGAAGTGCATGTTGGATATGCTGGTGCTGCGACATCATAAATGTGTTGCACAGTTTTATTCTGGTCGAGAATTTGTGAGCATAATGCGAGTTGCTGACACACTCAGACGGGTTTTATATCATCTTCATCTCTTGAGCATCACACTGTGTGCGATTGTGTGCAGAAGGTGGATTTGTTTCCCTTGAATGTATTTTGTTTTTTTAAAGGTACAATTTTATGCATGTTAGCAGAGCAAAAGTAAACTAATATAACAATTTATCCGTATGGAAGCTGCAAAACTTCATGTAGGCTGGTAAAAACATCCTCTAAGGCTTTTAAACCAGCTTGTTATTAATGTCCTACCTGGCTTGCTTACCTTATAAATTATTTAAGGTAGGGAGTTTCATGGCTGTGCTCAGTCTGGTGTGCCCCCTCTGCCAGCTCTGCTCTGCCCCGCTGCGTGAAGGCTAATGCAGCCTTGATGAATAATGCAGGATCTGCTCACGTTCAGTCTCCTGTCGACCTGCCAGGGTGCTGGTGTTTGTCAGGGCGGCAGTGGGTCAGCAGAACTCGGCCATGTTTCCACAGCGGCAAATTTCTGCCCGGCTACCTAAACCTGTAAGGGTTCAGCTCAGAACTAGTGTCCAGCATCTTGAAAAGAATACGTTAAACACGGCAGTGTATGTTAAGTCTTGTCTTTATATTTGGGATTGTGAGGAGGTTAATGTTGCCTGTAATCTCACGGAGGGAGTGAATTCCCAGCTTCTCAGTTGTGAGGATTTGCAGCTGTCTCTTTGTCTTCACTTTTTCTTTTGGACTTTTGGGCATTGAAAACAATTAGTTTTTTTTTTTTAAATTTTATGATTAATGACCTTATGATTAATTTACAGGATTGGGCAGATTTATTCAATAAAATATCTGTTAACTGCAACCTTAATATCTGGTTTACATGATTGTAGGTGGCAGTTTTATCTAAAATGAATAGTTTTTATTGAGGTAGAGTTTTACTTTTCAGTATACCTTCTTGTGAACTACTAAATCAGTGTTGTCCGTAATGCTGACATCATATAATTTTTTTTTCAGGTTTAATTTTGACAGCGATAGACACACGACTGTAGTAACAGATTGTTAGTAATAGGACAGGAAGCTGTAGGATCTGACAAGTTGCTTAATGCTTGATGGATTTGTTCTGTTGGCTTCTTGTGCACCACAGACTGGGCAGGCCAAGACACCAGCAAGCACACCTACATTTATTATGTAAGCAAATGAGAGGTGGATTGGTAGGTTGTGTTGAAGATAAAGAAGCTTGTCGTTGATAGCAAAGTGCTCGTGTGCTTTATCAGCCGATATCTTAACACAGTGTTCTTGTTTTACTTTGTTCATCCAGTCTGATAAGTCTTTTCACAAAATGATTGTTTGACAACTTTGCAGGAGACGCGGCACAACCTCACAGTGAACCTGACAACACTTCGAGTGTGGTGCTACGCCTGCGGCAAGGAAGTTTTCCTTGAGCGTAAACTGGGCCCTCACTCCCCCCACAGCAACAGCAAACCCCTTCCCTCTCCGCAGAGTGCCGGTCAGGTGAGAGCCACGTATTAAAGGTTTTCTTTGTTCTCTGAACAGACATGTTTACATTGCATGCTTACTGCATAAACACAACATAGCTGTGTGCTCTCCTGTCATACTGGCAGAGCTGTACCATAACAGCTTCCACTTGAGTGACAGATAAACTGTCAAATTGTATCTGCGTATTCATTAACTAGATAAGAGTTTTATGATGAGGTGTGTGTGTGTGTGTATGTGTGTGTGCGCTCTTGCTGCTTCAGGATAACAGCAGGGCCCCTGGGAGCCCAACCTCTCTGAGAGTGCCCTCTAATGGAGGCTGTGAAGACCTGGACATGGAGACAGAGGAGGAGGATGATCTGCGTGCCCGAGGTCAGATTACAGCATTGGTTCTTCCCTCATACATCAGCTACAAGATCAACAAACACATCTGGAAACACATGTCTAAATGTGCCAAATGAAAGCTACCCAAAGTGCCGTCATGCAGAATTGAGTGACGGAGCTTCTGCAGTAGTCACGTGTTTCTTGCCCAGCTTTTAATCATTTTAATAATTAAAATCATCTTCAGTTCAAGTCAGTGAGGCGACTAAAATCTAATTACATTTTAGCGGCCTAAGTTAATCTAAGTATGAATATGAAAATATGAGGTTAAACCTCAAACACAGTAGTCCAAAGAGTCAGAGTCAAAATCACAGGTTATGATTTGAACTAATAAGATGGCAGGATGGGCATTCGGCATTTGGCCTCAAGTCTTCTGTTAAAAGTTGTCCTTGAACACCTCACAGAGCCTATAGCCAACATCCAAAACACCATTCAAAAGACAAACAGCCCAGCAGTTTACACACAGCTGTCCATCTGAAACAGCTTTGCCAGATGTAACCGCTGATAAAAGCCAACTAGACACCCCACGGAAACTAAAGGAGACAGAAAGCCACACACGGCCTCTAAGCAGAACTACAGGACGCCCCTGTGCAGCTCGGTGGGTTGAGCCCAGCACCAACACTTCAGTCCTTCAGTCCCACTGGAGCCACCAATGCAAATAATGTTTTCACTGCAGTGCAGTGAGACACACACAGGCTCTACCAAATGGCATATGTTATGTTCAGCCTCATGCGGTGAAGCTCGGACACTGGCACCAGCACCATCACCACCTTGGTTATTTTTGTCACAAATACAGATCATACGATAAGGAGGTGGTAAATAGGCTTTGTAAGACTAATGTCCTCTGCAGTGTAAAAAGAGCAGCATAACTCACTGACTCCATGGCGACAGTGTGCTTTCTGTTTACATCCATTGGCCACTGTAGCTGATTTAAGATACGCCGGGTAGCTGCTCTTTCGGCTCCTGCTGTGAAATGTTAATCTTGGAAATAGACTGGGTCTCCTTGACGATGTAGAGGCTCTCTGTCTGTCTTCAGAATTTACAAGCATTTGATGAATAAATTGTTTTAATTTCCCTCGTGTGTCGTGTCTCCCTCAGGCCTGACGGGGCTGAAGAACATAGGCAACACCTGCTACATGAACGCTGCCCTGCAGGCCCTGTCTAACTGGTGAGACCTCCGCCTTGTGTCCTCACGTCTGCCCCGCGTCACCTCTCAGACATCGCATACGTGCCCTTTTGCTCTTTCTTCTCCTTTCCACTCACCACCCGCGGTCTTTACAGGAGCCCTTTGCGGTTTTATTCACCTCGTGTCTGGTTCTTGTTGTCTGTGAGAAAAGGACCACGGCTGTGCTCATTTGGGAGAGTGATGGCTCAGGGAAAATTGCTGCAGTGCACCATTTGAGATGGCAGAAATGGCCTTTTGTAGTTCCCCATAGGGTCTTCTGTTACAAATGACACCAACTCTTTCCCTGTGTCTTCTGTTTCGTCTCCTCCTCCGTTCCTTCTCTTTTCCCACCATGTCTCTTTATGCGTCTGCCTTTGCTGTTTCTCTCCCAGGCTGCCACACTGTTTTTATTGCTCATTGAATTGCCAGTCCTTCTGCTTCATTCTTTGTGATTGGATTGTTGGTGTGGTCACGTAAATTAGGGCTCCACTGCAGAGACTGCAGCTGTGTTATTACTGGCTTTGTACCTTTTACTTTTTATTTTATTTTTCGTGGAACAGCAAAGCCCTTCCTCCTTTGTCATACTACCTGCCTTGGGACTGGCACATATTGAAATTAAACCGATGATGCCTAGTCTGGATACAAGTCAAAATGGAAAGAAGAAAAAGATGTGGGTCAGAATTTGCAATCTAAATCACATTCCAAAAATAGGAGGAACTGAGTCACACAGCTGTGGAAGGAGGGACCTTTTTCTGAAACTCTGCTTTGATGTCTGTTTGTGTGAGCACTGCTTCTTTTAGTTACCATCGGGTCATTATTCAGTTTGAAGGACTTTTCTCCTGCAAAAGCAAGGGACCACTCCATGCCTTATTCAGTCTGTAGTTTGTCTCTTTCTTGCAAATTCCTGTCCGCTCTGTATCCCTCAAATAAAATCCCCGCAGCTGTTTTTCTTTTCAGCTATTTCCGATGTCCCTCAGCTTTCAGCTGCATGTGGAGTTTTCAGTGCCCCCTGAGAATTTGTACTATTGCTGTACGGGTGAAAAGTGGCTTTGTTGAAATAAAATGAATCAGAAGTACAGGAAGAAGACAGCATTATGCCGAAATACTGAACTTAAACTTCTCTGGATTTCCCTTCCTGTTTGTTCTTTTTTGCTTTATGCGACCTTCATGAGTGTAATACTGCAGCAGAAATGATTTGCAAAGCTTAAAAAGTCCTTTGCAAACATAACGGTTTCTAATAACATTACGCTATCTTGTACTTCTCTGAATTACTTTCTTCCCTTGGATTTATTGAGCATTATATGCAGGTTTTTGAGAATTAGCCACCGCATTATGAGCTTTTGAGCATTATTAATCAGTCTGTTCAGGGACAGATAATCAGCCAAAGCTTATTTGGTACCCACATGTGACATATTTATCCCTGTTTCCACCGTAGCCCACCCCTGACACAGTTCTTTCTTGAATGTGGCGGCATGGTGAGGACGGACAAGAAGCCTGCACTCTGCAAAAGCTACCAGAAACTAGTGTCAGACCTGTGGCACAAGAACAGGTAGGTGGTTGTCACTTTTTTTTAGTTGTTGTTCACTCCTCCTCCTGCTTGACTCGATGGAGCCTCTTTTTCATTGTTTTCCCCATCTTTATAATATGACACTATGGGGACAATACAGTAACTCTGCTGTTAAACTCAGAAACTTCCAAACTGGAGACGCATTTCTGTAGCTGCTATCCTTGATTAAGTGTATTATAACATTTGTTAAGCAGGCTGTGTTTTGTCACTTTACAGATCCTCCTATGTGGTCCCAACCAACTTGTTCCAGGGGATCAAAGCCATAAACCCCATGTTTAGAGGATATTCTCAGCAGGTGGGTCATTGCAGATGGTGAAAAAAGTGTGCAACAAAGAGCATGTGTGCACATTTGCAATATAAATAAAACACAGACACTCTTCACTCAGTTGGAGACATATTAAACAACATGTTTGCGGCTTTGTTTTATTTGTATGTCGAAAGATAATCAGCTGGTGTGATCTAAAGCCATGGATTTTTTTGGGTTTTAATTCTGCAGTTTCAGATGATTGAGTAAAAAGGAATGTAAAACATCGACTTGATAGATTTAGTGGAATGTTATCATGTTTGTAGGGATGTGTGGTGTCTGAACATGTGTGGGTAATGCATTATTTTGATATACAGTGATAGGAGTAACACGTAATACAAACACGTCTGTCACGAAACATTTCCTTTAAGAACGAGTTTGTGCTGAGCTGTGATTACTGTCTGGGTGTGACGCCCAGACTATAAAGTTGTTCCAGATCTTATGCAGTCTCTCCTTTTTTTGTTCGACTCCATAGCTCTCTGTGCTCATTCCTTTGACGAAATTACATTAGCTCCAACTCAAATCACTCAGCCCGATAAACTGAATCCTCTGCTTTGCAATTACTGGCTTCTAGCCTTTTCATTCGCACACAAATACACACATTAAACTGAGATAAATTGCTCGATTTGATTTCCAGGTGGTGCTTAAAATAAAAGATTTATGTGTTATAGATATAAAGGTTGTCAAAAGACTTCCTACTGGATGGCGTCTTTGTCTAGTGTCTGTAAATAAGGGATTTATACGCCTCAGTGGTGAGATGATAAAAAGGGCTGTTTCCTCTTGGCTTGCCAGTGTTTGTTCTGAGGAGTTAGCTGAGGAATATTCATTTGTCACGCCACGCTGGGCTGCGCAGCCTTGGATTTAGCGTTGCTGTGAATGAAGTTAACATTCCAGGTCCTGGGAGAGGAGAGTTCATTTGGCTTGAGAGGGAGATTGGATGTCTGAGGCTCATTAAGTTTGATTACACATTCATGAGCATTTGGTTTCCGATTTCGTGATGCACAATCGGGATAAACAAGGAGGTGAAGCGGTTGTTGTTTGTAAATTGGAAAAAAAATTAGCTTTGGGAGAGCTTTGCTGTGTCTGTCAAGTTTGATTATATTTAGAAAGAATTAGTGTTGCGTTATATTTCAATGTTCTTTTCAGGGGGAGAAAATTAACTGTTTTCTCACAGACTACTGTGACAATAATAACTGCAAAAAACTCTGCAATTTTCCCAGCTAGAACTAATTTGCTACCTCAACTGACTTTTCTTGTGATTATCCCCACTCTGCTGTTAGGACTCCCAGGAGTTTCTGCGCTGCTTGATGGATCAACTTCACGAGGAGCTGAAAGAGCCACTGCTCGAGCCTTACGACCAGAACGGCATCACCGACGGCCCCGAGGAGGACAACCACAGTCAGTCAGACAATGACTTCCAGTCATGCGAGTCCTGCGGCAGCAGCGAGCGGGCTGATAATGAGGTGCAAGGCGGGAACATGCTGATAGACGACACTAACGAGGCCGAGATGTTGATCCCTGAGCAAGATGAGATCCAGGCCAACAGGGAGTGGCAAAAGGAGAAGAACATGATTAATGACTTTTACCGCTCCGGAGTTAATGGTGTTATGGGTGGAGGCACTGGAGTGGACGTGGACAAAGACGTTGACACCACCACTGAAACCACGCCCATTATCAGCAGCCAGGGAGCCATCAAGGTTCAAGGCAGAACATCAGGTAGTTATGGAGAAGCTGAGACATGTTTTATTTTCCCACAAACTTGAATACAGTCCAGACTTTTTGATATTCAGAATCAAATTCATGGTGTTGCAACCCTAATATTTGGCCTTCTCTCCACCAGATTCCTTCCCAGACATCCAAATGTCCAACAACACAAGACCACAGAGTCCAGTCCCAGTGGACGGACACATTCCCAAGATGTCCAGCAGCCCGCCCAAAGCTGCCTCAGGCTGGCCCAGCCTAAACCCTGCACACAAGAAAGGTACTTCTACATAATCAGAGGCCATCATGCCCAGGTTCAAGCCCCGTGCATGTTTTTGTTGACAAACTGTGAAGCACTGTTCTCACATTTCACCTTCTGTCTCTGCTTTCCCACAGCAGTGACCACATTCTCCCCACCAAAGAACAAGCGGCAGAAGAAATACCGCAGCGTCATCTCAGATGTGTTCGATGGGACCATTGTCAGCTCAGTTCAGTGCCTCACCTGTGATCGGGTTAGTGTGGACGTCTGCCATTTTCTTTATGTTTTATCAAGATTAAGTGTTGGCAGAGAGGGTGAGGCAGACACTGACAGGGGAGCGCTAGATGACTCTAGATGATCACACGCAGTTCTTTTGAAGTCATAAAACTTGAACTTTGGTGCTTAGTGTTGATCTTGTTATACACGGTTGGTGTAATTCACCACCATGTGATATACTGTGATACTTGTTCTGCAATGAGAAGTATTCATATCCTGCAACAAAGTCACATAACATGGACTAAATTGTGACCAAACATGAAACTTGTGTATTTTCTTGCTGTCAGGTGTCTGTGACCCTGGAGAACTTCCAGGATATCTCGTTGCCCATCCCAGGGAAGGAAGACCTGGCCAAGCTTCACTCCTCCACCCACCAGACTTCCCTGGTTAAGGCCGGCTCCTGTGGGGAAGCTTATGCACCACAGGGCTGGATTGCATTTGTCATGGAATACATCAAGAGGTGTGTTAATTTACACTGTAATTATTTACATTCACCTCCAGCACGGATGGCTTCATGCTTTGCCCTTTCTGTTTGTTTCTATTCTTAGTTGGTTCTGGGGTCCCGTGGTTACGCTACAAGACTGTCTTGCAGCTTTCTTTGCCAGAGATGAACTAAAGGGTAAGCGAGTGGGCGTAAATCTGTTCTACCAGCACAAACATTAAGATCGGTGTCTCAATAACTGTGCGTTTGTTGTTTTCTAGGAGACAACATGTACAGCTGTGAAAAATGCAAGAAGTGAGTAACCATTTCTCACTGTGCTGAACCCTCAAATGGACTAATAATTTATTTCACATAAACAAGCACACTTAAAAAATGTTTGTAACTGTAATGATTGCCCAACTCCTTCATCTTTTTTTTCCCTCTTAGATTACGAAATGGAGTCAAATTTTGTAAAATGCAGAGTTTGCCAGAGGTATGCACACAGCTCCACTTCATGTCATGAAGAAACCAAAATCTTGTTCCCTAATGCTCACCGTACAGCGGATTTTTAAAATAGAACTTCTCTGCTCTGCTGTGCTTCAGATCCTGTGCATCCACTTGAAGCGCTTCAGACATGAACTGATGTTCTCCACCAAGATAAGCACCCACGTCTCCTTCCCACTGGAGGGCCTGGATCTGCAGCCTTTTCTGGCCAAAGACAGCGCCGCACAGACCTCCAACTATGACCTGCTGTCAGTCATCTGTCACCACGGCACTGCCAGCAGTGAGTGGGCGGATGTGCCTTCAGTTGGCACATACGAGCGTCCTGCATTCATTAGCCTGCAGAAACATTTCACATGTCCTTATCAGGGACTGCTGCTCTAACACACTCCACTCCTTGATCCCAGGTGGCCACTACATAGCGTACTGCAGGAATGATGTGAACAACCTCTGGTACGAATTTGATGACCAAAGTGTGACTGAGGTGTCTGAATCCTGCGTCCAGAACGCTGAGGCTTATGTGCTCTTTTATAAGTAAGCCAACACACAAGACTTCAATAGTTAAACAGTTGTAAACGAGAACCCATTCATCCCTGCAACATTTTAAGATTCACTGTGCTGCTTTAATATTCATATATAACATGCATCTTACTTTGGATTACTTTGTTGCAGTAGTCATTAATCTGTGGTCTGTTCCTGTGACAGAAAGAGCAACGAAGACGCAATCAAAGAGCGTAGGAGGGTGTCGAGTTTATTCAACATGATGGAGCCCAGCCTCCTGCAGTTCTACATCTCCCGCCAGTGGCTGAACAAGTTCAAGACCTTTGCTGAGCCGGGGCCCATTTCCAACAACGACTTCCTGTGTTCGCATGGAGGTGCGTCAGACTGTGTCATTGTCACACTGAAATCACTCAGAGGTCAAAATGGGCCCCTAACAGGAATCCTTTCTCCCGCCCTGCATAAAAGCATTGTGCTCTGCTGTCTCTAAACGCAGCGCTTGCTTTCATCATTGTGGATTTTTGGGTTTGACAAAGCAGAGGATTCCCCCCACAACGTAGCTGACTTCCAAAGGTGGTTTTACTTGTGCAGATGATCCTTCTTTCTCGTTTTAGCAGAGAAGAGGGAAGGATTCTAAAGGGGTTTGTGCCAGTCAAGTTCCTTTCAGTCTTCTTGAGCCAAAAATTGCGGAATTGAAAATTAAATAGCAAAGAATGAACATTTTTGATAAAGCTGTTTAAGTACAGTAGCAGTACAGAACGTGTCCCATTCTGCAAACAAACACCCACAGGTTTGTTTCCTCCTCCTTTGGTAGTCAGTCAGGTGCAGACAGTAAGTCGATTTAATATCAGTTCATTGAAACCGTGGTTGTGTTGCAGCACCGGTTGTTTTGAATATGGCGAATTAATGATCCACTACACTGAAAGACAAATACAAGTGATTAGAATTATAGATTTATTTAGCTTTTCAGCATTGCCTGTCATTAATACGATTCATTATCTTATTCTGACGCATTTTTGTCTGCTGGAGTAAATTGTCATTGGTTTTCTGCCCCGACACAAGATGATGCTCTGCATAGTCAAAGAAAAACCAGCATTTACATTTCAGTAAATGTTGGCAACATTGCTCATATCATCCTCGCTTAGCAAGATGACAGTTTGAACTTTGCTAATTTTGTCATTCAGCAACAAATCACTTTGAATAAACAGCAGTTCTTGCAAATGTTTACCTTAACTCAGAGTTCTTCCCTGTCAACTCAGGGTACTAATTTATTTGATTCTGAGCTACTTTTGAGTAGTCTAGCTTCAAAGATGAGGAAAGAACACTTTTAATTTAAATAAAGAAAAACGCTTTTTGTCTGCTTATGAACCCTTAAATTGAGGCAGTGTTTACCACTGCTGTAATAGGAACAAGGGGGTGGGGGGAAGTGCGTGTGCGCGTGTGTGTTTGAGCACTGATTCTGACGTATATGTGCACAGTTCAGCATAATGGTAGTCTAAATGTTTCCAACACTGGTCCTTAACAAATGAACGTTACGTGTGATGTCGCTACACTGAACTGTTACCTTTAAAATGTTAGGCTGTTCATGTCTGTTGGATGTTTGAATGTGTTCATTCAGGTGTGCCACCCAACAAAGCATCATTTATCGATGACCTGGTTGTTATGCTGCCACAGAACGTGTGGGATCACCTTTACAGCAGGTACGTTTAATAGACAGACCAACTGTGAGACTCAATGTGCTCACAGTTGCTGTATAATTTCCTTTGTAGAGTTAATTTCACGTGTGTGTGAGTTAACACGGACTTTTCCCTGCAGGTACGGAGGGGGACCAGCTGTCAACCACCTGTACGTCTGCCACACGTGCCAGATTGAGATAGAAAAACTGGAGAAACGGCGCAAGGCAGAGCTGGACATGTTTGTCAGGGTAAGCCTTTTAACCATACGGTCACCAGTGAGACCCATGAGCAGCAAGGAAGATAAAGGTTTAGTTTAAAAAAAAATGGTGTGAGGGATAATGCATTGTGTGTCAGCGAGCCTCTGTGCAGCCCGGTACTCATCCCAGTCTATAGGCCTATTCTCCTCTCTATTGAACCAGATAAGCTGCATGTGTTAGTGCTCTTCACCCCAGCGGGAGATGAGAGGTGTGAGCCTGATGAAAGCCTTATCATTAATGCATTGGGACAGATGCAGCTGTTATTGCCTGTTCAGTCTGTCCACTCAAACAATGGCTGCTCAGAAGTAGAGATGTGTGTGTGTGTGTGTGTGAGTGAGTGAAAATAAAAGCTTTGGTAAGATAACAAGAGGAAAGGGGATTGTGTCATTTCCGAGAAAGATGAAATTGGTGCAGTGTGGTGTTAAGATTGTCTTCTAATTGGAGTAACTACCAGAGAGAATTGATTAGGTTTTCCATCTCCCTTCCTCTCAATCCTTTCATCCCCCCATCCCCTCCCCTCCTGTGTTTCTCCTCCCTCTTGTCTCTACTGCTCACCCCCCCCCCCCATTTCCTCCCTCTGCTCTGTAGCTGAACAAGGCGTTCCAGGAGGAGGAGTCTCCAGTGGTCATATACTGCATCAGCATGCAGTGGTTTCGTGAGTGGGAGGGCTTTGTCAAAGGAAAAGACAATGGTAATTGGACATAAGTCTTGCCTTTTCATCCCGAGTCCTGTTTAAATGTCTGAAGGCCAAAGGCTTCCGACTATCTAATATCTGCTGATGATTTTTCAAAAGCTTCTTTGATTGCGTTTGACGTTAATTTATCTCAAAACAAATGGCCTTTATCAACTCCATGCATTTATACGGATCAGAGAAGATGGAAAATAAATTGTTTTATACGGTGCTTAAAAATTCTGGGTAGCAAAAGAGGCTCGCGTGCAGAAGAAGGTGTGAAGTCCCATTTCGTCTTTTGATTTATCTTCAAAGAGTTTGCTTTAGTCCCCCGAGTCAAGTTTCCCTCCTGCTACAGCAAAATGAAGTGTCAAAATATATTTCAGTTTCTTGCACTCCTTTTTCTTCATTTTTGCTTCCCTTGCTTTGTATTGTCGTCTCTATTTATACCAGCTTACATCTGGCACTGCTGGAAATGTCTGTTTTTCCCTGACTTCTGCTCCTCTAGTATTTGTTCTCTCTCTGTAGCAAGTGGAGGGCAGAAATTTCTTTTCATAGTGTGACAGACAAATTTAACATTTTAACATCATTGCTGTTTGAAACAATTGGCATGCATACTGCTACTGCTTCATATAATTATGACAACTAATTGTCTCTTCTTCTTCTTCTTTGTCTTTCCTCTTGAAGATCCACCGGGACCCATTGACAATTCCAAGATTACAGTAAACAAGAACGGTCATTTAACACTCAAACAAGGTATCATTGTTATTATTATGATATTGCATTATTATTACTTTACTTTTACAGCATAGAAAGATGGTGTTTTGAGTCTTTCTTCATTAATTGTACATATAATGTAGTGTAGACTGGTTAAATCAGGTTGGATAAAGAAAATCCCAGAAAACGAAAAACTCCGGCAGAGCCTCTGTGGATTATTGTGAGATCTTGAACTATGCAGACATCGGTGATATTTAAGTGTGGGTGTTTGCTCTGACCCTTCAGGAGCTGACTCGGGACAGATCTCTGAAGAGACATGGAACTTCCTCCACTCTATCTACGGCGGCGGTCCACTCGTGACAGTTCGGCCAAACGTCAGCCACCAGGAATCGGAATCATCACAGTCGGAGGAGAAGATCGAGGTGGAGACGCGCTCTGTTTAATCAAGCACTCAGCAGAATCAGCAGGAAACATTAAGAAAAAAATTAAAAGCCTTTTATTTTGCACTTGACTTTTTTTTTTCTTATTTTTCCAAAAGCATTCAAGTAAAGGACCTCATCGTTACTGCTACATGTCAGACTTTGACAGCTGACAGAGGGAATTAACATGTCTGAATAGATCTGTCATGTTGTACAAATCTGTATAAAGAGCTCTTAAATTTCTATTAGCACTATAGTATTCATGTGTCACGTTGTTTTCAGAACCAAGCATTTAAATTATATGCAGCTACAAATTCCACTGAATGCCATATTTTTTTTTTCTTGACCAAACGAGTACATGCTGTACTGTATGTCCATGTGTCATGTGTTGCTGATATTGATGAATCACAAGACATCATGCTGTAGATAGATCACACATTTATTCCTGTCGCAAGAGAGGGATTGTTGATTGGATGGTAAAGAGCGCAAAATGTGACACTTAAAGTGATGAAAACCATAAGGTTATGAAGGGACTAATTACTGACTAGTCTCAGGAATGAATTTTGTGTTTTGCACTGTTCTGTAGACGTACAAATTGGCATGCTCACGCAGATGTCTGGTTTGTATTTGAATGTACCAGTACTGATAGTATGTTGGTCAAGATTCAGCACTTGGTTGTTTATCACATAAGGGAGTGATTTAATGTGATGTTAATAGATTTTTTTTGTTGAAAATGTGTGACAGGCGCAGTGTGTTAAGAATGCATGCTTTAACACTCAGTCACAATTTAGCATCACATGTAATTGCATGTAAATGCAAAGCTGCTCATCAAATGTGCACGCAAATCACGATCTGGATCTGTCATCACTAAATTGTACAGCTACAGAAAGCATATTAAAGTATGTAATCAGCATCCACATCAGGAAACTAATTAATCAAAGGCATTATTTTTGTGTATGAGCATGGTGTTGCTTAATGTGTTGGCTGATAGGAGGTAAACAATGCTGTACTGTAAGTATCTGCATATGGATGTCACTTGAGTAAGAACCATCCTGACTTTTGCTGGCTGACACTATTAAAACTTGATGAAAACATGTTGGACATTGTGCTCACCTTCATTTTGTCACCATTCAATGACTTCTGCTGGATGGAGTGATTGTTATATGAGAATCAAGGGATGCCGCTATATTAGAAAAGAAAAGTCAATTATGCTGTGTATTGTCTGTCATAAAAAGTGTCAATAAACAGTCAACAATGAAGTGAGGTGACCCCGACAGTGTGTGACCGATGGCGCTTTTGACAGGGGCAAAAATGTACAGTATAGTGTTGCATTTTGACGAGCACGGTTGTATCGGCTCACACACTCGGACTAGATGACTGGATTGAAAACATGGCTGCGGCCGAACGTGCAGCAAATTTAAGGAAGTGAGGTATGTGTGATTCTTGAGCTACAAACGCTATTTAGAAGCGTGCCTCCAGTTTGGTGCTTGTAGTACAGCATATGACAAAACTTGAATTTATTAGCCCACCAAAAATGTCTATGACCGGCATTGTTGGAAGTACACAAATACATCGGCAAAGTTATGCGCGGAACAATCAGCTAGCTTGGCTAGCTAATATTAGGCTGCTGCGGCTAGCTGTAGCTGCTAACTGGTTACCAATAGCTGTTATACTGTTTAGTTGCTAACCATGTTGCTTGTGTCTGTGCGCTGCCGTTGAAATGTAAACCCTGGCGCAACATAATGTTAGCAGAGAGCCCCTCCATCATTAACGTGTTTAATTCATTGTTGGTGGACTTGCCTGAATCAGTTGTCGAGCTAGTGTAGCTAACGTGTACCTGATGTCAGTAAGCTAACGTTACCAGAGGGGCTACAGCTGAAATCGCCACGATTCTTTTCTGCACGATGCAGTTAACAGGAAAACTAGCCGAGAAGAACTAGCGAAGGTAACGTTAGCAAACTTGGCTAACTAGTTGTTCACAAGAAAAAAATAAAGAAAATTGGCTTGGTTGGATTGTAGTGTAGTTGTTCTTTGGGTGTCATTGGAGGCGTTTAAGATGTTAATCGAAATTCACGGGTGCAACAGTCTGCTCTGTGGTGTCTCAAGCGTTAACGTTTAATACATAGCCCTGAGAGCTAACGGTAAGTTAGTTAGCTAAGGGTAGCCCGCTAAACGGCAAGCTAGGTCAAGTAACGTTTGCTTGGAAGTTGCTCCACGCTAACGTCTAGCTTGTTCAGCAGCTCCATAAGCCAACTCGGTTGTTTTGCCTAAACGTGTTGTCGGAGTTTTAATCCCGGACTTCAGAGTTCGCCTGCAGCAAACTAGTGTTAACTTAACCGGTGGCACGTGCAGCTGCAAACGTTGTCTAGTCTCTAGTTTAACAGCATCCTCCAGCTTCCAACTTTGTCGATATTGAGCTCTCGGCAGCTGATTAGCTGGGATGCGCGATTCTCATCGGTATGTATACCAACACCACTCCGTGGATTTTTTTGTTGCCAGTAGGCCCCGTGGAAGTGTTGAACTGCAGGTCAGCAACAGAGATGAACAGTCCGACACGACGGTAAAACAGTACAAAGCTTGTTTGTTTTTCACAACACGAAATTTTGAGGCTAACCTGAGTTATGGACGTTAGCTTAGCTGGTTTGCCAACAATAGCTTTCATAGTGAGCTTTTAAGGTGTGTGTTTACTTATGTACAGCGGGAATGTACAGTTTTAAAACGTCAATGAAACCAGCGTTTCTGTTAAATGACCCATCTGTGAGTCCTGATCTGTCATGATAATAGTACTGTAATAAGCACGTGTTAACGTAACAAGCAAACACGCGTTTTAGTGAAGAACAGGAAGTGGTTTGATTGAGAATTACAGTCACACACATGGGTTCTGTCTAGGTTGCTGCACTGCACTGACTAATAACATATTCTGGCTTTAACACTTAAAAATTTATGGTTAAGCTGCAGCCTGTGAGTGTAAGTTTTTATTTCCAACCGCCAGAATCGGTGGCTGTACGAGGCATGGCAGCTTGCCCGGTTGTGCTGACATGTTCCTCGGATAATTTAAGATAAATCAGTAGATGTTATCACAGTTAAATGTTTATATATGGTGCAAAATATGTAAATATTTGTCACTGAGCATTGTCATATACCCAGCAGCAGTATAGAGGGCACCCAAATCAAATGCTGGTCTAAGGTGTAAAGCATTGGTTTCCAACCTTTTTTGCTAATGACCCAATAAACCAAAGTTATGACCACTTTTGTCTCCCTATCAGACATTATGGCCTTATTGTTGGCATGACCTATAAGTGGTTCAAGCAAAGATTGGCCTAGATGTACCAGATTTTTACATGTGAATTTCTTTTGGTGGCCTGATAAGTTTGAAGTATCTAGTATTTTATGAACACATTTTATCCATTTTATATTTATTTAATGATCTGTTCCAGGTTTGGAACTATTGGCCTAATGTATGTTTTTTTTTAATGTCTATAGTGTTTATACTTTAGGAGATCCACAATGTGAGTTATAGTTTCGTGCTCCTTCACTACACACTCCAGAGCCAAGGAGAGTGCTTGTCATCTAAGGGGTTTGTTAATGATAGGGACTCAAAACGAAAGTTTTTTGCGTAGTTACTTGTTAACAGCGTGGACGGAAAAAACAAGCTATCCAGCATACTGTCCAACCACATTCACTACTTTACGACATGCCAGTAATTGCACCTCCATCAGGAGTGTTTCACATTTTCGTGGTGCCTTACGCCAGTGTTAGACATTTATTGATTCATCATTAACTTATGCTTTGCAACGTTTGCCAACTATTATGTGTTAGTTTTCAGGGGTTCCATCACTGAAATAGAAAAAGCAGGATCCACCTCCGCCTATTTGTTCGGCGGTGAAACATTTTTGTTGAATCCCAAAACGGCTGAGTTCTTTGTTGAATTACGGACTTAATTTTAGGAAAATATCATTTACTTGCCTAAACTTAACCTGCAAAGAGTCACCAGGATATACAGTTGTTGTAAAGTACTCTTTTGCCCTTTAGTGACTCTTCTACTTCATTTTGTGTTAATTCCTGAGTGACTGGTGCATTTTATTGTTATTGTAAATCATGGCCTTCTGAACATATGACTTTACTATTGATGATGCTATGTAGGCTTTTTTTCCAAGAAGAATTTGAAAATGACTATCCATGATATTTTTGAAATAGTGATTCGTTTTTGTAGTTTTTTAGAGCAGGCTTAATTAGTTTTGTCAGTATGAGTCCAAGGGTGAGTGCTCAGTTTAAATAACCTGCCCCCTGCTCCCTCAGTCTGTGTTTGTTTCTTTCTCTCTCTCTTATTTTATGCATGGACAAATCACATTAGTCTTCTCAGCTGGAGTCCTTAGCAGAGTGTGAGTAATATGTGCGTGTAGAGGTGCTCGTTCCAGGTGACTAGTATGTTAACTCCCCAAAGGGATATTATCAGAATGTATTTGTAGCCAGAGTAGCCCCTGGTTTTGATGTTGCTGTGTTAGCATAGTGTAGGAAAAGGGAGGGATTGTCCCAGGAAAGGCAACAAGGAGGTCTTAAATCAGTTTCTACAGAGGTCTGCCTACAGATTGATGTACTTAGAATTAATGTAATTGAGCCCCATGTCCACAATGCTAATTGATGCAATAATTTATCTCATCTTCTGCAAAAGGACACTGTGTGAGATCATCTCCCCCTGAAAGTGACTTTAATATGACCTTTTCATATCCAGTTTTTATTTCCTTAATGGAGGGGTGCTGTAACTTTTTCCCTCGGAGGGCCAAAACTTAAACCTATTGGTGGGCCACTGGCCAAAAGCAAACACCCGTTGCATTGTTATGATCCCAAATGGTACAAGCATGTGAACTCTTAATTGAATGACTTCCTGTGCTAAGTGTCTCTCTGCCTGCCATGCCTAGATTACGAAAGTAATAATTATGGGTTTTTTAACATACATCACCAAGGTAATACGTGGAAAATTTAGCAAATTTGTTTATTGTTAATTATCTATCTATCTGACACACACACACACACACATATATGTGTGGATGTGTGCACTGTATGTGCAGGATACATTAAGTGACACTCGCAGCAAGTTTTAAAAGGCTTTTGTGAATTAAATTACATCAGGAGGTGAATTGTCATTTCCCAGGCCTTTGTGGTAGTTCACTCTCCAAGCCTGTAAGCCTTGGGCAGGATTCTTGTTGTGGGAGCTTTGCAATTTTTGTATGTTCTGATTGTTGTGGACGGCTTGCGGACTGTTGGTCCAAGCACACCTGTTGTAAAGAGATAAACAACCTACAGTGCGAGATGACAAACCTATGTCTGCTATCTCTGCTGAGTTGAGTGTGAGAATTACGGTGTATCCTCTGTGTCAGGAATCACTCAACCAGCAAACCATGGTTATTCATGGAGCAGAATAAGCAGTAATCTCTGCAGAGAGGAAATAAATGTGCCCTCACTGAAGCATGCATTCTGTGTGAAAGGTTGTTTATTCTATTTGATGTTAATGCAGACATCTTACATTTTCATTACTTATAATGTTTGCTGTATTGTTGTCACTTTCCTTTCTTGAGTTACCAAAAGGATACAGATGAGTCTCAAAGCTGCGATGTTTGTGAAGTGTAAAAGGTACTTCTTCTGGCATGGAAAGATCTTCCACCTTTGAAATGTAGGTGGAAGGTCTGTAATTTGTACAGATCTGGGATAAGACATCTAGTTTTGCCTGTAGACAGAAGGTGTTGCTTAGCTACAATGGCAGGAGAAATCAATACCCCTCTGAAGTGAGCTGAGAAATGACCTGAGCAGTATTTAACAAAGGCCTTTTGTTTGAAACACCCCACGGTACTGTTCATGCATTCATTTTTAGCTTGGCTGACCAATCAAACATATAGCTGTTGTGAAGGTAGCGCGATGGTGTGACCACTGAGCTTTTGAGGTTCAAAGTTTTCACTGATTGTTTTAACTTACTGAAGTGCATATTTCTGTCTATGTGTGCTTTGCAGGTGCACATTCTGCTGCAGAGGAGAGAGCACCAGGATGAGGAGACTGTAGGCACCCGCCGTAGTATGGCCGCGTCCCGTTCCTCACGCGTCACAAGGTCGTCAGTGGGGCTCAATGGATTGGATGAGAACTTTTGTGGTCGAACCCTCAGGAATCGCAGCATTGCCCAGCCGGAGGAGACCTCAGTGCCTCCGCTACCAAGGGCCCGCTCCCCTAAGAAGAAGCAGGAGTCCAAGCAGGAGTCCAAGCAGGAGTCCAAGCAGGAGTCCAAGCAGGACGCCAAGCAGGAGTCGAAGCAGGACACCAAACAGGAGGCGAAGCAGGACATTAAGCAGGAGTCCAAGCAGGATGTTAAGCAGGAGTCAAAGCAGGATGCTAAACAGGACACAAAATGGGACACCAAGCATGACACAAAGCACGATGCCAAGGAGGACACTCAGCAAGATGGCCAGCAGCAGGCCTCATTGCAGGGAAGGACAACTGACTCAAATGTTTCTCCAGTTGAGGCGGAGCAATGGACTGGCTCCAGAAAGCGGAGTGTGTCCTGTTTAGAAAAAGACATTAGTCCTGAGAAGTCTGAGAACTGTGATAGAGGGAATGGGCCGCGAGAACCCTGCCCTCAAATTAAAAGGGCCAAGCGATGCTCCCGCTCTGGAGAGTCTCAGGGTCACGAGGAGGATCCTGAGCTTTTGAAATCTGAAAGTCCAGTCCCAGAGCCTAGCAAGGACAACAGTTGTGAAGAATTTCCCAGCCAAAATTCTGCTAAAACAGCTCCTGCCTCACCTGTCCTCAGTAAAGAGGAAGGTGGGTTGACAGGGGGTGCGGCAGAGCATGGTCATGTGGAGTGTGAAGGGGCTGCTCAATCCCCAAATGCTCACAAGGCCTCTAATGGACTCAGAGAAAATAGAGCAGAGGAACCTAGCACACTTACTGAAGAGCCTAGTGCAAGTCCCACCTCTGCCTCCAACTCCCCGTCGCTGCTCAACGGTAGTCAGACGGGGGCTCCCTCATCCCCTGACCCTGCTGTGCCTTGTAGAAACTCTGTCCCTGTGCAGATGGAGGTCTCTGGCTCAGGGGAATCACCAGCCTCGTCTGAGCCGACATTTGAGGCTGTTCCAGAGGATCCTGTTCCTGAGTTAATCTTGGCCAAGGAACAGGAGGTAGAGGAGGTGGAGGTTGACGTGGTGGGTGACCCGTTGTGTCTGGCCTACGAGGAGCAGGTGATGGAGAGTGAGAACGACACCAACGGCCAGCTGCCAACGCCGGTGCAGGAAGCTGCTGCCTCCACCTCCTCCACTGTCACCAACATGAACAGTAGTCCAATCCACAACAACAGCAACTCAGGAGAAACTACACCCCCACTAGTAACAACCCCCTCCCCCACAGAGTCCGGGTGCAACCCCTCAATTTCCAGCACGTCCCCCTCTTTCACAGAGCTCTACGAACACAGATACACCCTGCGGACTTCACCCAGGAGGGCTGCCACTGGTGGCAAAGCTGCCTCCTCCTCCTCCTCCTCCTCCAAACTCAGCTCTCCCCCCAGAGACAATGGTCCTTTGAGGGAAGAGGGGGAGGTGGTGGTTGGGATGGAGGAGGAATGCCCTATGGTGGAGGAATCTGCTCCTTCAGACTCTGTTGGCCCCTCCAGTGAGGAGCCAGTCTCCGTGGATCCCAGGGACAAGACAGGTGACGAGGAAGGTGTGCCTGTGGAGCACAAAGAGCCTGAAGGAAGCAAGGAGCCTTCACAGAGCCAGGCTGCAGAGGAGGAAGAGGAGGAGGAGCCAGATGTGTATTACTTTGAGTCGGACCACCTGGCTCTTAAACACAACAAAGAGTATGTGGGAACTCCCTGGGGATTCTGTTCTCTCCACTCCTTTTGTTGATGCAGCTCTCACACATGTTAATCACTATATTCTGTGATCATTGTGTTACTTCTGGTCTGCTGAATTGGCATATGACGATGTTGTTTGGATGGGTTGGGGGATGGGGGGATTATTTTGTATATACTTTCTTTTATATTTTTTATATGTATGTATGCAGGATGGGTTTTTTTTCACAATTTCTTGCATATTTGAACCTGTTTGCATCCCATCCTCACCTACTCACCCAGTCCTCCTTTGCCTTCTGTGTGTGTGTGTGTGTGAGAGAGAGAGAGTGTGTGGTGAGTGTTTGGCTCAGCAAGCAGTATAGAGTGAGGATAGCTGGTGTCTTCCCTGTGCAAAATATTTGAAATACTAGGCATAGTGCTAAACTACTCTTGTTTGCTTTTTTACTCATAAAGCAGAAAAGCAAACATTCAGGAACAGGACTTTACTTCCTAAACAGGGATGAAGAAATCGTTCATCACTTCAACCCTATAAGTGTTAAACACTTAAGAAAATCAGACATTGCCTATCTCTAAGTATGCATGATGACTATTTTGCTGAACTGCTGTGGCTTGCATGTGTGCGGTCTACTCACAGACCGTGTTGCTGCTACTGGAAGTTAGTGTCGTATCAGTGTAAGAATATTTCAAACCGGTTGGTTATTAAGTCAAACGCCGGACCAAACCAGTAGATCAGATTTTACCACTTGCTGTTTCAGTTGACTCAGCAGCCCTTGCCGTGCAGTCCCCATGGATGGGGGTGCAGCGGCATCACAATCCATCAGGACAGCTGTGACATATTGTGTTTTTTTATTTCTCACTACAACCATTCAACTTAAATGTTCTTCTTTTAAAGTACACCTACACCTGACAGATGCTGGTTCAGTGGCTCACATGAAATCAAACCAGTTTAAGCTTGCACTCTGGACCGGTTTGTGAAAGCCAGAAACCTACCCAACCCTTTTTCCCAGCCCAATTTTTCAGCATTTATTCCGTGATAGTGGCTGTCAATAACAGAGCGTTTCATTTCCTTTCTATTCAGTCAATGGAAAACACTGTAGCACTTGTCATTTGACACAAGCAATATTACACCTTTTAATGTCTGTATATATACAATATATATAGAGACATTAGTGTCAACATGACTATCACCACGTCATTTTCATGTGTGTCACGTGGGGATGAGGTGAGGTGCAACGCAGACTCTCTAGATGACATAGTGCTGTAGCTGCACTGCTCAAGCAGGCTGTGTGGCTGCGCTGACCTGTTAACATGAGTGCCGTCAATGAAGAGCACAAGGATCTGTAATGCACACGTGCTGCTTATGTAGACAGTGTGTCGCGGGAATTATTGTGTCCAAAACAATACTCACTATGCTTGTGTGCTGATTATTTTTGCTACAACAGTATTTCTCAACTGTAGTAGGCTCAGTTTCTTTCTGTGATCCTTCCTCAGAGGTTGAACATGTTTAAAAGGTGATTTTTTTTTAAAAAAAAGGTTTGTTTTTATTACTGTTACAGACCTGAAGAAGAAACTTTACAGTATGTCATAAGAAATGAGCAAGTGATGAAAAAAAGATTTAAAATTTAAGTGGCCCCACAGTATTCCCCTCAGATTTATCTTTCATCCATGAAATTGTTGACGAGTCTTACCTGTGCTTACCTCAGCTTTATCCTGTCTGTTACCCTCAAGGTGTTTATATCTGAGCTTGAGTTTATTTTATAGTAAGTTTGTTGTGATGACTACAGAGGTTTTCATCTTTCACTATAATGAAAAACAATAACAGTTAACATTTTTGGGTCAGCAGACACTCCAAACTTTTACTTCCACAAATAAACAAAAAGAAATACAGAATTGGCATATAATTGTATATAGGTTTGTACAAAACCAGAATATTTAATGGTCTCGCTTTTGGTCTTTGTGTAATTATCATGGGAATACTGGTGAGCATCTAACTATAACTCCTGTCTTATTGTTCGTGTTTTGTATGTTTCAGCATTTAATTTCCACCTTCAGTCTGGTGCTGTGATGTGTGAATTAGCTGCCAGTTGTCAAAGCCCGCAGAGATTGGATGTTAAAATTACTCTCATGATTGCCTCCGTTCTCTCTTTTCGCTGTAAAATGAGTTGGTTTAGAGGAAATGGCCTGTTCAGTGTTAGGCTTTGTTCCCAGTGTTGTCAGTTGTCATGCAAGATGAGATGTTGATGTTGGTGGACAGGTCCCACGCTGTGCTCAGTCAGGCACTGCTGTCTGCACTGTGGCAGGTCAGCTGATTCATAATGCATCTTCGTAGGAGGAGGCGCAGAGCGCCGTCAGGGCTTAGAGACATCATAAACTGAGGTCCCTTTGTCTTTGACACCGATATTGGTTAATATTTCAAAATTGCAGAATGACCTTCGAGTAAGATTTCGCTGCTCGTCATATTTCAAAGTAATTCGATGAAGTTGGTGTAACATGCCAAGTTTTAGGTTGTGCTGCGTAAAGAGATTTTTTTGAAGGCGGAGATTGATGACGGCGAGGAGTCATTTTTAGACACGCATGACTAGGCATTTTAGGGTTGAACTGACATTGTCATGATAAAAGACATGTAGACAGAACATCTTGCGTTTGCACCTCGCTGCTTTGTCTATTTATATCCTGTAACTATTTCCTCTATTCTTTATTATGAGGCATCGGTGCAGCAACACTCTGCTCTTGGGCCAGTTTTTCATTTGGCACCAGTTTTTGTCAGTGGACCTCATTGGGCCCAGTAGGTGGCATTGGAACACCAGGTTTGTCCCTGGACACTTGGCAGGAGTCCCGAGTGCTGAGGAGCACAGCCAAGTCTTCCTCATTTCCCTAAAACGGATTAATGCACAGATCATCTGTTCATCTTAGGAAGTCGGTGTGCTCCTCTTTTGCCGAGAGCTTTCATTTGAGTCGCAATCACTATTACAGGAAATGTACAGTAGTATTTTGATGCCACTGCTGCAGTGACAGATTTACAGTTTGCATTGCAGCACAGTACTGAGTGATGCTGTGCAAGGTCAGCAGAGCTCCGCATAGTGTAAAATGAATGGTGTCTGTAACTAATGAAGGGATATGAGGTTAAACACACTTGACTCATTTCAGTGTTTTGCTTGTAGGATTTTTAAACTCCTGGCTGCAGTTTAATAAATTGCGCTCTGTGCATTGATTTGCATTCATGTCCTGTTAGGGGAGATTGATCCACTCTGCTCCACTGAGCTCCTGCGTTAGGGTGTAGCCTTGTAGGATGCTGTCACATCCATGTGGATTTCCTCCAGCTCTGCTCACACTGTAAGGCCTCTGAGTCAGTACCACACTTATTCATTGACAGCTCAGTTTGCAGAGCTCCTGTTTCCCCAGAGGGTGTGAGAGGAAAGGTCAGACTTCTACAGTGCAGAAGGCTCCTCAAGCGCTACAAAACCCAAGTGCTTTGTCATGCAAAGGTTATGATATTGCTATGAAATTTGAGTGGTGTGCACAGTTACAGATCAGAAAAGTGAAGTGTATTTTTTTTCTTTCCACATGAAGGTTTTGTTTCCCAGCTACAGTTCTACATGGGCTGCACTTTCTCCAAGTAACTCTCAAGATGTTTGCCAAAGCAGTTTTTGAGATGCATAATTTGCCGCCTCTGCCAACATTTCTAGCGCACGCAAATGTCTGGAAACACATTATTTACAAAATAGGTGGAAAGCGCTGGAGAAAGTTGCATGTCTTGTGTGAGCATTTAGGTTCTCAGCATCGTGGTTGAATTATACATGGACTGGGGTCTAAAAGTTTGATGCACTGCAGAACTCCAGGTGTCAAGTTAAATAATGTAAGCGGTCCCATTCTTCCGCTGTTGCCTAACCTCACTGCTGTCCGTGTCAGTTATCAGAGGCTGCTGCAGACCATTGGAGTTCTCGAGGCCCAGCGCACGCAGGCCATCCTGGACCTGGAGACGCTAGCGCGGCACCAGAAGGAGGCGCTCGCCGATCCAATCAGCTTTGTGGAGCAGCTGCAGAAACGGGTAACAGACGTACAGACTTAAATTCTGTGTTTTAACTGCACTTGGTGTCCACTTTAGCTCCTTTTCTTGTTGACATTGTCGTAAATGTGTTGATTCTAATATTTTGTACATATGTATGTCACCAGAAACTTAACATTATGACCTTCGTAAAGCATAGATGTTACTACCTGACTGTTGTTTTGGATTGCTTTAGATTGAACCGGTGCAAATGGCCCACTAAGTGAATGTTTTTTAATGTGTACAGCAAACACCTGCAAATTAACATGTAGTCTCTCTGCTTCAGCCCCTCACGGAAACATGGTGTGCGAGATCTTGTTTTTGGTTTGGTTTTTGCCTGAGGAATACCTTGCTGGTTGAAATGTTGTTCGATTAATTATTTAGGAGCTTGTAGGATCCAGTTTGCAGGCCAAAATCTTTGTTCACTGTATGAATCAGGTTGCTCAGGTTGCTTTTGTTTTGCAACTGTTTACAACCAAGTCAGGATGTGCACACTGTCCATCTTTTTGACTGCCTACTCAATAAAATATCAGGGTAAATAAACTTCAGGCAGTCAGTGGGAACTTGCTGCAGGTGTTGAACCGCCTGCTTGAAATGTTTAAACTTGTCAGCATATGTTAACTTGTTTGCACAGAGAGTGATATACTGCATGCAAGAAAGAGAAAATGAAGCTGTGAAACCATGTGGTGAAACCTGTAGTCTTCAAGTGGCAGTCTGTTCTTTCACGTTGACACATTTCTACCTGTGGTGCAGGGTGGTTTGTAGAAGTTGTGAGTATATTTCTAATTGGATCGTGTCCCTGCCTCTTGTGATCCTCAGGTGAATTTGGGCTTGCCGTGTCCTCAGCGAGTGGTCCAGCTCCCTGACATCGCATGGGAGCAGTACACCTCAGGCCTCGGAGACTTTGAGAGAGAGTTCTGTGACAAGAAACGCAAAACCAGGCAGCTAAAGCTGATCTTCGACAAAGGCATTTATACATTTTATTGGTCTTTATCTTGGTGTGTGTGTGTGTGTGCGTACTTTTTAAAAATTAACGATAGAGAGATTATTCTGCCATTTAAATTTTTTTCCCTTTAAGGTTTGCCCGATCGACCAAAAAGTCCCGTCGAGCCCAAGAAGGAAGGCGAGACCTCCACCATGTACTCCTCTCTGCCCACTAGTGACGCTCCAGAGAACGGCAGGCAAGCACAGGTAAGACTCCGTCTCCTCACCAAAATAATCTGTGCAACACACACACGTGCTGCTGTCATTGCAGCTGTGACTGCTTCCCAGTACTGGTGAGTCACCGATCTCCTGCTGTTTGACCTACAAATCATCAGGTTGTTACCATTTTCACTGTCTGGCTTCCTCCAGCCTCATCTCCCTCATTCTTACTCTTGGGCAGAGCTAAACATGCATCGCATGTGAGAACAAAAGATTGTATCTATGGTAACATGAGGATCCTGCCTCTCCTACACCTCTGAATATGTGTTGTTTGCTGCCTCTTTTGTAAGTGTGGGTCCTTTCCCATTATATCAGCAGTAAGGTTTCAATTTTAATTGATTGTTGGGATTCGATGGTGCCAAGCATTTAGCACTGGGCAAACAGCTCCTTGATTATTCCTGCTGCTCTCTCTCTGTTTATACTGTGCGAGCACTTTTGCATTCTCCTGGCTTACAGTCTGAACAGGATTTTTGTTTGTCAGTCAGAAGTGTTGCTGTTTTTCTGCGTCGTCTTAATGACGCATCTCGAGTCACATCTTTGTCTGTCAAACTGGCAGATTCAGTGTGCCAGGCAGTTCATGTGCACAGAACTCTTCAAATGGTGCTGCGCCCACTGTTTTTGTGTCGTCTTAGTCTTTTAACGTGGCTGTCACTCGTGTTTTCTTGACAGATGATCAGGGGGAGGATTTGTCACCCAAACAAGCCTGACACATTTAACCAGTTGTGGACTGTGGAGGAACAGGTAGGTGTGAAAGATGTTGCACTTCATTTTTTTTTTGCCCAGAATGACATCATTCACCAAGTAAATAACCAAGTGCGTGCAGGAACACCTAATGATACTGAAACATCTGTAGGTTATTTCCAGATGATTTTTTTTTCTCACAACACTCACACATCAGTACAAAAGACTGTAAAGAAATCACCTGGAAAGCTTCTTTACCTGGTTTTAAAGGCAGTAAAGCCTGCAGGCATTTGTAGAAGTGGAGCGAAGGTTTTTCTCAGTCGGGCAGGTCGGGTGGGTGCATGAAAATGTACATGGGGATTTGGATGATGTCAGTACTGATTCTTGCATTACCTGTGTGTGTAGTATTTTACCCTTTTTTTAAATCTTTTTTTTTTTTTTCAATTTTGATAGAAAAAACTGGAGCAGCTTCTTGTTAAGTTTCCTCCTGAGGAAGTCGAGTCCAGAAGATGGCAAAAGATTGCTGATGAGCTGGGCAATCGAACAGCAAAACAGGTGACGGAGAGTTAAGATTGACTTAAGAAAAAGCATGCTTGTTTAATCCATGCTTACTACCTGCTTATTTATATTTATTTATAAGCCAGAATATTTTATTTATTTGCACATTTAAAAATGATAAAAACGAAAAAAATCAGTTTTCTGCTGAGAAGCAACAAACCTCAAGCTTAACAATATATTTTCAGTTGTCGATTGTACCTGTCTGCTTGTTGTTTTGTTGATTTAGATCTTATCATTGATAAACCTTTTGGGTCCATACTGTGGAAACGTGCTGTTAAATGCAAGAGTGTGCACTTTGCAGTGCTAAAAGCCAAAGACCGACTTGTGTTGTATCTGCACCCCCTGCAAGTACCTGGATCACACATTAGCGTGACCTCAATTACTTCAAGCAGCTGTTCCTCAGATGTAAATCATTAACACAGCCATTTTCCTGTTAAAACATTCCAGGTTGCCAGTAGGGTTCAAAAGTACTTCATCAAACTGACTAAAGCTGGTATCCCTGTGCCTGGAAGGACACCCAACCTGTGCATGTACACTAAAAAGGTATTTACCAAACCCCTTAACCATACTGAGTTACTAATGTCATGTGAACAAATGCCATCATGATGTTAAGTGTGTGTGTATTTTGACTTGAAACAAATCTGAATTGTGAGGATATTGTGTAAAGATACTGGAACACCCCCCCCTACAAAAAAGAAAATAAAAGCACGTCTTACGACCTAGATATGTATGTAGTATAAACACAAGCTGATACCACTGTAGCCCTGATGAGATTAAAAGATCTGATAGTATTTGCTAAGCTGGTGTGTTTGTCAGGCTCATATGCTGTGTCTTCATGTTTGCAAAATGAGTGATTCTAAGCATATTTTATTTTACGTTAGTGGCCATTTTAACATGAAGGTTTTTGTTCAACATGTGAAAAGATTGTTGTCAGCTGTTGGACACAACAGTGGGACACTTGGGTTCATTGTAGTGGTTTCTTATGCACACACCACAGCAAGATATAAAAAGATATTGGATTGTGTTGTATTGTATAAATATTGTATTTTTTTTAAGATGATGATGATAAAGATTTGACTAATACAGCTGGGCTCTACTATAAAATATCTGACCTGTTTAACTGTTTTTGTATTGACTTCTGAGTAAATTACATGACAGTACATGTTTAAAACTGCCTGCTCTTGTAACCTCACTTGTTTTATTCCTCAGTCATCCAGCAAGAGGCAGCACCACCTTAACAAGCACTTGTACCGGCCATCTACTTTCCTAACCTCCTATGAGCCTCCGGTCTACATGGACGAAGACGATGAGCGCTCGGCGTATTACGGCAGCGTGCCGGACCCCTCTGCTGATGACTCGGTAACTAGAAGCCACAATGCTCTTTGTATTTGTAACCACGTGACTCCCATTTATTTCTCCTGGGAGATTGCAGCCGATCCGATTCCCCCAACGTTTTTGTGTTGCTGATGACCAACCGTACCGTGTGGTTCTTTGCTGCTTAATCAAACTGATTTACAAGCTCACATTTCCTCTTGTCTTTGACCAGCCGCAGTTTGTCCCCCCTCCTCATGTGAGCTGTGACCTGCAAGATAAAGTCATAGAAAAGCTGCATGTTTTGTGCCTTTGGGGGGTTATTTTACACCCGTCTGCTTTCATATGACAGACTGTTCCTCTCTCTTTGCTTCGCTTAAGAACTCTGGGTAATATGAAGCATTTGGACCTCGATCATGTACGTCTGAATCTTTTTTCCCACCCCGCTTCAATCAGGGCAGCGTGTACTGATGAAAACAGCTAAATCAGAGCAGGGGGCCAGCCAGCCTTTCCTCTATTTCCATTTGAACTGCACAACTCCTGATGCTTGCCATTACCCAAGAGCTGACATTTTCTTTCTCTGCCTTTGATGGCAGTAACCTTTAAGTAAAACCAGGTCACTATGCCCTGCTGAGAACACAGGCTGCTGGCTCCACCAGCGTGTTAACAAAACCTCTGATGCTGCCGGTATGAAGTTCCAAAGGTGGTGGCTGCATGGGCCACAGTCATTTCTCACCTCACCGGCTTGTCCTGCAGGAATGAAGGTCTGCTGAGAGCTAATGTAACCGCAGTTCCTGTCAAGACCTGAGAGCGCAACTTAGAGTTTTTTGATGAAAATAAAATGTTGCACTTTGTCATTTTTGTTCACTCTCTGTAAGAAAGTGCAGGCTGACATTGGGTGTCTTTCCAAAGGAGGTTTGCGCTCATGTACTTTAAGTGGAAAAGACAAACTCTGCTTAGTGCAGCACTGCTGGCCAAAACGAGAAAGTCTAGCTTGGTGTTTATGGATATGTTGTTCTTATTCAGCTAAAATTAGATTGATCAATAGTGGCAAATTTGTCTGGAGGATATAAAACGTCTAGAGAATATCACTATCAAACTGGATCCCTGGAGTCAGGCCGAGATGTTTTGTCTTGTCCACGTCCTGATTGCTCATATTTTCTCGGTCTCCTTTTTTTTTTGTTGAGTGTGCACGTTTATGTGTGTGTGTATACATATTCTGTTCTTCCCTCACATCCAGGATGAGGAGTCTATACCTGTGGAGTTGAGAAATTTGCCGGAGTACAAAGAGCTTTTAGAGCTGAAGCGACTGAAAAAACAGACGCTCCACGACATCCAAGAGGACAAGGCTGGTGTGCGGCACGTTGGCTACAAGGTGAAGACATTGCTGTTCGACTGACAGCATTGCAGCCAGGCTTCTTCTTACTCATGTGCGCTCAGTGTGTGAGGAGCAATGAAATCAGTCATAAATTCTGTTCCAGCGTGTGTTGGCTCCAGACATCTAAACCCCGTTCCCACAATTCCTAGGGATTTTGTTGCTATTGCCTGTGTGTCATCTCCTCATTTTCCGCTCTGCTCGTTCAGAGTCGCTTTTATGGAAGGAGGTGTTGTGTCCCAGCAGTTTATGGCTGGCAAACGATAATGCACAGACCTTCAGTTACATACTATACAACAACGTTAGAATTGCCCCTGTGATGTCGGCAGATTTTATCCCACAGTGTGGCGCACAACAAAAACTGAAGAATCTGAAGAAGTTGAAAATATGTGGCCTCTGGCTGCAGCTTGAAAGTAAACATCTAAATCAGTAACTGGTTACAGCTTGATTGACATTTTATGTTATTAGTGCTTAACATTTAGTAGTCTTACCTTATCTGATGTACTGCCTTATCTGTGATAAGGTGAAATCAGTGAAATCAGTGCAGGCTGTTGTTAAGCAGTTCCTCCAGCACTGTTAAAAGACTTTATTACTGTTCCAAAACTGTGCTCTAAAGGTGTGTGTGTGTGTGTGTGTGTGTGTGTGTGTGTGTGTGTGTGTGTGCTCGTGTGTGTTTCTGCTGCTTTTTGCAGTGTGACGTCTGCGGTATGGAGCCCATCCAGGGAGTGCGGTTTCACTGTCAGGACTGTCCGCAGGACAACTCGGTCGATTTCTGCTCCAACTGCTCCGACTGGTGAGGTTCTTCACTTCTGTCACGGGACTAAAAACACCAAATACAGAACAAATAGTTTGGGGTGGATAAAATTATGATATAAATTATAAGTTTTTCATAGTGGGAGTGTTGTAGATGACTGCTCTGTGGAAGTAGTTTTGTGGTGATAAGCTTTCATTAGTCTGGCATTGCTTTTATCGTACTGGCCCAAAGTAGACATCCTTGTCTTCCTGTTTTCTACATACATTCTGCACTCATAAATGATCTTTAACTGGCTCACAAAGAGCACCAGACAACTCCAGTTTTATTTTGGCTTGTTACCAAGTTCCGTATGAAATGTAATTATCATTAATTTGCGACAGCTGGATTGAAACGGCTGCTTGTTACGTTTCACACTTGAATTGAAGCTGAAGTGAAAGCGTTTCCCCGCTCTTGTCTGTGACATTTATCATGTGATGTTTCCTTTACATCAAGGATCTTTAATTTTTTTAAATTGTTCCTCTTCCAGCTTGTTCAAGACAGAAACCCACAAGCCTAACCACCACTTGGAGCCCGTGCACCAGCCAGAGACCTTCCTGGACCGGGACTACTGCCTGCCGCAGAGCTCAGGCTACAACTACCTGGACCCTAACTACTTTCCAGCCAACAGATGACAGGGTCCCAGGTGCCTCTAGCTCCAGGCTCTCTCCATATATCCCACAGGCCACTCTGTGCATGGCTCCATCCTCCAAGTCCAAGATAACCGCTTAACCCGCCGCCAGGCAGGAAGGCCAGCAGGCAGGCAGACAGACAGCCAGGGGCCTCAGAGCAGACCAACGTGCTGCTGGTGGGGTGGGGGTTGTTGGTAAACTGGCCTCCCTGACTCAAGCGAAGGGTCGGCCATGTCGGTTCCCCGGAACAAGGGGGCCTCGCTCCACCTCAGCCAGGTTAATCAATGGATCTGTGATTTGAAACGACACTATTTTTAAAAAACAAAAAACATACAAAACAAACAGAAGGCACACCGACATTCCCGAGCTCTGTGACTCCAGGAGGGCTGTCCCTCTTCCCCCCTCCTCCCCCCTCATCGCCCTCCAGTTACCTCCCCGTGCTGCTTCTCAACTGGAGAACTGACGGTCGTTCTGGTGAAGCGCCACCTAATGGAGAAGTGTGCTCATAGTGGACTGTGAAGTCATCAGCTGAGATACACATGGGTGGTTTGTGTGTGTGTGCGTGTGTGTGCGTGCGCATGTGTGGTCTCCGTGTTATGCAAGAGTGAAAACTGTTCTAGCTAGGTATCCTAGATCGAGTATTTATGAGTCGCTGCTTCCTCAGCAGGAGTTGTGGCTGCTGCGAGAGAAGTTTGACGGCGTGGAACTTGACGTTGAGGTCGGTGTGTTTTCGGCTGCAGACTGTAGGAAGTTCTGCTGATCCATGTGAGGTTCTGCAGGCAAGCCCGTATTGGTTAGACGGATGTGTGCCATGTGTGTCAGCATGGCGCCGTCCCATCCACTGTCACACGGCGCCGCTCTCTACCCTCCCTCCTTCAGACACACACACAGACACACACTTTCATCTGTATTTCCTTTCCCTCTGCTCTCTCCACTAAAACATGTCTGACAAGCAAAGCACTACAGCATGGAGAGCAAATGTTTTCGAAGGCAGACGTGCAGGCGAATGGGAACGTATGGAAAAGACTGTTTTTGTTTTCGTTTTCCTCCTCCCCCGGTGTGTGCCGTTGTTGATCATGTTGAGTGTACAAGTATATGGTGAAAAGTAGCCAGCGCTAGTTGCTGTGTGCCATTTTTAAGACAAACTAGTTTTGTTTTTTGTTTTTTTCCCCTTTTTTTGTTTTGTTTTTTGAGGGGGGGAGGAGGGCTTCCACCTCAGAACCTGGCCACAACTTCTCCCTTCCTGCATTGCGACCCACGTTGTCCTACATTAACGATCCAGTCATCATGCCTCTAGATCTTCTTTAATTTTGCAGTCCACTTTAAAAGGTCCATTTAAAAGATTGTATTTTTATTAATCTATTTAAAAAAAAAAGAAAAAAGAATTGAGGTAGAGGTTGGTGCCTCCACAGTGGAACAACCCACACAATTTTATACACATAGATTTTGTTGTGCTTGAGTAGACACCATTTTGTATGGTTTTTGTCTCCTTCCCTCACCCCTTTTGCCCTGCTTCAGTATCTGTGTATAACAGTCTGTTCTTATGTAAGAAAAAATAAAAATAAATTAAAAAAAAATAATAATGTAAAAAAAAAAATGCTAGCGGAGAATCGTGGAAATAAAAGTATGTGAAAATAGTGTTTCTACACCTGTGGCTTGCTGTTATTGAGTGTCAGTATGTGGTTCAGCAGTTTGGAGCTGCAGCGATTTAAGCGTTTAGTTGGTTGACTCGATTAGTTGAGCAAATGTTGGTGACAATCTCTGGTTTCACCTCCTTCAATGTGCTGCTTGTTGATATCACCGCAATCTTTCAGTCTCTTTGTGAAGACTGGGAAACTGGTGGCCATTTCTCACTCTTGGCTGGTGATTCAGAAAATAATAACTCACCAGTAATAATGGAAATAATCATTAGTTGCGGTTGTGGAGTATTGTCAGTGCTGATTCAAACCTTTCAAAAGTTTTAAATGTTATATATTTTCATGAGCTCAGTGTCTTAAAAGTCATATTGGTGCTCACGGGGTTTTGATCCAGTGGGACCCGTTAATAAGACTTCATGCGATCGTAGTTGTTTCACATAAACCAAAAGAAAACAGCAGAAATGTTCGCTTTCATTAGCAGAGAATTAAACACTGAAGCAGCTCGTTTATGTTCTCTTCTGCCTGCTAAAAAAGGATGAAAGTTTTCTGTCCTCTTGGTATCAAAGTGTGAAATGAAATGAAAACCGTGTAGAAAGCCGGCACTGTCAACGCGAAAATATCTGAGCATCTGATTTTATTTTTTATTTTTCTTCACATTTATCCCAACGTGACCTTTTGGTGGTCACATCAAACGCTGCCTGACACGTCGAGCGCCGCACTTGAAGGTCATTTTGCTGATGTTGTCTATCAGCTTATGGTTGGATGCATACATTCAGAAGCTGAACCTCTTTCATCCCTTGGTTATCTCTCATATCGTTTCAGCCTCCTTTTGTTGTGATCTTCTCACCAGCAGATGGCGCCCTCACACCAGCTGTGACAAACCCCCCCCACCTCCCGCCCTCACACACAAAACACCAAAAAGCACACACTCGGAAATCCTCCATTTAGCAAATACGTTGGCTTTATTGAATGTTAAATACCAGACTCAAGCAAGCACCTGTACGAAGAGCTTGGAAACCAACGAATGCGTTAATTTTTGAACACTCTGAATTCTCCTCTGCTTTTTTTTATTGAACGCACAAAAGGCAGTTAAGCTTGATTGTAATTTTTGCATGCTTGTTACGATATAAAACACGATGCTGCGCGTGAGAGCATGAGCACACACTGACATTTCCACTTTCTAGCATGGCGGGAACCCTCCCTCTCTGAGCTCCTCTGGGAGGTGTGCGGGTGGTGGTGGTGGTGGTGGTGGTGGCAGAGACACTTCACTTTCAACTAGAAACATGCTCTCAGTCACAGCAGGGGGATGCTGTTTCCTCGGTACAGTTTGCCTGCCTCGGCCCGGCAGTCGGCAGCACATATTGAGGTCGATGTAAGAGAGAGAGAGACGATGAAAAGAGCTGAACCAAGCGCTTCTTCAGTGTCAAAAGCAGAAAGATCTCACCGATTGTTGGGAGCGTTTGGGGGTACATGCATACCACTGGAGTTCAGTGAGGTTAATGAGGTCTGGGGCAGGTGGGTGTGTGGGGTGGGCAGGTGGGTGTTTCCTTGGAGCGACACAGCAGAGAGAGGGGACTCCTGGACAGGGAGGCCACGTTGAGGAGATTGCAGTGTGATCAGAAGGTCTCCATCGCCTGGCAGATCTGGGCGAACACTTCATCTGGCGACCTCTCCGCGTCAATCTGCGGACGGACGGACAGACAAACAAACTGCCTGAGACGAGGCCTTTCAAAAACCATCAGTGTCTCAACGTGCAGTCGAGGACATCAGTCCGCTGCAGCGTAGGCTCCCAGCAGAATGATGACCTCAATATCTGCAGTGGCATTTAAGCACACACACACACACTCAGCACCTGGTGTGGCATTTAAACGTTCAAACAGCTTGCTTTAAAGGGACAGTTTAAAACAGGCAAATAGAAATTCTGTGATTATCTACTGACCTCGATGTCGGTGGAGACGTCAGAGCAGGAGCAAACAGCGCGTTAGCTCCTGTGCTAACACCCCCCCAGCATTCTGACATTAAAGGCAACATCTTTCAACTTTCTCCTAAAGTATGTTTGGCCGTTTACTTTCTTAAAATTGTTTTTAGGTTAATTAACGGAGTCAAAAACTGGCAAAGGAGAACAAAATTGATGATTTTCCTTAGTTTCTGATACAGATGGGAAACAAATTGAACAGGTAAAAAAAAAAACAAATAAATGACTAATCTGATGTGTGAAAATTAAGTGAACTGCATGCAATGTCCTTCACAGTGATTAAATCTCAACCCCTCTTCACCATCATCATCGTCAATACACTGATCAGCTGCAGGTTGCCACCCATATGTAAATGCCACATGTGTTCTGTGTGAACTTCTAAATGAAGCTTTGTTATATGCTTTACACTGTTCCCTTATAGTGCCGTGCATAACTTACTCAAATCTAATTTTCATACCTCGAAAAGGAATCGTAAGAACTGAACTACTCACCATGAGCCAACAAAAACAACATTTAGAGACATGGTGGACTTCAAGGCGTCTTAATATCGTGCCCATCACTGTGTCTTGTGCACATATCCTAACGTTTCTTTGCTTTTAAAATAAAATAAAAAAACAACCTTACCGTGTGCAGAACCTTTTTGTCTTCATAATAAGAAGCCACCGCCTGGTTGTCCCTGCAGAAGCTCTCAGCCTTCCTGTGCAGGACGCTATCTCTGTCTGAGACGGGGTGGAAGGTGGAGGTGGACCTGGCACGGCACTGCTGACGGCTGCTCATGGCGTCGGCCGAGCACTTCAGCAGGAACACGGCGCTGGGCTCCCCCACCTGACACAGGACAGGGACAGTCGGCATCAAGTCCAGCCGGTGACAGTTTGAGCTACAGGCCACATCCTCCCTTTTACTTAACACTGAGCACTATATAGACAAAAGTGTTCAGACAGGGGCTGCTCCTCGGGAGGTTGGGCTCGGCCCCTCATTTCCAGCATGACTGTGCCCCAGTGCACAAAGCAAAGCTCCATAAAGACATGGTTGGATGAGTTTGGTGTGGAAGAACTTGACTGGCCCACACAGAGTCCTGACCTCAACCCCATCCAACACCTTTGGGATGAACTGGAACGGAGATTGTGAGCCAGGCCTTTTGGTCCAACATCAGTGTGTGACCTCACAAATGCTCTACTGCATGAAATTCCCACAGAAACACTCAGAAAGAAATTTAAATGTTTTAAAATTAATTTCTCTGTGTTCACAATGTGGTGTGCTGTTCTATGCTCATGTCATGATCCACCTGCTCACCATTTGCACTGTTTACCTCACCTACTTGCACTACTCTGTACTAGAACCAGAACCATGTTTACTTTGCTTATTTTATTTTGTTTTTCTTTATTCTATTTGATCTTATTCTATTATTCTATATTACTCGTTCTTGCATTTTATGTGTGCACCAATCACTAAGACAAATTCCTAGTAATGTGAAACCTCTTCACTTACATGTCAACAAAGACAAGTCTGATTGTGACGGTGAGGAGTCCCAATACTTTTGTCTACGAAGCGTATGCTGCTGTTGTGTGCACATGTCATCCTGCATCTGTCAAACGGCGTCATTTTTCTCCCATTTGTTGCTTTTAGTGCCGAGCAAACCGTAATCACAATGAACACGACGCTTCTGTTGGTTCCCATTTTGTACCATTTCGCTCCTGCATAACACAATGAGTCACATTTCGTTCTTCACACTGATGCCGCTTCTGCATGTTAAACACGTCTCCAAAGCAAACGAGTTGCTTTTGTCTTTCTGCCTTGTCCCTTCACTGTGCTCCCCTTTGGGTCTGTGTGGGTGGCTGATTTAAGCTAACGTGTCTGCTGGCTTTCCCCCTCCTTTGTTCGTGTGCCTGACCGCATGTTCTGCTGCCTGCCAGCTCGCTCCGGCGCTCTGACCTTGGCCTCGTACTCCTGCGCCCGTCTCAGGTCTCTCGGGAAGCCGCTGATGACGAGACCTTTCCCCTGCCTCGCCGACGACTCCACCGCCTCACGCAGCAGCTCCAGCAGTGTGTCCTGGAGGAACACACACACACACACACACACACGAGCATTAATTACCCTGCAAACCACAGCTCGTGCTTCAGGTGTGAATCAACGTGGACGAGAGCGTGCGCACAGGTGCGACAGGTTGGAGGTAACGACAGAAGCAAATCTTCACAGTCAGACGCTGAAACCAGCCAACAGCACAGTATAATCAAGTGTATGTGGATGTGTAGTGAATGGCCTTCACTGCACATAACGGGTACTTGAAGGCAACACGGTGAGTTAGAGGGACGGAGGTTTTCCTCAGGAGCAGTTTGTATTTCTCCTACAGCACCTGGATGGATGGATGGATGGATGGATGGACAGATAATCCAGGAACAAACATGCACAACTTGTTTGTTGTTGTTGTTGTTCTGCTCTAAATCAACGCCCCAGCAGCACTGAAACTGTAGGTGAAACCAGTGACAGCGAGATTTATCTTAGCAGCTTCAAGTTACTTGTGTAACCGACTAAAAATAGATGAACAGCTTAACCACGGGCACGTAATTTCAAACTGATATTTGTATGAGTCTGGGGGTCCAATTGGACTAACGGTATGAGGATGGAGGGGAAACGTGTTGAAGTTTGTTTTGTTAATAATCAGGGGTCTCTTTGTCTCAGTGTCACCCATTAAAATAAATGAGAGTCCCGCTCGTTACTTACCTGTCAGCTCACTTGCTGCCACACTCACTTTATTAAGTAGGTTACAGTCCTGCAGCAGACCTCATACAAGTCATATTTGTGTGTAATAATTCGCCCTCCTCATTTGTATCAGTCAGGGCGGATGAGATATTCGAAACGCTTCCCAGTCTAATGACACAATTCGACAGCACTGCAAACCGCAGCCTTCAGAATGACCAAAAAGTCGATTCAATAATCAGATAATCCAAATCTCCAAAATTACAATGGTGTCAGGGCATGCAAATAGTTTGGTCTTTTTAAGATAACTCTTTCCAAAAAAGTCCATGGACTGAACTTCAAACAGCACAAACAAGACTGTCAATATTCCTCCACAACTAAACAATCAAACCCACATTTGAACATCGGAAACCATTCTTAGTTAAGCGTTTAATTCCTTGCACTTGTTGTAAGTCAGTTGGGATAAAAACTCAAGAAATTTAATGTTAAGTCAAGAAAACTAAAAATCAAATGAATAAACAGGAGCCAAACTTAAACAGCAGAGTCTGTCGTTTAATTTTAACCAAATGCTGCTGTTCACACAAACTGACACGACACAGGAAGTGCCGGTTGGGCTGCAGATTAAGACGGAGTTTCAGCTACAAATAAGTAAAGAAACGGGCCAAGTGTGTGATTTCAGCCCTCAGTTCAGGAAGCTTGTGGTGTGTTTTGAAGTGTTGAAACTCCTGCTTCATCATTTTATCTTAAATTTCAGATTAATCTTACATGAATATCTAAACTGCAGATGGCTCCTTGTGGCAGCTTTCACAAAGCTGCTGCTCAACATTAGGTTTTCCAGCTGATGGAGTCCAACTCCTCCGTCTCTCATCTTTTGCTCCTTTCCTGACAACCTGACAATCCAACAAGTTAAACTGAAGCGCTAGAAACTCCTGTTTTGCATCATTTCCTTCACGGCACTCACTGGTTTCCATTTGAGGCTGCAGTCAAATCGATGTGTCGGCGGTCGCGTAACCTGAAGATACGTGAGTAACAACCGCCGTCAGCGCGGCCTTGCAGAGGCATTAAATCATCTGTGACTTTTATTTGCATTTGTTGGAGACTAGGGAACCGCAACAGTGACAGTTTCCATGTTTTCATGAGAGACGAGGAAGAGGAGGAGGATGAGGAAGAAATGCAGCAGAAGTGAAGGAGCACAGAGAGCTGCTTCCTGTGTGCTGGTGAGGAGAGCTGAGCCTGAGCGGCCGTGGTTGGACGTAAATTCACCTTGTTTGTGTCGGTTACGCACACGGCGTGTCTGAAAAGCACCAGTGAGTAGAAAATAAATGTTGCAGAGAAATCAAAAACCAGCAGCCGCTAACCGCTTTCGCATCGTGGCCCTCGGACCCTGGATCGAATCGTGAGGGGCCTGGTGATTCCCACCCCTCCAGTCCGGTCACATCAATGTTTGTGACTCACTCAGGCTGAATGACACACACACACACACACACACCTGTGAACATGTGACAGCTGAAGGTGTATTTTGATGTCAAATGTCAGACTCTTGGAGCGTGCAGTTCGATGAAAAAGCTCCCTGACAGCAGCACGTGTGCGGACCAGGATTCACGAACACCAGCAGATCTGCTCATCATCTGGTCTCACACAGGTGTTCCCCTGCTGCTCCTGCTGGTTTGTATTGTTCCTTAGCACTAAGATGCACTGGATTTGACTGTCTGCGCTCACTGCGTCACTGTGGCCAAGCTGTTGTAGCCTTCATCTTTAGGTCTACGAAATGTAAGAAATTGTGAATTTGTTTGTGAATATATTTAAATTGCTCGTCACTACTCAACTCAACTTTACGTTTTCTATAAGACGGGGAAAGAAAGCAGAAGATTGTCACAGTTTAGAAGCTGCAACAAGCAGCAAAAAAAAAAGGTGACATTTAATTCTTGAAAAAATGACTTTGAATGATCAATCCATTACCCACATGGTTGGCAGTTAACTCTGAGAGTTGACTAATTGATTACCATCTAATAGTTTCATTTGGAAGCTATTAAATTTTGAGTGCATTCATTCGTGTGAGGCTAATGAAGCTTTGCATTAGCTTCGGCTGCTCGAGTCGCGCAGTCTAATGTCTGAACGGTCACTTTCCTCGATGCAAGAGTCTCTGCTTGAAATAAAGCTTTTGTGTTGATGACAAGTCGCTGAAGTTGTCACCTTTCCATGTGAGCACAGCCTGTAGTTGTTTCGAGTCAAATAGCAGCCGTTATTTCACTGTGAAGGTCTGCAGAAACTATTGGTGGGTCGTCGAGGTTATTCACTGGGGGCCAAAGTGCTCTGCTGTCGGCTGAAAATGTTGGATTATGATGCCGAACGCTGTGTGCCGCTGGACGCTGAATCCTGCCGCATTAATATGTTATTTTATTGGATTCTTGATGTTTTTAACAGATTTGCTCCCTTAAAGAATAAGACACTTTTTGTGACAAATTATCACTTAAAGAAGAGTATTTCTATGTGGTACATTTGTTGAAGTACTGTATTTACTTAACTAGAGTATTTCAGTTTGATTTTCTTTGCACTTTTACCGCATTTTAGAGGGAAATATTGTACTTTAATGTACTTCCCTACATTTGTTTACTTACTAGTCACCGTAGAAAAGATTTTACAAATAAAACGTGTGATCTGTTTGTCAGCAGAACATAATGTGATTGAAATGTGCTCTGCTGTAAGATTAAAATGCTGCTTCACATTAAAGCATCAGTAATGATACTCCAATAATATGACAGAATACTTAAAGACAATATAACTTCCTTAAGGGAGCTTTCAGTCTGACACTGACAATTTACTTTAATATTTTATGTTGCTGTTTATGGGCTACCTTGAATGCAGGACTTTTGCTTGCCAGGGCCGCCTGGTCCAGCGTGTGCACAGGTGCAATCTTGACTGTACGTCATTTCAGCTCCTTCTTCTATTTATTTAATCAGACCTTTGGCAGGAAAACAACTTATGTGGTATATCAGCATGTACAACAGCGAGCTTCACTCCTCAGTGACTGATGGAGGGATTTGCCTGCCTGCACTTTCTAACTGAACTTCGGCTACGCGTCTTCATGAAATGTGAAAGGTCTTGTCCATCTTGTCTAAGATGTTGTCGAAGGTGTTATTTTGTGCTCGCTGCTGACCCTCCCGTTGATCACCTGTCATTCAGACAATGTGTGTGGTTCTCTAACATCTCTGACCTCATGCTCAGTCAGACTGCAGTCACCTAAAATCCCGTTCTGGTGTGTGAATTCCAAACAAACCACTTGTTGAAGGCCGCACTTTGAAGACAGTATTAAAGAATGCAACATTTCTCAAACAAACAGACGAACATCATTAAAATTGCTAGTCTAATAATATGAAACTCCTCCTCATCTCTTGCACAAACATGCCAAAATGAGCACACAGCATTTTCATTGTGCTGTTGGTCTGATTCCAGCGTGATTTTAATTTACTGCAAAACTACGAGCAGAATACAATCTGAAGACGGCAAAGTAAATGAGAATAACACAGCGAACATCTTCCCACATGCTGTTCTCTTTATATTTCTACTCCATTACATTTTAGAGGGAAATATTGTAGTTTCTTGACTCTTAAATAGCAGCACATCAGTTATAATTTAACTTATTAGACTGACTCTGTGTTTGTATGTTTAGAAACATTACAGAAAATGTGAAATGGGGCTACGGAGCGGCAGCAGGGACAAAACACTTCTAACAACAGCAGCCTCTGCCGCCTCACTGCTCTGTGTGTGTAGCTCAAATGCATGGATGGCAAGGCAACACTGACCTCGGGCAGCTGCTCTCCCCCCTCCAGGACGTCCCGCAGGTGGCGCCCCCTATCGCTGTGGGACTGCAGCTCGGCGCACAGCAGCTCGCCCAGGGTGATGCGACGCAGGCCGAACCGCTCCTCCATCCGCTCGCACTGCACAGATTTCCCTGAGGCTGGCCCACCTGAGAGCGCACACACACACACACACACACACACACACACACACACACACACACACACACACACACACACACACACACACAAGCAGGCATCAGCCCATCTTTACAGACAAGCAATCACTGAGACAGATTACAAAGTGAGATGAGGGAATTTGAGAGGTGAAAGAAGAGAATGAAAGAGGGAGGCAACAGGAAATGGATGGCTTGTGTGTGTGTGTGTGTGTGTGTGTGTGTGTGTGTGTGTGTGTGTGTGTGTGTGTGTGTGATCACAGGTGTGATTCATTGTCAGGGTAACCTACATCACACAAACACAGGTTAGCACTTTAATACTAATGAGGTCCCCTTTGGCACCTCAGCCAAACGTAAGTCGGTGCTGAAATATTACTGCACTGTACTTAAGCACAAATCTGAGGTATTTGTACGTAAGTCACGTTACTTTATACTTCTACTCTACATTTCTGTCATGTCCTTAAAGAGGGACTAGCATCCCTCCGTCCCCATGTGGCATCATGCTCACATGCATAATCTGGTCTGAAAGAACCCATGCTGGTCCTCACAAAGATCACAGACAAAGCAAGAAAAAACTGTTTACAAGTCAGCCACTGTTTAGTAATTCAATTTTACTTGATTTCCTTTAAAATATTCAAAGCATTTTGGCAGCCTGAGCAGCCTGTCTGCCGCGCTGTGGGCTCTGCAGGTGTTTTATTGTAGGTTAGCTGTATTACACGGCCATGAAGCCGTGTGAAGCATCAGTAGGAAGCTGTGATTTATCATAACCAGCCTTGAGCCCAGTAATGGACCTCAGGATGTGCTTCACATCAGTCAGCATTCTCCTCCAGTGTCCTCCGCCAACATTCATAAACAAACATCCTCATCACCATTTCTTCAGCGAGCACTGTAGGATACGAGCTTGGTTCGCCCGTGGGACGACCGTGACCGTCAGAAAAGGTAATCCAGGGGTGGGAGCAGTTATGTATTCATTCATTCAGCACATATTCACTGACTTAATATATTTTACCAGCCTTAAAATACTGCGCAGCTCCCCCATGTCTGCTTTCCAGAGGGATTCCTCTGCTGCTTGACACCTTTGCCAGGAAGTAAAATAATGACCCACTTGCGAAGGCCCTCAGAAGCTTGTTAGGGTAGTTAGTCGGGTCGACTCTGCTGTATAAACTGCCTCTGTGGGCAGAGAGACTGTTTGAAATGTACATGAACGGCCCTGGAGAGTCAGGGCTTTAGACAAGGTGAAGTGAATTTGCAATGTGTTCTGTTTTATACTGCATTATAGATAAATGTGCTGAATTAAATAGCTCATGTGTCATAAATACAAGATTTATTTATTTATTTTTTGTCCTCATGGAAAAATGGGATCAATTCAGCTTCAGTCAAAATCTGACAATCTGAGATAACTGACTTGAGTTAATCAAGCCAGTTTGAAAACCCAACAGATTTGGCTAAAATTAAGTTGACAGATGGATCACTATAATATTTGGACCTAAACTGTGTAGCACTACTGTTAGATCTCAGTGCAGCATTTGATACGGTTGATCATCCACACAAACTTCTGGCAGGATTTCATTCTGATTTGTTCAACAGAACTCATGTACCTCATCCTAATAAGCTGACTCTTCCACCGTCACATCTGGCGTACCTCAAGGCGCCACTCTGGGTCTTCTTCCCTTCTGCATTGTTACCCTTATGTGAAACTTTTCAAAACTATGGCCTCCATTTCCTTTGAGTCTGCTTTGATACGTGCAAAGTCAGCCAAGTAAATCCATCAGTCTCCCAAATCTTCACACTTGCCTGCCTGTAATTAAATGTCTTATTATTGAAACTACACTCAAATGTATTTAAAGATGTCTCTCTGGATGTTTTCATGCACGCTTATCACTTGAATCATCAATTCCTTCTCAAGTTAAGTTAAATAGGCACTGCCCCCCCTCTAGTTTCTCTACCGACATTCAGGTAGGAGGAGTTTATATCTGAGAAACCAAAACCATCTCACCATGTGTGAGCAGCTCGGTCACAGCGTCGTCCTTCATAAGAGCCAAAGTGACAGATGGATTGTATCAGATGGAGCCGAAGCCAAGGATGGATACAAGGCAAAGAGGGCAAAGAACCATATAGAGGAAAAAAAACCTCGTTATAGTTAAATTTTTGTATCCATTCCCGTTACACAATTTGTTTCCCCTCAAAGCTACAGCAAGTAGTACTTAATATGTAGAAAAAGTAAATCAGGCTAAGTGACAGATGGGCTGCAGACGAGACAAGCTTCTCGCCTCCAATAACCGTCATCAGTTTCCGGTGTTACTGACCATCGCTGGCAAATTGCAACGACTGAGGGACTCTGATGGGCTGCTGTCGACCATAGAGGAATACAGAATTACAGCAGTCTTACCCAGTAAAACTCAGCTGCAGCGGTTGCCTCTTCATCCTTCATACGACACCAAATTGCAAAACCGCCACTACATCAACCCAGAACGTCAATAAAACAGCCGATATTACTCCTCACACCAGCAGCAGGCTTCTCAAATCTGAAATCTAAGTCTGATTGCAGGGGCAATTTTCTGCAGACAGGAAAGAAGCCTGAAGTGAGAGAGCGAAAGAGCAGAACATGAAGGGGGGAATGTGGCAACAGAGAGGAAACCTCGCTTTAGCATCTCCTCCAGGCATCACCACCAACATCGCTTTTCCACCAGTTATTATGTTCACAGAGGTTTTTGATGGGTAAACCCGCATTAAGTAAAACCAGCTAAAACTCTCCCCACTTTTCAATCAAAGATGTGTAAGATTTGTTCCTGAACGGATTTAACAGCATTTTATTCAGTTTAACAAGTAATGTCAGCTCCTAATTTAGCTTTTAATCCTGTTAATTCCACCTCTACGAGTCGTCGAGCAAATCTTTGATGATTGGCAACTCAGCACCAAATTTTGCAATAAATCATGAACTGAAATGCTTCTTAAAGAATTTCAACTGATAGCAAAAGAGACTAATGAGCTTATTTATTTTTTATGTTTTCAGTGTTGCAACTTCTGCACCTCCACAAGTCTTACTTCAGAGCTGCTATAAACTCCTACAGTGCTGCTCTTTCTCTTTCCTCCCCCATATTACTACATCAGCCCTTAAAGAAGCATCTCATCAGCATCTCAGAGGGCGGCCAAATGGTCAGCAAGTGACTCTGAGCGCCTCTTCACCAGATTAAAGAGCAAAATCTAACAGATTAGCAGCAGCTGCAGCAGTAGAGGAGTTGGGATCAGAGCGATGGCGGCAGGTGCGGGTTGTCCAGGGGACATTCACTTATTTATTATTTAAAAGCGAGGAGTCCTCGTGCTGCGTCAGGGAGTCCTGAGACAGCGTTTTCAAAGTCAGCAGCGTGTCTGACGTTACCACGGCGGCTGGAGAGAAAACGTGTCCTGGGAGGCGACGCGAACACGATCACACAGTCAGGATATCTGATGCGTCTCTCTGATGGCACACTGCCTCTGCCGCTGCCTCCACCACATCATGAGTCATCAGAAGTGGAAGCTGAGTCACTTTTCGTACACTCCGCATCAGACACTGACAGCCGTAGTTCCCTTACATAATTTAGTTCTTGCAGTTCCTTGCAGTGAAGCACTTTGTAACTTTGGTTTTTGAAAGGGCGCCTGAAACTTTGAAAATGCTCTCAGGATAAAAAAAAACTGAGGGTTTTGATCCAAGCAGCTGTGAAAGTTTAACAGCCAACAGACACCTTTTGTGATTTTCATGCATTACATTATTTGCAAAATTTGCAGTCACAAAAACAGTGTGTTGATAACAACATTAAATACATAAATGGGTGATTTATGAGGATTTGATGCTTGCAGTGAATTTGAGCATAATGTTTTAGAGGATCGTACTGGCAGCCTTTATTTCTAAAGCTGCTTTAAATCAATACTTTGTACTGATAAGGGGTCAGGGGTGACAGGTAGCGAAGAATCCACAGAGGATCATAACCCAGTTCTGCATCTTTCATGCTTAATGTTTGATGCATCTTTAATGTTTTGGATTCTCTCATCATTGCTCTCATTTTCAGCAGCAGCAGGCAGCTGCTTTCAGCAAAAAGAAAAGAAAGAAAACCTGCTGAAACTTCCTGCTCAGCAGTGGAAACACAGCGAAGCGTTCAGCAGATCCTTTAGGACACAGTGTAGACCAAAAACTCATTTTGTTCTTATTGGTATATTATTATTTTCTAGCCTTCTTTTTGAAAACAGTATCCTCAGCTTCTGAAAAGATGCGACTGCGATCCATTGCGACATGTCTAACATCAGTTTCCATAGCGCTGCTGGTCTGTGAGGTGTTGCACATAATGCTGTTAGCAACCTGCAGGCGGGACGGCGGGGAGGACTGAGGAGGACTGAAACAGTCCAGCCACAGCAGGAAGCAGTGACGGCGCTCAGCTCTTATCAGCTGAATGAAATCACATGACCAACCTTTAAATATGAGGTATAAAATCTGCTCAGGACACACATTTGACAAAATATGTCACTTTATCTTTTACATTTGAGTCTGCTGTAAACAGCTGTTTATAGCCGTATGGAACAAAGCAGATTTACTCAAACACTGTACTTAAGTCTGAGTTTGTGGTACTTGTGCTTGAGTATTTCCATTTCGTGCTGCTATATATATATAAGTTATCACTGCCACGTCATCATGTTGTCATGTCTGAGACGTCTCTGACTTTTCTCCTTTAAACGTATGCAGTTAAATATGTCTTGTCCCAAAGAAAAAATAAATCATTGAAAAAAATTTGTTTTTTCTTATCTTTCAATGATTCAAATTAATCATCTCATGAGTATTAGTATACTATAGTATTAATAACCTAACAGTGTGAAATATAATAATATCTAATTCACAGAACAAGTACTTTTACCTTTGACACTTTCAGAATGTTTTGACTATAAAGTCCATGTGTTTACTTGTAATGAAGTACTCACACATCGTGGTATTGGTACACATTGTGGTATTGGTACACATCCATCACTGCGAGGTTGATGTTTTCTTCCAATTATGTGTCCCGCCGGGAGAAAACTCAGTCAAACCGTGCAATACAAACCAGTGGACGGCTGTCATGTTGGTTTTAGCACCAACGCATATAATGTGTGTGTGTGTGTGTGTGTGCGTGTGTGTGTGTGGAAGACTGCACTGAGTCAATAATCTTTTAACGACTGTATCTTTAGTATTTTTCCACTGCAGTGAAGTAAATGGCGGTTAATGGAGACTCTGTGTGTCCCAGATCTCTCATTAACCTTCATCTCGCTGTCCCGTCTTCAATTAGCAGCCTGAGCCACGCTGTCTTACAGCATACTAATTGATCAGGAAAACACAGCATATTCTGCCTCCTACCAAGTACATTTACTCATCTGCTGCACCAGAGCACGAGTGTTTGTGTATTTCAGTTTACTTTCACTTTGCTACATTTCAGAGTGGGTTTTTTTTGTTTTTTTTGTGAAGGCCTGGCCAAAATGACAGTGTAACATGGGTACCACAACATTTATTTAATAGGTTTTTAATTAAATAATCACATTAGACATTTTATATGTAACAGTCGTTTCACATACTCGCATTCAACCAACTCTAACTAGGGAATGTCTGACATAACATTTGACATTAACTTTCCGTTTATCAAATTCTGGCAAACTTTCAGTCTCCTTTCAGCCCCAACATAGGATTTGATTTTAGAAATTATCTAAAAAGATTTAGCGCATTTTCTCAGGCTGTGCAGACACAGTTAATGCTTCAGGTGTACTGAGAACAGGAAACTCGCCCCAAACTGACACAGAGGCCTAATAATAATACGCAAATCACTGCAGGGTGCAAGACTGCTGAAAACCAACACTACAAGAAAAACTAACATGTGCACACTGACTCTGATTTTATCCAAAGACTGTGATCCCAGCTGGAGCCTCGCAAGGTTCATATGTTTAATTAATGATTACAAGAATAAATGTCTTTTAAAACCATTAAAACTATCACATGTAATAAGTAACAGCAGGAGATGACAAATACATCACTATACTCCACCCTGCACTACCTCACTTTTGGACTACCTCCAGAAAAATATTTATTTCACTTATTTTATTTTGTGTTACCTTATTCTATCTTTTATCTATTTTATTTTATTCTTCAAATTATATGTTACTTGTTACGTTCTATGTGTGCACCAATCACCAAGACAAATTCCTAGTAATGTGAAACCTCTTCACTTACATGGCAATAAAGTCTTTTCTGATTCTGATTCTGATTCTGATTCTGAGACGCAGGAGCTGCATGATGAATAAACATAAAGTGTTAATGGACGAAACCTATGAGATTCCCAACAGTAATGAAACGCAGTCAGACTCAGATAAAACACTACACTTTTTCATGTGAACTTTTCAACGAGGACTTGGTGTAAAACTTGTTTCACTTCACAGTTTTAGGTCTTCTGCTGCTGCTATTCTCCTCATTTAATAATCAATTTCTTGTTTTCTGGCAGTGAACGGTTGAAACAAGCTCTGAAATTGTGCGGGGACCATTTTTTTTATGCTTCAACTTTTTTAATTGCTTCATTAAGTTTCTGTCTCTCGTCGGTGTGAGAACCTGTGAGAACAGACATCCGTCATTTCCCCCCCTCCGGCGATGCTCCTGAACGCAGCTTTTTCATCAGTTGCAAAAATAATGTCAGAGCAGCTGATCAACTGCTCTGTGCTGTTCTGTCTCTTTCTGTTGTTCTGTCTGTGTGTGTGTGTGTGTGTGTGTGTGTGTGTGTGTGTGTGTGTGCGTGCATGTGCATGTGTGCGTGCATGTGTGTGCGTGTGTGTGTGAATGACACTAGTTTAAATAACAGCCAGCCCAGCAGTCAGGAGCCGCTCATTATTATTGTACTGCTGCTGTGTGTGTGTGTGTGTGTGTGCGTGTGTGCGCACGTGTGTGTGTGTGTGTGTGTGTGTGTGTGTGTGTGCATGTATGTGTGTGTGAATAAGACTAGTTTAAATAACAGCCAGCCCAGCAGTCAGTATCCGCTCATTATTATTGTCCTGCTGCTGTGCGTGTGTGTGTGTGTGTGCGTGTGCATATGCATGTGTGCGTGTGTGTGTGGCTGAGCACCCCACTCCATTACATGTACGTACCTATCATGAAGATGACCTTTGGTTTCTTCTGTTCTGTGCAATAACCTGTCAGAGGAAAGGAAATCAGGGTTTAGTATTGATGCAGATCAACACACATGAGGCATACCGTACTGTACATGCACGCACACACATGCACACACACACACACACACACAGGGCTGCTGCAGGGAGAAGTTCATTCAGGCACCTGGTGAATAGCAGTTACGTGACGTGTGTGGCATTTACTGAGATGGAACAACAGGTCTGTGATGAGATGCTAAACGCAGTCGGCTGCTGGTTTATGGCAGAGGTGGATGAATAAGTGACTGCAAATAAAAGCGTCGGCGATAAGATGTGGTGGCGTGTTGTGCAGCCCGTAGAGGAAGGGCTGGGCGTGTGTCCATGTGTTTGTCTGTTGAGAGTTTGCAGAGACAAAATCACTCATTTCATCGACTCACTTTCTGTGGTTCCTTCAGCGTATCCGACTTCCTCTTCCTCATCAGCCTGGGAAGAAAGAGAGACTCGGATGAACAACCGTCCTGTTTTCCTCGTCTTCAGTGTGTTGTGTCGCCTATGAGCTTTTGTCACAATGGCTGTCACCCATTCTAAGCATATTCGAATAAGAAATCGAGATGAAACACGTGACAGATACTGCATGGCCAAAAGTATGTGGACACTAGGGACAATTAGTCAAGTAGTCAGTTGTTCCACTGGCAAACAAATTAAGTAACTGTCAACTGTGTGATAACCGACTGACCATCAAAGCCACAAACCTTTTTTCTTCTTCCAGTTTCTAAATTGTGAGGGTTTTTCTCATTTTTGGGGGGTTTTTGGGTTCCGAATTGTTGGCTTGACATTTTAAGATGTCACCTTTGGATTTAAGATTTCATGATGGGGTTTTTCACTCTTGTCTGGTATTTCATAGACAAAACCAAATGGTAACAACCGACAACCTCCTCAGTGCTTTACATTTCCAACAGGTTGTGGTCCCTTGAAATTCTTTTCCTCCTCATCCATCACAAATTATCAGCCATGTTGTCCTCTTTTTTGCCTCTTGTCTATATCTTTGTGAAAGGTCTAACTTGCATTAGACTAATCTGAGAACAAAACTACGACTAACACAACCTTGACACGCGCTCTTGTTTTAAATACAACTGTATGGTTTAAAAATTAAAATTAAGACCACGAGCATGACGTATTCATACGCCTCTGGCCAGATAGCGTTGAGACAAAGAGACAAGAGTAAATTAAACATGAAACACAAGAAGAAGAGAGTTTAAAGTTAAAAAAAAAGAGAAAGAATAAGGCAGAGCGCTAAGTAAACCCTCAGTGTCCCTGAAGCACACACATGGGCTGAGCCTGGAGGACTGGACTGAAACCTTCAGCAGCCTCATTCACTGAATCATCGTTATGGAGACACAGAAACATGTCAAACTACAACCGGGGCACAAAAATTGGCTAAAAGACATTTTCCACTTGATTTCTGGTGCTTCAAGAGGAAATCTGATTGATTCATTTCAGGCATGCTGAGTGTCAATTATTTCAGATATTTGAAACCCTTAAAAAAAAAAATCTCCCAAGTCCCTTTGCTGCAGGTTTCCATGGTTATCCTCCTCAGCTTTGGCCATCTGTATCACTCTGGCACAAATAACCTGCTAATGACTCCAATGTTATCATTAAAAAATCATGAATTCTTATGATGTAACAGCCTGGTGACTCACTGAAAAAAGAAAAAGAAAAAAACGTGCAAAATGAATATTAAGTCGGGGATCACTGCTGATCTTTGTGAGTGTACAGAAGAGGATCACATTCAGAGCCTCGACCGAGATAGAAGCACAAATCCTTTTAGCTTTGCTAAGCCAGAAATTCATTTGGTCTTCATTTAGAATAAGCTTTGCGCTTTAATAAACGCAGATAAATCGCTCCTTGAATTTAACTGATCACTGAAATAGTTCACAGTATAGCGGCCATAATTAGCATTTTTATACTCACGGTGGATCAAATGACTGTGCGTTTGGTAAAACATGCTGCTTGTAGGGATAAACACGCAACAAGTTATCACCTGAGTCTGCAAATCCCCACAGCTCAATGCTATCATTGAACACAACACTGACACATTTTCACCTAGACATTTGATACAGCGAAAGTGTTTGAAATATTCATAAATAAAACTGGTTGACACGTCTCCACTTCCTGTTCTGTACTGGTGATGTCATTTGGAGCCAGAGTCTGCACATTAGCTATTGGGCGGTGGAGCGACAGGGTCGAGTGCACACCTACAGACCTGCCTGACCCAATCACAAGCAGACCCCCTTTTTATAGCATCAAATAACTAATTAAAACCAAACTTACTTACATTGCTAATTGCTAACTACACATTTGCCCTCACTGACCTGCAGTCATCAAGTGCTTATGAACCTTGAAGAGAAAAGTTGAGACAAGTCATACAGTTTGCAGGAGAACCGACTCCTTCTGCTGCCAACAGAAATTGTGGGTTTCATAGGAAGAGTTTAGCGGGCTGGAGGGGGTGGAAGGTTTTGTATTGTGTAAGTTCAAATTCCCTGCTGCAGATTTAATCTTTATGGCACTTCAAACAAAATGCAGTGTTCAACAGCAGACACCCAAAATGTAGTAATCCAAGTATTTCAAATACAGAGCAGAGGTGATAGCTATTAATTTAAAAGAAGGAAGGAAAGACCAAAGAAAGGGAAGGAAATAATTATGCTGAAAGGATGATTATATAATCGAAACAAATTGGGACAATTTGGGGGAACAATTTTTCAAATGTTTAACTCCCACGTGCCTAATGGACTCTGTGGTTAAGAGCTGTCTCATTTCTATTCAAGTAAAGATGAGGCAGAAATAGTTCAGAATTCAAATGTTAATGGGTCACCTAAAAGGCACGTAGAAACTCATCAGACATGACATGAACATGAGTTATGAGACTTTAAAGATCCTTTAAAAGTTAGATACTGACAGGTTTCCAGATGTACTGGAGGAGAAATATGAAATTGCACAAGTAAAGTAAAAGTACTTGGATTCTGTGTGCTTGAGTAAATGTACTTTTATGTCGTCCTGCAGCTGGAGGAGTATCAGATCATCATCGCAGCCATTTAGAACACTTTTACACAAAAAAAAGTAATTAGTAACATAATGAACTAGATGACGATCGGTCTTCACTTAAACAATTCAACAAGAAGAAAAGAAATAAATAAATAAAATTCGGCTCCTGAATAGATGTTGTTTATCCCAAAGCTTTCCACCCTTACAGGTGGAGTGTCAGTGCATGTTACTGCAGTGATGCTGTGTGAAATACAAATTCTCCTCCTGTTCTCATTCTGTGCCCAAGCGATGAAACTGACTTGTTTTGTAGCCCCGTTTTAGCAGTATGGAGAGAACTGACTGTCAGTCAGCGTCTGGAAGCAGCTTGGCATCATCTGCAGACAGACGACTGAAGGAAAGACAAAACCCCCTGACATTTTTGACCTCGCATTCCTCTGAAGCCGGCTTCTAACGGTTGTGATGTCGACGTGTTTCTGTTTGCTGAGGGGTCGGCGGTCACATGCAGCAGAGACCCAGAGTGAAGCAAAGCACAGCTCTGTTCGTGTTAAAATGAATGCCGTCAGTGTGGGGGAGTGCTGGGCGCCAACGACGAGCCAGCTCGACATGTGGGTACACCAACTGGTCTGATGAGTCAGAGAGAGGAAGAAACACATGCACGGCACGAATCGCTCACACGTGACGAGACATGAACATAAACACACACACAAACACAAACTCCTCATTCCTGAGAAGTTCACGCATGCTGTATGCTGGTGATGAAAGAAATGCTTTTATTTTGGAGTGTTTATGTGGAGTATTTCCACGGTGAGGTATTAATATGTTAAGTAAAAGTTCTGAACATTTTGGCTGACTTTCAGTGGCAGAATTTATCTCTCAGCCTTCATTTCTGCCAATAGTTCGTTTGCATCAGGCCGTCCCTGTGAGTCACCTCTGAGTCCTCTAATCAAACAAGCTGTGTCTGTTGCCCTCGACTCATTATATCCAAACCTCAGGGCCGCGACATTGGACTGTCACGTCTGTCAAAATGTATCTGGAGATGCTTGGGTGGGCTGAAGAACACTCTTCATGACTGTGCAGAAAGCAGCTGTGTGACGTCCTGCACACTTCTGATGGAGGTTCGTTTGAACTGATCAGCTGTGTGGCTTTGCTGAAACAAGGTCAGCTTTAAGTGGGTTGTATCATTTACCTCAGGTTTCCTCAGGCTGGCTGCACATCACAGATTTTGTATTTGTTCTATAGTTTGCCAACAGGAACAGGTTAAAAATGATTGAGAACAAATAAATTGTTGCTTGTCAGTAAACTACCAAACAGACGTCTGGCAGAACTTGGGACCTACGTGATGATTGAAGGAAAGAAGGGAAAGAAACATTTCTTTACTTTAAGTAAAAGTACAAATACATTGATTTAAATGTTCTCCATTCATATTTGAAGTATTATCAGCAAAATGTACTTTAAGTACACTATATATGTCAAAGTACTGGGACACACTTCTTTATTACTGACTTCAGGTGTGGCATGGGGCTGTTTTTCAAGGTTTGGGCTCCTGACTTCCAGTGAAGGGAAATCTTAATGCTTCAGCATACCAAGACATTTTGGACAATGCTATGCTTCCAACTTTGTGCCAACAGTTTGTTGAAGGCCCTTTTCTATTCCAGCATGACTGTGCCCCAGTGCACAAAGCAAAGCTCCATAAAGACATGGTTGGATGAGTTTGGTGTGGAAGAACTTGACTGGCCCACACAGAGTCCTGACCTCAACCCCATCCAACACCTTTGGGATGAACTGGAACGGAGATTGTGAGCCAGGCCTTTTGGTCCAACATCAGTGTGTGACCTCACAAATGCTCTACTGCATGAATGGGCACAAATTCCCACAGAAACACTCCAACATGTTGTGGAAAGCCTTCACAGAAGAGTGGAAGCTGTTAGAGCTGCAAAGCTGTCTGTGTGTTTACAATGAGACGTCATTAATGTCCCTGTTGGTGTAATGGGCAGGTGTTCCAATACTTTTGTCTATATGAGCACTTTAATTTACTGTAGATGTAAATGTACTTAATTACTTTCACCTCTCCAGAGGTGAAATGTATTTAGTTATTAAGCCAGAGTTATGGTTGTAGAGGTTTGCTTCAGTCCCACGTGGGTCATTCTTGGATACTTGACTTAACTGCCTAATTGGAGAAATCCTGAAATAACATTTACATGGTTTCAATTTAGCAAGATATTCATGGGAACAGGAAATCACACCATAAAAATGGATTCTGAATGAAATGCGAGGCACGTCCACATTAGATGTTGTTTCATCGGGAATAATTCAGAGGTGGGGAAAAGCAAGAAATAATTGGAAGAAAATGTCCATGAGATTTGACACCAGACACCCAAAAATAGTCGCTCTGCCCTTCTGTCCGGCTCCTCTGCCACATTCTGTGGACCAGCGAACAAAATCCACCTCCGTCTCATATCTGTGGCCACAAATATGGGATGACAAGGCTGCACGGCGTCTTCGTTCCACTTCACAGAAAGCAGAGTCACTGCTCGCCACAGGAAGTGCTGCCCAACAGGGACGTCGCCAGCTTTTCTTTTCTGTGTCTTTTCTTTGTCTTCGAGCTGCTCAGTGGTTTCTTCTAAGAGGATTACCACCGTATTGTGTCGATGGACCAGGCTTTATCCTGTCTCTGAATGTGTCAGACATCGCTCAATAATGATTGACCGGCCTTGCTACTTCACTTTTATCTGGCATGACAAAGAGTGTTTTATTAGGACATGACGGCAGGCCGTGGAGCCCAGGAGAGATGCAGCTGGACGATGGCCAGCAGGAGGCGCCTGGCTGTGCGAGTTAATGTTTGTGAACCACGACATGCTCTGTGGACACTGAACAACACCTACCAATTGAGTCTGAAGGTGGAGAAGTGTAGCCTTCGATTAGTCAAGCGTCTGCAGCAATTTAATTTCACATCGTGCGACTGCAATACTACAATAATCTGACCGGATGATGAACAGATCTGATATCTGTATTTGACAAAACAGTCTGAGTGTGAAGGTCATTTATTAGCTGCTCTGGAGCTTTCATGATCTATCATTGATCTTTGTAACAGAAGCGGTTCTGAAATGTCCAGATGTGATGTCTCTGTTGCATGTACAGCAGTGAAGGAGAGTAGCTGGCCTACTGCGTCGAGGTACTTCATTTAAGTGTAGCCTGTCCAGTCTGCGCTACTTAATACTTCTACTCCATGACATTTCAGCGGGAAATATTCTTCACGGCATTTATTTAAATGTCAGAGTTCCACATTACTTTAATTTTAAGTGTAAAACATATCAATTTATTAAATTTGATGATTGTTAGTAGTTTAAATTCCCTCATATCCACTCAGTCGTTGTGTTTTGTGGTGCTCTGATGGGATTCATCGTGTCTTTATGGAACGATCGTGATAAAGTCGCCAAAAGTCCTGCAACGAAACTAATAGGAAATCCCCTGAAAAGAAAAAGAATCAATTCATCTTTCCACACACAATAATAACTTGTGTGTTATTAAATTATTATCTCGTGTGCATAAGATAAAACAGTGCCATCTTTCGTGACCTTGAAGGCTCAAAACACTTTTGATTTATGAGTATCCTGAAACAGCGACCGCAGGCCTTTTTCATTGCAGTCATTTTCTATCTCACCGGAGTAAAAATGCAAGTCATACACTAACATCAACACCGGCTCTGTTTTGTTCGGGTTCATACCATGACAGTGTAACAGTGACACATACACAGTAGCAGAGCCCTGAAACCGGAGCTGCTAAACAGAATTATTCATTTTAACCGTGTAAAGCAAATTCCAAGATTTCTTTCACAACACATTAAACACGTCAGAAAATAGCTGGAAAACATGTGAAAAGAATGTGAACTATGTCATAAATGAGTTATGGAAGCACTTTTTACAATTTTAGAGTCAGGATTTTCTGGGCGTGGCTAAACGGTGGCACGATGACGCAACTGAGCCATACTCACATAACTCCGCCCCCAATGCGCTGCCACTCGTTAGCATCGGCGCTTCTCCCGCCAGTTAGTGCAGTACGCATTTTCGCTAGCTAGCTAGCTAGCTATGCATCCGCCCTTCATATGCATCTTCTCTGGATGCCAGAACAGCTCGGTCACCTTATTTAAATTTCCAAAGGATGATGAGATGAAGATGAGGTGGACTGATTTTGTCAAGAGTCACACTGACGGAGAGTTGAAGATAACTACAAACACACGTCTCTGCAGTGATCATTTCACACCCGGCAGCTTTACAAACTTTCTCCGGAGACAGTCCGCTGATACTGGTGGATGGAGCCTAACCGACTACCTCCATAAGCGGCCTCCATCTTCTTGTCGAGGCAACATCCGCTACCAACGGTGGGCCCGCCAATGAATGTAAGTTGCATTGCGTCGCGTGCCTATGCTGTAACCGTCATCAGGTGTGACGCCATAATGTGATTTAATTTTTCATTGTGTAGCCGAGGATATTTTAAATACAGCGTTAGCTCATGAGAATACGTGTAATTCTAAACTGGCAACATTCCCTGAGGTGAATTCGGATGAAATCACACTGCTAAACTACTGTGGGTAACTTAATGTTTTATGTCCATCAGTCTTAGCTTTGACGAGGAATTATAGAGGGAGTTACTCTGTGTTTGTGGCTAATGCCAAACTTGGACTGAAGGATGCCTAGCCTTCACTCACCACATGTGGGTCTGTTATTTACCACTCAGACAGCCCTGAATGATTAAAACATATCGCAAAGTATGTAGAATAAGGTTTAAAAACGGTGAAAAAACAAATGAGCAGTGCTGTCTCGCACTTGGTTATGTTGAGTGTTATGATGTGATCCTCCACAGTGGCAGGCTGGTTAGGAGTCTGTGCTTTGGTTCCCAGTTTTACTGGCACAAACAAACTTCTTTACATGTTTCGGTGTGTTTGAGTCATTAGACAATTTAATCTGGACTGGTTTTTTCCATTTTAACAAAGCAGCCCCTTCCAAACACAGGAGAATCGGTGTGATATTATGCAAAAGAGTGCAGGTACTGTTGATGGGAAACATTAAATGTTGGCTGTGGCTGGAAAACATTTCAGGTCTAAATAATACTTTTAAATGCCAATACTTGAAGGTTACATGATGTACTCTACTGTCAGGTAGCACTGACACAGGGTGTACAATGCAAAATTGTTAAATATGCAGTTTTTTGACATGAACAAACATAAATTCAGTAGCCGGGAGAAATGTTGCTGTGACATGCGCTCGAGCTGTCGTCATCACTTCTACTCAGTTTTAAAAAGAAAAAGAATAAGCACTGGTGTGAGATCAGAGCTCGGTTTCGGCCAACATGACACATCTACTCAAAAGGCATCATATCATTCAGTTGTAAACTCTGAAAGTATTTGCACATATTATTGAGAAGGAGAAAGACCGAAATTATTTTCGGGCTGCTCAGATTCCACTGAAAATACTTAAACCACCAAAATGAAAGCGTTAATCACAAGCAGCTCTCAGGTGTGAACTGAGTACACTGTGTGAACGTGAAAAGGTGTGCCGCCGGGAAAAACAAGAAACATGATGTGGAAGATAAGCGGCGAAGAGCTGAAGAAGAGGAGGCAGAGGGAGCTGAGCAGTTGGTTTGTGGATGGGGAAACGAGACAGAGGGTCAGAGTTGTGGACTGTGTGGAGGAATGATGCTCGTCTGCACCCTCGCCAAGTATTACGCAACAGCTTCCTCCGTCTCCGAACGCTGAACATGTGCTCTGCTGAATCACCCGGCCTTTGAAATCGGTTCACCGGTTGCCATTTTTGAAAAGATCATTTCGGTTTTGTTTTGCAAATAAAAAAAAAAAAGCAGAGAGAGAGTAAGAGCAGAAGCAGATGATTTTTTGTCGCTATTAGTGGTGGTGATTAAAAAAGAAAAAGATTCTATAATGAGGTAAAACGTCGCTGTGAGAGGACGATGAGATTGTTATTAGGTAGAGCAGATGCCAGTTATCGAAGGCTGTTTGGAGGATGATTGAGGTGAAGGTACAGCATTTAGATGTTTGTCATTTAGCTCACCCTCTCATCTTAAATGCATTACGCTGAGTGAGTTTATGGCTTCATTATCCTGCTGGAGGCGGCTGATGGATCAAACTTTCCTAACGCAATGACACTGTGGTTAGAAGCTGATTGTATTCCTGCCTGTGTGCACATACAGAAAGTGAATCGCATTTTGTTAAAAGTCACAATAGTGTTTTTTTGTGTGTTTGTTTGTTTGTTTTAATATAGAAGTGCAGTATGAAATCCTGGAATATGTCCATAGCATCCAGAATCAAAAATGATAATTCAATAGTTTGTTTGGTCTTCTTTAGATACTCTGATTTAATTTGTTCTTTTATTAGATTTTTCATTTGAAATTTGCCACTTTCAAGCAAATTTTATTTTATCTTTAAATTGGATTTGCATATCTTTGCCTACAGTGTTTTGGTACAAGAAACAAAAATACTACTAAAACAAGGTGTTTCTCTTCCTCTCCCTCTAAGGTCAGGTCACCTCCCACGTTTAGTAAGCTCAAATAAATCTTACCTCATCGTACTTGCAAGCAACATCAGCCAGGCTGCTGGTTTCACCCAGTAGACTGAGGTCCAGCTCACTGGGACCTGCAGACAGAACAACATCAGACTGTGAGTGGGAGCCAGAGATTCTGCTGAGTCACTTCAAATGACTCGGCAAAGTGGAAGGCATGCCAGCGAACAGGAGCTTAACTGTGCCAGTAAAGATTTTTAGATTCTTAGTTTAGTGACATTTGGACCCTGTTTTTTCCTGAATAAATCAATGCCTTCTACATTTTATAAAACTCACTCACTGTCTTCCAGGCAGTTTAGTCACTGGCTTCTTGAGTGCCACAATTTGTCACTCTCAGTTTAGTTTTTGTCATGTAAAATAAGTATTTTACATTCAAGTTTTTTTTTTTCATTTTCTAGCTTTGTTTCTCTCAGAGCCTTTTGTGATGTTCAGTGAAAAGAATAACAGACATTCATGTGTATAATTCATGCGTGGTAGCAAAACGCTGTGAGTGAGGTGGGTAAAACAAACAAAACAACAATCACAACAATCCTCAGATTTAAGAGGCTGGAAAGAAAGAATCTTTATGCTTTTAGCTTGAAAAATTTATTGTCCAATTGAATAATTTTCTGTTGATATACCGATTATTTAAACTGTACAAATGTGACCGAAGTCACACTTTGTCTTTGGGAAAACAGAAACGTAATATAATAATGTAATATAATCAGTGTATGTACTGCCTGCTGTCACGACCAAACGACCGAGTGCAGATTTACTGTGCCAGATATACTCATGTGTAGCACTACAGCACGGAGTGACACAACAGACAGATGTGAAGATGCAGCTGCACATCTGCACTTTGTTCAATCTGAAGAACACAGTTTAAAGAGGACAATAAAACGAGGTTAATTTTGGCTGCGTAAACCCGAGCTGACAGCTTCCTGTTGTCCAGAAGCTGCTGACGACGACGCTGAGCTAAAATCTAACACATAGCATCTTCATCCTTTGGCTCAGTGGAAATGGGTCGTGAATAACACTTCCCCTTGGCAGATTTTATTTCCTGCATGCCGGAGCCTTCTGAATAGAGACTTGGGTTGGATGCAGCTTCAGATGCTTCCGAAAGGACGGCAGCTGTGAATATCTTAGATCCATTATGTTAAAAACCACTCAGAGTGCACCAATTTTTACAAGCTACATCAGCCAAAAACAAAAACTGTGTCCCGTGTCCTCCCTGCAGTTCCCAGCTGAAGAGTCAGCAACATGTCAGGGTGCATCGCGCCCTTGGATGGCGGGGGGCTGAGGTATGATGGTGTGGACAGTCAGGCGGCTGAGGCTGCAGCCACCAGCAGCACTTCAGGTTGGCATCCACGTGTGCTGCTGTGGTAATCATCCTCTCCTCTGCCCACCTTAGGAGAGGTATGACATTAGAAGCAGCAGATGGACTAGGAGGCAGAGTTTGCTGTCAATCTGTTTTTGTTTCCCTCAGCTTATACTTTTCTATATGAGCAGATCGATGCTGTTTCCCCTGAGGGGATAGAAGGTTGATGCTAGAGGCTGCGCATGTGACCCAGATTTCTGATTTTTGTGTATTTTAGAGTTTCAGAGTGCAGAAAAAGGCCTTTCACTTGTCCTTTCAAATTGCACTCCACTCAGTTTTTTCCTTTCATTCCCAGGTGAACACCTGTTGTGAGGCTCCATTATACAGAAAACGCATGCAGAAGGACATCTTGACAAATGTACAAATGTCACGTTGCTCTTAAATGCATCTCAAAGTGCAGCTACACAACTGCTGTAAGTAAGTGGACCCTCTCAGTTGACCTTCTTTAAGAGTACAACATACACGATCGTCTGGTTAAAAAATAAGCAAACGTTATGAGGATTCTCCTGGTTTCAGCTGACACTGACTGATCATTTCTCTGTTGCTCAACAAGAGCCTGAAAGCTTCTCGTTTTTTTTCCAGAGGTCTATTTTTGAGATTTTGCAGCTCTTGTGCAACTCAAGTGGTATAAGTACACCTGTGTCTGTTTGGTATTTCACTGTCCTGTCATGAGGTAGACTGCTCTCAAGTGTGCAGAGAGGAGCTGCAGGAGGGTGTCAGGTAGCTGTCAAGTAGCACAAGGCAATTTAGATGTCAAGGATCACTGGAGTGTGTGAGCCTCAGTTATATGATGTGCGTGGCCTTTATGACCTCATGTACAGATTCTAAAGAGAAAGTTGTTTTTTTTGTTTGTTTGTTTGTTTTTATGGATGATTTGTGGGTTGCATTTTGGGTCATAATGATGCAACATCCTTTGGCTCAAGTCTTTGGCTGCTCACGCTCTGTAGCACCACTGAGCTGATCAATTTGTTGGGTATCCAAACATGTTTTTCTCTCCTGAACTATTTTCTCAAGTTCTCCTCCTGTTGCGGGAAATCTGCTCGACTTCATCGCAAAGCTCCCAAAACCGATTATTTGTTTGTTGCTAATAGTGTTCATGACGTTTCCTTCCAGCGTAGCTTTCTGCTGTGCTGCAACTGTGCCGTGTGGTGCAACATTATGAACCACGAACATGAAACAAGCGCACAGTCGGTCTTTTGAGCCTCAAAGTAAAATGGGGGGAAAATCTGAGCCAAACGCCTATTCATCAGCACATCACGCTTTATTCACCACATTCAGAAAAGAGTTTTAATTCTCAGACTTGAAGCTCACTTTGGACTGCTGTGTTTGCCTTTTCAAAGTAAGAAAACCCTCTTCTAAATCACGCTGATATTTGTATCACTCCTGATAAGCAAACGTCCAGCCCTGGAGCAGATCCAGACTCAACAGTAGGTCGTGTGTTTTGCTTTGCTGCGTTTAGAAATTTTCAGAAATATTTTGAAAAGCAATCTAATATAATCTTTATATTTTCAGCAGGGAGTCACTGCTCCAAGACAAATAAAAAGCCTGGTTTGGGTTAGTGACATTTAGAGGTACTGGGAAGCTGGTTTTGTTACCTTTGGCCAGTTCCTCCATTTCTAGTTTTAATGCTAAGCTCCCTGAAAACTCCCTGAAAATAAAAAGGCAATTGTGAACACTGTAACAGTGAACAGCCTCACATTGCAACGATCAGGCTGAGATGCAAGTCTGAGCCAGTAAATTCGTGCTTTTACATCGTCTCGTCTTGATTATTGTGCCTGTCTTTTTACCTGATTCAGTAAATCTTGCCTGGGTTGTCTTCAAGTGGTCCAAAATATTGCCGTTGAACTTTTAACCACATCCTCCAAAAGGTTTCAGGTGACACGGGTTTTAATTGCTTCCAACAGGCTCCCCATCACATTCAGAAACCAATCTGAAGTTCCTGTGATCGCCTGCCGAGCTCCGCATGGTCAGGCACCTGCCTACACCAGAAATCTGCTGCCTCGAAGGATTCGTTCGCACTGCAGGAAAATCAGACTTGTTTCTCAGATCAACTCGCCAAAACTATTCTTTGCAAGTGATCACATCGGATTTGTGTGTCCAGACATCACCAACCTACTGTGGTGGTGCGGCTTTCCCACGGGGACTTATGAGAAATGAAGATCCATCATCTTGCCCTCCAAACAACACAAGTGTTTTGGGCTGGCAGTCTGAACAAACTTATTAGAGTTTGCTGGTAGCTTTTGATCCAGGCTTCAAACTAACAGCGACTGTGCCCAACAGATTGTGGCTCCTGAACTTGCTTCCATTAGATCTGTGGACGCTGAGCACAGCTTTAAAAGGCAACTCAAGACCCATTTGTTTAGACTTGCCGTTGTGGATTTGTTCTATTTTCTGCATGTCTCTGTGAAGCTTTTCGCAGCGTCTCTGCTCTTGAAAGCTACTATATAAATGAAGTTAGATAGCGACCTATTTTGCCAGGCCAGCAGTGTGCCAACAGTAACATTTCTGTAAAACCTTTATGGGCTCAGACATGGATGAAATCACTGCAGAAACACCTGTAGAACGTTGACTGATTGTATCTTTTAAGCCGACATTCAGTCGGGCCTTTGCTGAAGGTCAGGAATGTGTGTCTTTGCGACACATTTTGGAAACTGTACATTATTGGGTTTAGCGTAACGCATATCGCCTCCGTCAGGCCACCTGACTGATCAAAGGCCGACTCTATCCTTGTTGATTCAGTATTTCTCACACGGTGTGGCTGGCCCTGCTTCACTGGTTGCTATGCCAACTCTTGTGGTAAGCAGGGAGCTGGCGGGGGATGTTTGTGGTTTTCTCTGTTCTTGTGTTTGTGCGCAATAAAATAAAATGAAAGCAATAAAACCCCTGAGGATGTTCTTAACTGGCTGCTGGTATATTGATGCATATCTGTTGCATCATGTTTCATCATCATTTGGCCCAGAGCTACTTTCATGACCACATTGCACACATGCACGCACACACACACACAAGAAAGAAAAAAGAAACAAAAAAGATCAAAATTTTACTTTAATTTTGTAGCACAGCACAGTGTTTGGTTTGTCCAGAATGGACAAACAAGGCGGTGCAACATGGTGGACTCAAATGAAGAAGACCGACTCCCTCTGCGGATTTAAAAGTCTTGTTTTGAGGTCACGGAAACAGAGGGATTCTTAGCTTCTACTTAGTTTCTTTTTCTACCCGTCAATTCCTCCTGAATCTTTTATGCTGGACCTTTAGGAAAGCATAAGTATCAAAATATACTTTAAGTGAAGTAAAAGTCAGACTAATGTTTATTGTATTATTGACACCTTAATGTGCTCATCACTAGTAAAGTAAGTAGGTGAAGAGTAATTTTAATTACCTTATATATCAACACAGTCAGACTCCTCTGATAATAACATCAAAATGTATTTGATTGATTTTTTTTTAATTTTAGCAGTCTAGACAGGAAATGTAGGAGAGAGGGGAAGGTGTGACGTGCAAGAAAAGTAGTGGAGGTAAGGACATAGTTTAGCATTTGTCAAACGTGTCCAAACACTTTGAGTTGTCTCACTGTTTTAGACAAATGAGTGTTCATCTCACCGGCTGCAGGCTCTTTGGGGGGGAACAGCTTGTTGTCCAGAGTCATGCTGATGTCACAGAAGACCTCTTCTTCATCCCGGTCGGCATCCAGCTGAAAGGAGAGCAACAAAAATCAGCCTCGGTACACCGTTCACTTTGTCACACCTCTAGTTTGCGGTAAGCGCTTGAAACAAATGACAGATGACGAGACGTTTACAAAAGTCACGACCTGAGCCTCGGAAAACACATCAGAGGAGCTCAGTCTATCAGGCCACCGTGACATCCAGAACGAGACTCATGAGATCAAGCACTGATGCTCTGAGCTGCACTCTCTGCTTATTTGGTATTCAACGTGCACAAGAAGCTTTAATAACACCGGATTAATTGGCCTCCCTTCTGTGTCACTTGGTCTCTTTCACATTATTCAGAGGCTGCCTGGCTTCCTTTGCACTCGCAGTACTTGCAAATTGACCATGAAGAATCTGCTTTGGGAGCGAACTGGAAGATGATTGAAGCAGACTTCTGCTCCTCCCTAATCTGCTCACTGCTCGTCCCTTTACTCTCATCAGGGTTGATGACGGGCAGCCAAAGGCAAACCTGTGCATACAAGAGTGGATGAAAACAAACAGCCCGGACATAATGGCTTCAGGTGTGCGATTCTCACCAGAGCCGCTTGCCCGACGTGTAAACTAAACAAAGAAATGAATGACTGTCAGCTGTGGGAGAGGAGTGTGGGGGGGGTCAGGTGAAATGCAAGATAAGGATAACAACAACCAGCTTCCTCCTGGGGTTTCCATGGTAACAACCTAAAAAAAGAGCAACCGCCGTCTGCGTGGGAGAGTCCCCCGAGCCCCCGAGGGCCCTGCTAGTCCAGCTCCAGAAGAGGAGCAGAGGGGGTCAAACTGAGGATTCCCTGAAGAGTTTGTCACACTGGGGTGTCTTCATAACCAAAACGTGTTCCTCCTTCAACAGAGAGGCTCTGTATAATCCATTTAGACTTAACACGAAGCTGCCCGAGACTCCTCGGGGAAAAGTGTCATTTCTCAAGGACAGATTAATAGCTTTAACTTTTCGGAGAAAAGCTTGACTGTCGTCTGGATCGTTCGGTGTCCCTTCAGGACAGGGACCGAGTCTGACTATATAGGTGATTCTGGAGAGAGATGGTCGATTACTGAGTCTCATTCCCAAGTTGTCAAAACGCCACCATCCAAAAAAGTCGATATTTGACACAAAGAAACCTCCCAAACACATCACAATAAGAAGAAAATAAGTCAATACATTCAGCTGTCAGACTCTCTGCAGATACACATTGACACACACTTGACAGGGATTATTGTTCAAATCCATAAAATTGTTTTTAAAGAAGATCCTTGTACTCTAAATAAAACTACCATCCATCCATCTGTCCATCTTGCCTTATGCTTCACAGGGAGGATATTTTCTGCATCAGTCCATTTATTAATCAACTAAGTGTTAAAAATCAATATTGCAGAGGACAGAAGTAGCTATGTTTGGTAATTGAGCTGTTTTCCTTCATGTACAGAAAATATATCTGTATAGTGTATTAAAAAAAAAGCCCCTTTCTTATGAAATCCACTGATAAGGTGATGCGAGGTAAAAGCCCTCATCCATTATCTCAGAGATCTCAGAAGGAGCCGTAGATTAAAGGAGGCAGATGAATCAGAAAAGGAGTCTTAAGCTTCGAGGCAGCTCGCAGCAGCAGCTCCTTCCGGACTTTTCAGGAAGCTGTTGGGTACATTCACTACAATCTGTTTGATCATCTGAGTAAACGAAGTTCTTCAAGAGTTTGAGCTCTTAAAAAAACAACAAACTGTATTTCTCATAATTACAGTCAAGTTTTGTTTTTTTCTTTTTTTTTGATGGTTTGTAAAGCTCGGTGTTGTCACTCTCCAAAGAGGACAGAAAAGGTGAGAACATATCGGATATAAATAAGTTTTAAAAATCCAAATAGATAAAAAGACCTTATCAGTGTCAGATCATTCAGTCTGATTTTCAAAGCGAGACGTTTTTACTGATCTTTTAAGATGCCTGCATCTCATTTACGTTTCAGGAATAATGAACGAATACCTTGTAAGCATCCCTGGAGAGTTAAGACGCTCAGAAAGATGCAGCGCGGCGTCTTTTGTTTGTTTACATCCTTGCAGCATGTAGCAGCATGTGGGAAGGAAGCTGGAGCTGAACTCACTTGGGGAATATTTAATTATGTTGGTCCTTTTTCCTAGAATGACAGGACGACTTTAATTGAGGCCAAAAAATAATAATATCTCTCTCCTCCACTGCAGTTTCTAGTGAGGCTTCGTTGTGTGTGTGTGTGTGTTACTTTTTGTGTTTTTTGGATGAAGAGCACAAACTTCGCGTCTGCAGCTCAGCGATGAATACGACGAGCACAAAACTTTCTAACAATGACGGAAACAGACCAAATTAATTCAGTGAAATATGGCGAATTAATGGACTTGTAGACACGTGTAATGACAGTTCAGTCTTTCCCATTCTGCGCTGATGATGCGGGGTAATGAGTCACTGCGACTGTTTGATAGAGTTGTGTCTTCCTGTATTGGACCTGACATTTCAAATGAAAGGATTACTTTCACACAAAAAGCCTTTCCTGAGCGAAAGCAATTAAGCCCTCAGAGGTTATTGCATTCATTAGTCAAGAAACTATTGAGTTCTTCTCCTGGGATAATTACTGAAGAGCAGCAGCAACTTATCCAATCAGAAGCTCATAAGAAACCATTGTATAATTCACAAATGTTACAAATAGATTTTGTCTTTTGATTTAGTTGATTGGAATACGGTTAGTTGCTGTTCAGACTACAGAACAATGTAACTGAAAGAAAGTGGAAGAAAATGTACATAACGACAGATGCCGTTTATGGCATCACCTTGGTGCAGAGTCAGAGACAAAGAGCTTCTACTGCAGAACGTCCTGCTTTTACAGAAGCAAAGATTCACTATTCATCCATCCATCCATTTTCTATACCGCTTATCCATCAGGGTCACGGGGGAGCTGGAGCCTATCCCAGCTGACTACGGGCGAGAGGTGGGGTTCACCCTGGACTGGTCGCCAGTCAATTGCAGGGCCAACACACAAAGACAGACAACCACACACTCTCACACTCACACACTAGGGGCAATTTAGAGTAGCCAATTAACCTAATGTGCATGTTTTTGGTATTGTGGGAGGAAGCCGGAGAACCCAGAGAAAACCCACGCAGGCACAGTGAGAACATGCAAACTCCACATAGAAGGGCCCAGACCGGGATTCGAACCTGGAACCTGACCTTGCTATTAGGCGACAGTGCTAACCACTGCACCACCGTGCCGTAGATTCACTATTCGTTAAGTGTAATTGTTTCTATAGTGCAGTTATGTCTATAGACTCCCTCCACCTCCCTACACTCATAATTTGAGGGTAATTCATCTTCCAGGAAGAGAGAAAACATGCAGTAAACAAAGTTAAAGATGAAATTGATAACATTTTGTTTTCTATAGCTTTAATACCTTTATTGTTAATTTATTTGGCTCTGATAATCATGTAGTGAAAATATGAACGCGACCGCACTAATGCATGTAACCCTCTCTGTGATTTACCGGGTTCCTCCTTCCCACCATGATTCATGAAAATCAGCCGAGCAGTTTTTTTTCCACATTTCTGCCAGCGAACAAAAGCAAAAACAAACCAGGAAACCAGAATGAAAACATGACCTCCTGGGTGGAGGAGGTGAGGATGTGGCCCGGACAGATGAACTGTGAACTGAACCTCACTCAAAGTAAAGCTGAGCGGAGCTGCAGAGTCAGCTGATAAATCTCTTCACTTTGACGTTACACACTGTCATTTGTTTCAGTGCTTTAACAACAATAGCGAGAATAGCCACTTTAATTTATGACCAAACGTTAGTGATGCTGCTCATTCATCAGAAAGATGCTACTCCTCCTGCTGCAAAGCACAGACGGACGAATCAGGTATCAACTCTAAATGGACAGAAAATGAACCAATACCTGACACAGTGGACCTGAGGGAGGTGGGCAGGAAGGGTGGGGGGCTTATGACTAATAATCCATGACACAGCTGTATGGTTTTATCCTTTAATGAACCGCAGTGTTAATGGATTTAACATCAGCCACTCAGTGTCTCAGTCTGCGCAGTGAGGTTCAGGTGAATTTCAGGGGTCAAAATGTTGCTCGTCTGTCATGGTCGGCAGAGACATGACTGGTGTCCCACGTGGATGGAAACCACAGTGCGTAGTCTGCTGTGGCTTTAACAAAACACTTTTCTCTGCTGCCTGTTTTCCAGTTTTTAAACCTCAGAGATGTTTGGACAGGGGGTGTGTTGAAACATCTCGAGGGTCTTTTGACACAAACACGACGCCTTCGGGTTCTGTGGGATTAGATGCGACATAAAACATGCGTCTTTTCGGCAGCTCAAGAGCTGAGGGCGTGAAAAGACAAGACGCGCTTCCTCTTCACGCAAGTGCTATTTGCAAGAAAGAAAACCCTCTCAACTTGAAACCTCTGATGGAGAATCCTCCACATTCGTGCTGTAAACAAGATGTGTTTTTTTCTCTCGGCTCTTATGATTTCATTTCTAAAGAACAAGTGAGCAACAAGAACGAGTTCCTGTCATGAAGCTGTTGTTTTAGGAGTGATTCAGACCCTTCCAACCTTTCCTTTGTGAGGCGTTAAATCTCTGTGATTGCAAGGCCTTGACAGGAAAGAAGGCAGGCGGAGTGACGCCTGTTGGCGCTGCAGCATCACAAAGAGAGCACTGACAGCAATTCACAGGAGGAACAATCCATCGATAAGCTCGCCAACGTTTAAATCACTCGAGTGAGGACTTCAGACTTCTTTCATTCACACGTAAGGAAGGAGAGGAAATTGGTTTGACTCACGGTGTTTCTGCAAAAAAACACGTCAGACTGCATCGGAACAATCGACCTGCACAGGGATCTCGACTGGTTTAGGAGTACTGAATGTCAATCAGTTAGCTGATGATGTGATATCAGAGTTAAAGTTCAGAAACATTATCTTTTAATATATATTTTTTTTGAATCGTGGTCTGCTTCATCAGGTCTGTGTGGATGGTGTTTGGTCAGATCTGACTGACAGTTGGATGTATGTTCCTAAAGTAAGATTTCAGGGACTTTGAGGACGTTTTTCACAAACTTTATACGGCTTAGTTTTAGGTTAATGGAGAATAAATACGGTGCAGGAATCCCTTGCACTGGATAGAAATTGTTGGATGTTACAATCTTCAAAAAGCTGCTTTTTGTCCTTCTGGACTAAAATAAAAGTAATGCACTTCTGCTGCAAATCCTGAAAGATGTTGATGTGAAACTTTCTAGAAAACTTTTCATCACGTTCATGATCTTAATAATCTGACGTGGTTACATAACGGGTTACATAACGGGTGCATATAGCTTGAGACAAGTTTTACAGCAAAAACAACACACGGCACCATCACAGGTTTGCATGAAAGAGACAACAGCACTCCAGATTCGCTCGCTCAGTGCGTCGAGTTGGGTTCACTGGGACTGCGTGCAGGAAGTGCTGAGATTTGGCAAAGGCAGCAGGCTGCAGAAAACTTATCTCGACTCTGCTTTTGAATCAGCCAAGATGGACTCTAGACACATTCAAACTACCTGAAAACAACCTCACAACAAGATTATCGCAGAGCAGTTGAAAAGCCTTTCACCGGACTGTCAGTAAACCACAGCTGCACAGAACTGCTTTAAAAATTCAGCTGCTGGGTGTTAAACTGGAGTCAAGAGATCACATTACACCTACTCTGACTTCCCTGTGGAGGCTGCCTGGCAGAGCTGCACTGTTTTATCCCTTTGATCCTGTTTGTGCTTTTACCTGTCTCTGTTTCAGCTGCTTGCCTTATTCCCATCCTTCACTATGGGTGAATAACACAAAGATAATCCTCAACAGCTGTTTGACAGTAGAAGGCTGAGCTCTCAGTTCATCAAAGATGAATCAGTGGATTAATCTTTCAGTTATCGATCATCACATTTTAAGTAAAAATGGAAAATTCATTAAGTAGCAAATACAGCTGCATTAATATTTCAGATACTAAAAATGTGACTATTTTCTGGTTTTACTGGTCTTATATGATAGTAAACTGAATATCAGTTTGGAAGCAAGACATTTGGAGACAAAATCTTGACCAAATTATTGATTAATCAAGAATATGATACTGAAATGAATCCATGAGCACACAAGAACTTAAAATTGACCAAAAGCGGCAAAATCATGATTGAAATCATAAACTGTCTAATCAAAACATACCAGTAAAGAATATTTCAGGCTATTCAAAATGTGTCCTGCATCTTGCCCAGTGCATGCTGGGAGAGGAAATCAGAAATCTGAACAGTCTTAGCCCTTACACAAAATAGATGGATGGAAGAATGAATGTGCAACCGAAAAACATTCCAGGTACATAAAGAAGTGAGACTCATGAGCTGTGAACTGTGAGGAAATGAGATGGCAGGGGAAAGAGGGAGCCAGACAGGAATGCAATAAGCACAATATGAAAAAAAAAACAAAACAATATTCCAAAATAAATTGGAAAAGATATCACGCAGGAGAAAATACATTTCTTTGCAATAAAAATACGGACACAGATGTAATTCCAAATGTGTCTGGAGCTCCACGGTCGTAGCGTTGCCTGCTTCACTGGCGTTCTCACTTTTATTCTTGTACCATCACAGAGAGCTAAAGACCCTGGCAGATCACTGACACATGAACTGAAGGCCGAATTCTATTACATTTTCAGCCTTTCCAACATTTATGTGTGAGCCTCCGCAGTTTATCCTGACCATTTGATTTTAAGATGCCCCCACACAACAGTCTGAAAGCCTTTCTCAAAGCAATACAGTGGAGGAGTAATTCGGTTTTCCCTGAGCTGCGAGGAAGACGACGCAGACAGATCAATAAGACTCCCACTAGTAGAGTATGAAGCCGCTTCCTGTTGGCCGCAGGAGCAAAGACCTCGATTAGCACCCGCCTCACGCGAACCATATCGGGTAACTCGGCGCCCGTCTTCACCAAACTACACAGTGTAATGAAAATCCCAGAGGTCTCCAATTAACACTCAGTCCTCCATTTCAGCTTGTCAATTTGCAAAACAGTGTGGAGGCTCTGTGACTTTGTCTGCTCACTCCTTCTGCTGTTTGTCAGGTCTCTGGGAGGAATGATGCTGAATATCTTTGTTTATGTTAACACAGTATGCCCACACCTGTAAGTCTGCATCCAAACTGGACATTTACGTGAGACCAGGGAGACAGCTGTGATATGAAACAAAGGCACTGGGCAGGACCGGGGTCGAGGACATTTCAGTTAAATTGTACGTTTCTTAACCACTGACGTGTAAAGATGGATGATGTGCCTCCACTTCCTCCCGATTAACAAAAAGGAAGATGCCGTCCGACCCTGGTGGTGGAGCAGCTTGAGTTCCCTCCCGAGTCAGTCACAAATCTTACTAACTGCAGGATCTTACTGGACTTGTAGCTAACCTTTATGTAGCTTCTGGCACAATGCAACACACCGTGTTAACTTTTAGCTTAAAATTACATCCGTTTTGCACATCTTAAGCTGCCCTCACACAGTAAGAAATATGGGGCACTTCCTGTGTCATTACACTCTACTTCCTGTGCTGGCACTGAAGGTTGCCACTGCATGTAAATCATGCACTGCACAATTAATCAATATGACTGTAATTAATTGAGACAATGGGCTGTACACACACACACACTATTCCACACGCCTTACCGTGACAATAAGGCCCCTCTCCTGGAAGTATTTGACCAGAGGGATGGTGTTTTGTTTGAAGTTGGTCAGGCGGCGGTCAATGGCCTTGGGGTTGTCGTCCGGTCGTCCCTGCTGCTCGGCTCGCTTCTGCAGCCTCTCCTTCAAGCGGTGGTTGGTGCAGGCCAGGAACACCACCAGGTCAGGAGTGCAGATCTACCAGGAGAGAGAGAAGACGTGTGAAACATGACAGCCGAAGCTGCGCCGCTCGCATTAGCTGTCATTCGCCTTTGGCGTTGACGATGAGAGCCTGAGGGAGCTCAGTCTCAGAGCTGCTCGGGCTCAGAAGACACTCAGGTCAAAATGTCAAAACTGCAATTCACACATGAATAAAGACTTGGCTTTCAGTGAGATCTGCAGAGACTGGATGTATTTTTCAGCTTTTTTTTATTTAAATACTGAAGAAAGTCCACCACCTGAGTTTCACTGGATTGAATCAGATTTAAGATTTGAAGCACAGAAAATGGCCCGCAGCTGCTCTGGTGGTGATGCAATTTTAATACATGGATTGTGAGGCAAACAAAATGAAACTGTACTTTCAATGCAGGAGGTGAGAACACTATTACCGGCCACACACTGACAGATTCTCTTTGTCTCAGCAGACTTTCTGTGACTGTACATGAACACGGGAAGTTAATTGAAAGTCAGTTTCTTTTTGGTGACGCGAGTAACAGCAAATGACATTTTAGGTGCGATCGCACATGCAGCCTGGTCCATAGGTGTGACAGCAGTCTTCTATTTAGAGATCAGACATGAAGAGGAACCGGTTATGAAGGCAGTTCGGCAGCTCGAGGTGCAGCATTTGCTCACATCTTCCTTGTGTGTAAATACTGCTGTGATTACAACCTATTCTTTAAAGCTTCGTGTTGTGTTTTATTTCCCGTCCCGCTTTTCTGCACACATTAAAGCAGTTTGTTCTACAGCAGTTGTTTATGTATACAGACACTTAAATGTGCATCAGTCTTTTTGCTTCTTGGAGACAGCTGAACAATCTGTTAACACAACATAGACATGTGCACTAAATGGAAATTTTCCCTTCAAAATCATCATTGGGTTGTTGGTGGAAACAATGCTGAAGTCCCTCCATAAATGCTCCATAGAGCTGAGATGAACCAAAGAATCAGGCGACAATTACTTATGAGTTCGTCACTACAACCGAAGCCCATTCACGTCACATCATTAATCTAAGAGCACTGCTGAGAGTAGCTTTAATTAAACATTACACAATCAAGCATTTTTCTTTTAAACCTTGTGCTGCTGGATTTCATGTTGATAAAAAGACTGTAACAAGAGGCTCTTGTGTGTGGGATTATATGCATTAAATAAACCAAAATTAATTTTAAACAACCTAAGGCCCATTAACAATCGAGTTATCTGGTCCAGCTCACGTTACTGTGATCAGGAGATGGTAGAATAACTACGCCACGGCTGCAAACTGTGGCCAAAGTACATCTATAAGAAAATATACGGTAACCATTTTAATTGAAAGGAAAGGGTCAGGCAGCAGCACTGACTGATTTAATCTGTGATGCTCCAATGAGCTTGACCAATTCTCTCTTTACAAAGTCCAAGAGACAAAGTCATTCCTGAGTAACCACGTAAACCGAAGAGGCTGACGTGTGCATGAGGCGTTCAAAGACCAGTGAAGGATGCTGTTATCGATATAATGCAAAGGAGCATCAGAGTGAGAGACCTGACAACCGGACACCAAGCCCACCTCTATAAAAAGAACCAAGAGAGGTTTATTACTATTCGTCGTTTCTTTTCCTGCTCCGGTAGATGAAATGCACATGATGCACAACACTCCAGAGTCTGCATCTGATCTGGATCTCTGCCAGAGCCAAAAATAGCTTCAACTGTGTTGTTTAATGAGGAGCGCGCCGCTCCAGCAATGGGACTCAGCTTTGAGCCTTGCAAATCAAAGTTGTTGTTTTCTTTTTTTCACTTTGAAACCGTTCATATGCAGCAGCAATCATATAACAGCATTGTTTTGTAATTAGTAGTTACTGTTTGATCGGTTTATCATCTTTAAAATGTGTCCAGGAAATGCATCATCTTCACATCACATAAGAGAATCTGTTTTCACAGACAGTTTTAATGCCAGCAGCGCCGTCACTGATAACATCTTTCTTGCTTAAAAGCCAGGAAGCATTTGGTGTAGGTTTTATCAAACACACTCACACTCTCTCTCTCTCTCGCTCACACACACACAAAAAGGTGCATAAGCAGGCAGATGCTGACCTGATGGCCTAACATGACAGCGAATACTCCTTCAGAGGGGCTCTGCTAAATGCACTCAATCAGAGAAGAGAAATACACATGAGAATCAGACTTTCTTGGCTGCGATTCGAGCACTGAAATGCTGAAATGTGGCTTCCTGTTTTGCTGCAGAGGAAGGTAAACGCTCTTTATGAAGTAAAATATGCTGTCACTTACAAAATATCACTTGAGGAAAACACATTCACTTCATTTTATTTTGTTTGCTCAGAACCACTGGGTAAACATTTTTGCATGTGGTTTGGTGAACAGTGCCTTTTATGAGATAACTCATCGTGACTGGACTCTTTCCTGGAATTGTTCCTATTCTTAACAGTTAAGGCAACCGTACATGAAGAAACATGAAGAATCCAGGCATCAGTCCAGATCACTGTTTGCCTTTGGCTAATTTTGTTCTGCTTTGCCTTTCTAAGCATGTGGAGCTGCTGACTATCAGACCTCTGCATCTGTCTCCATAAACCAGAGCGTTCTGGGGTCGTTTCCTCTCCATCCGCTATCCAGCAGTTCTCATGGAGAACAACAACAGACTCTTCATTTTCAGACGTCTGTGGGAGGTTTAAGTGACCTTAATCTTACTTATCCAAACAAACAAACAGTAGTGAAGCAATCACATGATTTGAATTGATTTCCCTTAAATGTTCTTGGACAAGCTTTTCGATGTCTTCGGTATTCAGCTGTAATCTGCTCAGATTTTGTAAATGTCACCTTGACATATTTCTTGCTTTTTCTTTCTTAATATCTGGTTGTGCTGTCAAGACTGGTGTGAAAACCTAGTTTCTTTTTCATTAACACAGGAGAGCTTTGTAAGCTTGCTGAAAGAAGAATAACATTACATTACTGTTGCAGCTTCCCCTTTTGCCTCCAGAAATCTCAGTCTCGCGGGAGGGTGTTGATGAAGCTATGTGCACTTGCAATATGCAGTAATTAATTCTTCACAGAGCGTAATGTTTGATTTATCTCTGATGTTAGAGAGGGATGTGCAGAGAGAGTTCACACTGAACTGCAGCACAGCAGAGCTTCTTTGTTCCAACCATCATGATGGTTGACAGCTAAAAGCAACAAACAGAATGAAGACCTGTCACCACAGCTATTTTCAATATCAGTAACTGCTGATCAGTTAACCATTCCATCTATAAAATGTTACAAAATAATGAAAAATGTTTTTGTTGTGTCCGACAAACAATCCAAAACCCTAATGAATTTCACTTAAAGAGAAAAGCAGCAAATGCTCATGTCTGAGTGACAGTAGTCACTGCGTGTTTGGCATTTTTCCTTGATAACTGATCAAAAATTGATGGATAGATGTGTGAGTAGTGGATTTTGACACACACACAGGATGATTGGCAGGGATGAATAGAAAGACTGACACCTTCATAGTCAGTAAGAGGGGAGGTAAAAAGGCTGCAGGGGAGGATGAAGGGATAGACGATCTCTCCAGGTTGCTATAAAGAGGAGTAGGTGAGCTGCGGAGGCTCATAAATGGCTGCTGTGATGTTGTAAAGGGCAAAGTAGCAGCATGAGGAGAGGGGGGAAACTAATGAAAATGAGTGGTGCGGGCCCCCAGAGGATCACTCGGTTGCCTGTAGAGCTCACAATGCAATGAGGAATATGGGATCCAAAATAAAACACTGAATATTAACAGTAAGATGCTCATAGCAGCGCCAGATCTGTTTGAAATGGCCACGTCCATTCAAAAGTCTGAAAACATGGCAAGAATTTTCTCCCAAACAGGCATGTTGAAAAGCCCCTGTAACCATCTACTGTCGTGGGGCACTAAAACTCACTGAAACTGTGAGTCTGATGGGTTGAAAAGCAGCTCCCTTAAACAGGAGTATGGATATTATAGTATTGGATATATGAAACTACTGTGGGCCGTCTGACTATTGCCTCTAGAGGCAAGAATGGGTATTACAAGACAGGATGGGCGTTGACTAGCTGGTTAGCATGCTAACAACAGTAGATATCTTTGCACGACAACACTTAATATCTATGACAAAACGTCGGTACAGTCGTTTTGTCTTCTGTCAATAATGTTCATTCTGATATAAATATAGAAAGTAACATTCCAACCTTATTTTCCAAATTGCATTAAGTTGTTGGTCTGCTCTCTTATAACATCTCTGCCTGAAGTCACTGCACAGGGCCAATAAATAGTCCAGCACATTAAAAAAAATCACAACTGGACAGTTTTTAAACATAAGCCGTAATGTGTTAATTAGTGAGCTCCGGTCTTTGTCCTAAAATAAGCTAGCTGCCTCCAGGCTCAAGCTCCATTTTTAATGCACACAAAGGCTTAGGTTTGGTTTCAGGAGTGTAGAGGAGGCAATAACTTTTTTTAAAAAAAAACACTTTAATCCTGTGTGATTTCTAGTTCCTGATACTTTCTGATAGATAACGTTGCATTTGCATCCTACTAAAAAGACCTCTGTGCTTTAGCCGACTGTCTTATCATTGACTGATGGTCAGTTAGATATATTACATGATAAACAACACTGAAAGTCTGCTATTCAAAGCTCTGAGTTGAGTCTGCAGGCAGTCCTATCATCTGGACCGTGGTGGCTGCACTGTAAGAGAGTAACATTCAAAGAAATTCTAGTAAGAAAATCAGCCTGAGACAATAAATGATTTCTGGACTCATCCCCATCAATGCAAGGTCTCAGCCCTTTGTTTGCTAAAGCACACAAAGGTTATTTTCTCTCTTTGCTTCTGAGCTGCACAAAAGGCCCTTTAATAACCAGTTGTCACTTAATTCTATTGTAAATCCCAGGGCTGCTGTGTCTGTGCATTATTGGCTGAGAGCTGACGTCCAGTCATCAATGACTGTATGAGCTGTTTTTGAGCAGTTGCCTGGACACGGTTATCAACACAACTCTATACATGTGTTATCTACACATTTTCATCTCGAGTGAACTTCCTCTGGTCCTCATCTAACCTTGGGGCCTCTTTGCAAACTGTCACCAACCCTTTTAGCAATCCTTTTATGCAGCAATTAAAATAACATTGTAATTTACCAAAATTTTATATTGTAATTTACCAAATTATAAGAAGAGATATGAGACAAAATTTTAATTACTCACAGGCCCCTTCTATGTGGAAATGTGTCTTTGCAGGTTAGTCACGGCTTACTTTCTTCTTTTTACAGCCTCTGCTGATGCGGAGACGCTGAGGGAAGGTATGTTCAATCACAGAGAATCTGTTGTCTGTTTAAAACAGCTGGAATAACCACAGTAATAGCTCAACTGTGAGCTCTAAGATTGAGGAGGTAGTGGGTGATTGTGTGGCTATTGAAATGCATCTCTGTGTACATGAGCCAGCCACATATACCATCTCGTTTCTTTGTTTGGTTTCCTTGTGCAGCTTTCAGACAGGGAACAAGTACTAAATAGAATCTGCTGTCAGGGAACGTGGACCAGGAGACAGCAGCAGCCACATTAAGAGCTCTCATTATGCCGAGACTTGGCCTCTTCACAAACAGAGGGAGAGAATGTACAATTACTGGAGAGACTATGAAGAAGACATGAGAGAGGGTTAGCCATCCACAGTGGTTAGCGTGATGAGCCAAAGAATCTCTACACAAGGCCTTCAGTGGTTTGCTGTGCAATAGATCAGACATGCCTGAAGGGTTCAGTACAAGAGTATGTGTGGTGTTGTGTACATGTATGCAGTTGTGTGATGTTCCACATGCTTACATGTGTGTTGATACGTTTGCGTGTATTAGTTTGTGAGCTTGTATGAACTCTTTTATGTTTGAGATTTATGTTTAGATGTGTGTGCATATCTGTGTGTATGCTTGTGCGTGTGTTTGAGACACACTCAGTAATTGACACAAAATAAGGAATAAGAAACATGATATGCGACACGGAGGTTGCCTTTGGTGCCATTTGTTAAAGTAACTGACTGGAGCAGATGGACTCTATACAGCCAGCTGATTGCTAGTGGCTGTCTACATTAACAAGCCATCTACATGTGTTTACGGAAAATATGATGAGATAAAGCACCACCCCATCCTTTCACTAAACATCACCTCCAGAAGAGCCCCATCTGGCTTCCCCCGCAGGAGTCCACTAACACACATTTAATCACCATTCAGAGCCGATGGGGAGCCTCAGCTTGTAGACTGTAATACTGTTTGATTTTACACGTGCGGCACTACACATGGCCGCCGATGGATACGCGCACCACAGAAGAGACAGAAGAAGCTCTGTGCACCAACTTTGCTAATGTGGCTCTAAATGTAGGTGCTTGTTTGTTTCAATGCCCAGAAAACCACTGATGGACACTTGCGGATAAAGAAAGGTGCCTGCAGGATTTTATCTTGTTATTGAAAAGAATCAGCGCAAATTCAGCTAAGCCCTGTAATATATATATACTGTGATATTTTGTTTAAGATTACTAATCACTGCATTTTTATAATATAATATTTATATAATTTTTTATAAAGCAAGAGCCTTAACAGGCTGTGAATCAAGCCGAAACCCCACCTCCTCTCCAAACACTTTATATGCATGGTTTGACCATTCTACTGTTTGTGAGGATCTGCTGAGTGCCTTCCCCTTTCATCAGCCTGCACGTCACCACTTCACACTAGAGGATGTCTGACAGCTGTTGGGCAGGTGCAAGCCTGACTCTGTCCAATCCTTTGCTCCATCTTCAGGGACAGCGACAGGACGGCATCAGTGTCCGCCCTCGGAAATATATCCACCATCATACTATTCCTGGTCACTCTCCAATAGTTCTGAAATGCCTGAAAAAAATGATTATGATCATTGCCCTTTCAGCTGTCAGACCATAGCAGGGCTCCCATCATTTTGTCTACAGCACCAAACAACAGGTAGATTATCTGGAGGATCATCAGGTAACAGCAGTGTTGAGTTTAGGCCCACCAGCAACAAAGTTCCAACAGATGATAAAGACACTTGGTCAGTCACTGGGTTCATACTCCCTAGTAAGACCATCATTGGAGCCCCTCAGATCTGTGTCCTCAGTCTTGACCTTTATACATTCTAGACATACATCATATGGACAAAAGTATTGGGAACCCTGACCATCACACCAACAGGGACTTTAATGACATTGCATTCTAAACACACAGGCAGCTTTGCAGCTCTAACAGCTTACACTCTTCTGTGAAGGCTTTCCACATGATTTTGTAGTGTTTCTGTGGGAATTTGTGCCCATTCATGCAGTAGAGCATTTGTGAGGTCACACACTGATGTTGGACCAAATGGTCTGGCTTGCAATCTCTGTTCCAGTTCATTCCAAAGGTGTTGGATGAGGTTGAGGTCGGGGCTCTGTGTGAAACAGGCCCATAAAGAGACATGAAAAAAAACATGTCTGGATACTTTTGTCTATGTACTGTATGTACTGTACTGTACTGTACTGTACCAGCCCTTCAGCCATTGGATTACTGAATGGCAATGGCTGAATGAAAATGACCAGTGACTTGGTTTACGGAAAATGCTCTCTTAAAATTCATCCTATTCTATTCACCTTAAACAACTGGAAGGTAAGGCTTTATTGATCTTCAAGAAATGGACCAGAACATTCAGAATGACAGTTGTTGTTCAAATGTTGCTCAGGGACATTGTGGTAGGATGGATCCTTGACTGCACAAAGACTGTGACCATTCTGCCATTCAGAGTCCTTCCAGAACAATGAGCAGTGACTGGGCAGCGAAACGGAAAACCACTGTTTCACTTGATATTATGAGCATGAATTTGAGCTCAAGGTCAATCCTGACACAAAATATTACACTCTCAATGATCAACCTGTAAGCACACTGACTGCCACTGACCACTGATGCAAAGTGGATGCAAAAATATTAATATATTAGTTTCTAAAATTAGTAAATTTTAGTTTGTCCCACATGGGACTTTGCTCAGTTTTTGGCAAAACTTTTCAGATAAAACTGTAAAACTGATTAAAGATTTACAACGTATAAAAGAGTGTAAATGCCCTGACAGTGACGAGGAGATGCTTGCAGCATCCAAATACATCAAACTCTGGCAGTCTCACTCAAACCACCAAGCTGCCAAACCTGCCATCTTTTAGATCTCACGCTATTGGAGATACAACCTGAGGGATAGCAGCTCCAGTGTGAGGTGTGCAACCAACTCATTTACGTATTTGGCTTGTATCGGGTGCCACTTGAATAGTTCATTGTGTGTGCTGGATAGACAGATAAGAACTTTTTCTGTGTCTGCATCACAATAACCACAGAGACTCTGAAATTCAGATGCCAAAAGGAAAAACTCAATGCATTTCAGCTGCTCAAAGGTTGAAACATCCGCAGTATAGTGAATAGGGATATAAATAGTAACTTAATGTCCTATGAATAGTGGAGTCAGTCACTCTATAGATTTTTAAAAAATTAGGCTTTCTTTTCTTCGTCTTCTCTACTTGGGTTGGTTTCACTCTTGGGTCAAATGTAGACGTTTTCTCTACCTGAGGCTGTTTGCTTTTAGAGTTAAGTATGTTTGATGAGGTGTGAAAGTTATCCAGCTCAGGTCAGACCCTGAAAACCAGCCTCAAACCCAGCACTAAACAGTGGTCTTAGGGTTTGTTTGTTTTCATCTGAGCTCTTACTTTGTTGCCCATAGTCCACACTAGATGTGCCAGCTGCTCCACCTGCTTTTGAACAACGTTTTGTGTCTATACGGTACATTGATGGTGGCTGTTATCACATACATGTGCAACTTTAGCGGGTAGATGAAAAGGATGTCTTGGTCTGCAGACAAGAGGAAGTGTCTACTCAAATTTGGACTGAAAAAATCAAATAGTTTTTCACATACTTATGTCGCAGAACAGGTTACACAGTTAATTGACAACTCACAGACAATTTTGTGTGTGAAAAGAAACCTGAGGGAGATTCCTAACTGTGGTACAAAACGTTCAAAAAAGCTTTCCTCACCTGGTCTTCAAAGGACAAGGCCTGTCCGACGTCTCGTGGGAACCCATCTATGACGATACCATTGGCGTCTGGAATCTTCATGATCTTCTGCTTGATCTCAGTTATTGTTGTCTCCTGAAAAACAGAGAAAACGACATGATTCATAATTATCATCACTCAATGCCCCGGTTTGTGTATAAATGTCAAAAGACTTTCTACTGCTTGATAACAAACAATTACCAGGCTGGCAGGGAGTTCATTGGATTTTTGATCAGTACAAATAACTACAAGTTCTGGCTTTCCAAACTCACATTTCACTTCATGCAAACAAACAGCTCTCCCAGTGAACATTTCAGTGACAAATTATAAAGCAAAACTCATAATCACAATTTGATTTTCTAGCAAGAGCATGAAGGAGATTAGTTTCATTAATGCAGATAGTTATAACCCCTTGAAAATGAATAACGAGTAGCTGAGTCATTAATAAGGTGAATGGAAAGCTATGATGGCACTTTGGAGAATTCCACAATATAATTAATTTGTTTATCCACTTGTACCTTCATATATCTGAATGCAGCAGAACAACTGTTTCGACTGTGCTTGAGGCCAGAGTGTGCCATCATATTTTAGCATCAATTACCTCCTCATGGCTGGAGGAGGTCAACATATTCGAATTTATTTCTCGGGGCAGAATGCATCATACGATATGGCGGCGATACGTGAGCAATGCTCAGATCTAAAAATAACATCTGTGGCCGTGCCCAGACGTTTAAGCTCCCCCCACCCACAGAAAAGGAGCAGTGGTCTGGCAGAGTACGCAGAGATTAAACCTAATCTAAATTCCATCAAACAGATTAATGTATGCAAGCAAAATAACACAAGAGAAGCTAATCTAAGAAAAGGGCTCTGATCCACTGCATGGCTCGATGTCTTAATGACTCTTATAGAGAAAATCTATACAAACGATCATATGGCAGACTTCCATGTTCACTGATTCCCTTCTCTCTGTATAATAAATACTCTGTAGTTTACTCTATAGTGTACAGTGCAAAGTGACGATAATTCATGGGTGACGCAACACATTTTACGCTGTGATTTCTAGCAAAATATTCCATCATTTTGAGGATTCCTGTGTTGTGTTGAGTTCGAAAATATAGCAGACGATAGTGAAAAAGCCCCAGAAAGATCTCGTAAGCAACATCAAAAAACTAGACGGTTGTATGCCTCCAGATACCAGTCAAGTGGCAGTTTACATCCATGTATGTCCAAACTCATATAACATCTGTAGTGACTGATGGAGAGCTTGTCTCATGATGCAACGACAATCAGCTGAAGCTCAGAATCATCAAAACCAACAAGCTTGTGTTGGACTACAAGGCTTCAAGTGTGGATGTAGCGGCAAATAAGCTACAGATTCTGAAATGTGGATGCTTCAATCCAGCAGTGCTGAAGATCTATACAATCAGCACAGTTTCAAGGTATATGTAGACTAAAGTAATCTAGTAAGGCATGGTCACACAGCTTTTGCTATTCGGTGCTTTTCCTTAAAAAATAGTCAGCAGGTACTAATGACTGACATAATATAAATCGATCTTTATCTGATTTTTTAAAGGGACTGGATCCCGCTGAACCATCTCCACATGAATAATTTTCCATAGTCTGTGGATATGAAAATGAAAGTGTCATGGCTTTAATTTTAGACCAGACCGTCTGTCAGACAGCCAAGATCCTCTTGTGGGGTTTCTGAGGGGCCAGAAGTTCAGACCTACACTGAGTCACACGACCTCGCAGTGAGTTACAGACAAACAGCAAGAACTTCGAGTTCATTTGGCTGAGAGTCAGTGAAGTGATGCTGTCTGTTTGCTGTACCTTGAATCATTTGCAGTACTGAAGGGAGATGAGCACAGTTAAAGTACTTCAGGCTACAAGGAGAAATGTATGGATGGCTTTTGTTCCAGCCTACATACATAAATAAAATACGTACTTTATATAAATATATCTTTAAGGCAATAGGATGACTATTGACTATTTGAAATGTTCAGCTAAATGGATCCTTTGCTTTTGGATACATCTAAGCCAGCTTCCCCCTACTTCACCAAGAAAACAAATAAGCTTAATTTCCAAAAATGTCTAATTATTTCTGTAATTAACTCTTAAAAGCGTAACCAAATTTAAGCAGTGTTTGGTTTCTGTTATTGACATGTAGACAGGTGTCAGTCAATTTAAGCTGTTCGGGTAAAAGAAGAGAATAAAACCTATGACACCTCCAGCATGACAAAAACAAGCTGTGAATTGGTCAGTCAACACATCTCAGAACAGTATTTACACAAAGTGTCATACACCCAGGAGCATTTCTTCTCTTCCTCTCATCATTTCATGCAAAATCATTAAGAGCCCAAATTTTAGTCTGCTTCGCTGAACCAATCACTGCAGGAAATTAAATGCCTAACAGCCACAAGTCACTTTATCATATCTGATATGTCTGCAGCTTGGCTTACTTTGCTGTTTATCTCACTGAGTCCTGGACTGACATCTGGTGAATGGCCAGGAGGGAGACGGATGATGCCAGACGTGCAAGGAAGGGAGGGTAATTGATGAGGTAGACAGTTATTGAAGGTAATTCATGAGGGGGCACGAGCTCAGAGATGCCGGTCACGAAGCAGGTTGGGTGTCACCGGCTTGTGCCTCGCTGCAGTGCATCATGGTGCCCATGTTGACAGTAAAGACCAGCCTCTCAGATGCTTTCATTACGTTCATCAAAAGGTACCCAGACAACCAAAATATGTCCCTCACTTTTCCTTTCATACCTTCTTATATAAAAGAAAAGCAAACTCGAGTTGACTTCAAACCACAGGAGATACATTGGCTGCTGTGCCTCTAAACTCCACACTGAAATTTTGCTTTTGACTTTCTGTAAACAGACAGTATGTAATTTCACCCGTTATGGGTCTCTAGGTCTGATCAGGCTCTTGCATAACAGGCAAGGAGATTTATTGTTGACACTGAGGACAGATTTGGTAAAATATTTCTGTCTGTAGCCCGCTGTCTTCTTCATAAGTTTGAAATACAATCATGAGATCAACAGGTGGGCTGACCATGAGGGGGACCATCCTCATCCAAGAGGCCAGTCTTTACACCCACTCATGATGAGGCAGCAAAGTTCACTGAAGAAAGCTTTGGGAGGCAGTTATAAGCTCTACAAAAAGTGAAGTTAATGTTTTAAAACAGTTTATGGGTCTTAAATAAACTGCCTTAAATCTGTTAAAAGAAATAACGCTAACGATACTGTTTTTACAAGATTCAAGTCTCTGCAGGTTGCTTTTAATACCTAAATGGATGGAAGGAAATCGTTTTGAAAGAATGTATGGTTTGCCTTAGAAAATAATCAGCTCAGTGCATAGTAAATGTGATTTGTTAATGGTATTAAACATAAAAGGACACCTTTGAGGTTATTATTTATACTTAACGTTTAACCCTCCTGCTGTCCTTGTTCATGCACCATTTAGAGTTTAATCATTTTCATACAAATATTGAACTTGAAAATGTAAGGGCATCATGTGATCTTTCTGTTAAGCGTTTAACTGAATGAAGCACAAACAACCACAGGGGGTCTGTGCCCACTTTCTTTGCAAACAGAGTCATTATCTCGCAGGGAAGGATGCTAATAAGACGGACAGGCATCCCTCCCCTGCAGCACGCCTCTTATTTAGCTGCAGCTAATTACTCGCTTATTACGTTCACGCTGTGATAATGACCTGCAAGAGACTGGACACACTCGTCCTCTGTCCCATATTCCCCCTGTTTCACACACACACACACACACGCAAACACACACCCCCATCAACCCCACTCGCTTTCTTCCACCACCTGTGGTGCCAGCTCTCCGTTGGTGATGATTTTAGCGATCAGGCTCCACTTTCTGTTGCTGGTGGCGTTGTGGATCATCTTCTTCCTCAGCAGCTCGCCCACAGACACGTACTGGAAGCCGTAGCGCTCGGCAATTTTCAGGCACTGTGTTCCTTTGCCGCTGCCAGGGCCACCTAAGCACAGAGAGGGAGCTGTTGATGTTTTGGGAGAGATTTTGTCGTGTGTGTGAAATTTGTCTGTGTGAGTGTGAAACATTATGTGTGTGGGCTGCTGAGCGTAGGCGCATGTGTGTTTTAGTGAGAGAAAGCCAGACTGTGTGAGATTTGTGTGTGTGTGTGTGTGTGTGGAGGAGGGCATGTGGGGGGGCAGGTGACAGAAACAGGTATGTGTGAACCTCCTACATTTGCTAAGAAATCCTCCCCTTTTTTCTCTGCTGATAAAGGGTGTGCAGATGCACGACAACAGGAGAAAGCAGCTCTTAATTTTGCTGTTAGACAGTTTGATGAACATGGTTGTGAGCAGAGGTCATATTTAACGTCTTAGTGCTGCAAAATTTTACACATCAGTTGATCAGAAATCCTACAAAAGCAAAGACGTGAAAGGGTCAAAACCATGTAAAGTTGACATTTTGGACTAATAATGCCGTTGCCATAGAAATGTCGACCAGTTCGAAATTGTTTCTGTTTCAAAGCTGGACCAGAGTGAAGTGAAATTAGTGAAACAAGCTGTGTGGGCAATTTATTCCATCGTGGTCTTACGGTCAGAAACAATTCTTCTAGGGATGAGGAGAAGAGTGTGCACCCAAGTACAAAAATCATTACAAATCAATTATTACTTGTATTTTATTTATCAGATTTAGCTTAGATGGTCCATTTTTGAGTTTCAGTGTGTCCTTAGGAGTATGAGAAGATGCTCTACAGGTGCTCAGCGTCTGGGTTCATCTCAGAGTTTGGATCAGCTGTGGGGTTTAAGGTCTCCGTATGCTTCACGCAAAGTGTTTGATATCATCCAAGCCCATGAAACCACCAGACCACATCTTGAAACCAACGCCACAAACATCCAGGCTGTCAAGTTTTCGAACCTCTTAAAACCACCATCAACCCATCAATCACACCCGATTTACGCAGCCAGGCGTGCTGAGGTGCGAACGACTTCCTCCTTCATTTTTCATGCGTACAAGTAAGAGCAACAGAACGAATGCCTCTGAGCGAAGACTGTTCTAAGTGTGCACCTCCGTCCACATTTACATAATTCATGACATCATGTTCCTTTCCGTGACAGCAGGCTCTTTGCCCGGCCCTGGTGGGACGAGACATCACATGACCCAGTTGTTTTGAAGCATACTGAGGCCTTTAGAGACAAAGATTATTATTCATGTTTACTTTGACTGTGGAAAAGAACAATACCTCAGCTCTATTAAATGTAGTGAATGTGATGTACTTTCTGTTATGTGACCTATATCAGCAAAAGACAAATCAGGTGCTCTCGCTAATGCTGCTTAATACAGTTAAAGAGGAACTGAGAGTGTCACACATAAAACTTTCATTTCAGCATTTGACATTCTGGGAAATATAATCAGCTTTGTAGCAAAGTGGAAAACCAAAATTGGGAATGCAGCCATTATTCACAATATTAACTGTACCTGTGCTTTTCTTTTTCTTTGGTGACAATTGTTTCTTCTAAAAAGACTGAACAAAACGTTCTGAGAGAGGCATTTGAACAAGGGATGAAGTGAAACTTTTGCAGTAGAAGGAAGGGATGGGAGAATCAGTGAGCTATCCTAATATGTATTTAGAAAATTTGCACTTTATCTTTCACCTTTGAGTATTTCGTCATGTTCGACCCAAACTCCTCCTGACTGCACGTGTCTTTGTCGGTCCGTCCCTCTTTGTAAACCTGACCAGGAAAACATTTGTCTCGATCCTCCAAAGAGATGACAGCTGCTGCCACCCTGTTTTCCCTTTAAAATAGGCCACATTGTGCTGGCAAAGACGAGGTAGGAACTGGCTTTGTGCTTCAAGGACAAATAACTCCCATCCACAGCACGGACAGTGTGAGCATCCCGGGGAAACGTCAAGAAACAAAGCATGCTGTGGCACAAGGCTGTCGACAAGGTTTTTAAGAGCTTTTAAATCAGCTTTTTCCTTTTTTCCTCGCAGCCTCTTTTCGGTCCAGCTCATCCAGGGTCATGACTCTTCGTCTTGTATGGCTGACATACTTCATTTACAAGATTAATGAATGTATTTGACAGGTTAATGCAGGCCCATCCAGGAAATCAGATTAGGCGAGCGTGAGTGTGTAACACAGTGAGTGACATGCAACAAGATCTACCCTGCTGATACCAACAGTGAGAGGCGGGGTTACGTTCAAAATACCAGGAAAAACATACCGTGTGCGCACACACACACACACACACACACAGAGTGGTGGTTCCATCACTTTTGGGGACATTACATAGACTTGCATTAATCACCATTAAAGCTTAACCACCACACAACCATAACTATCCTAACCCTAACATCAAGCAAACCTTAAAGCAAGTCATCCTATTTATATTTACTGATTTACATGCATTTTGCCCCCATAAGTAAGGTCCTTACAATGTGATTTTTGTCCCCACAACTACAGGAATACACACACGTACACACACCCACCCTGACTCGTAGATTCCCATCTAGGCTGTTTATTTTTAGCTCGTCAGCGAGGCAAATATAAACTTCTGTTTAGTATTTTTGTTGACCTTTTTACATAAATGGATAAAGCTGCCGTCAGAAGCATTAAAGAGACACTGGTTACAGTGTTTTGATATGTTTACACACAAAAAGGATTTCAAGTCTTTGTCTTATCTAATGGAAAACATCAGTGAACAGGAACATCAGATGAGCGCCTCAAATCTAAAACATCACATGTGCTGCGTGAGAGGCGGCACACATAGTTTTAATGGCTGTGTTTGTTTGCGTGTGTGAACTGGTCCTTTACCAATGACGAGGATGACTTTGGGTCGCGGTCTGGATGGGTCAAACACCTCGTACTCCTCTATGAGCTCTGCCGTCTCCGACAGGTCCGAGTCGCTCTCGATGGAGAACTGGCTGATGGGAGGGAGGCGGTCATACCGTCTGTAGGGAAAATTTGGACTGTCGGGCAACACTGTCACACACACACACGCACACGCACACACACACACACACACATGCAAAGGTTTCAGTAAGAACCATTTTGTCTGCTTTTGTCTGGAGTATCGATGAAGAAATTCTTCCTCTAAAGCCTGAAGTTCACCACTGAATGTGAGTGGTTCGGTTATGTTGAATGCTGTAATTTGTGTTGATCACGCAGATGTGATCTGTAATTCAAACACTGCAAATCCCATTTTACAGAACAACACCCCCAACAAAATCAAATAAATAAACAGTCATGCCTGTTTTAACAATCATACGCTAAATTTGAGACAAAATTGTGCTGAATTCAATGCCTCATGCAGTTTGCTGATTGTACTGCTGTCTGTGGTGATCACAGCTTTGACTGTAACACGCAGATAGACAACATCACTGCATGCTGTATTCCAAGTAAGCAGAGCTGCTATAATTTCCATGCAGAGCCAATATTCTCTCTTTACATTGTGTTGTAAAGTACGGCGCCGAGATAACAACAGCAACGACAGCCCACGTGTGCCGGAGATGGAAATCAAAAGGCTTTGTTGAATCTGAACAGAACAGAGATGCTATTTTCTATAAACAATTTAACAAATCCCACAAATGGCTCCTGAAGAGAAGTGAAGATGAAAACACTTTGGAGAAACACACAAATGGTTGAAAATTACAGCTAATGCTGTTGCACCTGCCTGAGTCTACAGCCTCTCTTTTACCCTTTTCACATTTTTAACACTCTGAACACAGAGACAGGAATAATTCAGGAAGTGAGCGCAGCAAATGTTTTGAAACACATCAGACTTCAGCATCAGCTCTCAGCCGAGAGGGGAATCGTGGGACGCAGGGATCTCTATCCCCGATTAGGCTGCAGTTGCCAGTAGCTAAAAGCTGCAGCTGGCAAAGCTTACAGGCGTCTTCACCAATATATCAAGAGAAGTGAAATAAATGTGAATTTCTCAACCCGCCCTCAACACTCCTCGACTGGGAACATTTATATAAAAAAATGATCTCTTCGTGTCTGCATGGTCGAGTGGCTGTGTGATATCAGTGTGTGTCAGTGTTGAGATGAAAAATGTGTTTGTTCTGACACACACACACACACACACGTCGTGGTCTCTGTGTACATTACCGGATAGCTTCAAACCAACATCAAACAAAGAAGTGAATGTTTGATTCTAAAAATAGACCTAATAAAACAATGCAAATGAAAAATTAGCATGTGTGTGTGTGAGAGAGAGAGAGAGAGAGCTGAAGTCTCAAACTAAGTTTTGCATCCCCAGTACCTCCCACATTATTTAGACCTGCTGGTAAGTGAAGAATGGAGAGTCTTGTGGTGTGATGTGAATGATTAACCACACACGTCCATCTGTCTTTTACTGTACATTAACAAACATCAAGTCAGTGAAGGCAGCACAGGCATGTTCAAGGCTGCTTTTGAACAGCTCAGGGTGGTTGCTTTGGTGTGTTTGTGGGTTCTCTGGCATCTCAACTAACACCTCTGGCACATTTTGGAAACTTAAGTGTCTGAGAGTTATGATGCAGTCAGAAAAAAGCCTCCTGTCTCGCCACACTGTCAGGGTCTTCTACTAGCACAACACAATGAATCTGTGGGCCTCATGAGGGTACAGAAACAAATGTTAACACCCTTTCCTGTTCAAACTGCAAGCCACTTGGGTTGTGGTTGTGTAGGAGCGGAAGATGTACTGCTGCCTGCGTCTTAAGAAATAAGCCAAGTGTTGTATATTTTGGCTCCTGGCAGACTGCTTCAGTCAGTTAATCATTTAGGCTTAAAATGTCATGAAAAAAAAGCCCATCACAAGTTTTCAGGGCTTTGGTGTGACGTCTGTAAATGTATTGTTTTATATACCTTAAGAAGTTGCATTTAGCATCAAATAAAACGGGAAACTGAAACCAAACTACATAAAATTCAAAGCAGGAAACATTCGCATTTAAGAGCAAAGTTTAGCTTTTTGTCTCGAAAACACAACTTCCCAAAACTTTCCACCAACTAACGAAGTGATTTACTCATTAGCTGCTTCAGCTTCACTGCTCACCATTTCTGAAGAGGGACCTGCGGGATTGGCCCCCATTGAGAGGGGGAAGGGACTTCTTCTCCTGGCCCACGAAGGTGTCCCACCGCACCTTGTCTGGTCCTCCGAGCTCCCTGGCTTTCTTCAGGCAGCCCTCCAAGTAGTCGATGGGGTCGTCGGGTCGGTAGTACATCAAACCTGTCAGCAGGCTCTGGAGGAAACAATGGAGGAGGGTGTGATAAGGTACCAAGGAAGAATAAGCAGGAGGGTGGAGCTGTTTTTTCTGGCATCTCTACATCTTTCTTATGATGTGCTGGTGTGTGACAGTGTGGCTGGGGTGAACAGCTCATCTTAACGTGGAGAAGTTTTCAAGCGCAGACCTGGTTGCCTTGGCTTGGCTCCACCAGGGAAACAAAACATCTCATTTTGTCAGAATGGCCCCATGAAAATGGACTCAGCCTGCCAAATGAACACAGAACCCTGATGACCTGTTATTGCCCTGGAAAAACATACAAACGGCGGTGATGAATGTGGGAACCAACTCCGGGGGCCAAAGCACAAGTGTTTGTTTGTGTGACATTAGTCTGCCTGGAACCTGAATGTTTTTAAACGATACCTTCCTCTGGGACTTCCTACCTCATCTCCACCCTCGTCACTAACAGCTCCCACCAATGAAAACATCAAACTGAAAACAATTCGATGTGCTTATTTAGCTGATTGATAGTGAATACGCGTTTTATATGAGTTGCAGTTGTGAGCAGTAAAATTACGCTGCAGCTCTGATGATGATGTGTCACTTCACCGCTCGGTGTAATTTGAACGGGCTGTAAATAAACAAGCAGTGATTGCTTGCATACATTAGCTGCACTGCACTTGGGATTGAGTCTAATTAAGTGGATGGGCCAATTTACTATCCTCTCAGGAACAAGAATGATAATTCATTATTATATTTCTCTATACTATATGTTAATCTAGTGATTAACAGATGGCTTGTGACGGCTTTCAAATATTTCGCAACATTTCTCACCTTTTATAGTAAAATATTCCTGCAGAGACTTCATTAATAGTTTTCATACTTTGCATTATTTTCTACCGTATAAGTCAAATGATCATATTCTTGCAGCAGCAGTGCTCATTTGAGTTTTTCACGGTAAAACAATGCAGCCTCCAGCTGAGAGCAGCATATAGTCTGCCTCACCTCAATTAAACGCAAATTGTTCCAAGGAGGCGGGGACGGTCTGTTTCCTTTGATTACAGTTCGACTAATTATGATTACACATTACTCTGAACACACAGTTGTAGGAAACAGTTTATAAAATCGTTCATCAGCAGGGCTTCCCTTCTCATTTTAATCCAATCTGTTTTTATCTGTTTTAATCAAGGAGCGTGCGTTCAGAGAGACGCGCGCACAAACAACATGTATTCATAAGGAGATGTTTGTCGTGACGCTGAAAGGCGTTTTTCAGTGCATCGCTGACTAACATGAATCTTTCTGTAATAAAACCCAACGTCAAACCTGCACGCAGACAGATAATGTCATCCCCACACCGCGCGCAGCATCGCTCACCTCAAATAGTTGAGGTATCTCCCGCCGCGAGAGATACTCCTTGGCATCGTTGGTATTCATCTCCAGCCGGATTTCCTCTGAAATCACAACTTGCCAGGAGCGTGTTTTTCTCCTCCTTCAGATGCGTCAGTGCCGTAAGGTAATCTTTGGTGAACGAAAGAGCTCCAGACGCTTTCCCCCTCAGCGCATTTTCCCCCTTGTGTGTGGACTTTACAACTGGATTCCTGCAGGCGATGCCACCTCGCCACCCTCCTCGGTGATGCAGTTGCGCGGCTCGTCCGTCTCCCTCCTACAAGCGCTCCGCTTCCAGCGCGCACCATGTGTGCCTTGACGTTGGCACAGAGGTTGCGCGCTGTGCCAAAAAACGCACGCACCTCCCCTTCACTTGTCTGCACTCAGCCTGGAGACTTGGTGGTGATGTTTAACACGCGAAACGGTGACTGAGCTAGAAATATGAGTTATATCCTCTATATGTGGTGATTGTGTAATTTATTTTGGTCGGTTGGTTTATTTTGTCGTCTGTTCTCGAAGCTTTCAGCCACATTTCGCTGCCTTTCTGAGCGTATTTTTGTCTGTTAAGCCACGTCCAAGCTCAACATTTAAGATATTTTCAGATTGTTTTGTGAAAGAACAAGGCTCCCAAATCTATCTATATTTATACCCAGTCTATTAAAACATGCAAATTGACTGGCTGTATGATCACTGATCATTTGAGCAGGGAAAACTCCTCTACTGCCAACCCAAGTTTATTTGTAAAGTAAATTAAAAACAACAATTTGCGAGAACTTGGCCACTCTATCCGGACTTGTCTGCCTGATCTCCCTGTCAGATTCAGTCCATGATCACAACCTTTCATAGAGTGTACCTACTGGCGCTTAAATCCCTTCATCACAACTTTACCTTGATTCGACTCAAAGTATTTGATTGACTGATTTGTACGAACTAAAACAATGAACCCCAGTGCAGATAAATATAAGTGGGTGCATGAGTTTGTCTTGCATAACAATGTACAACAGTTCAAAAGTTGAATTTGACTGGTCACATGCTCAAGGCTTTTTTGGGAAACACAGGAGCAGGCCAGTTGGATTTCCGGGTTTGTCCCGTAGGATTTGATCCTTATAGGCCACTAATCCTCTTGACAGCTGCACAGCTGACTTTGATTCTCCTTGTTGCTTACATCACAGAACAACTTTAATTTAGTTCAGTGACATTAGTGTATTAGAAAGGGAGGCTCGCTTCGTCTGAATATTCATGCATGACCAAGAATCAGTCACTGCTGAGGACAAAACAGACTGACTGTAAAATGTTAATTTATGGATTGAAAATGGGATAATGATTAGATTTGTGCGTGCGAGAACTGTTTCGTTGGAGCGCCATCCCTGCTGTTTTCATTTTCTAACGTGATGCGTCTGGAGGAGGGCATGACTGTGACAAGCTCTGTGCAGGCAAAGAGAGATGCTGCAGGTCAAGCTGCAGCAGAGGGAGCGCTCCAGTGGATTAAATGGTTGGCAGACCTGTAAAGGTGCCCTGTGGTGTGTCAAAACTGACTGTAATGCTGCTTTTCCACAAGCCCTTCTGCTTACATGAATTACATAAATCATATGGGTTTTTTTGTTGCTTCAACTTTCTGCTGGGCTCCCAGACACTCAGGCTACTCCAGCAGTAATATGACATGCATTTTGACATCTGCTGCCTGTGATGTCAATGTCACCTCTCGCTACGAAGGCGTAACCAATTAGCTCAGACTGCATTTAAATAAGAAGCTGTCAGCATCATTTAATGTCTATGTCCTTTTTTTCTCTTATCAGTATGTCAGCCATACCATATATGACCAAATAATGATTCCCTGAATTAGACAAGTTGTCAACTGTGTGAAGTCACCCCTTAACTGTCTAAAATAATGAATATGGATGTAAAATCTTAAATAGATTTTTCCTCTATTTTTTTTTTCATTAACAGTAAAAAAAAAAACCTTAATGAGTGTATTGGGGACATTAACATGAACACATATAGTACAAATCAGATAACACAGTGTTTTGCACTGTATGTGTAGCTTTAATTTATGTTTTGTAACTAATATTTACTAATATGGAGGGTATACAATTGGTACAAGCAGGTACAACAGTAGACCAAAATGAAATATTGTCCTAATCCATATTTTATTTCATTTTAAGATAGAAAACATTAAATATTTCATCACAAAAACCTTTTTTTTTTTTTTGCTGATCAAAACTTTATTATTCCATCCTCCTTAAAGAATCTTTTATTCTGAAACTATCGGAACAACTTCCTGGGCGGAGCTACCGGTTTTTACTTCCTTGTTGCACACCCCCTAGCAGTGCTGCACGATGAAAATAGTCAATTTATTGTACTTATTTTCCACGTATTTACTAGCGCACAGCATTAACATCGAGGTGGGTGTATATTTTTAGCGCTCGCAGCCAGGAATATTCCTACAGTTTGTCTTTTCGTGTTGAATTTTACCCCATGTTAGCCTTCTGTGCTGTTATGCTAGCTGTTTTGGAGTCTGGCTGCTTGTACGAGCCAAAATTACATTAAAATGCGTTAATTTATTACTTTTTCCTCCATTTGTTTCTCAGGATAATGCGGGGCAGTTCTTCAGTAGTGGCCATACCAACAACTGGGCTGTTCTGGTGCGTGTTTATTGATATCATTACATGTGCTATAGGCTGATTATATGCTAATTCATTTTACCGACTTTTCTCCTTATTTGCGTGTTTGATACTCAGGTGTGTACGTCCAGATTCTGGTTCAACTACCGTCATGTGGCCAACACGTTGTCCGTGTACAGAAGCGTTAAGAGGCTGGGAATTCCTGACAGGTAGTTGTGCTAAAATGTCTCCTCAATATCTTCACTTACTGAGTCTTCTTTAGGTAGTCACACATCAGATATTGTTTGGTCATGGTTTCCTCTGCTGACATGTTGCAGGTTGCATTATTAGAACATGAACTATGATTGTATATTCTTTTTAACTAGTTATAATAATTTAGGTTTGTTAAATGGGATACATGTGACTGCGGTCCCCTGCTCTATTCAAACTGGGGATTTTGAGGCTACAGTACGAGTGAAAATCCTGTTAGGTTTACTGAGCACATGATTTCAACTACAGTTTGTCAAGAAATCATTTCAATTCAGGAGTGTTTTCATTTTCATTCTTTTCATGTTCTTTCTAATGTAATCATTTTGAATTACCTCTTGTCATTTTCCTCCTTTTCCAGCCACATAGTTCTCATGCTGGCTGATGACATGGCTTGCAGCCACAGAAATCCCAAACCTGCCACAGTGTTTAGCCACAAGAACATGGAGCTGAATGTGTACGGTGACGATGTGGAGGTGGACTACCGAGGATATGAGGTCAGTGCACATCACAGAAATTTCTGTATTTTAGCAGGCCGGTTTGTCTCTGCAATCTGTATGATTTAAGTAAAAGAATAAACCATGAATCTTACTTTTCAGTACATTTTCCGCTCCCCTGATCTCCCCTGAAGGCTGAAAAATTCATTGCCCCATCGTGTTTGTTATTAAATGTGTGTATACACGTGCAATGCAAACAGGTACGCATGGTGACGTGTGTAAGACATGGATACTTTTAGTTTAAATCTGAACCTTGCATATCGCATAACATCACTGAGTTGGACAGGGATTATATCGGGGCAGTGAGGAACTGGAGGTAAGCATGTTCACTGCTGCTTGTCCCGTGTTTGCTTGCTCTGTTCAGCAGGACATGACGTGGTATCATGCATTCTCTGACAGGAGCACCAGGTGTTTCGTTTGCTATGGCAGGGCACTGTTATATCCAGCCTCCATCTGTGCTTGTTATTGATTATTTGCTTTGCTTTGTACTGGCCTTTTTCAGTATGAATGAACACTGTAATGCTAATCCATGTTCGCTGTCCAACTGTAATCATGTGCAAGACGAGCAGGTAAACGTGAAGAGGCAAAAAGAAGAAAACAAGGAATAATTCATTTCACTGTTTAATTAAAGAACAAGTAGAGCAGCTACCTTATGCTGACTCTGCTGATGCAAACTTTAGATGGTGAAGTATGCTTGTGTTTTCACTGGCTATGAGAATCAGTGCCATTTTGCATCCCGTCTGTCTTTCAGGTAACAGTGGAGAACTTCTTGCGTGTTTTGACCGGAAGGCTGCCGCCCAGCACGCCACGCTCAAAACGGCTTCTCTCTGATGACCGAAGCAACATCCTCATATACCTGACAGGTAAGTAACGGACAAATCCACCCTTAAATACTCTACACTTACACTCTTATGTTCAATCAGTGTGTGCCCACACCATCAGTGTCTGCACTGCTGTAGTAAAAGACTCAAAATGACTTTCAACAGCACATGGAGAGGAGAGGCAGACATACTGATTATGGATTTCAGTTATATGTGTAGGTGCTCCTGCATTTGTTGATCTTTGTCTGTGGCAGAATGAATCCACAATCTGTCATTTCTCCAACACAGTGTGCACTACTGCTATCCATTTTAATGCTTTATCTTGTTATTTTCCATCCTGTATTGTGATTCTGCATCATGATTCACAGGTGACTGAATTATTGATGATACGTGTTTGTTTAACAGGCCACGGTGGGAACGGCTTTCTAAAGTTCCAGGATTCTGAGGAGATTAGTAACGTAGAGCTGGCCGACGCATTTGAGCAGATGTGGCAGAAAAGAAGGTAAATAAACTGGAAACTGACATAAAAATATGATGGAAAAGGCTTGATGTAACAACAAGTTTTGTGTTTTTCATAGTGCTGAGTTCAGTTCACTGCAGCTCAATTCAGCTCCTCTGAAAAACATGGAGTTGTTCATGTAAAGTGCTTTAGGAAATCGGAGCTGACTCCCCACCCTGTCTGGTCTTGGCAGTGCATTTCTATATGTAACACTTGAACAACATGTTTGGAAACAAAGCTGTTGACCATAATCTTACGTTTGAGTACCATGTGGATGCGGTCCGCAGAAAGGCCACTCAGCGTTGTACTTCTAGTGGAAGCTTTGTAGTTTTAATATTGACAGCACTTTTAGGAAAATGTTTATTTCCTGTTTTACTGAATCAATTGTCACATTTTCTTTTGTCAACTGGTACGGGTCACTCAGCCTAAAAACAGAAATAGGTTACAGGGTATTGTGAGTGATGTGTAGTAAAACTTCAGGCACAACCCTGAATGACCTCATCCAGCTGTACAAAGACAGGCCCAGTCATCCAAACAGATTAAAAATGCATAACATTTGTAATCTGTTTCCACCTGGTCGCAGGCACAGGTTGCATACATGCAGGAAGAACACATACAAAACTTTTTTGTCCCAGCTGCCTGTGGCCTTCTAAATAAATTATTGTGTTTTTAACTGTAATTTATGAAAATGACCCCTGCTGATTATTTTTCTTCTTATTATTTTTTTACTTTTGCTTTGTTTTTACATTTTCATGCTGTCACTTTCATGTGTTTTAACTGGTATACGTGTCCTGGTGAGGTTGTGTGTATTCTGCTTACAAATTGCCCCTCGGGGATAACAAAGACATCCTCGATCCTTGATGGGAGAGGTGAGAGGAAACCAAGGCAGTAAAGTTTTGTACTGTGAAGCTGAAAGACTCTGAAATACTCATTAGAGCTGAATGTGGGAGTAATTCTCTGTGGGTTCATCATTCTATCAGTCGATCCAATGTTTTGAAATATTGATTTTAACAACTTCATACAAACACAGTTTTAGCAGAATTCACACTGTTAGTGCGATTGAAATGACCTTCATTGTGACTCATTTTCACATGTCAGCCATTGAACTAATGTGACACATCATATGCCAAATGAACAGCAAAGGAATTACTGTTATTATGCGTATATTAACACAACTTCTTACAGCAGTCTATTTTTATAAATCAGTTGCTTTTTCAGGTGCTGCACTGTATATTTTGTGAACCGTGAGATACCAAATGAGCAAAAGTGGCCTTCTGCTACCAGCATCTCTATTGTCCTCCAAACCTATCAATAGAGAGTGTCTGGGATACAGTCAGTTTCCCCAGGCTGCCAGATAAAAGCATAGTGACGCCAGCTTTGATGCTAATGTGATAATTGCAGGCTTGAACTGCCAAATTACCATCACCATAGAGACTTGGCCACCTCCCTTCATCGTCCCCAGACCACCTCATTTCAGTCCACTGGATATAAAAGTGTTATCGTGTTTGCTTAAACAGGGGAAAGAAATTTAAGTGGAATTTCTCTTTATGAGAGGGGAGAAAGGGAGGGAGACACTGTACGCGTGGGTGTCTGGTACAGGGACTGAATGAAGCTGTTCTCGGTCACCATGGCAGCTGCAATATGAAAGATGGTTTGAAGGTTTGTGTGATAACAGGTTTTATTGTAACAAATGGACGAGTGATATGCCAGCTGTGTCTTCTCCCATCAGTTTTGTTTGAAAATGTACACGAACCTTTGTGTGTGTGTATGTGTGTGTGTGTCCAGGTACAATGAGCTCCTCTTCATCATTGACACCTGTCAGGGCGCCTCCATGTATGAGAGGTTCTACTCTCCAAACCTTATGGCTTTGGCCAGCAGTCAAGTCGGAGAGGACTCCCTGTCGGTGAGTTACCTGCCCTCATGGGGTGGAGATAACTTCAAAATCAGTCAGTGTTTCTCAGCTCGTCTTGTAAACAAGCGTGGATTGATGGCACGTTGTAACTGAGGACAAAGCTGTGTTTAACATACTCAAGCCATAATACAAATTCTCCCTCTTTAAACATGAGCTATCAGATTTCTTTGTTGGATTTGAGGAAGTTTACTCTTAAGCAACCTCAGTAAACGTTACCAAAGATGATGTTGGCTAACGTTTTCTAATTACATCAGGTAGACACCTTGCTAAGATCCCTTTCTCTTCAAACAGTAAAACTGAAGAAGTGCTCAGTAATGGAAACAATGAGACTGCGTTGTGTTTGAACCAAATAGCAGCGTGACTTTACATTTTTCCATAAAGTACTAATAATACCAGAACTGACGAGTTCTAAACTGCAATGTTTCTATGTCTGCTGGTACCTGTTGGGTATTTAATATTTGTATTCTTGTATGTTTTCCTCCTGTTCTTTTCTAGCACCAGCCAGATTTGGCCATAGGAGTCCATTTGATGGACCGTTACACCTTCTATCTGCTGGAGTTCCTGGAGGACATCCACCCTGCAAGCAAAACCAACATGAATGACCTGGTGAGGATGTGTGTGCGCTTGAGTGCATGTGTGTGCCCTTTTACACAAATGTCAGAGAGTGTAGTGGCAGCGCACAGGAGCAACTGAAGAGGCAGTTTCTATACAGTAAGAGAAAGAACTGTATAGTCTCTAAAATGTCAGAAGGTAATGAAAAATTCCCACATTTTTCCCTTCGGGGATAAATAAAGGAATTCTGATTCTGAGTTTATAGAGTGTTGGTATTTTTTCAGAATAAACTACTGATAATTGGATTAACTGATCGATTCAGCAAAAGTGCACCACGAACACTTCTGGATGTCAAACATATATCAGTGGGTTGTATATAAGTGTGCACTCCCCTACTTTATATGTCATGTATATGTGCATGTGCAGACTTCAGTAGTTCACGTTTTATAAAGATTTTAAATTTCAAACTTATTTCCTTTTCTCTGAGTATTTACTCAACACCTCCCCCCTTTTTCTGCATTCCACAAGTGAGAAAAGGATGCTGCTGAAACAACTGGAGTTTGGTCAGACAGGCAGTTTGAAGGCGACTTTGTGTTCTGAGCAATTGTGAGGGTCCTTTTTTCTTAACTGCCTAATTCAAAAGAAATGTTCTCAGTTCTGTGGCGGTAAAATAATTGTCATTTGTAGCCCAAGAATATGACAAGTGATTCACTCTGTGGCAGAGCGACCCAGACTGTCTCGCTGTTGTAGGTACCAAACCTCAAATGACTTCACAGAAGCTGCCCTCCGCTGCCCTTCGTCCTCAGCATAGTGTCTGCTATAAAGCGTCTGGCCAGATACGAGTCGCTTGTGGCTCTGCACTAGAAGCAGAATGTCTGATACTCACTTAAGGTTTTTGGCCTTTGACACATGACGGAGGTGATGCTGAGCACATGCTGCTCCAGGCTATGGTTGAGTCCCAGCAACACCTTTTTTATTTTTTTCTTTTTCCATCTTTTACACTCCTGCAGAGATCTGCTGGCCTCGGGCACCATCTTTCCTCATCCCCACCACCTCCTCTGCCTCACCAGAGGTTACTATCAAAATGCTTCAAGTTCTCATTCACTCAGTCTGAGCTCAATGAATTTGCTGTGACTAAAGCTTAGTATTTTTTAAAATTTTTTCCTGTTTCTGTAGATGAGGTCTTTGTTCTTCTGCCACTTTCTGGAGTTGACCCAAAAAATGAATATTTGGTCATTTTATATACTCATGCTGATGGAAAGTCGAGTGAATTTCTGGAAGTTCACAGCAGAGCAGTACTTACAAAACTAAAGAAGCTGGGTATTTCAACTGGAATAAAACGGGTCCGTACAGCTCCCACCTTCTTCAGTTGTTTAAGAGAATACTGCAATGCTGTTTTGCTGTGAAGCTCCAGAAATTTGCTTGACTTTCCATCGGCAGGGGGCTGAGTACATAATGATTGAATTTTCATTTCTGGGTGAACTGTTCCTTTAAGGATCAATACTATGGATTTCTCTGAAGTTTTCTTTTTTTTTTTCAGTCCACTCTGCTGTCTTTGATGAAACAGTAATTGCCTCGACCTTCCTAACAAATTCGTCTGCCAGACACTTTTTTTTTCTAATGTTAATGTTCACCCCGGTTTAATGATTTTATTTTGTTTTCAAATGGAGAGCTCAGTTTGAGAACATGGTGATGAATCACACCCTTAAGAGGGTTAACCCACAAGTGGCAACACACCGGGCATTGAAAGATTTTTAACTGATGACAACATGCACAAATGTCCCACTCTGTGTCTCTAATATTCACACGCTGTCGCTTGCTCTCACACTGCAGCTGTTTGATGCAGCTCGCTGTCTGTGGCCGGCAAAAGTGACCTACACCATGTAATTAGTCTTGTTACCTGAAGCACCTGACAGCATCAGGAGTACAGTGTTTACCTTCTTGGAGTATTTGTTTTAGTTTTGTTGCACGGGTGCGTAGAGCATCTTTTGCTGCATAAGTGCCACCTGCTTCCATAATTCTAATACACAGCTTGTGTTTGGTCTGCTTCCCCAGTTCAAAGTGTGTCCGAAGAGTCAGTGTGTGTCCACTCCGGGCCACCGTACTGACCTTTTTCTGAGGGACCCAGGAAGCGTCCTCATCACGGACTTCTTTGGCAGCGTCCGCAAAGTCGAGATCACCATGGAAGCCGTCAACTTGAGCGACTCCATCAAGCATGAGGAGCAGAAGGAGCAGAGGTAAGCCGAGTTTGTTTGTCGCTAGTTCAGTAATTAAAGTATGAATTGATCCAAATGTGTGTTTTGGATTATGTGGATGTTTTTGTTTAAGCAGAGCTGCTGAGCTGAAATAGTAGTTAGGATGTTTAACTGTGCATAGTTTTCTGTATGAGACATGTCAGAGAGCAAAACAGCCTTTGACAAGACAAAAAGTGTCCTCCAGAGTGTTAAAACCTGACTTAAGGTAGACTACTAAACATAGGTTTCATTGAAGACCATACGGAACAATCTTCACTCTCAACAAGACTTGACAAATTACTTTGTGCATATTTTTTTACATTATATTTTTTAAAGACCTTCTCTTTTAAATGTATGTTTGACTTGATTGAATTTATATTATTGAATTATATTATTAAAACCTGAACACATAATATTCTGTATCAGGGAAGAACTGAAAAACAAAAACAAACCACAATAATATTGTAATGCACTGTTAATATCAATCCGGTAAAAAAAAAAGTAAAAGAAAAAAAGGTAATCCTCTTGATTTACGCATTACTTTTAGTTGAGTTGGATTAGGGACAACCCGAATGTAAAAACCTTAATTGAGGTCAGCTTATCTTTGTTTTAGCTGAAGTGCTGTGGGCCAAAATCATTTGATGTTTGGTTCCCAACTAACTAGACTTCGATTTCGATTTAGAACACCTCACATTAGTGATATTGATTTCTCTTGCAATGATGTGTTGAGTGGCCCGTTTCTGGCAGGGCAAATCACACAGAGGGCGTCGCCATGATTATAAACTGAGAATCTCAGACTGATTGTAAGGCTGACCAGTAACATGACTGATTGAAGTAATAATATCGCTAATGTACATCATATTTTCTGCTACTTACAGTCAGTACCAGCCCTTAATGCTCTGTTTTACAGCAAAGTTAAGGTCATGATTGGACGTTGTCCTTCTCTGGCTTTAGGGGATAAGTGGCATTGAGTAAGCAGCAGTGTTTCTGATGGATCATCTGTGGTGCCATCCTGTGGTAAACTGTACAAAACGCATCCAAAGTGAATTCAGTGCATCCTGTCAGTGCATCAGTAGGACATACGCTGTGATAAATACGATTGACCACTAGATGGCTGTAGAAAGCTGTCAAACTGTGCGTGCTCTGTAACTGGTGACATATTGTTTGCTTTCCCAAATTAGCCGGTTCCCAGACACACTAATCCCATAATAAGGACAATCACCAGGAGTTTCAGGAAACACACATCTGAAGCACCAAAATGCAAACACTCCTGCATATATTGACTCATTAGGCTGCAGGTAAGGAATAGATTGCCGTGCTGTACAAACAGATGGGATGGAAATTAAAACTTTATTCACGATTACGCTTCCCCCACTTCTATTAATTTCATTAAGCTGGGATTTAATTATACCACTGGGAGGTATTATAGTTAAAGAATCTAATGTGGCTGGCTGCTAATTAGTAATTAGAGGCAATTGCCACACCAATTTTAGTCACTGGCTGTTTTGACCTGCGGCTACTTAGTCATTTCACACAACTTCCCCTATTACTTTATTATTGATTAGGGCCAACACATTATTCTGATCTCCACTGCAGCACAGAGACACACCACCAGTGTTATCGAGCTGGCTGTTGTCCTAAGCCAGTCCTAGAGAGAGACATCTTAACTCCAGTTCTGATGTAAGAAACCAGCAATCCCCTGATTCATTTGATGTTTAATGGTGCCACATTTACTGATGCAGCAAAGCACATGTAGCATCTCTCTGCTTGTAACAATCACAGAAAACAATTTTTGCCAAGTTCAAAGATATTAGGGAAGCTAACGACATTTTCCGTCATTTTGTATGTCACATTGCGGAGTGTCATTAGCATCAAGTGCTGGACGAGATTAATATTACATGGAGATGTGGGAATGAAATATTTGCTTTGCTTCTCGTATTTTTAGCCTCTGGTAAAATGAGATGGAGGTTTGGTGTACAAGGATACTCTGCAGGAAGGATATGACTTTCATCATGCTTATCACATAATGGCAGAAAATATTATTAAGTATTGTGAGAGAAATGTAAAAACTGGCTTTTTAAAGGTGACAGTGTTCCTGTTGTTTAGTATGTGCAGATCACTGCACCATGCAAAGGCATGACGGCCACGGCAGAGTCAGAGCCACTCTTCCTCAACCAGAAAGTTGAATGTTGTCATCAACAAACTGACATCCTCCAGGTTAGAACAATTCTTGTGTTGTTACACATAAGTGAAACTGTGCACCGAGCTGATGAAATTCAGTGACACAAAGTCCACTTTTATGCACAGAAACACCAAATACAAGTGTCTTTCCGGGCTTAAACATAATATAACGAGTTTTTAACCGGTTGTGAAACTGTTTCAGTTCAACACTGATGCCTCTATATGACCAGCGTAAGCAAATGAGAAATTAATTACTGTAGATGTTTACATTGTCAGACCACAGCAGAATAACTGGCTATTGTAATGTTTTACGTTGGCCTTGCTATCCTGCTATATTTTGCTGTTGCGATTATTATTATGAAGCAATAACATTATGAAGGAATGTGGATAACCTAACCTCAACAAAATTTCTATTAATGAGCAACCATCATCACATTAAAGTACCTTGCTTATCCACAAGTACATACTGTGCGTTCCCTCATTGCTACACAAACAGCAAGCAGCTGTGAACGAAAAAACAATATTTCAAATGTGTTGTCTGTCTTTCACTTGCTTTTGAAGCAAATGCTGTAGCTGCATCCAGATCTTCACCATAGCAGTGTGGTGGTGCTCATACTGTTCATGCTGTCCACGGGGGCCCCTAGAATCAACAAAAAGGTTGTTTAAGTTTCCTTAAAATTACACCAAAGACCATCAAGAGTGCCAGAAATACAGAAAGTAAATGGGACTGTAATGATTACTGTAATACGGGATGAATTGTCACTCGTGCTCAGGATGGGATTAAAATCACAGCAGTAGTAATCATAGGAGTAGTAGTGAAATAATTAGTCAGTTAATCCAAATTAAACTTCATGGCAAGAAAAAAAATCCCAAACATTTGCTCTTTCCAGCTTCTCAGATGTGAGAATTTGCTGCTTTATTTTTCATGTATGATGGTAAACTCACTATCTTCAGATTTGAGACTGTTGGCTGAAACAAGTCCTTTCAGTTTGTCGCCTTAGGCTCTCATTATAATTGGCATTTTCCACTTGACCTTTTTACAATCAGTTAATTGGGTAAAAAATCTACAAATTATTAGAAATGAAAATAATTGTTAGTCGCAGCCCTGCTTACAGTAATCAACCCACCTCCCGTAAAGAAAAAAAAAATTAACATAAAATACGAATTAGGCTTTTGTCTACAGAATCAGTAGTGAGCTTGGTCAGACTCCTTTGCCAACACATGTAAAAATACAATCACAAAGACATGACAGATGCAAGCTCCTAACAACAAATTAAACAGTGCTTTTATGTAACTTAATAATAGCATTTCATAAGACCTGAAAATGCGTTGTCAGCTCTGTGTGTTCCAACAGGGAAAAGATCACAGATGTCCTCTGAAACAAGCTGTTATTAAATATAGTGCAGTTTTAATCCACTTTTGTCGGCCCTTTCGGCCGCTCGCACAAGTGAGAAGAATATATTTAAAGAAGACTGCTTCATATGTGCGTGCTGGTGTGTACACCTGTCTCGTTCGTACCTGTTTTCTTTCTTGCTTTCTTCTCTCGCGCTCTTTTTAATCTGTCCTCTCCTCTCACCCGTTTCTAAACGGCCATTTTTCCCACTCAGAATGGGCTTTTCCATTAAGTGAATTGCACTTGATGGAGGGGACGTTTTAATGGACCCCCTCAATCCTCTTCATAATACACAGGCGTAACAGTGTGATGACATCGCCTGGTTACTCACTTCCAGCCATAGGTGCTTTTTCACCAAAACATGTCTTCCTGTGGGTTACAAGGCACCCAGGACAGTAACTGCTGTCAAATTAAAGCTGAATTCATGCCCGTTGAGTTGTACAGAAAATCTAATCTAATATGTGACCTGGATAGAGTCTAGAAAAGCACTTGGGTCATTGGTGGAGCAGATGTTAAAAGAAAATTTGTTTGACCTAAAGATGGCAGCTGGAGACAGCAGGGATACCAGAGCTGGAGGTTGGGGAAGGAGGTGAGGAGGGGCACTCACATCTATTAGAATCAGCAAAGTGGATTGAAAAACCCCCCCCCCTCCCTAAATATCTCTTTATGGAATATAAAGTGGAAAGTGGTTTGAATTGAATTAGAGCTCATCTCGTGTGCTAAGTGAAAAAGATGGGGATTTGGTGGCGCGTCGTCGGTGCTCTCGGTGGCATCGTGTTTGCGGCGGCGGACAGAACTCGGAGCGCTGCAGGAGATCATCCGCCATCCCTGCCAGCCCGGGCTGTTTTCTTCTGTTTCTGTTCCAGTCTGTCAGAGCAACTCCTGTCCTCCTGCACAGACATGGTGGGAATAGAGAAGGGGACAGAGAGATGGAGTTGAATGGAAAAGGGAAAATAAAGAGGAGAGGCCAAGAGAGTGGGGAAAAAAGCCATGGAGATAAATGATGTGCAGCTCCAGGGGAGAAGAAAGACACAAAAAGAAAAGGGACTAAAAGTTGCTTCACATATCAAGTGGTTGGAGGAGGGCTATGATTGTCCACTGGAGGATATGCCCCCCCTTTTAGTCAGCAGCTGTCTTACCCAAACTTCCCTTGATTAACCAAAGGCGGCCTCGCAGTTGAACTTCGTCTCAATAGCGACCTTTAGCTGAGACTCCTCTTCCTAATGCTGCACCAGACTGTGATGCTGGACACAAACAAAAAAAAAAATACATAGAAGCGTTCAGTTATTTCTAAAATGTGGCACTTATGGCTTGAAATCTTATTAGAAACAGTATTTTCACAGTTCTGTTTCCTTGATTTCGTGTTTTTTTTGTAATATTTATTTTTAATGAAGTGTTCACAGAGTTGACACAGTTTCCCCTTAAGGATATAAGAAGGATACGATATTCAAGAGTATACATGGTGATAAACGACAGAAAATAAATTAAACAAGGTAGGCTTTTATTAGTCCCACAGTGGGGAAATTCAGTGCAGTAAATTCTAAGAGTTAACAGAGATTCATCATTGTAATGGTATGGATTTATTCTCCAAGAAATTCAACAAAAAGGAGACAAAATTCTCCTAATTTCAGCCCTCAGAGCAAATTTTTGTTGTTTTCAAGGTGAAGGCTACCCGATAAATCAATTCCCTAAGCTGCAGTGAAGGTAATTGTGGTGTCCTCCACTGTTGTAGGCATGTTTTAATTCATCCTGTAGTGACAAATAATTCCAGCGCTGAATAAGGCTGACATCAGAGAGTAAAGCTGTGGTCAGGCAGAGTAAATCAGCCAGTAGCAGCCAGAAACTTAAATTTTCTGCACTGTGCTTTTTTAGGTGGAAACTCAATTTGTGGTGTCTACGTGAGAAAAACCTTCTCAGGTAGCTTTAAATTATACTACAGTTGATATTTTAGATTATTGTTTGGTCTTTTTGTCATCCCGCAAAAGACCAAAGTCATCAATATCCTTGTCTGCTTGTGAATAACTTCTGATTTTTCAGGCTGTTTGTTGCTCCCATCCCCACGCCCATTAGTTTCATTTTTAAACCGACTCAGTAATTAAGCAGAAAACAGCTGGGTACAATAGTGTTCAGCAAAAATAAGACATGAGTAAGTTCTCTGTTTTTCTGCTATTTTAAGATGCAGGTTTGGTTTTCAGTTGAGTATTTATAACAGCTGGATGGTGTATGTGGTCTATTGACTTGTCGTTAATGTGATTTTAATGGTCTCTGGATATCAGTGGGAGCAGGAAGGCCATGTGTGTTTTGTATCAGAAAGGTCACAGATTTAATATCTTAATGGAGACTTCAGATTTCTTAATACATTTTGTCTCACATTAAACAACATCTATCCGTCAACTGCCATTTGATGACCCTTTTCGTTGCCTTTGAGCAAGACTTTGAACCTCGGCTCACTTTGTTAATTTAGGCTGCTTTAGCTCAGAGCGTTGGTTCAATGCTTTAAATGTAAATGGGTTTCTCACTAACCCGCAGTTCGCATTCAGTGGTTAATGGCCAGCTTTCCAGAAAAAGACATGAAAGCACCAGGAGAGTCCAACTTTTACTTTGGATTCTGAGCCCTCAGTACAGTAGGTTATTCTTTGTATACTGGCCTCCGATACAAGGATATGCATAAAAAGCTTCAAAGCCGGGTGTTAATAGCTTTTTCTGAAATGATGCCTCTGCAACACGTGCTCTGAAAATCTATTGCTAAGAAAACACAGAATTATTGCAAAACATCGTAAAAGCTACGTAACTTAAAAGGCATACCATTTTCTATTACTGTGGTAGACATACTCAGTTAAAAGTTTTCTTTGTTGTTTCCTCTTGAAGGCTGTTTTTTCTTGTTTAGCAAAGTCTGTCGCACATGTCAGGCTTACCAACTGTTGCTCACCTGATATACTGTACTGCAGTGCCTCTTTTAGTCAGTTTAAATGCCTCACGTGATGTCATGTGAGTCAGCATCAGTTTCGGTGGAAGACTACAAGCTTGAAAATAAAAAACAAACCCAACCTGACTTCTGGACCCTGCTGCGCCTATCTGCTGCAGGCTAGCGCTTTAAGGCTACATTAGCCGCTACTAGCGTAACACATCAGAATCTCCAGCCGAAATGTTGTGTTCATGTTGTGTTATGGGGAATGTAGGCATCAGGTTTTGACAAGGATAGAAATAAAGAAAGGCAGTATTTCTGGAGCTTACGAGATAAGTCTGCCTGTGCATATTTCTCAATAAGCTAATGTTGGTAATCCAGACTGACTCAGGCAATCTTCCTCAGTCAATCCAGTTTGAAACATGTTACACTCCAGTGCCTTTTTTGGTTCATGTCGCTGAATGCTCATATCTGTGCACATATTGAGTATATTAAATTCTCTCACTTCTCTGCAAGCTTTCTGAATGACCCTCTGATTTTGCGGATTCTGGTAATTTAGAGCTTCACTGCTCACTGCCACATTAAAACCTGAATTTTCGTGTTTATTTCTTCAAATGCCAGAAAAGAGCTGCCAAGATGACTCACCATCAGAGTAAACCAGAGAAATCTTAGAGGACGAGCTGACAAACATTGGTTGTATTTGGTTGTTTACCCATTCAATAAATGCAACATCAACCCCATATGATTATTGAAGTTGACTCTGAAGCTCCTTCTAACTTTTATTGATTGCCCTTACACTGGTTAGTTTTGCTAAAACCCAAGTGAATGTTTGAAGAAGATAGATAGATTTTAGTATCGTATTTGTTTTTTTCTTGTTCTTCAGAGTTCACACACATACATACATACACAAGATCAATTTGCATTTATTTTTGTCAGGATGAGCTTGACTCCCTTAGAGTTCCACAAGATGATGTTTTTCTTCATTTATTAAGAGGAAAAAGTGGGTTCATTTGCATCAATTTGCAGTGCATATCATTGACTCGGCTCTGAAATGTTCTGTCAATCACGCACACTTCAGCTACACACTCACTGCCAACAGAAACACTGGAGTCTGTTCCTCATCCTGACAGCTTTTCTTCATCACTGAATAATGGCGTCCCACGCATCAAAAGCTTAATGTGTCCAAAGTGCAGTTTACCTAGTGGAGGTAAATGCCAAAGAGTGATGTTTTGTGTGTGTTTTGTCTTTCAGTCCTGTGAATGGAGAGCTGCAGAGAGAGAGGTACTCCTATGTGGACCAACTGCCAGTGTCTGAGATCATCCATCAGGTAAGACACCCATACAAACACGAGGGTCAGCTGGGGACACTCCGAACACACGGACAGGCCCATGTTGTTAAAATCCAGACCTTTTTAACGGCCATTTCATTAGCGATTGAATGAGGATTTTTTTGTGTTTGTCATCTTCTATACCTTTTGGCACAGGCAGTCACTTATTCCTGCTCCTGTTTTTTTTTTTTTTGTTTTTTTTTGTTATTCGAAGTGTGTCCACGCTTGTCCTTAATTTGGACGGGGAACAGAAAGTTATGTGCAACATCCACCAACTGATTCTTTGTGTCGTTTCCATGGTGACATGTCTGAGTGTGAAATGCAAGTGCCTCCTGGTCTCAGTGTGGAGGGGCCACTGTGAAATCTAGCAGAATGGATAGGCAGGATTGTGGCGAGGAATTGTGCATTCACCTCATTCCCAAATGGATTGTGGCTTTCAGTTGGGCCGACCTTCACAAATGAACACCTATTCCTTCTCATCGCTCCTTCAGAACATGTGCCCTGCATTCGAAATAGTTGGTCTTGGGTCCTGTATTGCTCTTGTAAGATTTCCCATTATGAGTCTATTAAAAATACTATTTCTGTATTTCCCATTCAACTTGTGTCTCACAAGAGTAGTCACATTAATCTTTGCCACAGGCAAGAGCAGACACTAATGTTGCTCGCATTTGGATTTCATCGGCCTCAAAGAACTGTGCTCGAAAAATTCACAGTGGACACATTAACAGACCCTATATACAGTATTATCCAATGCTATATCCATATAGTAAATACTACATTTGTGAAGTTAATGGCAATATATTTAAGCTGCAGTTTCAGTGGATTTCACTATGAGAACTTCAGGAAAAAAGTCAAATTGAAAGCTACATATAGGTAATGTTTATGGCAGATCCTGATTTATGGATTCGTCTGTTATTTTACAGACATTACTGTGTCCAGCTCATGCTTATGTCCACATGTTACTTATGAGCTTTCTACTTACCAAACCAAAAAGCCCGATCAAAAGAAAGGCAGAGCAGTTTAAATATAGTAAATGAAATCAGCCAACAACTGATCCTTTTTGTATTCACTAAGCTGCTCTAATACCTTTAGATCAGAGATCATATATCATAGATAGACTTCTTGTATGTAGAGATGTTCCAATACTTATATGTTTCCGATTGCGATACCTGAACTTTGAGTATCAGCTAATACAATGCATTAAAATAGAATATATTTAAAAATAAAATAATATATATACTAAAAAAATGTGTATCGTTTCTAATAATCTATGTGGTATCAGTGCATAGACTTGTGTTCTCACTGATATAAGTGGAACAGTTGTTCTTTTCGCATTAAATGCTTAAACACAGGTGTCACACCTGGTCTAGTGTAGATTCAAAGCAGCTGTTTTTTTTTATTTTTATTTTTTTCACTTTCCAGAGCAATGGGCTCCGCTTCCCTAACAAGAAGTAAAATAAGATAGCGGTTGCTTTTGATTAATGTTGAAAGGCATCAAATTGTGAAACTGCAATGAAAATAAAAAAAGAGTCGATCGGTTCAATTTGAAAGACTGCTGGTTCAGATTCTCAGTGATTACAGCAGAGTTGATTTGACAAAGATGTTTGTCTCCATTACGCAGACGGATAGTAAACTCTTCGTGTTGATACTAAAGGTCAGATCCAGCTGGACCGAGTGAGTGGCAGGAGAAAATAAAAAATCAAATCTGAAAAACCCTCGGGTCCTGCTGCTGTAAACATCACTGGCTGACATCAACCTTGCTGTGAACAAAGGAGTCCTGGGCATTTGGCCCAGAGAAATGAAGCTGACCACAAGCCCGAGAGCTCTGTCAGACGCTTATTGAGTATCATGATGGGAAATAGGAGGGGTCTCCACACCCAGCGGCACTCTGGGAAATTGATCACTGAGGACTGCCTCAAAAGCCTGGCAAACACAGTCCAGCTTTAGATCTGTTGCCCGCTGCTCACATAAGAGTGCGCCATAAAGTGTGTCTGTAATTTTCAATACACTGAAGCAATTGCGCTATTGAAAGCTCGCTTGCTCACACACACAATCACCCCATTATGCCTCTGCTGTCTGCTACTTGGCTTCATATCTTGGCTCTGTCTCTCTCTTTTGTCTCCTTCACACCCCCCCCCCCCCCCCATCTATTCATCTTTGTGCATCTTTTTCTGTTTTTCTGTGTACCCCCCCTGCTCTTCTTTAAATGCATCCACACGTACAACACACAAACACACACACGTCAACCCGATGACCCCTGCCAGAGATTTCGATTATCGGCTAGCACTCCTGCTGGGTTGAAGATGGGAGTCCTGACAGACTGAGTCATCTCTCTCCCCCTCACCATAATCCATCTGCACTGCAGCAGAATGACCAATGTCCATAGAGCCTATTGACAGCTCTCGTCTTTTTGATTAACTGTCATATTGTACACACAACTTTCTCAGATATCTTCATTTCACTGTGGCAGCGTCCTTCATTGTTCGCTGATCAGATGCACTTATCTGAAGATTCAGATCTGATTGGATCTCATAAGATGTGATAGCTAAAATATTCCCAAGTGGTCTGTAGCTGGTTTCACTTCTGATCTTCTGTCTGGGTTTATCATCTGAGAAAAACATTTTTCCTTTTGCAAGTAGATGGCTTGTAAATGGAGAAGTCATCAGAGTGACTGACAGTGGATACATAAGGCTATGCCGTATGGCGTCTGTATACAAACTTCCCCTCATTGTTTATGTGGCTGTGTGCAGGGGAGGAGTTGATTAATGCCCTGTCACTGTTGGCAGTTGTCTTGCTAGTGGTGACAGGGTGAGTCCCTTCTTACTGCCGCCTTCTCTTTCCAGCCTCACACATCTCCTCACGTTGCCAGTGCCTAATCACAATATGTTCAGTTCTAGAAATAGCTAGAAGGAGCTCCTTTCCACCCCCCACCCCCCCACTCTCTTGTGTATTTCACTTTTTTCCCTACCTCACTGCTGTGAGTCTCGGTCTGTGGCGTCAAATTGTTATTTGTTCTTGTGCCACCTTAATGCCACACCATATGGCTCCAGAGAATTGAAAATGGAAACGCCGAAAAATAATGCTTTGCCTGCCTCCTGTCACTTGCCAAATCCCTCTTCCCTCACTCGGCCTGCAGCACTGACACTTTTTAAAAGTGGATGTTGGGTTTGTGTGGATCACAGGCCAGAGCCCCTTCATTTAATCAAACATCAGTTAGAATTTGATGCGTTGCTCGTGCTCAGTAATTACAATTAACATCGTCTAGAACTGCAAAACACCCTTTATGAGAGAATAATGCACCTGCTACTTTGAGTGTCGCAGCACTTGCCGAGGGCTTCAAATTTCCAGACAACACAGTGGATGTCCTGGCAGTGCGCAGTGGCTGCTGTCGTGTCATGCGGCTCCGCACAACATAAATTTGCTGCAGTTCTGACCTTGGATCGGTTGTGTTTGGCAGGGCGTTTCAGACCTCCCTCAACGACCATTAGCATCCTGCATGGCCATATTAATTAGCTCCAATCAATCAGGTGGGTAGCTGTTAATTGATTTTACTTGTGAATTGAATACGCAACACAAAGCGTGCGTAATGGAGGCAGGCTGCTTCAGTCCTCGTCCTTGGCAGTCAGATGTGAATGTTTCTGTCAGTGAAGGTCAGCGAACACTCGCTCCTCTTTTTCAGCTTCCCTCTTCTCTCCTCTGCCGCATTTCTTTAAATACAAGTCTCTGCTTTTCATCGCATTTTTTTTCCTTTGGGAAGTCAAAATGCTCAAATTTAGATATTCAATGTATTTAAGAAATCTAGGGATTTATCAATCAGTCATTTGAGCAGACAGAGCAGAAAATTAGCAATTTTGGTAAAATTCACTGAGGTCATTTTTCAAGCAAACGCTGCTTACAGCTTCACAAATATGATTTGAACTACTGCTTTTCTGAATTGCTGTATGCTCCATAAAATGAATAAGTTTGTGTTTCTGACTGCTGGTCAGACAAAAGAAGCAATTCAAAGACGTCACCTTGGACTACAGAAACTTACCTTGAGACTTTTTATGACATTTTACACTACAGCCAAAGCTATAAATGCGCTGGGCCAGTATATCAGCTGATGAGTTTATTACAAATATATAGGTATCATTGTATATGTAGAGAGAAATGTCAGAAACATGTTTGATGGCAGAGGAAAAGTCAGGTCAAAACAGTGAAAGAATTGCTGTCGATCATCAATGGGCTAAGAAAAATGATGTTTGATTACAGATAAAATCTTGAATGAAATCTGGAATGAAAGCTTTGTCCCTGCCTCTGATTCTGGCCTGCTGAGTACATATACTCAGTGGCCGCTTTATCAGCCATAAATTCAGCCTTCACAAAAGATAATAATGTCTAATTTTGACTGACACAGGTATTCACGATGTAGTTTGCAGTGTTGTTGAAGTGTACAACGTTATGTTGAGAGCTGTTTCTGACGTTTTACCCTCCACATTTACAAATGCGATGGGCAGGCAGAAACACATATCAGTATAATGCAGTGCAGTCAAACCACCGCCGACTACAACCTCATTATGAGCTTTTAGCTGAATAAACACCTCTCATAGACTTTTAACAACTGAACCGTAATAAGCCGTGGGAGAGCCGAGGCAAAGCTCTTAGGTGGACGGAGAACCAGGCAGGGCACATTGACCCAAAGTCTTCCACAACCAAATGTACCCACCTTTAATTTACATGCTATAAACCAATGATCAGTAAATCACAAAACAAATTATCTGACAGTGATAATCATCATTAGATTATTCAGCTCAATGTGGTTAAAATGTGTAGTTATCACGTTGTTTCTTTAGCCGACTTTATGTTACCTGCTCTTCTATTGTCTCTTTCTTCCCTCTTGACATACGCTCCTCGATCTTCTGGCTGTGCTGACGTGGCTGCCTGTCACAGTCTATCCATCTCCCTCTGCTCTTCCTCACCCACGGGGATTAAACTTACACACACACACAGACACACATGTGCATACAGTCACGCACACCTCTGAGGTCAGCTGCCTGCAGTGTCGTCTCTTATGGAGACCTCCGGCCGGGCTTTGCCTCGCCCCTCCAGGTGTTGAACTCAGCTCCTCCTCTTGTCTTCCCTGATGGCCACTTTGTCACCATGACTGTGACTGAAAGTGTCCCAGCTCAGATTTTGTTATGTCACACAGATCTGATGCATGCAGTGGACTGAAAGCAGGATGAAAAAAAAAAACCAAAAACTGAATATATGATTTGGACCACGTTTGTGCTGTCTGAAATCAGCGGCCATGTGGATGGCAGTCTGAACTGTCAGCTCAGTATTCATCTGATTATGTCAACATTGCAAAGGGACAGATCTCTGTTGTCATGGCTCTGTGTCCGCTTGACCAGAAAACATGGAGGACGGCAACTCAGGCATGCTAGTAAATTTAATTGGGATTTGGGGAGATGCCTCGGTTTCAGCTGAACTAGAACAGACGGGTCAAAATCGACCAGCGTTCAAAACTGTGACAGCATTCGCCTTGTGGAGTCAGTGGAAAAATTAAAAGCCTCAAAGCCAAACTGCAACCGTGGCTGCAAACTGTGCTTTTTCCAGTGAGCACCAGAGACTGGTCCTTCGACGGACTGCAGTCGTGTTTCAGCAAATCAAATCGAAGTTATTGTCGCACAAATCTAAAAACTAATTTTGAGGCAAAACTGTTAGTCGGCCTTAAACCAGATAAGATTTGTGTTTCCATGGTAACGGTCAATTTCACCTGCTGACAACATAGTGAAATTATTCATCGATAATTCATATACAAGAGGTCCCAGACACAGAAATCATCATGGCCGCCTGGTGAATGTGAGCCCAAAGTTCACTGTTTTATTGTTCTGTCTCCGCCAACTCCTGAGCGTAATTAGACATCTAGTCATCAAATGTCTCTAGGCCTGGTCTTTCTTGACCAGATCTTTTCCTCAAAGTTACACAACTATAAAACTAACTGTGAATGAAACAGAGAAGGGTGATGGAAGGGATGGGAGAGAAGTAAAGCTGAGCAGAGTTTGCTGCTCTGATGCTGAAAATCGGTGATGTACTTTTGAGCCAGATGCAGGTACAAGAACCTCTAGCGCTGCCTCTTTGATTTACTCTCTGGCCCGTGGCGCTGGTGGCAGCAGGAGGGATATTCTGTGCTGCGCGAGGATTTTATGGCTGAGATATGACCATAATTTTTTCTCTTTTTCCTCGCTCCTCTGTGTGGAACTCTTTATGTATTCACATCAGAGATAATGAACAAAAATGTCAGACTTGGAGGTGAAACATGACTCCAATATCAGTTGTTGTAGGAGTTTGGTGTAGATTGGTGCGGCTGCTCTGCAGTTGTGCAGCTGTACTGTAACTTGGCAAGGGGAATAATATATTTCTCATAATTTTTAGGTATGGTTTACTGAATAAAAAGCAGTCTATTAATGTTGAGTATTTATTAAACAAAAATATCTTTGGATTAAAAAAAAACATACAGAAGCACAAGACATATGATAATATCACTAAAATAACACTCAAAAACTTTGTTAACCTACGTTGTTGGAACTGTGCGGGTGTGGTTTGGTCAGATTTGTGGCACGGCAGCATCAGCAATCAGGCCCACAGCTGTCAGTCTCAGTCCTGATTGGTGCATAACATCACGCTTTTCTAACTTAGTCCAGTCAGAAGAGCACAGACAAGGAACAGATACAGCAATCTCTCGTGTTATGTAACAGAAAAGTTCTTAGCAGGAAAAACTTTTTAGCAGAAGATTGTGTGTTTATTGTTGATCTGTGATGAGAAGCCTGTTGTGGAAATGGCTTTTCAGGGCCTTTAATTCAGGGCTGCTTTTGGAAGAAACTCCCACTTTGACGTGTGCTGGTCTGATGTCACCCAAAGGAGACCAAAATCGGTGTGTTGAAGGTCTTTCCAACATATAAGCTGCAGTCTGCTTTCTGACACTGTCTCCTGTAAGCCTGGAGGTTATCAACAGTTGTTTGATGCGCGATAGCACCTGTTCAAGCCTGAATTTAACGTTTTTTTTCTCATGATTTCATTTTACATGCGATTATTGCCTGGCATTATTGGCCAACAAAACTGAATATAAGCTTAAAATACTAGCTAATATTTGCAGCTTTAAATCAGAAGCTCTTTGCCTTGGACCTCCAGCTCTGACTCTGAGCTCTGGGCTCACCTGTGCTGCAGTCTGTCTCTGCTTTCGTATTCCGGATGGCAGTGACACTCTATTGATTTGACTTGATTGAACTGTTAAATAAATTTGGTTTCAGACATTGCCCAGTTTTACTGCTGTCCTCAGTCTTTCTTGTGGTAGGAATTGGAAGCGTTGGCACGTAACCTGGAGTTTGGATTGAAAAGGCAGCCTTGAGAAGACCGTAACCTGCGCACAGACGCACGAGTAGACAATCACACACATTTTCTGAAACTGACTTTCCTCCTCTCTTACTAAGAGCTATTAAACTCATAAGGAAGTAGTAGTCATTAGTGCCCATTATTTCAAGAAAAATGGAATCATACGTGTTGTAAATAGTGTTTTACGGGTGGAATCAGTTGCAGTGTATTACTTTAAGACTCCTTGTGGTATGCAGCAGGTCAAGTACTTAAACTCCTCTCGACGAGCTAAGAATGCCGTTTTCTATAGCAGGGGGAGAACTCTGTGCCATTGAGAAGCCTGTCAGAGACAGATAGACTGTGTTTCTTGAGGGTGCATACGATAATAAACAAGGAGAGTTTGAAAAGCTGGACGTAACTGAGGCGTTCAAATGTCACAGCCTCAGCCTGTGTTCTGCACATTTCACTGGCATTTACTGCTTAGTGGGTGCTAATTTCAGACTGCGCATGTAACACACCCTACAGTATGTGGCAGTTTCTTGTTTGTATTGCAGTGGTGTGGTGCCTGTGCCCATTCAGCAGTTCTACAACTCTCATAAGAAATTAAATTCAGCAAAATATTAAATGACCCATTGAGGTGTACAGCATGTACACAAGTGCAAGGCAATTAGACAGTTTCAACACTGAAATGCTATGTTATTTTAGTTTTATTATAATGCCCACAGTACTGTAACAGCGCCTTCAAGTCCAAAGTTTTCCTCTAGACTTCTGTTGATGCAACATGACTGGATTGTGCTGAAGTTTGAAATATTGATTTTAGGTGGCAGTTCAGGACTTTAGGGCTGCTGTTGGGCAGTGAAATTAAACCAGCGATGCTTGCGTATGGTATCACAAGCTGCAATAATTAATGTTTGGTCCCTGTAGGGCAGAAAAACTCGTTGGCAAACATCAGCAAATTGCCTTCTGATCATACAGTCTGTGCCTCTGACACTCAACAGACAAGGCAAGACAAGAAAGAGCGAAAGAGCTTCCACTGATCAGCAGTGGGCTGAATATGTTTGTCTTAATTATGTGTTCTTTGTTTTGAGTTGTACTTCTGTCCACCTGATGAGCAGGACTAGGGCTGTGCATCGTGGGAAACCTATCGATTATGTGTGAATGAAAAGTATGAAAAATAAATTAATGCATGACAGAAGGTTTTGTGGAAAACATGCTGATATTCTTCAAAGAAGCCCCAAACCTCTTTACAACAAACGTCTTGAAACATAAATAACTGACAGAACCAAAAGTAGATGAATGTGACCAAACTTTAAGTGTCAGCTTACCTTACTTAACAGATTTTCATACTCAGTGCTATTAACATATGTTGATCATTAGGATATTCACTATTTTTAGCTCTGTTTTGGCATCCACCACCGACAGCAGTGACACTGAATCATACGGTAAACGTGCTATAAAACCAAAACAACCCTGAGCTTCATAATTAAGTGTGAGTATGTGTGTGTGTGTGTCAGATCCATACGGATGTACTTCAGGAAGCGTAAATGTAATGTCACTGTGCTGAATGTCATCCTGACGTTTCGCGTACGGTCTGTGATCGACTTGGGGTGTGTGCTGTTTGTTTGGGATGGGGTAGGGCTGGTGATTTCTTGACTGGATAATGGCAGCGTATGTAGCGAGGGATAACAGAAATCTCTTAAGTGCGTCCTCACAGCCTATCTATAGCTTTGTCGCCAGCGGAGGAGTTAGGAAGATTTTTTTAGAGGTTAAATCTCATCTCTCCGCAGAATATTGCCGCCACATTAGCATATAAATGTGCTCCTTGTGAGATGCATGTTTAATACAGGGAGATTTAAAAGTATAATCATACACAAAGTGATGATGTGGCAGTGAATGGGACAAACACAAGACAGGGGAGGTGTACTGATGAGCTTTACCACCCGCTTTTTGTGTGAACCTTTGTGTTTGTGTGTGTGAGACAGCAGATAGTGTACATAAAGTGTGCGAAGAGATAAAGTGAGTGCATACGTGATTCTGCGCTTGCCTGCTTGTGTGAATGACAGAACAATCAGCGGTGGCCTCAACAGGAGAAATATACACACTATTACTAACCTGCAACCCCCCCACCCCCACGTCCCCCCTCACTTTACCTCGCCTCACCCCCCGTCCCCCCGTCCCCCCGTCCCCATCCCCTCCTCTCCCCCCTCCCCTCTCTGCTCAGAAACCAAAGCAGAAAGACTGGCATCCTCCTGATGGCTTCATCCTGGGCCTGTGGACTATAATCCTGCTGGTGTTTTTCAAGACGTACGGCGTGAAGCACCTCAAACACATCTTCTGAGGCCTCGATGTTTATGCCGCTGGATATCTGAGGACACGAGGCCGCAGACTGAGAACTTTCACTGATGGGACATTAGAGAAAAAGGTACAGATTGTGACAGGCTTATTTAAGCCTGAAAATGGAAAGAAGATGGAGGAGATGGAGGAGAGGGGATGTATGGAACTACAACTGCTTGGCTGAAAACTGTGTGAGGCAGTTGGTGCCTTTTTTTTTAATGTTTTGGGTGATTGGCTTCTATTAATAAAATGTAAACATTTGTGTATTATCCCAGATTTGATTTGAGAAGGTACAAATACTTGAAAGTCATGCGTCAGATGTGCAAATTTCTAACTGTTTTATGTGTTCTTTTTGACAAGGACAAATATTTATTGCTTTTTTTTTTTTTTGTCTGAAGTTCATCGGTTTTGTCGAGCCATTCCGTGCAACTGCATCGATTTGGTTAAAAATGCACTGAACTGAGTCAACAGAATTTAATTTATCTTCCTCTTTGCTTATTACAGCAGCAGCCTTTTTTTTTTTTTTTTTTTTTTTTTTTGTTTAAGTGCTGCTCAGAACGTCTGCCCAGGTCACAAAAAGAAAATGAGGGACGGGGGAAGGCTGATTGGCTGTGAGTGGGCTGTGGAGAGATTACTGTTTAATGCCTCCCTTGTCCATATACATTACACCCCTTGACCGTCATATCACGCTTGTGAAGGATAACAATCGCACATAATCCCATCTCGCATGATGGACCCATCCACTTTCCCATTCACTAAATTGCCCTCCCTGTGGAAACATCCATTAGCTCTCCAGCCGTGTACTTCGCTGATTGTATTCTGGGTGATGGACAGCTATTTCCCCGGCCATTCCACGTCTCGCGCTGCAGCAGCGATAAGTGAGTGATAACCTAGTAAGCCGCCGGCCTTCCCACATGAATCTCCTCTGCGCTGGGATGTGTTTTCCTCTCTTTCTTGCCTTTCCCTTCATGTGTAACCACTCTGCATTAGGCTCATTGTTGGGGGAGTGACTGATGCTCAAAGCGTATGGATTGAACCTGCTGTAGTTTATCTTTTCTTCCTTGGCGTGACGATCCGCCCATTGGGTGCCCGCTGCCCCTCTCCCTTGCGGCTGAAGTAGAAAATGGATGGAGTTTGAAACTGAACCATATGTATTGGAAGGCAGCTGCTGCATCAGCCACCAAGTACCTTTTCTTATGCATTATTTAGACAAGGCTTATTTGCTCTTCCTTTTTTCTCCTACTGTCTTATTTTCTGCTAATCTTATTCTCCTTGCAGAGGGAGCAAGCTCATTTTATTTCCTCAATTGGTTGGAATTCGATACCCTGAATAAAGATGAAACACTGGATCAAATGAATGTATTTGTCTCTTTAACTGCCTGTCTTACTAGTATATAGTGAGTTTTATCAGCTACTGTTTAATACTGTTTCAAGTTCTCCTTTGACTATTACAGACCCTTGAAGATATGCCTGGCAGAGCTCAGCCTAAGTTTATTTTATACCACAAAGAAATCATTGAAGCAGGTGCAGCTTGAGTTGACTTACACACCTGTTGTTTTTTTTTTGTTTGTTTTTGTTTTTGTTTTTCCTCTCTCTCACTGGAAACATTTCAAACAGTCCATGTAGGTTTTTAAATGTTGTTTTCATTGTGTTTCAGTCTTGTATTTCAAAAGGCGAAGCAGCCGTTGTATCCAATCCTCCATATACAATCGGTGTATACCAGGCTGGCAGCAGATGCAGTAGAAATGAAAGCCCCCCGATCTCAAATGGCTTTGTTTGTTCTTAAACCCGCTTCAAAATTGACTCCATCTCCTCTGCCCCTCTCATACCCACTCCAGCACTCACAGATGGAATTGAATACACTCAGCCTTTCAGTGTGGTGATGTACTCTCCCATCTCCTCTGTCACTATGGTTTCCCTATGCTAATAAAGATCGGTGCCTGCCTTCACACCTGACTCGGTGGTGAGAAACCAGTGACAGGACAATATTAGAGCAGCCGTCTCCGAAGAGGCGGAGAGATTTCAGGCTGAAGAGTCAGGCAGGATGCTCTGAATATGTCACACGGGTTGTTCAAACAACGTACAGCGCCGGGATTCACCAGTGAGTGTGCACACATGCGCTCGTTGTCTTTAGAAGTGGAACAATGTCGGCATTAGCCCCATGTGGCAGCCTGCTAAATTTAATGATTTATGCACAACAACACAAGCGCACACATGCTGCGTTGGAGACGGTGTGTGAGTGTGTGTGTGTGTGTGTGTGTGTGTGTGTGTGTGTGTGTGCAGCTGACAAGTTGTCCAATTTCCATGGAAACTCTGGATTTCCCATAGCTCGCCTGTCAGAGAGCCTTTGTAATGTCAATCATTCCCAGGAATGATAACAGTAATTTTAGCATTCACCAATTTTCATTCTCATCTGCAACACTAGCTGTGGCATAAATCATGCTCAGTGGTGCTCACTTACTGTATTTTAAATGCAGCTCATTGTTAAACTTTGAGAAAGAAGACCGAAATAAAGAGGAGAGAAAGCGTCACACTCCGATCAAGGTTGTTTCGACATACAGCCCTGTAATAAGTACAGTTTTCTCTCCCTTGTCCAGATTGGACTTTTCGAAATTCATGCTTTTATGCAAAGTCGATTTTACACCAAGAATAAACCAAGGAAGCAAAGAGAATTCAAATGAAGGACTGCAGATACAAATACAATATGTATTATAAGCATAGGAAATCATTTTGCTACGTTAGACTGCATGATGAACATTGAAATTTATGAGACTGAAAGTTCATTTTTGCCCTCGGAGACAGTAGGAAATGGTTTGAGTATCGACAGTTCAGTGGTAAGTGGGCGGTCTCCATCTTCTGAGGAATATTGTGTGGTCCCACTGTAAGCTCCACAACAGCTACCTTGTGTTTGTTATGTCAGTTAAAATGTGTCATGGATTGACTTGCATAGCAATAACATGCATTTCAGCTTATGCAAGTTCCTAATTTTTGTTCGAACGCTGAGATGTTACTCATGGCAAAAAAGCCAGTGAGTGGACCTTGACTGAGCAATCACTCTATTAACAGAAAATTTAACATTTTTGAAAATGGTTTAAGTGAAGTTCATCTCCAGCCAACATCGCAAGCATTCGCTGGCTCCAGCTTAAATATTGTGCTTTCCATGTTTTATGTTATTGGGAGTTGACCAATATTTTACAATATTAATCAAATGCAAGAGGACCTTCTAAGACCTTGTGTTGTGAGAAATTTGAAAGACATTTTTCTCTCTATTTTCTGACATTTTTTCAAGGTATCTGCAGGTCTTGTGAAGCCTTAAAAAGCCATGAATTCCGCTTCCTCATAAAATTCCTTGTTGGATATTAAAAACTCAGATATAATTTTCAAGGCTTAAATATGTTTTCAGGTACTGTAAAGGCAGTAATGTTAGTCACAAGATGTTTCTGTATTTGATTGCGTGTCAGGAGATGTTGCACACCTGGGATTTTTGTGATATTGGCTTCTGCATGTAGGAGGAGATTGTTTCCATCAGGATCTTCAGGCGTGTAGCAAAAATTATCATTACTGCTGGGAGGCTCACCTACTCATAAAGACCAATATTCAGTTTTAGCATAGACTCCCGTGAACTTAAGTAAAATCCATATATGTATTTTGGCTGCCTATCTGGGTCCAGGTGACATTGATTTAATTATATCATTAGCAGTTATTGTTAAATATATACTGCTGTAAGTTCTGAAAAAGTGGGATGTAAATAATTCTGGACCATTTTCATCAGGCTTTCATCATGTCCCTGGTGTGACTGTGGTGTTAAAAAGTTCTTTTATAAGTTCTACATTCCACTTGGTGCAGAAACCCTGTTTATAGACTTAACAATTAAAAGATTAATCAAAATCCCCACTATTATTGATAATGAAAATAATTATTCCATTCAGCAGCATTGTGATAAATGCTAGTATTTTAGGTGCATATTAGAAGACGATAAAGAGAAAAACATTCAGTTAGTTTTTCAGCCCTTTTTATAGTTTTTGATATACTTTGTAATGAGCCATCAGTCATCCTAAATGCATATTAAAAAAACATTTTCTCGAATTCAGCTGTCTAATAATGGACCAGTTGCTCAGCAGACATTGACTCGCCGCAGCAGGAAAAGCACAGGTGGACTTAATAAGCGTAATGACAGCTCAGCGGCAGTGAACCAGCACGCAGAATAGCAAGACCTCCTCCAAGTGAAAAGCAGCCATCATTAAGACACCTGCTAGGACATGTCAGGATATCCGCTGTGCAACCAGTCCATTGAAGTGTTCCTGGCACTCTGCTGAATACGTTCATATTCCCTTCATTTCCTTACGCTACCTCGTTCTATGTGCTTTACCTTCGGGTGATGATGGTGCTGTTTATAAAAATAAAAAAAGCTCCTGCAGTCTGATATGAATACAGCGGGGAATCCGTTTGTAGCTCTGGGCAGTAATGGCCTTGTAGCTCTGCCAGTCTTTCATTATTATTTTAGAATGACACAGCCTGATGTCACAACCAGACAGGAAGAGAGAGATTGAGAAGTCAAAATGGCGGCTGTCGTCAGTGGAGGGTGAAGGTGAGTCGCTGGCCTCCCATCCCCCACAAAATCTCCATCTTTCATCTGCGTTTACGGGGGCTCTTATACAAAAAACAGACATGATACTCACCTTCACAGAGCAGTAACTGATGGATGCTGGACTACTGATAAAACGTATTTTATTTACTGGAATGACACATTTCCGTTCTTAGCAAAAAGAGAAGAAAACTGAGAACATCAGTGCTGAAATGATTAGTCAGTTAATCGATCAGTGGAATAATTGAGAACAACTGACTAATCGTTTAAAAGGAATAATTTGATCTAATTTGTTTTATTTTCTTCCTGTGATTTAGATGTTCAGACTGACACCACTGTCATGTCTGTTCAGTACATAAGTGTTGGCAGCAGGTTAGCTTAGCTTAGAGCAAAGGCTTTCACCATCACCTCACCAAGTAATCCACTGGATCTTGTTTTATACATACAAAATCAAATGTAAAAATGACACTTCTGCCTTTTTAATGTGAGGTTATGTGCTGGGATATTTCTTGCCTGGGATCAGGAACTTCCTGGAATCAAGAAATAGTGAAACTGATTGTATTATTATTATTGTTATTATTATTATTATCATTATTATTTTTTACTTCATGCTAAGCTAAGCTAACTGGCTGGTGGCTCTGGCTGTATTTTTTACAGTTATAGACATGAGAGATGATATATCAATCCTTTCATCTAACTCAAGAAAGCAAATAATCACAATTCCCAAAATGTCAAACTATTCCTCCGAGTTATTTGTGAAGCATACATTTCAAATTTCAACATTACACCTTGTCAAATGTGAAGATATTTCAGGTTTTCTCAGTTTTATATCACCGAAAATTTAATACCTTCAGGTTTTGAACTGTTTTTATACAACAATCAATCTGAAAATGTCACCTTGAGCTCTGGGAGGCTGCAATTGGCATTTTTCACTATTTTCTGACACAAAAAACAACTCATCATGGTAACCTTGCAACCCAAAACAACATACTGTGATTCAGTTAATTAGGCGACAAACAAAAATACTGAAGTGCTTGTCATTTCGTTAACACAAGTCTTTGTGCACAGACACTTGCAGATGAGTCAGCATCTCTGGAAAACAAACACACATGCTGGACTTTGCTCCGGCCCAAAGTGGGCATCAGGACTCAGGCAACATACTGTACAGGAGCACTTTCACATCTGTTTGTGATCCGTGAAAAGCAATCGTCTCACCTCTGCTGAGGAGGCATGATGAGAAACACGTTCTGGTGGTGTGAGCACCCATGTATCTGACCTACTGCATCTCTCTTCTCATTACTCACATTACAGGGATGAGGGCAAAATCAATAGGGACTTAGCACCGGGATGTATCATTACGATAACCACACGTCTCATCACTTTCCCCGGACTGACAACCTGATTCTCATTCATGGAGGAGAGGAGAAAATAGAGGATCTCAGAGAGAGGAAGGGGCAGTCTACAAGTAGAATATACTCCATCAGATGAGAGGAGAGTCCACCAGCGAGAGAGGGGCAGAGTGACAGATCACATTCTCATCAGTTTAACAAAAAAATGGTGTAATTCTCCTGCGAGGCGATTCTTTTCACGGAGGCAGCAGCAGCAGATGAATGTGGAATGGATGCCGCTGCTGCATCCCTGCACTCGATCTTAATCTCCCGCTTGTCTTGTGTGACACAGCTGGTGCATTTACATGGAAATCCAGCTTGTAGCTATAAATCGCGCTATTAACTGGTGACAGGAGCCGACAAAGCCTTATGATACATACGTACAGGTGCAGACGCATGAGATAAAACCCCCAGGTCAATGTTACACGCTCGGCGGAGGCGGCTGCGCTGCCTCGCAAAGTTTGACTTGGGTGACACTTTTAGCGAGTCTACAATGCACACATGAGAAAGGCAGTACAAATGAAAGTCAGTAGTGAATGCCTGCACTGCAGGAGTTAGAGCCTTTGTAAGGAACCTCATTCAACTTGACCTCCTCAGTCTCTGAATGCCACAGAAGGAAATCTGACCGGTGAGAATGCATACTTTCAAATGGCCATATTTAACTGAAGCTACAGTAATATTAGTATTCAGCACAGACTGTGACCAGAACAACACTGTTAGATTTACGAGTACTGTAATGGTATTTTTCTTCTAGTGAACTCTAAGCAGTGAATCCTGCGTAGATCCTTCATCCAACAGAGCCTTTGTGACAAGCCCAAACTCAAGTTTGTGTCTTCTGTGATCCCTCTGGTAAACATATGCATACACACTCGCATTCGCACACACACTCACACATACACACACATATGTATGCACAAAAACAAGGAGGATTCACAGTAAGACACTGCATGCATGCACTGAGAGCGGACGCTGTTTTCAAGATGAACACGTAACAAAATGCCCTGATGGAACTGGAGAAATGTTCATTAAAAAAAAAAGGTCCAGCAGGATCAACAAGACCAAAGTCTTCATCTGTGGTAACTGTTTTCTTGCTTACTTCGTGCTTTAACCTTTTTTTTTGTTAAGGGTGCAGCAGCCCTCACTTGAAACGTTCCCCATCCTCAGGCTTTCTGAGATGAATCTCTTTCTTCACGTTCCGACACCAGTCACGTCTTCTGAGGCACCGGTGGCGCGGCTGTGAGCGTCCCCGCCAGCGTCCGATTGGCTGGGAGCGGCGGGGGGCTCCAGTCTGGCTGGTAGAAGTGGATATCAAAAGTCCGCGCCCAGTTGGCGAAGACCCGCTTCTCCGTGATGAAGCGGTGATGGCTGCCTCGCCGCCCTCGCTCGTGAGAAATGTACATGGCGCACTCATCTGGCCCACGTGGCTCGTAGTAGTGGTAGGGGACGGAGTGGTGCTGAGGCTCCCTGCGGGGATGGTGAGGGAGGAGAGACAGTTGACATTTAAAAACGCTTTTAATCACTTGAGTTTCATGACAGCACAGAGTTTTTCATTTTGATTGGGAGGAGGGGGGCATGATCTGCATTCATTTATTTGTCTTTGGAGGCCTGACACAGCCAAATTTAGCACGTTTAAATATTATTTAAATGCCACCTGCAGTACAACGCTGAAAAACCAAACAATAAAAAAAACAGAGTTTTAAAAAGAGGCTGAGTTCTATTTGAGCGTGAATAATGAAAAGGTATACAAATGGAGATCAGGCAGACATGGAGGCTGTTCTGCATGTAAATCCTCCAATCATGTATGTCCTTTCTTTTTAAACATGTCCTGAATCGTTGCTGCTGCACTGCTGCCTGCCTTCAGAAATTTGCATCTCCAGCCCCTTCCTGTATGAGCATTTAGTTGTTGGAGGGGGGATATAAAAAGTAAACATATATAAAACTGACAAGTTAAAATAAGTTATTTCCTCAGTGGTCCTGTCTGCCCCCACAGAGAACAACAGACTGCTGTGCCTCTGCAACATCACTGACTGAAGGTTGACAGATTTAATTAGATACAGTATTACACGTTGTCAAAATTGTACCAAAATAAAAAATACATTAACCTTCCTGTCCTCTTCCCATTTGACTAAATTAAAGGCTTCCACAAACTGAATGGATTTAGATCCAAAAGTACATGATATACCTGTGCTGTTCTCTCAAACGCTCAAAACACTTTTTTTATGTCTGTGCATGCTGATGACATTATACCTCATACTGTGAATTTTATACTACACATAAACACTAATTACTTAAATTGCTCTTGTATTTTCTTACTTTCATTTCATACACCAGTAATTATTTATTTTTTACTTTCTCCGTTTGCCTGTATTGATTACCGTCTTTGAAGAGCTGCAATAACCAAATTTCCCCTCTGGGGATCAATAAAGATTTATCCTCTCTTTACAAGATCATGAAGAAAGGCAAATATGTGTATACGCTTTATGGCCAAATGTATGCGGACACTTGAAGATTACATGCTTAAATAGCCTCTACTCTTCTGGGAAGGCAGGGGTTTGCTCCAATTCAGCCACAAGAGCATCAGTGAGATCCAACACTGATGTTGGGTGATAAAGCCTGGCTTAGAGTCCTGGATGGGGCTGAGGTCTGGGCTCTGTGCAGGCCAGTCATCCACACCAAACTGGGGAAAACTTTATGGACCTTCACAAGAGTGGCATCATATTGAAACAGGAAAAGAGCCCTCCCCAAACTATTGTCTAAAATATCATTTTATGTATGTTGTGGCCTAAATATTTCACACCAATGTGTCTACATACTTTTGGCCATATAGAGCAAGCGCACCCCTGCGGATGCTGCTAATAATTCTGACGGCTTAATGTGCCTTCCATAAAACTTACTTGTTTCTTCAATCTAACTAATGATTGCTATGATGATAGAACTCTTGTATTTTAAACAATTTATGTCCTTGAATTTGTTAGTGTTAAATCGGTCCATTTCAGACTGTTCAGACTTATCTTAGACCGGCAGACATTCTCTCACACACACACAGAACCACTTTTACGTTTCATTTTTCAAGTGACCGGCTCATATAGCGAAATATTCCTTATTAAGTCCACATTAAACAATACAGTGTCATAAAATCTTGCAGGGATTGTTTTAAGTCAGTCCCTCGTCCCTCTACGGACATCAGCAGTGAAATGAAGCTATTAAGAAAAGCCTAAAAAAATAAGCTGAGAGTAGTGAAAAGGAAAAAAATTAAAGGTCCAGATCAGTGTCAAACACTGTTCGTCCTTCATGAGTCGGCAGATTGTGTTGTTCTTTTGAAAAACAGCAAAGGAACTTCAGAAACAGCAAGCAGCCACTTAAAAACACAGAAAACAATTCCAGAAAAAGAGGAGGGCATAGAAATACATGTTTCTGATAATAAAGCAGTCGCTGCATCGTTGATTATTAATGCTTTGGCTTTATAAAAATCTACCCTTCGAGTCCTGCAGACATATCTGACATGACATTACAGAAACATGGTTTTTGAATTCTCAGTTGCATCACATCCAGCTGAATCTACTTTACTCATTAAGAGAACTAAAGAAGACTGATGATTACCAGCCTAAGCTCTCCATTTATTTAAAGAAATGAATCGACGTTTCCTCTCCATTATCATCGTGACTGAATTTGTGCCTAAACCCCAAACAAAACAATACTTCTGTGATCTATCAGAACCAAGAGCAAAGACATACTAAACATTTTACTATTTGTTCTTTTTATTGGTAAATATAATAAGATTTGTTCCTTGTCCAATAAAATCCTCCATTTAAAGTGTTGGCTGAGATAGATGAGAGACAAGCTGTAATTCAAACCATTAAACTCTGCTAATGAGGCTGGATGAGTAAGCTGCTAAGACTCTGATGGAGTGAGAAGCGTATCCCATAGTTCTTTGCATTTCTATGGTGTTTCGCCGCCATTATTATTTAAAAAAAATCTGCACGGCCGTCCACACAGGAAATGTGGATTCCCAAAGTGTAAATTTCACTGTGAAATAGAGGGAAATAAAGTGTGGATGCAGATTTAAAAAATAAATAAATAAAAATACGCTTTTCTTTTTGTCAAATGCTGCCAATAAACACAAGCAGCACTCTGCATTTATTATGTATTTTGGTATTTAATGTGGCTAAAATATGGTACTGTTTTATGGTTAGCATTCATTTGTGTTAAATTATGCAGGCCTACTTACTGTATTTATTTGCTGTTACTCTGCCATATTTAAGATTTCATTTCTTGGAAAAGATATTTGGTGTTGCAGTTCAAATGTTTCAAAATCCTGACCTCTTCACAACAGCGAGAAAGAGAATAAACACAGAAATCCCTCAAAAGTCAATTAACATAAACTGTCCTGATCGTGGCTTAAAGTTTTGTGTTCATGTAGGAACCCATCACTTAAACTAAGAAGTCAAATAAACACTGATGCTCCTGCTGCAACAATAACTTGTGCTGCTGCAAATTCTTAGCATCTAAGGATTGAAACCAAACCAAATCTTCACCTGTGAAGTTCACTTTTACCTGTCCTTAATTTCACATCTTTGCAACATTTCAGTATCTACTGCACCTTGAACCTTCACTGACAACCTGTAGCCAACATTTTATTTTTGCGCTGAAACATTAATTTTATACATGAAGTAATCTGACAACAAAAATTTATACCAGTGACATTTGGACATGAAAAAAGCAACGAGAGCCAGATGAGTGTGAGGCAGAATGACATCATCATCTAATTTGAATTTGAATTAGAGTGGATGTGTCAACCTGACCTAAAACATCTTGGAAAAACTTGAAAGCATGACTCCTGCATGACCTGCCACGTGTGGCTACATCCCTCATGTAAGCTCACCACTTTCACATAGACTGCGTTCTGGTTCATGGGCTGGATCTTCAGAAGTCTGCATTCCCACACTGAATAATCCAGAATATGACAGGGAGGGTGAACAAAGCCTGTTTTATCTAAATCCATTCATGCAAGAAATACAACTGTCTTCTGCCAGGATTTTGGGGAGTACAAATATTGTTGGATGTTGTTTGTTTGAGGATGGAAGGAATGAAGAATGAGCTGTGGAGATGCTGTGTGACAGACAAAATAAATAGAATCAAACAAAAAAGGTGGATAAAGCCAGGGTAAACAAAGGGTAACATGGCTCTGTCCTCCAGAGTTCACCGACTCGCAGCGGACGTCTGCTAGCTAAAAGGGTCGGTTGTTGTTAATCTGAAACAAACCAGCTTCTGTCCCTCCATTCAGGTCTGTTACTACAATTAACTGCCCAGCACGCTATACTATTTATCTGATAACTGCATGAAAAACCACAAGCGGTCTCTCAAAGCAGCCGCATACTTAACTGTGCAGAATTTTAAGCCTTAATATAAATGAAACGAAATGAAAGGCCACCCCTCATAGAGTTGTCATGAAAAGGGATATTAGCTATAGAGACCAACACCTAGCTCTAGACATGTATATTTCCGCTGTGAAATTGGGCATTTCAACATGGGGCCTTGAGGAAACTGACTCACTTTGGGAGCCAGCCTCAAGTGGCCATGCGAGGAACTGCAGTTTTTGGCACCTCCTTGTTGGTTTCATTTTTCATCTCCGGACGCTGAGGTTGTTAAAACAGGAGCAGAGTGAGACCTCTGCTTTTTTTTCCCTCTCATGTCTCACAGGTGCGCATAGATATGAAAACCAGTGTGATGTTTCAGGATTGGTAATGCTAGCCTTTTTACAGTGACATTTTATTTATCAGCTGCGTGAATACATTTACAGTTTTAATCTTTCATGTCAGGCGGGTGTGCTGCTATGAATTTGAATGCACTCAAAGCAGCTGCTTACACAGCTCTGCTTTAGAAACTCTTAGTGATGAGGCTCGCTGGTTAGCTGATGATGATAATTTGCATTCAGCCCCGCTGTCTCACCTGCAGAAGTCCGGGGCCACCATGCCGTAGACATTGATCCTATCGCACAGCTCCAGGGCGATGGTCATAGTGAACCAGCCGGTGCTCAGCCAGGAGTTTGATATCCTCCTGCAGAGGAGAGGGGGAGGGAGAAAGAAGACAGCTGGATGGATTTCATGCGTGGGAGACCACAAAGATGAAAAGTGAACCATATTTGATTTCGCTGAATGTGATTAACTGGGAAAGATAATCAGAAAATCTCACGTTGGTGTATTATGGCAGAATAAAGATTTATCTAAATCCAGAGGTCGATTTTCCTGCCTGCGAGATCATTTAAGTTCTCTCACAACTTCATTAAAATACAGATCCATCCTACATATCGACTGATACAAATGAACCCTGTCAAATAATCAAACCCCTAATCACAAAGTAACCTTGGCCCGCATGTAAGGCAGATAGCTGAAATGACTAAAGCTTCAGTTGCTTTCAGCCTGCATTTATTTCTTTTTATTTTTTGTCAAACATGCAATGAAATGAGCACTAGTCACCGTTTTCTGAGATGTGGGCTTATGAAAAAAAAACACAAAATTAGATTTTTATTACATTAGAAAATCTCTCTAAATCTAAATGTCCATCAGACTGGTCTCTCCCACTGGGTTGCTGTCAAATCCAGTCCAGTCTGACCATAAAATAATAATAATAATCTTTTAAAGAATTTCTTGTTGGTTTTGAATTGATTTAATGGGCTCCAGAGTCATAAAACTTGCACTGCTTCTAAAGGACCATTAAATCCTTCTGTTTGAATTGGAAATAACTTTAACTAAACTTTGATTTTGGGGTTTTAGACAGAAAAATAAATACGCCAACTGAAATAGGTTGTACCAAGAACATTCTGAAATACAAAATACACTGAAATGTACCAGAAGCTTCTTTCATTCGGGGTGCAGTATAAATTAACTACAGATAGCAAAGCATGTGTTGATGGCCTAAATGAAGTTATAAAAATCACCCAAATTATGGTCTGTGTTTTATCCCAGTAGTGGTGCACTTGAGTTGAGGCCAATGTTGGAAATATCTCAGTAATTAGACCTACTGGACAGGTTGCCATTAAATACTGTAGAGACATTCATTTGGACTCTATTAGATAGCTTTCCAAGAAATTTGACAACTGATATTTGAACTGCCCACAGGATAAGGTGTGATTTCTTTGGTGATCCCACTAGCTTTCATTTAGCACCGTCATCGTGTTAAACTTTAATGTTAGCAAACACTTAGCTGTAGTTTTTTTTAGTGTAACTTTTAGCATGCTATGCTAAACTAGAGTTGTAAATATCTCTCGCTGAACATTAGCGCGGTATAATTGTCACTATGAGCATACTTAGCATCCAGCTCAGAGCACTGCCAAGCTGATGTAAGGCTGTTAGCATGGCTGCTAGCTCATGCTTTTACAATGCAGTAATGACAGAAGACTTCCTGAGGTTGATCTCTGGCTCACTGGCCTGCAGCCATTGCTGTAATCCCTGCCAAGCACAATCATGAAGGAGGGTTTAGCTGTTGTGGTCCAAAGCACTTCTGGAACAATCAGTATTCATCAAATCAATTTATGAATTAGGTTGATTGAAAAAATTCATCACAACTCGTCTGGTTCCCTCTTCCACAGTGTGAGACGATTCGAGTGTGAGCTAATGTAAAAAAAATTCTTCAGAGACAAATCTGAATCCTTCAGGTGAATGAGGCACAGCTGTGCATATGAGTCCGATGACATGACTGGTAAGCAGTGGATGTAGCCCGTCCACGCTTTAGTTATCAGTTGCTTTTTAAAATGCCCTCTTTGGAAATATTAGAAAGTGTGGCGAGGTCGTAACATCAATATAAATACTACATGAAAAATGAATTTGAATTGTTCCAACAGAGGCATTAGCTTGCAAAATTGCAGTTTCCTAAAAATGAAGCTGCTCAACAGGTGAGATTAAATTAACATGGAAGGATAAAGACAAAATGAGCTCTACTTAAAGCTTTGCATTTACACTAAATTAGTGTCATTCAGTCACAAAAGATATAGTTGTTCCAGCTCTACAATTCAACCATTAGCAAGCTAAAGCATAGCCACATTCATTGTGATATGTCAGTAGACTGGCCTACATGTTACATTTTTATTTATTATTTTTGAATGAAGCCAATTTTAATTTTGCAAAAATGTGCTGGGACAAAGAGCACACAGAATAGAAAGAGATTCTAGTTAGTCAGTCAGTCAGAGTCCAAATGTTTAGATTTCTGTGGTCTGTCAGATGTTTTGAGCTAAATGCTAATGCCATCAGGCTAACATGTTCTCAGTGCTGAAGTTCAGCAGGTGTAATATTTACTGTGATCACCAGAAAGCCAACATTTGCCAATAAGCACTAAACCCAAAGCACAGCTGTACTGCACTCACTGGGTTTTGAGCTTTTTCAGTCTAAACCACACTAACAGACCAACTGACCGACAGATCAACATTGTGATCCATAGAGCCACGCTACTAGCGGGATAAAAAAAAGATTGTTTATAATTTCAAACTGCCTTAAAACAAGACCTAAAATGCATCAAACATCAACAACTGATCATATATGTTAAAATGATGCGAGGAAGCAGAGGTTCAAACTCTTTCTTAAGTAGCACTTTGACAGACTTCCTGATCTCTTGACCACCTCGTCACTCTGTTGCTTTCAGTAAGCTTGTCCTTGTCTGTTCCCACACATAGACTCTAACCTTCACAGCAGCTGAGGTTTTAACTCAGCAAGACAGAAACAAAGCCCAGACAGGCCTGATAAGTCTTGACAAGAACAACCAGGCAGGCATCCTGACACCACGCTCGCCTCTGGTTGATGAGGGTGACACATCTGGAGTGGAGGATTTACCTGGTTGTTTAAAAAGGCGCTCAGACCTTTTTCTCCTGTTTTCCCCCTCACAGAGAGAACCGTATGGGGAGGGTACATGTCAGGCAGAACTCTTTGAAACCTGTTTAGCATTCTTATTCTGAACATCTCCGCTGCTTGGGTGTGTAGAAAAATAACTTCCTGGAAAGCTGCAAGTGAGTGAGGAGGAAATGTTCCCATTGTCTGAAAACAACTTCATGCTGGGATGCTATAGACAAGACCTCACACAGAAAGTTAATGACTTTTGTCCTGCTTCTGTTTTGGGGAATTGCAAGTCAACAATGTCTGAAACAAATGGATAACGTTGGCCTGCGTGAGGTCATCCACTACTACAGTCTCCAGGGCTTATCATCCAAACAAGTCCAAGAGAATGTGGTGGAAAAACTCCTCCCCAAGATGAAGGAGGAGCTCAGCAGTCGTCATTTTGACAGAGATGATGTTATCAATGCTGTGGAAAATTTTTGGAGGTCCAAGGTCACTGGACTAAATGTCATAAGTAAACGTAAGGCGGGAAGAGGGTGGATTTTTGAGGACACTAAATAGACCTTACGTTTTGCGCTCAGACAGTAAAGGAGGGTGAAAAAAGGGGGTTTCAGACACAGCCTAGTTTAGGCAAACAACAGCAGAAACTCCTCAGCATTCTTCTGTTAATTCAACACTATCCACAATTTTATACAACACTGCGTTTGCTGGAGAAACGTGTCCAGTTCCTTGCTGTCCTGCTGTCTGCACTGGCCCACTGATGGTGTGACGAGCAGTGACAGAGTACTTTTGTTTGACTTTCATCCTTATGAGATCTGTCCACGCGACAAACAACAGCGGGGAGCCAAAGTGATGCTATCACAGACTGAAGCACAGACTTTTCATTTTCATTTAATTAAGACAGGACCCAGGTTGTCTGGAACATGTTGATTTGTTGTGATATGCAAACACAGCCACTGGGCTTTTAATATGACAACAGGCGGGTACATCACACACACACACACACACACACACACACACACACACACACACACACACAAACACACACACACAGACACCCGAATTAGAAAACTTTCAAAGTTCAAAGTACAACATTTTGTCACTAAGCAATCTGTGGTGGATGCACAAGGGTCTTAGTCAGGAGGCATGCAGCTAATCTCAGTTAAGAAGTCTTCCTCATCTCCCTGTTTATGAACATGCTGATGAATAATGTGGTGTGAAATGTCAAGCTCTTAACTTCAATGGCTGTCTTTAAAAGGACTGGAAGCAAGCTGTGAGTGGTAAGACGGATTTATCCCTGCGAACGTGAACGGTGCTGTTCCTCATGTTTACACAATTTGGTGTTATAAATCGAGCGTAAGTACCCATGTAATGAGTACTTTAATTGTGAGTTGATCCTTAAGTCTTAAAATCTTATTTCTATTCAAAAGAAAGAGAGTATTTTTCAAACAACACTTGTATTTGATAAAAGAGATGGCTTGTTTTAAGATAAAGGCACTCGATACAAGAAAACAACTTGATGTCCCTTGAAAAAATTATCTCACCTTGCAGGCAGGGAGCTCTGCTTTGTTTGAGGAAAAAAATGACAGATTCAACACTTGTAAGATTAATTAGAGAACAAAAAATACGCTGTTCCTGTTTTAGTTGTTGCATTGTGTTGATTTCTAAAAAACAGGCGTGTTGTCACTGAGTTTATGACAATGGTTTTAATGCTGCTGTTGCTGAGAGGAAAAGGTCACATGAAGGTGTGTTTAGGTGTAATTAGTTAAAGCTGAAACACCTGCTGGGCATCAGTATCGATGTGTTGCTGTGAGGCTGAAAAAAGGAGCTTTTTGCTGCGTATTGTCATTTGATGTGAAGGTCCGGGTGTTTTCGCTTTTCACACTCAAAACACCACAGGGCACTTACAGGGCAACTTTATTCATACCTGACACCTTGAACCTCAATGACTACGTGATTAGATGTTGCTTGATGTTAATTATTTTATTTTAAGGTACTTCACTTTTTCCAAGGCCAACTGTGTCTACAGCCAGATTTCTTCCATCATAAAAGGTTAATATGATGAGAATGAAGCTGACGTTCATTTTTTTCATGTACTGTATTTCCAGCACTGGATTCTTCTAATAACCTGATCTTCCTTCTTTCTAGAGCAGCAGTCTTAATTTTATGCTTCAGTTTGACTTTCTTTTTGTCTCCATTTTTATTTCTTATATTCCTCCCTCTTAACACTATATGGACAAATGTACTGGCACAGCTGACCTTTATGCCAACAGGAACATTAATGACATCTCATTCTAAGCACACAGACAGCTTTGCAACTCTAACAGCTTCTACTCGAAGGCTTTCCACAAGATTTTGTGGTGTTTCTGAGGAAATTTGTGCCCATTCATGCAGTAGAGCATTTGTGAGGTCACACACTGATGTTGGACCAAAAGGCCTGGCTCACAATCTCCGTTCCAGTTCATCCCAAAGGTGTTGGATGGGGTTGAGGTCAGGACTCTGTGTGGGCCAGTCAAGTTCTTCCACACCAAACTCATCCAACCATGTCTTTATGGAGCTTTGCTTTGTGCACTGGGGCACAGTCATGCTGGAATAGAAAAGGGCCTTCAACAAACTGTTGCCACAAAGTTGGAAACATAGCATTGTCCAAAATGTCTTGGTGACATTTTGTCACTAAGCTTTCCCTTCACTGGAAGTGAGGGGCCGAGTCCAACCCCTGCAAAACAGCCCCACAAAGAGGTGTGTCTGGATACTTTTGTCTGTATAGTGTAGTTGTCGGTGACTTCTTGTAAATTTCAACCGGTTAATTGCTCCCGTAGATGGTAATAAGCTTACAAGGACAAACAGGTGAGACACATTTCATTATGTCAGTTCTATCAGATGTGCCAGAAAGCCATGACAATGAGTTAGCATGCAGCTGTGAAGACAGTCTCTCTGCTGCTCCTGCTTTGCCCCGCACACCAAAGGTCCACCTACATGGGTGATTTTACTTTGGCTGATTAGTCCTCTGTTCAAGTCTGTGTGGGCGTTCTGTGCTGTGCTCAGGTACAGGCTTTATATCAGATATGTCAAGATAAACAGCATTAGCGCCGCCGGTGCTAATTCTCCAGTCAGGTGCCATTAAACCATTACAGAAACTAGATGGAAAATGTAAAAGAGCTCCAGTCAAGCCTCAAACAATGGAGAACAGGATGAAAATACACACATATCTTATTGTGAGGAAAGTTACTCCTCATTGCTCTCCACCCACAGCTGAAGTTTCCTCTCCTGTCGTTTTATTGTCTTGTCATCATGTTTCATGTCATCGTTCATTATGTTTTCATAACTTCTTTTTAGTCATACCCCATTTTCTCCATCTCATTTTTGTTTAAATTTTTTAGAATTTCCCCTTGAGGTTTTTTTAATGCCCAGACTGGTGGTTAGAAACACGCTTTGTGTCAGTCTGACTACCTTCATTGTACCTGATAGAATGAGACAAATTACACATGTATGTTTTTTTTATTAGTGAAAGGAATTTGGTGACATTGATTGCATAAATCCCAGCAGAGGTTTGTCCACCTTGAACCTGAGCATCAAAATAACTAAAAACACGTGCGAGGATGTGCGTGACCTTTAAAGGTTGCTCTCAACACTGCGTTGTAAGTAGGAAAGAATTTCTCATTCCCTACTTGTAACAGGGACCTTTTATGCCTAAATTGAAATGAATTTAGATAAGTACCATCTTGGGATTAAGAGGAGGTCTTGTTCTGGTCAATCTAGATTCATTTTGTTCTCCTGTTGTGGCCACTTGTCACACAGTTGACCCACTGAGGCTCCTCTTTTCCCCTTTTTGAGTTTTTCTCATAAGTCACCATGGAATAGTTTTTCCAGTGTTGCTGAGGCTTTAGCTGACACGTTGTCTGCTCTTTCAACAGCAGGCTGATTTGCCGTTGAAGAGATCAAACCTGTGATCTTTTGAAAACTGAACAATCTCTCACCTGCAATCCACACATTTTATACCAGCAGAGCACACCCATTACTCGGCCCAAATTTATCGAGTAGAAACCCAACAGTGCAACACAGCGGGGCTGTTAGCAATTACAGTAGAGCATTACAGGAACATAAAACAATGAATAGGAGAAAAATAGTTATTTCAAAAGCTAATTTGCCTTTAATCACTGGCTGTGGCTCATTCCAGCTTGGTAATTTAACACAGTGAATGCAGAGGGACACCTGTTTTTCATTGCTCCTCTGCTGGTGTTATTAAAATGGGTGGATGTGACAACATCCCACACCATCTTAATTACCTCCACTGAAATGGCATAACCCATAATCACAATTAGGGGCTTGCCAATCGCAGTTGATTACCCAGAAACTCTGTTACTGTCACTGCTCACACGGACTCCCAAGCCTTAAAGAAAGTGGGATTCATTTTATGAATTTGGTAAAATACCCTTATTTCTCAAGTTTTTCTCAAGTTTTTAGATTAAGAAAACAATACTTTGAAGGCATAATTGTAGCTAAAGTATTTACAAATGTGGGCAGAGAGCTGCATAGCTGTAACTCAGTCTGTGTGTGTGTAGAGTGTGTAATCAGATTCTTAAATGTGTAAAAAATTAAATAAAATCCCATAAATCTCCACATCTGTATTCAGATCTGCAAGTGTATTGAGAGCTGGAGATACAGACAAAAGTCTGTCTTTCTTTCTCTTCCCACGCTCCACAGAGTAGAAATGACCTGATATAAGCCTCGCAGATATTAATGCCTAATGCTACGAGGATAACAGTCTAACGCAAGCTGTTTGCTCTCTGTAAACATTTGCCATGATTTTAGGGACGGATCTTAAAGGACGGATGTACGAGCTATTCAACAAATCTATTCACCAAATATATCCTGAAGATTTAGTCTCCATGGCTCAGACAAAGTGTGTCCATGTGTGTGTGAATAATAGCGTTTTCATTAAGCATTAATGGCCACAGGACTGGGAACTCAGCATGGACTCATTAAATAGGAGTTGTTTTATCGGGAAATGGTGCTGCAGAGAAAAACTGTGTTTTTTAACACAATTTGTACGTCACATGTTTTTCTTTACTGTCTTTTACGGGTTGAGCTTTGACCACACTGAAATGTTTCCTTTGGTGATGCGTTCAAGCATTTGCAGGAAACTCTGGGATCATCTGAGATTTGAGAGGCCATCCTCACGCACAACATTCATATTTTCATGAAACCGACAGCCAGCTCTCATTTCTTTGATTTTTTTTGGGGCCTCCCACATCACTTAGTGTATTGACAAAAAAACAAATCAAACCACTATGCGTTCTACACGGTTGCATTGCGAAGTCGATGGGTTACCTGGTTTGATCTCTTGCCCCTTGGCGTGTGAAAGCCACCATCTTTGATTTGTTTCCTCATGTAACAAATTACTCGTTAAACCAAACTTAATCAGGACTTTATTATGCAAGTGAGGGTCTCAAATTAATAAGCAATGTTAAAGCTATGAATATGTGAAATTAAACATTTAGAGGTGCCACAGTTGTTTCATAATTAATTGGTAACCTCTCTGTTCTTACAAGAGCCCAGTGTGTAAATCAATTAATTGTCTCTGCAATGTTTTAAAATAAGACAAACCAGCTACCTTTAAACATACACCGCATGTTTAAAGGGTAAAGCTGTAAAGGCATAGTGACATGTGTGTTTTTGTTGATATCGTCAGAGCTTGAAAAAACATTTGGGGACATGAACCATACACAAGAATTATTCATTTGGAGGCACAAAAGGCTAATTTAATAGCTAATACCTTAAATGCACTTTGAACATTACTGAGCTCTTTATTGTTGTATAAGCTGACTGAAGAAGCTATGAACTTCTAACCAAGTTTGAAAAGTACTGACTATGTTTGACAGAAGGTCGGATGATTGCCAATTCTGATACAAATAACTCAAATCCTTCCTTACTTTTGTGTGGAAAAGTATTTCACTTGTGTTTTTCCTTCTTTTTGGGCTCAACATTTTCATGCCACTTAAAGAAATCGATTTTTGGAGACCCAAGAGGAAATCTGAGCTGTTATCCACCAGCCTGAACTGAGCTTCGTGCTGTTACTCTTGCACCTTGTTTGAGTAACACCAGGAGCCTGTTTCGTTCACCTCAGTATGCTCAATATGATGATCGCTGGCCCTCAGGCACAGGTTAAAGCAGCATATATGCCTATCTGACCCACAGAGTAAATTCCTGTCCATTCACTGTGACACCCTCCTGTCCTCCTCTCACCTGTCCTTGCCCGTCTCCTTCTTGAAGAGCTCGTCGAACTGCAGCATCTTCTGCCAGGAGATGATGTAGACCTTGAGTTTGGGCAGCACCTGGTTCATCAGTCTCAGGTTGTTGTACACCAGGCCCTTCCCGTCGCGCCTCATGTAGTTGCTGGGGCCCCAGAAGATGAACACCGTGTCCTGGCTGGCGTTGAGCAGCTCGTGGCGACTCCTCAGGACCCTCTGCATGCTGGAGTGAGCGATGACGCGCAGGGAGGTGCGGCGGCCGACGTCGCGGGCGTATCCCCTGGAGGTGGGGGCATCGTTCATGCGAATGACGCACTCGGCCCGGTCGATCTCTTCACCCCGAGCGCCTCCAATGAGGTGACCTGAGCTGGTGACCAGGGCGCAGGTCTGGCAGTGCATCCTGAGAGGCTGATTGATGGAAGCAAGAAAGGAGAAGAGGAGGAGGAAAAAAAATCAACTTTCACATAAAAATATTGTGTTGTGCATCACAACATTTGCCCTCCTCATTCCCTGTGGAAGCACCTGAAGCAGTGCCAGCAGTATTTTTGTGTTAGTTTTTCACCATATTTGTTATAAACTCCACAAACTCTTTTTTTTTTATTCAGAGTCGGAGATGCTCTGAAAGTTCTGTTTAGCCGTGGTTTATACAGTATTATGCAAAGGAGGCAGAAATGCACACCTAGGGGAACTTTGGTAAAAAGCTTCACTGTGTGTTTGAGGCAGAAAATGCTTTGTTGACAAATGGGTAGCGACAGAGCCTCCTGGGTATATGTAGCTTGTCATATTGCTTTGCGATTGGTAGAAACCCCGGGGTCTTACAAAGGATTCACCTTAGATCTTTCTCCCACTCTCACACAACACAGGAACGTGTGTTTACCTTCTAAACAACAGTTCTGACGCACAAAATTCATACCGAATTCTTTTTAAATCTGAACCTAAAATGTTTAGCATAGTATATTTACTATGGGAAACACAACAGTGATGGCAACATAACACACATGATAATTATGTATATTAAATACCCACACAAATCTGCTTACTGCTTTATCTTTACTTCATGAGAGTGAGCAACCAGAGCATGAAACAAATCATCACAAGTTCATCACATCAGGATGAAACCGACCAGACGTGGATAGTGGATTTGTTTGAGCTGGTATGCCTTTGTTTTGCTTCCTGTATGTACAAGTGAGCACATGTTAAGTCATAATGGGTACACACAAATAAGAGATGAGTGGTCATATATTATGCCTCTCCTGAGCTAACGTTGCCTGCCAGTTATGATGATAGATTGTTCTTTGCTTTTCTTCTTGATTTAAAACGTGCAAAAAAAACCCCTAAACCCACATTTAAAATAAAAATCTGAATGAAAACGAACACTGCAGCAGTCAGAGAAATGACCAAATAAATCTTTGTCACATACTGTTTCGTAAACAGTAAATGACTGGTCGAAACAACAGAAGACTTAATATTTATGTCAAATTTCAAGTGAAAAAGTTGAAAAATGTCCGGTTCCAGTTTCTCATCTTTGAATATTTTCCCTCTTCCTTCTTCTTCTACAGTCTGTAAGTAAATTCAACATCTTTAGGGTTTTGGACTGTTGGTCAGGCAACACAATTTGAATACGTCAGCCCGGATATGGACATGTTTCACTATTTTCTGACATTTTATGGATCAAATCAATTAAGCAAGAAAATAACTGTCAGTTTATTTAATCAATTATACAAAACAAAATCAGTTGCAGCCCTTAATCTGTTCCACCAAATGCAACAAACATTCAGCTTACTTTGCTCATTTAAATAACATTTGAAATTCTATTCGTTTTTAAATCTTTTTGATAATCCGGTTGTTTTTCCTCTTGAAACGGTCTTACAGGACTGCAACCGACAGTCTTACATTTCTACATGTGTAGTTCATAAAGTGTTTGACCTCCTTTCTCTACTGTTTGCTCGTTTGTGGGTGTGCATGCACATAAATCATTTACATTAGACCTATTTGTGTATGTTAAGCTGCTCTACATGTTAAGCGTGTGCGTTTCTGCCCCATACTGTATCTTTGTGTGTCTGCATGTGGGTGTGTCCTGAGATTTTTCTCGTTTCCACACAGACCTCCGCGCTGAAAAGCAGTGATATGCAAACCAGGCCTCTGAAATATCTCCGCAGCACAAATATGTTGCTTATTTACATTCTTATAGCCATGACAAATTTACATTTTCAGGGCATTAGCAAGAACAAATGATTATAGCTGCATGTGCTTGTGTGTGTGTGTGTGTGTGTGTGTGTGTGTGTGTGTGTGTGTGTGTGTGTGTGTGTGTGTGAGTGTGAGTGTGTGTGAAGGGCAGGGGATGTGAAGAAGATGTGTCATCATCATCCTCATCTACTGACTTTGACTTAGTGGCAGATTAGCAACAGAGCAGGCTCATCTAGTTAATGAGACCTTAAGGAGCAGTGGGAGAAAGATAGCGAGAGGTGGGAAAGACAAGGAGACGGAGAGAAGAATGTGTGAGAAAAAGGTTACAACAAGGGGAAAAAGATGGCGAAAGAGAAAGAGATATATGGAGACAGTGAGAGCCACCCTGGTGCCATAGTGTTTGATGAAACGTGAAGCTAATGAGGTCCTGGCGGTCCACACCGTCAACAGCAGCAGCATCCATCCCTCCCATCTCCCCCTGCCCGACCCTCTCCCACCTGGCAGCGCCTTGACAGCCAATCTTGGTTGTGGAGCTGCAGCACCAGTGGAGCGGGTCAGAAATCCCATTTTCACTTGGCGGCTTTTAAGTGGCTCCACAGACCCTATTCTCTCTTCCTCTGTCTCACAGAGAATTTAAGTGGGCCTTTGCTTGCCAGAATTGGCCTCTTCAGGGAGCTCGGTCTGGCTATTACTAAGAAATGGACTGGATGGTCTGAACAAGACTCTCCATTTCAGCTGGAATTACGTGGCCCATCCAGTGTGGTGGTTTGGGTTGAGGTGATGGAGTTGAGGTAAGCAGCAGTTCACCTCAGGATTGGCTGCTTCAGACTCAGAAAATCTGAACGTTTATTCAAATTCAATTTGTCCCCAGCAAACTCCATTAAAACATACAAAAAAAGTGCATCACTCAATGATTCATGGAATAAATGAATCATAAATCAAACCACATCTATCATTTATGTATTTGAAATAGCTGTCTTTGTTCTTTCTAACACAACAAATCATCATATGATCATAACTCAAATATTTACAGTGTCTAAACTGTCGGCCTTTAAAGTGTATCCCTTCAGCGTCTCATTACATCACCTGATCAAAGCTTCAATAAGTAATGCAACCCAGGAGAATATCCAGACTGGATAATGTATTCTGATGACCATGCGGCTATTTTTCTCTTCTCAGGAGGCATAAAAATAGAGAAAAATAGACAGAAAAGAACAGTTTTCAGGAAATGTTTTCCTGAAAAAAATTTCACAGTCGAGAAACAGCCGAGCTGCACTAGTTAAAAGCACTCTGGCTTTTCTCTGAAGGCTTTTTTAATTTTTGAGACAGACTAAAAACCATGCCATCAACTTATCGAATGGTAAATGGCCTTGCATTTATATGGCACTTTTCAGGTCTTCCTCAAAACGCTTTGCAACGCATGCAACCTTCGCCCATTCACACACACACACACACACACACACACACACACACTCACACACTGACGACAGAGGCTGCCGAGCTGCTCATCAGGAGCGACGAGGCGCCACTGGGAGCAATTTGGAGTCCTGTATCTTGCTCATGTATATTTCAACATGCAGGTGGAGCCTCGCATCCAACCAGCAACCTCCCATTTGGTGGTGATTCCGACTAACAACCCGCTCGGCCTCCTCACTGTTAAACTCATGAAGCAACACGGCTCCACACTCCTACTTTATTCTAATAAAGCCTGGTTACTTTAATTGAGAATTTACATTTCATACTACTTTATACTTCTCCTCCACTACACTGATAACAAAGATGAGATTATATTGCTAAAGAATACTTTTACTCTATCCAGTTTTGATTTTTGTGGAAACACCTCGTGAACACACCTGATTGGCTCTAACATTCACACAATTTACTACATACTGAGGACAGTGCAACCATTATAACATATCCAGTCCATTAACAACTAGACCTTTTAAAATCATAAATAATTCATTCAGTGCCTCTGCATGTAGGGCCATGACTGTATAGATGTATGCATAGGACTGTATGCCAGAGTGTATTTCTCAGGTCAGACATGAACATGTAATTTCCCTTCAGAGGAAATGAACTGTCCATCTATTGTCTGACTGACAGAACAGAAGCGAGAAAGTTAATAAAATATGCAATGGTTTTGTAGGGCTGCAACTAAGAGCGGAAACGGTTATAGCTGCAAAGCTGTCTGTGCATTTAGAATGTGATGTCCCTGTTGGTATAATGGTCAGGTGTCCCAATACTTTTGTCCATATAATGTATCTCTAAATATCCTAAAATAAAAAATAAAGCCCTGTTTTGTGACCTACAGTCCAAAAGCCAAAGAAATTCAATTTACGATCAAAGCAAAAAGTAGCAAATCCTCACATTTCAGGTGCTGGACCCAGTAAGCCTCCAAATCACTCACTTATTAGCACACAAAATCATTTCACATCATAGTATGATTTACAGCCTAAGAGGGATGAAGAGTAACCTTGTCCCACTTGTGGAACTCACCAATAGCCTGCCCTGGTTTCATTAAGCCCATCCATCCACCCACAGCGGCCTAGTAAAGGTACAGAAACACCAACCGGCAGACAGACAACAGCCAGTCATATCTCAGCGACAGCCCAGACAGGAGGGGCTGCCCTCCTCTGTTTTCTCATTCTGTCGGCATCTGAACCCTCCTCTGCTTCCAGGGAGTCACGTCCTTCACAGGGCCGTATGAACCATCACTGCCTGCCCGAACATCCGCCCTGACTGACATCCTTAACCTGGGGAAAACGTGGCTGTCGGAGCTGTGGGGATTAACCTTCAGAGAGGGTTTAGGGGGTGAGAGGGAGAGGCAGCTCGGTCCCAGACCACCTGAGGAGGTGGTATCATTGAGAGCAGAGGCATACAGAGGGGTTGGGGTTGGGGGACGGGGGGGTTGGTGGGTTAGAAGTCACTAGAAAGTGTTCTGCTGTTGATTCGAGCACCTAAGAGACACGGTGCTCACCACTGGGTTCTTAAGGCTGTTTTGGACATTATGTGTGAGTCAGAGCTCTGGTTTTATTAGGCGGCATTGCAGACTGCATATATGAGAGAATGATTAAAGAACAGAAAGTTAGAAAAAAAGAAGAAGAAGAAAGAAAAAAAGCTATTGAATGCTTACACAATCACTCATTATTACCTTGTGATTGTACTTGGAAAAGATCATGGAGTTCGTCTTGCCTGATTGGCTTTTGCAGTCTTTCGTTGCCCGTGGGTAACACAGGCAATAATTGGTGGTTAAAACTCACATGGGTCTTAAGGGGGCATGAAATCAGCTTTAATTTCTCACCCAATTCCCTCAAACCACCACCACCACCACCACCTTCCCCAGCTCGGCTTGGTCCCTTGAGGAAAAGACATACTTACACTGCAGTGAACCATTACGCTTGACGTATGCCATGCCCCCTCACAGTGGAGAAATAGCATTCGAGTGTTGTTATTGATTTTGTGTGGCTGAATGCAGTAGGAAGGGGGGGATCGAGCGAGGGCTTAGTGAGGAAGCCGGGTTTTCAAGGATGCCAAGGATGTGGCCAGTAAATGTGAATGCTGAGAGGCAGCAATCATCCGACCCAGTAGGATGCTGTCTGGCTGTCCAGTATTGCCCTAACATACCACAACAAAACGGGGTATTTTCGGATTTCTCCAGGCTGACCTTAAGGCCCATCAAAGACGCTTTTGTTTTCTGTAGTGTCCTCAGTGAGGACTTCTAGCCTGAAGCAAATATGCTCTGGAAGTTCTTCAAAAATAAAAGAAGGGGGAAATTCTGACCTCAACAAATCTATAAGTATCTGTTCTTTTATTGATGCCCTGCTCATGTGTTGCTCACTGGATCATGAAGGCAGCTTTTGTTGTCCATGGCCCATTGTTGACTGATAGATCACATTCTCCACTGTTCTAAGGGTAAGGAAAAACAAGGTTTGATGAGAAAAGACAGAAAATGTTCACAGCAGCCAGCCAGAGCGGAGCCGTGCCCTGCTTTAATTACACTCCCACAGTAACTGTATTTACACTATCTAATTAACTTATAAGATTGAGGGCAGAAAGGTCCACCTTGTTTCATTACTGAATATGAGAGTATGTTGTGTGGTCACTGTGTCTGCGGTGAGTCATTCGAGTCGAGTCAGGGGTGCTGAGAGCAGAAGGTCTGCAGGGGATTTGGGTGGATACCAGAGTCCTTTTCTTCAGTTTCTCTCTTTGCGGTATTTCAGTGGCCACATGTGGACCAACCAATTGAACAAAACTGCCATCCCCAGAGACAAACACCAAACTGCAAACGACTGCAGCAGCAACTGAGACAACCAAGATCTAAAAATTAAATCAATAAATAAAAAACACTTTAAAAAATCCTCAAACAAAATCAACATCAACAGTGTTGAGTAGATGACAGTCTGGTTCGGGGAAGATGACACCACAGTCTTTTGTAAAGCCAGCTGTTTGTAACAGCGGGGTAAAGTTAAAGCAAATCTCACTTTGATGAATCGAGAGGATATTTGCAATGCTAATGTGTTATTTCATCATTTAGTAAAACTGCCTGTGAAAAGGGGTACAAAAAAGCTCTAAAATCAGATAAAAAGGGACAAAAATGCCCTAAGAAAAAACAAGTTAATTTCTTAAGCTGGTTCCTACTGCGAGAGCCAAAATGTGCAATTTATGATATGAGATGATGAAAAGGAGGAGAAGGAAAAAAAAATGCACAGATAAAGAAATGAAATGGACGGACAGATTCAGTCTCTCCTCTCGTCTGTCTCTGTGATCGTCTCCATGTCGTCCATGTCGTGAATTTTATGCTCCAGCTTTGACTTGCGAGTTTGTCCTCCTTCCAGACCTCCATGACGAAGGTGTGGTCGTGTGACTTAGGTCTGTTTGTCTTCACCTGAAGTCGCTCGACGTCCTCACCTGGACTGAAGGTCTAGAGGGCGTACAGTGCGAGGAATAGAAAAACAAATTGCCATTTAGAGTCGATGGAAGCACGATGCGAGTGCGGCTACCAATTAGAGTGAAATCTTAACAGCTGGAGGCAACAACAGCGAGGAAAAACTGAATTCGGTTATGATGCAAAAGACGCTCCAATTAGAGAAGAATCAAACCCATTTCTATTGTGCTGTCGAGTGCTTGTCCACACGCACACAAACGCACACACTCCGGCAGGCTGAGTGCTGCAGGGCTGAGGCGATGGAGGAGGGCTTATTTGGAGCTGTTTGTCCGGCGCACACATTTGACCAGTCATTAGAGAGAGCTGAGGTGGGGAGTGAGCGCTGCCGAGAACTAATGAAGACGAGGAGGAGGGACCAGGAGGTGAGGGTGGATATCGAAACGGGGCAATTAGGGATTCCAGCGGTCAGTAGTCGTACTCCAGGTTGACAGCTCCCGCTGCTCGGACGCTCCGCTCTTAATTAGGCCGGAGTTTTCTGTGAGCACCTTGAAAAGGAGACATGTTTGATGGAGGGCAATTATCTACTTCAGAAAGAAAAACAGCATCTGGCCTAAAAAGAGACTAATGAAAATTCATTGATGGCGGTTGAGAGTGTTTTTTTGGATAAGTGGCAACACTGATGATGTTGTTGGGGGTGGGGGTTGATATCATCCAGAGCATCTTGGTGGCTGTGCTCTGATCTTCAAAGCAAGCGGGAGTGTAAAGAGGGCTCTTCACTCTGTGTGTGTGTGTGTGCGTGTGTGTGTGTGTGAGACATAGAGGGAGGAATCCAACACACAGCTCCGCAGAGTGAGGATTTAACGTGCGCCTGTGTGCACTTGTTTGTGATCAAAGTAAAAAGTGTACGGCCGTTGGAGAGGGATGCAACAGTTTAGAGGACATCAAACCAAGTCCCTCTCGCTCTCCAACGCACAGACACACACACACACACACACACACACACACACACACACACACACAACAAAAACACACCATGGCAAAATACAACAAAGACTTCTGAATAAACACTGCCAGCTTCCACCAAACTCACAACCGGAAAATTGCAGTCAATTACCAAATTTAAAGTTTAACTACTGCAGGATTTTCCTGTTGTAGACAAAAACAATCCTTCTCCACCATCGCTTACGACACACTCGAAGTGTGTGCTGGCGTCTGTATCTGCTGAGACCCTGAACCCTGTCTCGGTTTCCTTGTGTTCTTAGCATTTTTACGTTTCTAGAAAACGACAGCTGATTGCTGAGTCTCATTCCCAGACTTTACTGAAACTCAGCAGTCAGTCGGTATTTGACGACTTTCTAGTTTGCTGCACATCTGAGTCATTTTTCTTTTTTCTTTTTTACAAACAACAACTGACAAAACCTCCATTGTACGCCTTGAAGAAACTGACAAGCAGCCCGACAAGAGTAATTCAGAACTTTGTGATATTTTGGCTCTAAAAAAGAGCAGATAACAGAAGAAGAAGTTGCAGCCTCAGTGATTGATTAGCATGATAATTCTAAGAAAACACTTGCAATGCAGCCGTAAATGGCAGCTCCAACTCGATGATTCAATTGTTGGTTACCTGGTGTCAGGTGATCAGTCGAAATAAAGTGAAATCACACAAACGATGATTATCACTTTGCTTCACAGCTTTCTTTGGTGTGGAAACATTTTATATTTGTAGTTTTTCAGACATGTTTCAAATATCTTTGAGCGGAGGAGGGAAAATACACGAGAGCTTTGAGCGTCTGGTGCGTATCGTGAGTGTTTTTCCAGCAGGACGAGACCATTTGTTGTTTGTTAAAATATCTAAAACAACCTGCGGTTACGCTTTCCCGACAATAAACCACTTGCGGTTATGCAACTAATGGCCGTCCTCAAGAGAAAAACAACAGCTTTGATCGTTGGTGTAAATTAAATTTATTTCATGTTCAGTAGCAAAAGGTGAAGACCACGCGGTGGACAAATCCAGTTTCTTGTTTCAGTCTGAAGCACAAACACTCTTGACTTCTCAGTCCCTGGCAACAAACTGCAGAATCCCTCAAAAACACAGTTTACAGCCTGTGCTAAACATCTAAATATTTACTCATTTGTTCATTTACGTCTTTTTGAGGATGGAGCGATTTCGTTGGACCGAAAGGTTCACTTTGGTTTATTTTTTAAATCTCCTTCAAAGTCAAAAATGTGTTTTTCTTCTTGCTCCTACAGTTGAATGTGTATTTGCAGAGTCTGACATTATTAGGCTGTTGTCACATTCACTGCTGAAAGTGTAGATCTTCTCTGCGCTCGGTGAAAATCTGATTTTAAGACATCACAAATAGTTTGTGATTCTGCCCCAATACTCAGCATAAACACATGTGATGCGGAAACTTGAAGCCTCCAGTGCTCACACACACACACACACACACACACACAGAAGGTAGACTTTTACAGTGACATAGGAGACATCATGACATCATCTAAATGAAAAATATGTTCTCTATAGAGAAGGAGTGGGGGCCATTTTAGGGATTTTAATTTGGTAATTTTCTGCAAAATGGCAGATACATGTTAATACATGTGTGGAGGGGATCTCTGCAGTATGAGCAACCTTTTCCCCTACCAGGAGTAATAAGATACCCAGACAGGAAATAAGAGAATTCTTATTTCCTGTGTTATTTTTGTGTTTGTGACTTTACCTGTGAAATCCTGTGTGTGCTCACAGAAGAAGACTCTGCTTCATGTGAAGGGGTCAGGTGTTTTGGGATGCTGTATGCAGAACACCACAGTTTATATTTTCAAAAACAACAAAAGTCGCAGCATCATCTCTGTGAGACTGTCACGGCAAATCCACAGTGCTGCAGTACATTTTATTATCCCGGTGTTGGTATTGTTGTGTCTCCTCTCACTGAACAGCTCCACTTCCGTCTCACACTCTACTCCCTCGCTCTGAATCCCAATCAAACATGCCCTTGTATCCCAAACTCCAAACACCTCTGCAGCTCGCGTGCAGGCCGACTCTGCCCTGAAGGCAGGACTCTGTGTCATTAAACCTTAACTCTCCTCACCACCTGCACGGGTCTTGTTTCTTTCCCTCGCTTTTCTCCCAGATAAGAAACAAACCTCCTCCTCCTCCACCTCCTCTTCTTCCTCACCCCATCCGATGTGGGTGAACCTGAAGAGGAGAACACTTGATGAAGGGTTTCTATTAGTATGAGCTGCTGGAAAGACCAGACCCAGGCAGTCTGACATGTCAAGCCAGTGGGAGTGTGGAGGGAATCGGGTTGCGCCTTGTTACAACACACACTCTTTTGCTTTAATTGGCTCCATATCAGCCTGCTAGCCACCGGTGCAGACTGTACAATGATGCAGCTGTTGCTTGTCCCTATAACCTCCACCCAGATAGAGGAGGAGAGAGCTACTGCTGCGAGGACCACACAGACATCACGGTAGGAATGACTGCCTTGACATGAATACAAAGAATGAGGTGCAATTTACCAGGTCAAAGAATCTCTCCCCCTCCCCTCTTTTAGCTCTGATATTGTAGCAGGAGCTGGCGAGCGGTGAAGACAGACGAGGAAAAAGCAGGGAGGAAATGATAGAGGGACGTAAGGAACAGAGGGGGTAGGAAGACAAAAAGTGAGGCAGGGAGGGAAGGAAAATAAAAGGCAGTCTGATAGATGAAATAGAGGAGCAAGAAAAAGGAGTGGCTGTCAGAGAAAGAAGCACTTTGGAGACCAGGAAATGTAGGCCAAGGCCTTCAGAGACACACGGAGGGATTTCAGGGGCACGCTTTGATGAGGGAAAGTTAGTAATGCACACTCGCTTCTTAGCTGCTGGAGTTATGACATCTGATAAGGTCATTATGCGAGCGTGAAGCGCCAGCCTCAGACATCATTAAAAGATCTACGGGATTCCCTCGTCCCGATCGCGCCCAGACACCTGAAGTCAGCTCAGCGTTTGAGGAGATTTCACATTTGCGAGTGAGCTCACGGCTGCCATCGTCATCATCATCATTATCATCATCACACCGTTTATTGATGTGTTGGGCTGATATGTTTCCCATAATCCTCTCAGATCAGTGGTTTGGACTGATGAGCACGGTTATCGCCCAGCACGGGGCTGTAAACAGTGGACTGGATCAATACCAATAAGATGATCTTGTTAAGAGAGGTTTGGCGAGTGTAATGACTTGGAGGAGACGTCTGAGCACAAGGTGTGCGCCGCTACTTCGTGTTCACATCACGTCCACGCCTGCACTGCAAAAGTCCCTTTTCTACACAAGATACAGCGAGTTGAAAATGAAACTGAAAGATAAAAGGTGCAATATAATCCTAGCGTGAAGCTGAATATATGCATGGATAGGGACGGCGGGAGGACATTTGAATATGGCACTCAGGAAAACTGTTAACCGTCAAACTCGAGATGACAAGTTTGTTGTGAACAAGGGCAAACAGGCAATTTTCACACCAGCACGAAAACTTCTGGAGTCTCGAGACTGGCTGTTAAATCTTAGGAGTGCGAGTGTAATAAATCCCGTCAAGCTCAATCCCACAGGAGCAATTACTGTTGTGTTCTCGCAAAATAACAACAAGCCCAAGAAAAACAAAAAGAAGACATCAATAATACATCACCAATAGTACAGTCCCAATGTGGAAGAAAGCTCTGCTTCCCTCTGAAAACATTTCCTGTACTAAATATTCTAGTTGGAGTGTGTCCATGATGTGCTGGAACAGAGAATAAAGAGAGACAGTGGCCACTGTGTGTGTGTGTGTGTGTGTGTGTGTGTGTGTGTGTGTGAATGAGTGCATAAAACACCAGCTGTCAAAGACAACATGCATCAAGCAGGAAAACTTTCCTCCTGGGATTTCATATTGGCAGGCAGGACAGGACAGTTTGTCTTTCAGTCCCTCTTCATGTTCATGTGTGTGTTTACAGTATGTCAGTGCTGGAAAGTAACTCATAAGTACTTGTACCTTACCTCCATTTCCATTCCTGCAACTTTACAGTTCAGCTCTACTGCATTTCAAGAAGAAATATTTTGGCTTCTCTACATTTATCTGATAGCTTAGGTTATTTACTGATACACTTAAAACGCATTTATAACACATTGTTAGACATTCAGTTTGTAGTTTGTAAAGTTTTTGGCACATTTCAGATGTCACTAAGTGTCTCACTGTGCCCTCTTCTTCTGCAGTGCTTTAACGGCACCCGTTAAGGCTGGAGATTTAGCCTCATCAGCTGTTTATCTCTAAGCCGCCAACTTGTAATGTTCACGTAAAGGTACAGTCAGTAGACTTTTGTCATGTAGTCCTAAGATAGTCCTAAAAAGTCCCACTGGAGGGGCCAAAAGAGAGCAAACCCAAAGGACTCATATTAATGATAATAATGATGATGAGCTCCTCCACATGACAAAAAACTTAAATTCCCAGTGTGACCAAGTGGAACTGAGCGTAGGGCCTGTTTATGAGGCACAGACTTTTTTAATAGGAAAACACTAATGAGATGAATCACAATGCTAATGTTTATTGCCAAAGTAATGCCTGTTCATTTACCTAATGGACACACATCTGAGACTCAGCAACAGACATGCAGATGGATGTGAGTTACATTCAAACAGGTTGATCTTCGCCAAGAAAGAAATAATCCAGTGACTCTGGAGCTGAAAATGTGTTGTTGTTGTTGTTGTTGTTTTTTGTCCCATGGCAATGACCTTCATTAGTTTATTCCCAAGTGTAGCCTGCATACCAGGAATTCATAAAAACACAAACATGCCTGCTAACAGCCTTCAGCTCCCTGACTGTTTTATCCCTTAATGAGTCCTGATCAGCGTTTTCACGTTACTGCATCTTACTGTGAGCATCACACGGCCAAACTGCTGTGCTGAGGGAAGGAAGTACTCCGACCCCGAAAAATCACCCGTACAACGATGCAAAAATACTCAAGTGCACGTAAAAGTCCTGCCTTCTGAGTAACACTAACAAAGTATTATCAGCAAAAGCAGTAATTTTGCAGAAAAGTTTCCCCTGTTGGTGATTTATTAAAAGCGACACATCAGTACGTAAGCAGTATCGCACAGTACCGTTTCTACTGAGGTGAATCTAATTACTTTATATACCACCAGGGAGTTTAATCTGGAGGTTTCCAACATGAGGCTTGGCTCCCTCCAATGGGCCACGAGATAAATTTGAGGGGTTGTGAGAGGATTAATACTGGACCGAAGGAATTATTTCTCTCAAATCTTTGCTTCTTGGTAACATATTGGGCATTTCATAACGCTGACAGCTCGAGATCCACCACTGGTTTAAACTGCAACACGACATTGTTTTTAGAACCCTATCTGATATTTTAATGTAAATTATTAATCTGAAAAGTAAGTGCAGCTATCAGACAGACGTAGTGAATTAAAAAAGTACAATATTTCCCCCTGAAGCGTAGTGAAGCAGGGGTATAAAATGAAAGCCCGCTACGGCACTTTGGTAAACGTACTTTAATGTAAACGTTTCCAGCCCTGCACATCCGTCTGCTGTGTGGCTGACGTTATAACAGAGCGTTAGAAGAGCCTGAGCTGATATTAACGCCTGTGCAGTCAATACTACTCCACTTGGTTATTAGTAAGCATCTGAAGTTACCATCATCATCATCATCATCGTCATCAGGGCTTTCGTTGCATTATTAATGAGATGATGATGGAGGGAGGAATTAAGGCTGATTACAAGGCGAGGAAATGGAGTCATCTTCAGCTCATAAATAGACAGACACTCTTTTGCATTGCTGAAATGAGCCTCTGCATCTGTTCATCATATTAGCTGGAGCCAGCTGAAGCTTTACATCATTCTTCTTCAGTGGAAAATTAACAATTAAGAGCGTTTTCAGTGTGAAAAACTTTTTTTTTTTTTTAATTTTAAAACTTTCTTCCCAGCTCAGATGTTTTGACACTTTGTTGGGTTTCAAAGCCAAGCGCTGATCTTGGAGGAAATCTGGGTGTTTGGGGACCACTTCTGAACTTCTATTAACCACAGCAAGAAAGCTTCGATTTAAACATCTGAAGGATAACAAGTGTTGAACAAACTTCACTCGTGTTTCCATTTGTTTATCACAACCACAAAAAAATCTGCGGTTTGAGAGAAGGCAGAGGTTTCAAGAGATTACTCGACTCTAAACAAGTCGAGTTCTTTCATAAATGAGAGATTAATCCCTGCTGGAATCAACAGAAAGTGGCACAAGTGCTGTTCCAAATGTTTAATGAGGAAAACCATTTCTGTTTCTGTTTCTGTTATTAGACTGTTTTCACATGGCCGGCAAACAATGCATTTCATTTTTTTAATTGTAAGAAGCTGGAGAAACCTTTAAACAGTAATGTGCCTGCTGGCTTATAATGAAGACGGATCCCACTTGACTTTGAGCTTATTGTCTCGAAAAACAAGCGTCCTTTGATTCTACAAAGAGGCCGTCGGGCTATAATTTAGTCGATTTGTTCAGCACAGGTTAATTTTGCTGTGCAGAAGCACGGAGGACAGGATAGGGACTCAACGATACCGAGGGTGAGAGACGAATTTTCTGCAGCCATGATTCACCTGCTGAAGGCTGTCTGACTTGAAAGCGGATGATATTAAGAACCAGAACTGTGTGGAAGTGTTGTTTTAGTTACCGTTAGTTAGTTATGTGTCCTGAATTACAATTCATCATCTTTTCATTCCAACTATGGAGTTACAGATTTACGATTAATGCTGTGCTTTTCATGAAATCTTTTGCATGATTTCATTTACAGTTAACCATAAAAGAGCCGTGAAGTGTGAGGGGGCGTCTCCTCGTTCCTGAAGTAAAAGCCCCATTTATTTTGCCCATGTAGACAATGTTACTGTAGTGACAATTAGAAGTTTTCCATTGCTTGGATCATCATTAAATTCATCGTGTGTGGATCATCAGCCCAAAAGATGAGCAGCTGTGTTAAGTAATAGTAAAACATCTGGTTCTTTGACTGAAAAAAGAAAAGGTAAAAACTAAAAGCTAACTATACTAATTATAACTCCCAAGTTGCATTGTACCAAGAAACGTCCAATCGCAGAGCTGAGAATTAGCAACCATAGCTGTGTTTTGTTTTGTGAATTTTGTAGTATTATTTCAAACATGGGGTCATAAAATCTGTATCGTTGCTACTTTACCTGGGAGAGTCTCAGGTGTCCATGAGAAATAACACTGGATATATTGCTGCAATAGGAACACGTAGCAGGGGAAAACACCAGCGTCTCGTCCCACAAAACATTTCTTTATTTGTTTTTTTTCAACTGCAGGAAACTGAGTCAGCAAGCTCTTTTAATGAGATTTTGTTGAGCCAGTGAGGGTTAGACCCCATCAACTACGCCCTGTGCCTCCCCCGCCTCAAAATCAATTTAGTCGTCCTCACAATCATGGAAACTTCCACTGCTGACCTACATGTCAGTGTGACCCACTTGCGACTGCTGAGGTTTGTCCAAGATCTCAATAAAGTTCAAAACTTTGGGCAAACACTGCAGTGTACACAGACTTGCCTCATTTCAGGATGATGGGGGATGATAGATTCTGTTTCTACCTGCTGAAAGAGACTTTTTCCCAGGTGTCAACGTGGCGAAATGATCCAATCTCTCTGACTTTCAGAAACAAGCACAACAGTCACACTTGGCTTTCTGCCACGATTGCCACGGTGTGAACAAGGGTGAAATTCTGTCATCCACAAATTACTACGTCCTCTAGTGTCCACGTTCACTGCAGAGCCGCACCAACACGTCTGCCTCGGCACTAATGGAGGCGGCGTGCTATCAGAGAAGAGCTGGAACAGCACGGAAACATTTCTGCAGAGCGATCTCCATCCACCTCCACTCTGAATCACAGCTGGTATTCATTACACAGCAGGAGACGACTCTGCATGTGCGCTACGTGTGAATTAGGTTTCTTATTCTGAAGCCTGTTTATTGATCTATTGTACCAACAAATACTTGGCTTTTATTATCTCGCCCTCTCTCTGGGAACTGGCTTCTTCTTGCATTTGAAAAAGGAGGCTCCTCTGAAAACGAACACGCAGGTGACGCGAGAAAGTAACGGATAACAAAATATAAACATAAATAATTTGGGCGTCTCAATCAGCAATGCACCTGTCAGTAGAAATGAACCCAATTTCAATGGATATTGAGCTATAATACGATTTCATAATATTTTAATTCCCTCACAACCAACCATTTCAAACCATTTCTTTCCCATCTCTCATCCTTCATTGGACCCCATTTTATTTCTCCTGCATTTACGGCATCCCAATCAAATCCAGGTGCGCTTTAAAAGTCCTTCATTTACATGCATCTGTAGCTACATATATACATTGCGTAAATCTCTGCAAGCCACATCACTTGCAATCCGTGTCGGTTTTCCCTGGCTACACGCAATTTAGGGTCAGCTCTGCTCCAGTCGAGAGTCGTGGTAATTCACCGCAATTTGTTTGGTAAGCAACAAAAACGCCAGAAGACGTTTAGAAGAGTTTAGCAATTTAGGTACAACAACAGAACCACAGGGATAATTCATAACAAAGATTTTTCTCCTTTTCAAAAAGCTCTCATTTACGCTACTCCTTCTCCCATACAGATCATTGAGTTATCTGTTTGTAAGTTGCTGGAGCCAGTTTTTACAGTTATTTTATCTGAAAGGGAGAAAGACTGCTGATGTTACAGGTAGGGATGGGAATGTTCTGATGATTTTAGATCAAGATCAGTGTTAACGGCCTCCATAATTGCAAAGATCATGACAGTTAATTTCCTTCTGCTTCCAAGCTTCACGTAACACAGATCTGCCCGTCGTGAACATACAGTACCAAGAGAGTGATGGCTGGATTAACTCTTCTACAGGTGACGCATTGTAACTAATGCAATGTGAGGTTCTGCCGAAAAAGATCTTTTTACTGCAATTTTGTGTTTTAATAGCGCAAAAGAAGAAATTTGTTGGTTATTTCAAGTCTGGCCGTAACCCACAGGGCATTTCAAAATTGAAAGATAAGATCACATTTTAGATTGTGGATCATTATTGAAATTAAATAGATAGGAGTAAAGATTATGTGTGCAACTTGAAGATATGCATGTGCATCAGTAATGTTGTTGGGCACCCGTAAGCCTCCAGAGCAGCTTCAGTGCTCCTTAGTGTAATTACAGAAGTCTCTGAACAACATTCCTCCAAAACATATGCCCTCACTTGGTGTTTTGATGATGGTGGTCAAGAGTCCTGTCTAGCATGTCTTGCATTGGGAAGAGCTGGAAGCTGTGTTATGTCTGGAGGGAGGAGAAAACTCTGAAATCCAAGCAAAAGCTCTAGCTGGAACCAGCGTGGCATAACAAAACCACTGCATTCACCCCCCCAAAGGTGTTCAGTTTGGTTGAGATCTGGTGACTATCAAAGCCATGGCATGTGATTCACATATTCATTAAACAATTCAGTGAGCCCTTAGTTTCTCTGTGAAAATATCTACACTCATTTATTCAGATTTTTCCTTTCATCTGTTGCAAGTTTCCATGTACATTTTGACTTATTCAGAGCGAGCGCGTCTTCTGAGATTGTTCGGAGGGAGTATGGACTCCTCCACAGCGTCTGTTTTACACTACAGAGATTTGAGGTCCCATGAAAGACCCTGCTGTTGATATAACCTGAATTAATGTGGTGTCCCTCCAGCAGAAAGGAGGTAAAAGGAGGAGGAAGCAGCTCTGTACGCGTCCAGGAAAAATGCTTACTCCTCAACATCACTGAAGGTGCGATCAGTAGCCTCGTCAGCGAGAGCGTGAGACAAAGGACCTTCGATTGAACAGCCGTGACAATGTCTCCTCAACGAGGGGATGATGGGATACACATCAAAGTCCACTCTGTAATTGGGACTGAAGTTCGACACTGTGGTGCAGGCAACGATTTAATGTCACGTCAGCGAAAACACCACAAGGCTACAGGAGGCTGGATCTTTCTTCATGCTTACAGTCGAAGGTTTCTCTATAACAGGCCAACTTTAATACAGTCGAGCTCTTTTGCTTTATTTTTGGCCAGAAGCTAACAGTTTCGTAAAACCTCAGGTCTTCATAATTAATTGGTATCTAATATGTTTCTAATGTGGAGGGGAGAAAAGGCTCGTGGCACACAGGAAAAGATTACAGCAAAGTGCAAGTAACAGTTTCATCATTCCTCTCTCCCACCATGGAGGACACGCTCATCAATCACGGCTAAAGAGCTGAGTAATGTAAGATGGCCTCACGTATCTGTGGGGCCAAAGGAAACAAAAGCAAAGAAATTGGGTTTTATTGCAAAGCTTTCCGCCAGGCGTCTCTTTGCATTCGATATCAACGACGCACGAGGAATACGGCGGCAGCCTATCATCTATCTCCCAATGTTGTGGCAAAAGGTATCATCTATTTATCATAATTTAACCTTTTCAGATCCCTTACATGCCTCTCAGGGGCCAAACAAGGAGAGCACTCCACAGGCTGCAGCTTACCAAGCATCAAAGGTTAAAACACGGAGAAGCATGAAATCACCATTCAGCTTGTGACAAATGCCTCAAGAAATTTACCTCCACTTCCTTTGTGCTGAAAATATATGACTTCACCAGTGATTCCCTAACCACAGAATGCCAAAAGGCGCCAAGTGTGAGATTACTCCGTCGAGGGAATGCTTATCAAGAGGCAGCGCCCCTCCCCCCCACACTCTTCATCCATAATTGCTTTGCAGGCCTGCACTGGAAAGAGCCTGAAGCTGTGTTATGTTTGGCGGGAGCAGAATGCACTGGAGATAAGTTGAAATCCAAGACTATGCCCCAGTTGGGACCACTGTGGCATAACGAAACCACTATTCTCTTCTTTTCAGACAAAATGGAGCATTTTTAGCATTCTAACAAGGTTCCTGCATGAAAATAGTGGTTATCTGTCGCTAATGCTTCGTGCAGCTTGCGTTGTAATTTAAAACTCAAAATGGTACAAAACACAAAGACAAACCTCGTGCACACATGCGCAAGCTTATGCACATACACACACAGACCTGCAGACTTCACAAACATTGTTAGTTTGCATAAATTGACTACAGAGTCCTTGGCCATAACGGCCTAATTGGGGAGTTTTTGGACTCGCCATCCAGCTGGCTGATTGCATAGCAAAATCCTAATGAACGGTGAAAAATGACTTTGTTGCTCAGAGGAAACCATAGAAGATGTGGCTGTCTGAGATGAAATATTAAACATCTCACTTCTCCAGCTGTCACTGAAGCTGTAGTTGAGAGAAGGATGCCTTGTCATTTCTCCTTGGCACAGACGGCTTCGCTCTCCTTGGCTGATGCCTTCAGGCGAAGTGTACTTACACAGTGAGTACTTCCAGACCAGATATATGTAAAACCCACTCTGTCCAGTCTGTGCAGAGTAATCTGCTTTGTAGATTTCTTGCATCATCTCAGTGGGATTATCTGCACAACATCACGCCAGCAATACGTGACCAAACATCAAGCACCAAAGCTGCGACCCTCAGCTCTTCTTCATTTTAGTAAAATTTTTAAATAAGAATTACGAATGAACCATCATCATACTTCATATTTCCATCTGACAGCTTTTGTGTGATTATTAAGACCAAATATCGAAAAAACCTATTGGGAATTGCAAATTTTAGAAGGAGGAACACAGCTTCTGTCATTGATATTATGCTGAATCAGAAACTACAAACAGCAGCATTTTATAACCAAAGCTTTCACACTGAGATGGGAGGCACAGAAGAAAGATGAATACTGACTGTCAGTGTGGTAAATAGCTAAATGATGCTGGTGAGAGTTACTGCTGGGATAACTAGCTTGTGTGCGAGGCTGCTGGAGTACAGTATAGCAGCATCAGTAAACATGACTGTCATCTCCAGCTAAAAACATTAAAACAATCAGCAGTTCTGACTGCCTGCGAGCACTCGCACCAACAAACGAGGTTTACCAGCTGAGTCTGGACCAGGACAGCACTGAATACACATCTGGACGTCAGGTTGGGTTCCAGACAGTGTACATATGTTGTTTATTGCAGGTATTTTTTGAGGTTGATTATTCACCTCCTTGAGGTGATACTGGGTCATTAGTATGCTATTTTGCATTAAAGTCTCTGGTGAAGTCGTCTCTGATGAAGCTCCTGGATGTGCCAGTCTCATGTATGTAACTAGTGTGGCTGTGGAGATGGCAAAGTGTGTCACTGGTTGGACAGGACAGTCAATCTAAAACCTCGGTCTGAACTGAAATATCTCGCTAACTGTTAGATAGATTGCCATGAAATTTGGGACAAACATTCATTGTTCTCAGACGATTTGAATCTCAAACTTTGTTGATCTTCTAACTTTTTGCCGAGCGCCACAAGCAGACGAACATTTTTATTTTATTCAGTGAAATATCTCAGCATCCACTAAGACTGGGACAAAGTTTAGCTTGGACATTCAGGGAGCCCAGAGGATGAACCCTAAAAACTTGAACGATCCCTTGACTTTTCCTGACTTGTCGAATGAAATGTCTCAAAGGAACTGCTGAATGTTTTGCCACGACATTCATATTCCCCTCAGGATGAATTGTAATCATGTTGGCGAGTTCTTGACTTTTCATCGAGCAGCATCATCTGATGTTGTTTACTACTACTACAACCAGCATTTCCCTTAGCTTACTTTGCTATTTAGTGCTATTTAGCACATGTTAAACAAAGCACATTCAACCAACACGGTGAACATGCCAAATGCTACCTGCTAAACATCAGTATGTTGGCAGTGTTATCTGTTATTTTGTTATCTACACGTAATGCACAGAGCTGCTGGCATGGCTGTACACTCTTTGTCTTATTTTTACTTTTAATCATATGAAAACATCTTGTGTCTTGTTAGACACGCAAAATCAGCCCAGTTCATTCGTTTCCTGCGTGACATCAAGGTGTCCCTGATGTTTGATAAGACTCCTCGCTCTCGCCTGCGCTGAAATCTCCCATTACTTCCCCCCCACCTGTCTCGTAGGATATCAGTTAAAAACCTGCATGATGCTGGTGTCAGAGAGGCATTTAGAGGGAGACGGTTACACCGGCTCATCCACCCATTTCCACAGAGAGACGAGTGAGAGTGGTTTCCTGTCCGCCTCCTCCTTCTCCTCCGCCTCCTCCTCCTTCTCCTCAATGACAAAATAAAACGGAGGGTAGTGCTAGAAGAAAGGAAACCCGTGGGGATTTTATTCTCTATCTTTTCCTTATGTGACGGTTGCTGCCTCCTACTTCACTCACTCGTCTTTTCTCTCAGGCAGAACCTTTCCCGGGTCCAATATTCTCTTTTATCATTTTCTCCGTCCTTACACTTTCCCAGTTTTGTCCTCTTCCCTCATTCTCTTTGCCCTTACCCTACGAGATTCTCTCTGCCTTTTCATCTCCTTCCCAACTTTCATTCTTTGCTTCCTTATCGCGTCCCTCTCCTCCACAGTCTTCACAGCACATGTCCAGGCCAACCAACGCTGCTGCACAGCTACAAATAAATTCCCCTTCATTCTGACCTAAATCAAACATGTTGCACTGAAAAGAACTTGGTACAAAGAATTTGAATGGATTTTAGATGCATTACTGTTTGTAATGTGCAAAAAAAAACCCAAAATGTTTGAAGAATGTGAGAAAATGTGGAGGAAAAAAAATTCAACATTATGGAAAATGTTTTGACATCATGACCGAATGTCTTCAGCTAACTTACAGGCTTCATAATGTTATCTGGGATGTGATAAGATTGTGGAAAATAAAGTGAATCGGTCAAGGGCTGACTGGCACTGCACCCTGCATGTCAGCCAGCTGATATCTTGGAAAGATCAATATCGCAGAGAGGTCAGCAAGCGCAGATGAAGAAGCCAAATACTCACGTCTGAGTAGTTTTTTTCCCACACATAGATCATTCAGTGCTTCAGGAGAACAAATGCAGGACAAGGCACACAACTTTCTCACTTTTATTTATATGCAGAGAAAGCTCATCCATGAGGTCAAACTGCAGGAAGGACACAATAAAACTGAATGCAAAGTATCTGAAGGTTGCACTAGATTATGCGCTACCGCATGCTGCAGTAGCAAAGTGCTTTCCAATCACAAAGTATTGATTACAGCTTGAAGTGGCAGAATGTGAAGGGTGACATAACAACAGGTTTGAAGAAGTATAAAGTGATGCTCATTGGAGCCGTGGCTATAATTGATGTCCCCTGTCACCAAAATGTCAATAAATTTATCGCCAAGAAAAAAAAATTAAATCGCTGGTTCACTTTGGATGCTCGGCTGCTCCAGTCAGTGGAGGGAAATCAATTCTCTGGGTTTACTGACGCATTACAGACAAATCCTCATCAAATCAAAACATACACAGTCACTGAATATTGACATTTCAGGCAGTGAGAAAAAAGATGCTGCTGCGTGTCCCATTAGCTGTCTTAAAATATGAGTAACTCATTTCATATGAACTCAACTTCTGACAACGTGACTTAGCTGTGAAATGATTCTGATTCGAGAACCAAAAGCTAAACAGCCTCTGGCATATTGACCGCATCTCTGGACAAATATAAACTGGATTTTAATGTTGGGTAACACATCAGGCGCATCACACCTATAGAACTTACAAACAGAGCATTAAAATTGACTTTTTGGTGCACAGCCCCGAGTCATTATGATAAAAATCTTAAATTACTGAAATCTGTGTGAATTGCAAATTGCACTACACGCAGCTCTACAATCCACATGACAAACAGGCTGTGCAAAAACCAGTAAACTAAACCACGTTATCTAGAAGTGAAAACAAAACGGACGCGTGTGAAACTTCTGTTGTGACTGTAAGCCTTCTATGTGAAAATGTTCATGCGTTTTCTGTTTATGCTGCGTGACGAGGTGCGTTCACACGTGCTTGTGCAACCTGAGCCTAACGCTACGTCTGAGTTTAACCCCGAAGCCAAGCTCTCAAACGGCACTTTGAAGCACTGAGGACACGACTAAATACTCTCCATCCTCGCGGTTAAGGCGCCAACCTTGAACTACGCCGTTCTCGGTTTGCATCCAACTGCCGTCCTTTGCTGCATGTCGTTTCCCCGTCTGTCTCTCTCTCTCTCCCTGCTCATTTCCTGTCATCCCTCTACTATCTTTATAAGCTATAAGGCATAAAATGCGGCAAAACCTCACCTTTCAAATCTTCACTCTCCAGGTTTATCTCATCTTACAGAAGGTTAAAAGTAAAAGTAAAGTATCTGAGCAGTGAGTTTAGCGCAGATCAGCAGTGAATCAGAAAAAAAAAATAATAATAATAACATTTCACTAATAATTTTAATGCTCACTTTTGTCTCTGAGTCATTTGGATTATATGGAAAAACTGTGGATTAGACTGCAATGTGTTGCCGCCAGACTGCACTCTGTTGTAGTGAAACCACCAAACCCCCTGAGTGCAGCTTTAAAATCATGTTGGTGAGTCAAATGCCAGAGCTGATTAAACCAAGCAAGCAAAAAAAAAAAAACCCTAAAAAAGATGAAAATAAAATACATGTATGTGTCTGTATTTATTTATACGTCCCCTGATCTTCCCACAGTATGTGAGATGTAAAGTGAACTGTGAATTCAGTGTGTCCTCAGAGGGGAAACTTAAGGCAGCATTTCTCCTGAGTAAACTCTGCCGGCTGAACTTTTCACAGTCATCAACATTAGAAGCTTCCACACTTGTTGGTTTCTGCACCAGTGTGATTCCTTTTAATGAATAATACTTCCACCTTCTGCTGCCAACTTGCATTACTTTGTCACAAGATAAAGTGACTCTTCAGGGCCCCCAGTGTTTAATTTAGAAAAAGTTAATTTACCAGTCAGGCTACCTTTTCTGGCTTTTCTGCAGGAACAATGTGTTGACTTTAAAATCCGTCTGGCTGATTCATGTTCATGCTGCTCGTGTGTCTCATGCGCACAGCCACAGCCTCTTCCAAAAGCAGGCAGGAGGCTGCCTAATTACTCATATGCAAATTATGTGACATAATTGGACGATTTAAAACACGTTTTCAGATGCCAGCAGATATTTTCCTTGAAAGAGGCGTTTATGAGCCTACCAGACACAGAGGCCAGGGCCCCTGTTACCCCCAGGGCCCACAGGCTGGAAACGACTACAGAGAAACACAAAATAACTACAAGGAAGCACAAAACTCCTCAAGATAGAGACACAAAACAACTACAAGAGACAGAAAAAGACCCCAAAGAGATAAAAACAGGTTATACTGAAACAGGGTTGTCCAGGCATCTCCCACGCAGCTGATTCAGGTGCTTCTCAATTCAAAGACAGCAAACTTCAAGGGTAAGAAAAGCACACTGACTTACAGCCTTTAATTGTGCGAGCGGACTAACGTTTCAACACCACCACAAATCAGAGTGTACTCCGGCCCCTCTTTTCCTCTCCGAAAATACAAACAGATTCTGTTTGGGTGTCTTGTAGGAGGGTTGGGGAGCCTTTTACAAGGGCCTATTGTCTCATAATCTGTCAATGAGTCCGGCCAAAACCATTTCTCTAAACCGCGAGCGTCTTAAACCCAATGGCTGCAGAACTGTTGCATCCATCATTTGGCTCAGCGGTGCACACCGTTTCACACACCACCCAACAGCCCATCAACCAGAGTGCCTGCAGAGAAGCACACTGTCTTGAAAGTTGCCCGAGGAAAAAAAAAGCCTTTACAAGGTGATTAGGTCTGCTTTACTTGCAGCGCCTTCCGCTCCCCAGTACTCACATTGATTGTTTTCTCCTGGGCCGGTAAATAGATGGAAGTCAATACGCCCCTACAGTGACGTCAGGGTTCACCTAGCTGCAGGTCTCCTGGGCCTATCAATTAGAGCATAAGAATGCAGCCAAGGATTTCATTTGTAGCCTAAGCTGTTATTAGTAACGACAGGTGGGTATTGAGTGTGGCGTAACACCGTGCTGGAGAAAATTGTGATAAATGACGAGGGGGAGGCTCGCTCCTTCTCTCTCTAAAGAGCTTTGCAGATAGATGACTGCTGGTCATTAGACAGGAGGAAAGGTGTAGGTGTGTGTGTGTGTGTGAGTGAGTGAGGAAGAAAAAGTGAAAATGCAGTGTCGAAACGGACGTCTAATGCAAGAAAGCTTCACTTTCAAAGGCTTTGGTGCACACTTTGCGGTGCATCAGCCGCACATTTGAAGCCATTCATCCGCACCTAAACCCCGCATTATGAGAGACGCACACGGCCACATCTGTTTACCTTATGGTCGATGATGCCGCTGTATCCCTGGAGGACCGGGGGGTGAGGCTTGGCCACCCTGACGGAGGCTTCAGTGGGCCGCCGCTGCTGTTCATGCTGCCGGACGTGCGTGTCGTTGGCGTCCCTGGAAGCGCCGTTGAAGCTGCCGTTGTAGACGAGGAACAAGCTGGCGCACAGGAGGAGCACGAGAAGCACCGCTATCCCATGGCGCTGACGCAAAGACACAAGCACATGCTGACAGGTTAGCCCTGCTGAGTTAAGGCTGCACCTGTACACGTAACGACAGGTGAGCGGCAGCTTTCTCTCAGCTCAGACACCATCCTCATCCTCAGCTGCTCTGTCAATAACTCCAACTTCCTGTCAGTCACGTCACTTCGGACCAAAAACTTGAAAAAATAAAAAACAGCTTTTTATCGATTTAATTTGAGGGTCCGCTCGTGACATCGACAAGATGTCAGGCTGTTAATGATGATCTCTACTTAGTTTGCCTGCTCGCGCGGAAATGGTGCGTTCAGGAGCACATCTGCAGAGTAATTTACAATACGTGTCTCACCTCGGTGAGCGCCGAAAGCCATAAAGTTCATCTTGATATCCTGACCTTGTAAGTCATTAGGTGCCTCAGTCTGAGCTGCCACTCTATAAATCCATATCAAATTACAGAAGATAAGCAGCACGCGTCACTTTTGATTTGTTTCGTGGCACAATGCCGAACAAGAACTGTTGGATCTACCGATTTAATTTCACAGCTGTTTAAATTGGTACAAGGTTCATTACAGGCCATTAAAGCCATCACATTTCATGCACTTTTTTTTAAAATGCATGCATCTGCATTAACCGCAGGGAAAAAAACACAAACACCCAGCGCTGTGGTCCACGCTGTAGTAGCTACTTATAAGGAAAAGCCCGAGCTTAGTGCCGAACAGCTGGGTGTCCATTGTTCACATCCTAATCTTTTGATCCTAAAGAGTGCACACAGAAGCGTTATGGCGATGGGAGCGCAGTTCGCAGAACAACGCCGGATTTAAAAGCGAGCACAAACAGTTGCCTGCAGGGCTACAAGGCAGAGACCTTTACCATAGGTGTCTTCATTTTGCGGCGCGCTGTCTTATCGCTGCGGCTCAGTGCGTCTGGCTCCACTTCCTCTCATGGTACAGCGGCATCTGTTCGCATCCCGAATCCACTTCAGTCCGTCCGCGCTGTGCCAGCCCGCCTGCCGCTGCCTGTGTGCCTTCAGACCGGAGCCCAGGCGCAATTCATACTGTGGAGACCGAGGCGACAGATGTTCACTATTGTAGCTCTGCTGGGTCTTAAAACCCCCCGAGTTTGAGGGGGGCTGAAAGAGTGGAGGCGCAGCGCAGTTAATTAAAGAGCCTACCTGCAAGAGGGTGATAAGGCCGTTTTGTTTAATGGTTATTTCCTGCTGAGCATTATGTGATGGAAATCTCTGCTCGGATTACTCTGGAGTACAGTGAATACACGTCATGTCATCTTTGGACGTCTGCTGCATGAAATATGAGGTGGATGATGAAGATAAGACAGTGATTAGATCCTGGAAAGCGCAGGGACACCGAGTCTCTGTTAATCAGTGTTGAGACGTGTACTGCAGGAGAGGTTAGAGGTACTATACTTCAGTACTGCAGTTTCACACCACCGTATATCCGCTTTATTTTACTTTTTACTCCTGTGCGTCTGCAAGTAGGAACCTACTTCATATGTGTTTAATTAACAGCACGCAGTAAAATATGTCTAACAATATATAATGACACTCAGCAGGGTTTTTTGCACAAGCTACTTTTACTTTTTGTGTATTTTTTGCTTAAATAACATTTTCCTTTTACTCACTTTCACTGTGATTCCTTATTTCCAAATTGTCATATTTTTTAAACTCACTTTAAGTTTAATTTAACACCAGTTTAGCAGCTTTTGATGCACTTGTGCACGTTTTCGAGGTGAGTTGAGCTGACTTAGCTGCAGCCTTACAGCCCGAGACCTAAACAAACATTTCAGAGTAAATCATTTTCAGTGCTGTTGAATCTTTCTGTATCTCTCAGTATGGGTTTCTTGTGTGTGTTCTGTAAGCTGTGTGCTCTGTCAGTGCATTAAAGTCCTCTGTGTGTACACATGCAGCACAACAGACTCGCAGAAGCACATTAAATAACCATTTGTTTTTCCAGCCACGCTGAAACAAACAACACCACCTCCTTAAAGCACTTAAATTCGCAGCTTCAGAATGATTCGTTTTATGTTTCGTGAAGTAGGAACAGCCGTTTAGCATAAATATCAATACATTTTATACAAGCTACCAAGTACTTTTAAAAAGAAAGTTCAAAAGGCTTTGCAGAGCAGCAGAGAGAGCAAAACTGCAAAGCAAAAAAAAATCAGCAGGAACGGGAGGACAAAACCAAGATTAGAAAATGACTGTGACTGTTTGTTTACTGTCATTTGTTCAATACATTCACTGTGTGGCTTGATATTTAAATATTTTCTCACATTGTCTGAATATTCTTCAGAACTGAAGCTTCATTCTTCTTTTAAATAGTTTCTCTGCATTATATTATCATTATATCAGTGTGTCCGAGGATTTTTACATTAATGCTCGAGATAAATGCATGTATGCACAGGCTACATAAACTCACACATACCCGCATAAATACGCAAACATGTGCAGGCATTCATACTGCAAGCACAAACATACAGAGTATTCAAAAGCATGCCTACATACAAACAAATATAAAGTACGTACTGTTTTTTGCACAAGTAAAACTGAAGGCAGCGACGTTAGAAACATAAAACCACAAATCGGAAAAAGAGAGAACAAAAGTGAAGAAGGAGAGCCATTAAAAACAAGACAAAGATGGAGCTGGGCTGTCAGTTTCATCCACAGCCTTTCAGAGGAGGTCAGAGCCCCTCATTTACAGCACGGCTTCTGGATGGACTAAAGGCGCCCTGTGATGCTGGAGGGCCTCCTGCCGGGATTCGACTCATAACTTATGAACAGGTCAGACATGTTTGCACAAGCTGTCCAGCACAGGAATGGAAAGGTGATCAATAAAGTGTTAAAGATAACGATTCTAAAATTTACAGTCGACCATCGTAGCCAAAGCTCAAAACAGGAGAAAAACAGCCAGCGTCTGCAGTCAGAAGTCTTGCTGCTGACTGTAGAGAGGAGAGCGAATTCGGACTCAGACTGAATTACGTTTCTTTAAACAGATGATTCAAAAGTGTGTTTCATCCTGGATGATCTGCACCGGACGAAAGAAGTGAGTTAACATACGCAGAAGAAAAGGGAACCTCAAACATAAGGGACTGAGAACTGAGGAGAAAACAGACACAATCAACTTAATTTCAAAACTATCACTTAAAAGGCTCATCAAAGACCGGAGCTAACAAAGCATCTCAGCCCATTAATTCTTACTGAAGGCACAAACCTGTGCAGCTGACAGGTTTGCACTGACGAACCTGCACCAGACTCTGTAGCTCTGCTCAACGTTTCAGTGTCTTTCAGCTCACTGTTTCAGTCCAGTAATGATAATGACTGTGATTTGTATTATGGATTAATCTGATCTGATCGTTTTTGCCATTCATCAGTTGTTTGGTTCATGAGAAAGGCTGCCACAATTACCCAGAACTCAGAGTGACACCTTGACAGCGATTGTTTTGTCCAACCAACAATCAAAACATTATATTTTACATGATCTTAATTTGTTTTGTATGCAAACATCTCAGTTTGCAAAGTACCTCGTAACAACAGAAGTCAGATAATTGTTGCAAAGCAAAAAGTAGGCCTTCAATATTTCCACCTGATGGTAAAATGCTGATGGGTAGAATTATAAAATCAAAAGAAGAGACTCAAATAAATCTGTACATAAGTACAGTACCTGAGGAAGTGTGATTCCTGTAGGGATTCTGAATGCAGGACAATAATAAGCTGTATCGACAATATTCACTGACTCATCCTTTAAAGAGTTTGTACAATGACATTTCCAGGTATGTCCTCCAGTCACCATCACCGCAGCCTCCGCCCGTTAATCCGCCACACAATGGACGGCGACACCACATATAACAAAGCATTAAAACCGGAGCAGAGCTGCTGCATGTTTCATCCCCATTTGCCAGCGATTGTGTATAATCTGCTTACGAAGAAGAAGAAGAAGGAAAAAAAAAACAAATAAAAAAAATGAAACAGGTCCTCATGCAAGAGAGACTTCCCAGAAGCAATAATCCACATCAGTGTCGCCATCAGAGTCACAGGGGAATAATGTGCGATAACACAGCATAACAAGGTTGGAAGGCTGGGCACGACAACAACAACAACAACAACAGCAACAGCAACACGTCAGAGAAACAGTTTCAAAGAGAAGCTGTCTTTGAAGTGTGCACTCACTGAAGGCCAGTGAAAGGGCATGAGCGTCTCTCAGCTCCGACAGGCACATTTAGGAAAATTACACAAGTCTTTGCGTACTCGTGTGTTGATTTCGTGTTTGCTTTGAGCTCCACTTGTGTCTTACACGGTTGATTATAAGCCACAGAGTATTTATGACACTGAACTGTAATGTAACCTTAATGTGCTTAACACACAACCCATTTTAGTGTTCAAGGTTCTCTCTGCAAAAACAGACCTAAACTGTACCAATTGCTCAAAAACGTTTGGTAGAAAACAGGAGCCTGCATGACAACACCTGCACTTTAATTCCCCCAGAGTTTCTGAACCGCTGGTTTTTATCTACAGACCCCCGGAGCGGAGAAAAGAATCAAACTGGAAACAGGAAATTAATCCCAATTTTCAATATAATTTGGCCACAAGGTAGCTGTGCGTGTTCCCAGACAGGGATTTACAGAATGCTTTTACATTTTAGTGATTAGTGCGGTTTATTATGATATTTAATACATCAAAAAGGATTTAAATGAAAGGATTTTTTTTTGCTCCAGCGTCATTTTGGAAATACTACAATTACTCCAGCCCTAACATGAGGCTGGTGTTAACACATTATACATGACTCCGCTGCAAGATAAAAGGATCAGACCGCCAGTGTGAGTTTGTAGAAACTAAAGCCAGGGACGGGGAAGTTAGTGGTTGCACCTGCTGGAGTTAAAATAATAACTGTCGTTTCTCTGTGCTAATAAAAGCCTATGCTTGTAATTCTGCTGCGGTAATCTCTCTCTCTTTTTACCACTGCTTTTCTAATACTCGGGACCTAAGGGGAAACATTCAGAAAATGTGCACAAAATAACTGCAGTTTTAGTGAACTCAAACTCGTCATTTTCGAAACAAGTCTCACTGTGAGTATTCATGAGGGGCCAGTTGCACATCACTGCTGTGTCACCGTGACCATCAGGCCACGAGCAGTCATACAAATTTAAAATTTATTCACCATACAAGCAGCATCGGCAGCATGTTGATTGACAGTTAGTGGTAGTGGTGGGGTTATGGCACCCACAGAGCAGCATCTGATTGTCAGGGCCAACCTGATGGTGATGATGATGATGATGATGCTGGTGAGGTTACTGCATGTGCCAGGGCCGGATGCTGATCAGCAGGTGTTTACGACGCCTATAACATGCAGGAGGGTTCAGGCACCTACTCATTGCCTGTTGTGGGTCATTTCATGGTTGAGTGTCAGGTGTCCGCACTGTGCTATAATTCTCCCCTTTATGTTCTCTGTAATCTGCTGCATATCTGTTTCCCGCCTCTGATTTATGAGTGAGAGCTGCTCCACGTGGTGCTGCAGGAGCGGGACCTCGACAAGGGAATCAGACTGGCTTTTTGTCCTTTCCGTAATTAGAGAGTCGTATCTAATTCACCCCTTCCATTAGCCCTGGGCCCAGAGACACACGACGAGGAGGCCTGCTTTAACGCGAGTTCGCTGGCTGTCGCATTCAGGGTGAATGAGCAACAGTGCATGTAAGAGGATGGGAGATGCAGCCGCAAAGCAGTTCAATTACTGCATCACTGAACTACTTTTGTGGGGAGATGCATCCCATAAATGGTCCCAGAAGTAATTGCAATAAACCATTATACTATTAGTTTAAGACCATTTTATGCCACTGATATAATAATAATATAACAGTAAGCAAGTACACTAATTTAAAAAAAAATAGAAAGAAAGAAAAAAAATTAAAATCTTATATTTAAAAAAAAAAATACTGGAAAATCTTGATTTTAGACTCGACATATACTATATGGACAAAAGTATTGGGACACATCCACTCTTGTTTGAAGGCTTTCCACAACATGTTGGAGTGTTTCTGTGGGAATTTGTGCCCATTCATGCAGTAGAGCATTTGTGAGGTCACACACTGATGTTGGACTAAAAGGCCTGGCTCACAATCTCCGTTACAGTTCATCCCAAAGGTGTTGGATGGGGTTGAGGTCAGGACTCAAAAGAAAAGGGCCTTCAACAAACTATTGGCACAACATTGGAAGCATAGCATTGTCCAAAATGTCTTGGTATGCTGAAGCATTAAGATTTCCTTTCACTGGAAGTCAGAGACCGAGCCCAAACCCTGAAAAACAGCCCCACAAAGAGGTGTGTCCGGATGCTTTGTCTATATAGTGTTCCTTGCTAACCTATTAAATTTGCTTTGTAGTATACACCTCAGGTCTTCGAAGGCACAACACACTCTTCATCTCAAAATAACCAAGCGATTTTATACCTCGACCAGACTTTACGCAAGGTGTTGTCACCAAGTGAAGTTTCAGCACATCAAACAAAAGCGTACCTCTGGTTTGCAGAAATGCACAGTGCCAACATTTATTCTGGTGATCACATTGAACTTTTTGTTTTGTCAGGTCTGAGGTCATGTCCTTTGCTGATAAGACCATAAAATATGTACGAGTTAGAGTTAAAGTTGAAGATATGTGTGATAAATTGTTAATGTAATTATCGTGATGGACTGATGCGTTACACAAAAGATAAACTGGAATTCTTTTTTAAAATCCACATCCCCATCAGAAAGTGTCTGCATGTTTCACCAGAGGACTCAGGAGAGATCTGAAGGAACACATGAGTGACTTTGTATATTTTAGCACTGGTGGTAGCAAAATTAATCAGGTACAAAGAAATGCATGAGTCTCTGCATTGTTACGTTTGGCCTTCACACTCTGCCAACTGTGTGGGGAGGTTCAGGCCTTAAACATTAGAAGGACCTTGACCTTGTTCCATCCTCCCTGGATGTGCAGGGGAAGAGGACTGGTTTGGTTTGGATGGTAAATGTGGACACTGTGGCTACCTCTCTTTGTGATGTGATTGTACAGTATAAGGTGAGTCAAAGTAAGGTTTCTTTCAGGTTTTGTTATACGACTGGGCTCCTGCGAACTCTCGCAATAGAACACACAAGATTTGTGTGAAATAAACATTTGTATTCAAGCACAACTAAAACCTTTATGCATCCAGCTGAAGACCAACCTGAAAATTTTCTTCTTCGAGAGCTTCTATTGTGAATTGTATTCACTTTACTGACAATCAATTCTCACATCATTATGTTGTCTTTTTAGTTTTTATTCCTTGCAGACAGCCTCTACTAACCACTTACTCTGTGTATTACCTTCTGTTTAGTTTCCTTTTATGGAAAATCATCAGTTTGCAGCTGCTTGAAATCTGCCCCTATCCTAAGTAAGTATCAATAAAAGTAAAGCTAAAAGGCTGAGGCTGAGATTTAACACCTGATTCTGACTCTGTGGTGCATTTTAGTGTCTTTCAGCTCTTTGTTTTGGTTTTACAGTCTGCAACGATGTAGAGGACGACAAAATAGCTTCAATAAACCCACAGTAATCTACCTGTTCGGCACCAAATGTCAGGCAGAAAATTAGCAACTAGCTGGTGAAGAAAACAGAATATATAGTTGCTAAAGAGCCAATTTCTTGTTAGGAGCCAGTGGCAATGGCGTCAGAGCTAAAGGAGGAGGCGCCCAGAAACACTGTCTGTGAGTGTGTGACGCAGTGCAAACTGTATGCATTAGCACACAAAGACAAAGCTGTATGTTTGCATTAACATACACATCTCTATTTCATGCGACGTGTAAATGAAACATCATCTAATTTTGGTTTTGTGACTATTTCTTTGAGACGAGTTGATTGAGTTGAGAGGGGAAGTGTGCTACAGAGATCGGGTACACTCTCCTCTTTCTCAGCCCTAACAGACCTGGCCTCAAGTGACATCATTTATCATTTATTCACATATGCAGATGTACTGACCAAGATCTGTGAAAAGATTAGTTGTGTACAACTGGGTTCCTGTTTTAAGGCACTAAAACATACAAGTATTCCAGTACGGTCCTTTAACTAGGTTGGACACAGTGTCTGCTGTGTTGAAACTGAATCATAGTATGACCTCTTTTAATCTCTGCAGGAATGTGGGGTTGGCTTCTTGTGTGATTAACACATTGTTAACAGAATATTAACAGCTGACAGGTCATTATGTAGGAAATTAATGGGTTGTATTACTAGATGGGACATTGGGACGTAATGATTAAATCCATTCAGGTTGCACTGCAAGTAAATTAGAAAACAGAAAGGATTTCCAAGACCGAATTCAATTAAATAATGTCAATCATCAGGACCATTCTTATGAAAATAGCCCAAACAATATCTAATCCTGCCCCTTTACTCAGCAAATTACACCACAATCTGCTCACTTTGTGTATATTTACAGTTAGTGTAGCGGGGCCAGGACAATGTCCGCGAGAGGGTTTATTTGCTCTCCATGTTTGTTGACTGTGGATCGCCAAGAATAGGGTGATGGACATCCATAGCTCTGAGCTGGCCTTTAATTAAGTTGTTCTCTCAGGCATGATGGGAAAGGGAATCGAGTTTCAGGGGTGAGTGGGTCACAAGTACAGAGGGAGACCCAGCACTTTGTGAAGGCTCTGCTTTATTATGTGTCCCAGGTGCTCCGAGTTCACCAAATGGGTTCATCACAACTTGGTGGTGATGCAGCAGTGTCCTCTTCCACCACGTGCGCAAAGAAGCAACCTCAGGGCACACACACATGGTTTATATCTCACCCTGTATGAGTGTCTAAGATACCCACTGCCACAGTCACACACCACTTAAAACTAACAGGCGATTCATCCCGACTTTAAGCCTTTAAAAACCATTAACAATGAGAAGTCATCTTTCTTTGGGAGTAAAATTGGAGTTCCGCTGGGTTTTATGCTTGACTCCCCTATATACTGTGTGTTGTCAGGATTGGCGGCGTCGCTGACGCAGAAATTAGCTGAACCCCGATGCAGAGTCAAAAAGAGCAGGCAGGCAGGCAGGCAGATCCCAAAAACAAATGTCTTTTAATTAATTAGAACAAAAACCAACAAAAGGCTCACTCTTACTGTGGCAGAAGATCTACAAAAAACATGGCAAGGCATGGCATGGCATGGCAAGGCAAAAAGATCCTGACATGACGTGGGGGAAAAAACACAGACGCTCTGACAATGGTGACTGGGAAGACAAGGACTAAATAGACAAGACAACGAGACACAGGTGACACACATCAGGAGGGAGAAAGCAATCAGGAAAACCAAAGCAAAGCTACATGAAAACGGGACACACAGGGGAAGTGACGCTTTCAAAATAAAACAGGACATGACAAAAACCTTGAACATAATACATGGAAGCACAAGACAAACATGAAACATGGCACATGGACAGAAATCAAAAGACAAAGCATAACCAAAAAACACCAGGCATGACAGAACCCCCCCCTTAAGGGACAGATCCCAGATGTCCCTTCAAAAAAGAAACACAGGTCTAACACAGGCTGGGTGGCTGGAGGGGGGGAAAACCAAAGAGGCATGAAACAAGTAAAAAACAAAGTCAGGGATTCAGCCCTGGTGTAGGGCAGTGGCCCAACCTGCAATCTCGGGCGGGCGGCCCCAGTTCAACACCCAGGTGGGGCTTGATGAGTCAGGGGGCCTGCCCAAATGCTGGGCCAGGACATAACACGAGGCCTCAGGCGGTCTGCCTGAATGCTGGGTCAGGGCCAACGGCCGAACAAAGAACCGCCTCTGTGGCGGCCCGACGAGGCATGGAGACCTGACGAGACGTGGAGATCCGGTGACCTGACGTGGACACCTGACGAGACGTGGAGACTTGGCGGCAAGACGTGGTGACCTGACGAGACGTGGAGACTTGGCGGCAAGACGTGGTGACCTGACGAGACGTGGAGACTTGGTGACCTGACGTGGAGACCTGACGAGACGTGGAGACTTGGCAAGACATGGAGACTTGGCGGCAAGACGTGGTGACCTGACGAGACGTGGAGACTTGGCGGCAAGACGTGGTGACCTGACGAGACGTGGAGACTTGGTGACCTGACGTGGAGACCTGACGAGACGTGGAGACTTGGCGAGACATGGAGACTTGGCGGCAAGACGTGGTGACCTGACGAGACGTGGAGACTTGGCGAGACGAGGCGTGAAAGCAGACAGACCCAGACCTGGAACAGTGGGCTGCGGTCCATCAGCTGAAGCATGGGGCCCTGGCGTAGCTTGGAGTGCCGGTGGACCCAGACCTGGAACAGTGGGCTGCGGTCCATCAGCTGAAGCATGGAGTCCTGACGTAGCTTGGGGTGCCGGTGGACCCAGACCTGGAACAGTGGGCTGCGGTCCATCAGCTGAAGCATGGGGCCCTGGCATAGCTTGGAGTGCCGATGGACCCAGACCTGGAACAGTGGGCTGCGGTCCATCAGCTGAAGCATGGAGTCCTGACGTAGCTTGGGGTGCCGGTGGACCCAGACCTGGAACAGTGGGCTGCGGTCCACCAGCTGAAACATGGCGTCCTGAGACGGCGGGTGTCTTGGTCCGCGGAGCAGGTACAGGAACGGAGACCTCCGCGGCGGCAGGCGGCCTGGTCCGCGGAGCAGGTACAGGAACGGAGACCTCCGCGGCGGCAGGCGGCCTGGTCCGCGGAGCAGGGACAGGAACTGTGACCTCCGCGGCGACAGGCGGCTTGGTCCGTGGAGCAGGGACAGGGACTTTGACCTCCGCGGCGGCCGGCGGCTTAGTCCGCGGAGCAGGAACAGGAACTTTGACCTCCGCGGCGGCAGGCGGCCTGGTCCGCAGAGTCTGCACCGGCTGTGGGGAGCCTGTCGCTGGGTGCAGGCCTCCCCTGGACCTCAAGCGGAACATATGCTTTGTCCAGAGGTGGCCCAGACTGGGAGGGGGCCTGATTGCCAGTCTGGTGCCCCAAAACGGTGACTCTGCGGGGTTCATTTTAGGTCAGAGCGTTCTGTCACGATTAGTCGGCGTCGCTAACGCAGAAATTTTCTGAACCCCGATGCAGAGTCTAAAAGGAGCAGGCAGGCAGGCGTGGAGGTCCAAAAACAATGGTCTTATATTAAACAAAACTAAACTCAAAAAACACACTTACTGTGGCAAGAAACTAGGCATGGCATGGCATGGCATGGCAAGGCAAGGCAAGGCAAAAACAACAAAACAGTCCTGGCATAGCATGGGGAAAAAATGCAGATCCTGGCATGACATGGAGGAAAAAACACAGACGCTCTGACCATGGTGACTGGGAAGACAAGGACTAAATAGACAAGACAACGAGACACAGGTGACACACATCAGGAGGGAGAAAGCAATCAGGAAAACCAAAGCAAAGCTACATGAAAACGGGACACACAGGGGAAGTGACGCTTTCAAAATAAAACAGGACATGACAAAAACCTTGAACATAATACATGGAAGCACAAGACAAACATGAAACATGGCACATGGACAGAAATCAAAAGACAAAGCATAACCAAAAAACACCAGGCATGACATGTGTACCACATAGTGTATTGTAACTGATTTGAGCTGCAAATATTTCCTCAACTTCTCTATTTAAATACATACATTTAGATTAGGGTTAGGGTTAGGGTTAGGGTTAGGCAGGGAGAGGTGATTGCTATGTTGCAAAAGTGCCCTCTTGGATGCATTTCTGGCTGATAAAACATGACAACTTGCCCTTAAGGGTGCCCTTCAAGTGTACAAAACATGGTTAAAGTCCCTTTTGAGGTGACCAGAAAATGGAGAAAGTGCAGTGCAGGAAGAGAATGTGATTCAGTGCCACACAAGCTGCCTACAGGCTAGAAAATTAGTTGGCCTCCATGTGGCTCTGCATAAACAGTTAACAGTTGCCTGTGTGTTTTTATTACAAAGCCATGTGGGTCACATAATAAAACAATTTTAATCTCAATCTGAGTTTTTAGCTTTTTCACCATGAATGCATCATGAATTTCTGCATGCTGGTGGCCCCCTGAATACAGCTGGTGTCCTCCTCCCCAGTCCTCAGGCAGTCCACTACTGTCTACAACACAACCTTTTTTTTCTTTTTGCTGCTGTGAGGTGAAATAGGCACTTTAGGTGCTACTATTATTGCTTATTTCAGCTGTAGTGCACAGGAACTTTACACCCAATCCAGCTAAAGAACTGCATTATTCCTTCTCTCTGTTCCATTGAACCAAGATGTAATGCAGCCCTTTGCATGATGTTTCTTCACTTGCTGCCATTAATGTGTCCATCCTCTATTACAACTAATGGAAATTCACATTTGGTGTGCCTAAGTGCCTCTCTCCAAGTGCTGCTCTAATGTCCCATTTTCAGCCCCTTCAATTTGAATCTTTATTGAAAGACATGGTGAAATCTAGAGGAAAATTCCCCCTTTTGGTGGTCAGTGGTTGGGAGATTACAGTTTGTGTCCAAGGTAATTCTCTCCACCCTAATTTCCTGTGAAGAGAACAACCTGGTGTCCTCACCGTCCAAGCCAAAAGATTGGAGGCCAGACTCTCTTTAATGAAGCCGTCCCCGCTCTTCTCTAATTCCATTCCCTGGTTCTAACTGACTGATTTACAGGCCAGGACTCAGCCTCCCTCTTTGGCTGACAAACGGTTTGGCTGAATGAGTAATGGCTAATTAACGTTCTGAATTTGACTGTTTATCTGACTTTATGATCTGACTGTGTGCCAGTTTGCCTGCCTGTGCGTCGTCGGTGAGTCTATCTGAAGGCAGACCGGGCTGCTACTGACGTTAGCAGAAACCCACCAGATGCTCTGGCCGCATGCTCTTTACTCCAGTGCTGGCGGCGTGCCATTGCTCTTGCTTCACTAGGCTAATGAAAATGCACTGTCTCATCATCCAGGCCCGAAGGGAGGCACACTCGTCTGGCCCGACATGCTTGTTCTCACGGGGGGAGCAAGTAGGCCAGATGCTGGGGAAAGCTTCCTCAGTGACGAGGGAGCTATTGGAGGTCAAGAGTGAAGGACTGTAAAGCAGGAAGTCTGAAATCATTTGTAAAGCTGTCTGAGGGAGCAAAAGCCAAGGTAGTGCTGCTTTTTAAAACTGCATTTATTCTTTCAGGAATATAGTACGGAAGTGTGTCATTCAGCAATTCTAAAATCTTGATGAAAGTTGACATGGAGCTTCAAAAAGGAGATCAGTGAGGGTATTTATTGGACAAAAATCCTGCAATTTGACTGTCATTAAGTTCAAGGTTAATTTCTTCTTCTTTGCATTTGCTTTGCTTTCTATTACTTGGCATTAACCATAGGGGGAAAGCAAATTGTGATTTGGTCAGAGAATGAGAAAATGTCTTGTAATTTCAGTTGGCCTTTAAAATACTGCTTTTGACTTCTTGTCAAACTTCTTGTCAGTCATTATGAAGCTTGTTTTTCAATTTTTTATGAGTTATTCTATAGGATCTTCATGAATTTTCAGATGTCTGCACGGAGCGGCAAGAGATCGACAGCCCTGCTGTTGAAGAGCCATGAATCCTTTCATCAAGTCCTTTTTTTTGGTGGAAGTAGCTTTGCACAATATGTGATAGGTTTGGACAGATCTAATTTTCAGGAGGCTTTTGGAAGCTCCTCTGTCTCTGTAGCTTGAGAATCCCCGGAGAGCACAGTGCTGCCTCAAAGAATTGGACAGACAGGCAAACTTCTCAACACACACACTGGGTTTCTAAGGCAGGAATGATGGAGCTGTGCTCATATAACTTTTTGTTAGAAGGAAAACAACGGCTGTGTGATGCTACACTGCAATTTTACATTGCTTCAGGGCTAAAAACCTGCTGTAGTTGAGATCAAAATTTCCAGCAGAGTAGGGATTAATCTACTGTCAGTGGATTCCAAAATTTCACCAACTTGGCGAGCACAGTCAGTGAAATCTTTCATGTCTTCAGTCGCCTGGCATGGCTGCAGATGCACTACGACCATCTCCTCTCACTGCCTGTAAGATCACACTCATCACTTGGATGATTGGAGGCAGTTCTTTTCTTCTTTCAGACTGACCATGACTGGCTGTAGTTTAATGCAAAGCTGCTCTGTGAAATTGGAGCACTGCCAGTGAAAAAATTCAACTGAATAAAAAATGGCCTTCACTGCCACAAAAAGGTCTGTTGAGGTACCTGAGACAAGAGCAGCTGACGATTATGCTGCAGTGAAAAGTATTTAGATCCTTAATGTTGCGCAGTGGCACTGCCTTTTTATTGTGGTGGAGTTTATACATGTAGCTGTTGTGTAACACCTGTGACACACCCACCAAACAAAATCAAATGTATCTCTAATCTTTTTCGCACCATTTAGAGTAAACATGCTGCTTAACTCAAAAACCATAATGAAACGATACACCTTTTCTGTACTGAGCGTGCCTCAGGATTGGGGAAGCTATGTTGGGAGTTACGTAAAGATGTCAGACTGATTGTACCAATCAGAATAATTAATATGTTAATATCTCTAAAAGTTCACAGAATCAGCTCACTGAGGGAAGTGCCAGTCAGCCTGTGCATGTCCACACAGACCTGCAGAGGGGCTGAATATCATCTGGAGGTCTTAGGTCTGTGGAAGTCACCCAACCCCTGAACTCTTTGAACTCTTTAGTTCTTTAGTTTAATTTAGATAACTGTTTTGCTTCTTAACCATTTCCAGAAAAGAAAGAAAGAAGGAGAGAGAGAGACCGTCAAGTGAATAACTGTTTCTTGGCACAGCTGTTGTCAACTTATGTTTACCATTGTGAGATTCACATACTGACCTCACAGCACTGAATTTGAATATTTTATCATTCATCATTTGTTAATACAACACAGGCACTAATGAAAACAGAGGGTGTTCAGAAATTAAACTGCAGTTCAGTCATTTCCTGTATCTGTGTCACATAGGTTTCACCACTGTCCTGAATTTATTTACTCCAAAGGGAAATGAATGTGAGCCGACTGGCCAATTTTTTCGCCCCACAGTCACAAAAGTAAATATAAGACCTATTTTTCACAAGCCACACATCTTCTCAACGTTCTGACACTACACTCAGACAGACAAATCAGGAGAAAATTATCTTTGTTCAAGACCAGTCTCTGCCAAAACAACACACGTGAGATCTGGAGACCTGGAACAAGTATATTAAGTTAGCAGATAAAAGTGAACAGCAAACTAAGGGGCAATAAATAACAGACCTGAAGTGTATGCCATTTCATACCATTAGGGCAGCTTGTAATTCATCCCCTTTGTTATAAAGCATCCTGACAAAAATGAATAGTAGAGGTCTTACTTCGCAAAGTCTGAGCTGAACCTCCATTGTATTAAAACAATACAATACAACCCAAACTAGCTTCAGCTATTTCAGTGAAGAAACAATGCCGACCCCAAGCATGTAACACTTGAAAATCTGCTGTTGTGGGCGTACTGAGAAGCTCTCTTGGGGAGACTCTGTGTATCTATGAATGTAAAGCAGCATTTATTTCCAGGAAACTACCAGTCACTAAAAGCTCCCATTGATTCTCATACACCTTGAAAGCAGCTGACACCTCCCAGCAGTATATCTGATGCAGCAGTCAATCACTTTTGTCAGCTGTCACACAAACCAGGATGTCATCTGCATAAAAATGAAAATGCCCTAAACATGAATAAAGAAAAGCTGTGGCTAATGTATTTGAAGGAATATAAATAGGCATCAAAGGGCGTGATTGATTTTGGTGGGCAAAGGGAGGCTTTCCTAAGATAAGACCTTTTAGAGCAATTCAATTACCTTCAGGCACACAGAAAATGTAGGATGTTATAAACTTTGATTACATCAAGGTTGATGAAAGGATGGGAGGAGATGGTTGTAAACAATACATTAATTGAGACATTATTTAGCTTGTGGTAATACATTGCTCAATCCCTAGCTCAAGTCTATGCAAAACATTTATTTTTGAGAATAAAGTGCTTGAATTATTGGAGAAAATATCCAAGCAATACAAAGACTCAGAAAGAATATACTGTTTTTATCAATGACAGTACAGAGATGCGATTTTTTGGTGTGCACTAGAGCTGCAATTAGTCACAGTTGAATGTTTTCTGTTGCCTCAGATAATCTGAAAATTGTTGACATTTAGCGCCAGCCTTACACTATATCCTTCGACCGCTGCTGATTCCTGACAAGCTCCATGTGCTCAGAGAAAGTGAAGATGGGAGGATGAGCAACTACGGAAGGAGGGGGTGTGTAATCAATATAAACATGAGGCAATTAGTGTAGCGCTCAAATTTCTTGAGGGAGGTGGATGTAAAAACGTGATGATCAAAGTGATGTCTGTTCCACGCATGCAAGTCATTAATGAGGCATCAGAGCAACTTCAGGGATATATTGTTAAAGAGCCTTTACGAAACCTGCATGGAATTAATTAAAACACAATACACTTCTCTGTATTTCATGCACTTCACAATGTTATAGATCATTTCAATAGTCAGAAGACTGGGAAGAAAAATGGGACTGGCTGCTCACTCCCACATGGATTCTCTCATTTATTATTGCTACAAACTGAGAGCTGATACAATGTCTGGACTGGCTGGCCACTTTGAAACCAGTGAAATACACCAATTAACAGAATCTGGCAGGATACACAAGTGCTGTGCCAAGTGGACAGGACAGAGTCCAAAAAGCATGATGTCAGCACGCATTTTGTCCACAGTCCTCCTAAAACATGCAAATGATTGGAAACAGGGCTGCAAACATTAAAAGACCCGAATAAACAAACACAGTGTTTGAGCCTTGCACACAGCTGGAAATCACTGCTTGGGGGAAGGTGGTATGATGCGCTTGGACTTGATGTATCCCACACACCTGACTAATTGGCTGCAGCTGTCAGCAAACAAGAAAGTGGTCATTAGTGCAACAGATCAGTTAGACATGTAGGAGACATAGGAGGAGTTCTCATTTCAAAGGGGAGATGACTTGGACTGGGTAAAAAATGTAAGAAACACGGATAATTAGATTTAATCATTTATTAAAAACAACTTTCAGATTCAGAGTACAAAAAGTCATGTGATGCAAATGGATATTTGTGCAGATATTATTCAGCAACCTGTGGGCTAGAAAATGAAATGAATGACAAACTTTGCAGAGAACAGCTTAGTGAGGCAGCAAACTACAGTACAACTACAGCCAACTACAAGCCTGAAACATGAACACAAGACAGAATCTGCATTACATCACATGAAACCACAACTAATGATGCAAACTTACAAACGCTAACATGTAATTACTTGCAAAAAACCCTATCTGACATGTTCTCTAAACCATTAAACAACCTTCACATAGTTAAAAGGACAAAATTTTAGCAGATTCTGTCTCCACATTTATTTATATATTTTATTTTATTTTAATTGGGCACTTTTCAACCAGAGCAACTTTAAATGAATGCTTGGAAATCCGCTTATTCACTTTCTTGCTGTTGATTAGATGAAATTGTTTCAATCAGTCTGTGTGCTAATAACTAGTTATTAGCAAAACCTTGAAGCATGACGCAACAGCTAGCCTAGCTCTCTCCAAATTAAAAAAAAAAAAAAAACACCTACCAAAAACTAATTAACACAAACAGAAAAATGTAAAATGTAAAACTGACAATATGCAGTTTTAGAGGGAGTTATCTGTTATAATTATTTCTTGGTGACAAGATTTCAAGAGGCCGTTGTTAAGACATACCATTGTTGTGTTTACATTTCTATTTGTGTAATTATGTTAAACAAGTTATAAGTGATATATAAAGCTGTGGTAAATACGTTTTCTTTTAACTTGGAGAGAGAAACAGGCTCCATGTGCCCCCTAGTCTTTCTGATTGTTACTAGCTAGTTAAGTTAAGCTAACTGTCTCCTAGTTTTAGCTTTATATTTAGAGATGTATCAGTCATAAAAAGTTGTATCGATCTTCTCATCTAATTCTTGGCAAAAAATGAATGAGTGGATTTCTAAAAATGTTGTAATATTACTTTATTCATGAGAGCATGTGGGAGTTCAGTGTATTATGCTAACAATAACAAGAAACATGGCCGCCGGATTTAGATATGTGAGATTCTGTAATCTACACGACAAGCATGTTCTGTGTCTCAGATTCATGCAGCATATTAATAGTAACCAGTAGTTATAACAAACTAATTGTCATAATAAACTTTTGAATGTAGCCGACATTATGATCGTATAGTCAGTAACAATAACAGGAAATGGTGCAATACATTAGGTAAAAACTGCATGGTGTTTTTTTCTAACAAATTTTAGTTGTCGTTTTGTCTCAATAACATTCAAAATTTGTTTTCATGTTTTTGTGCACAGCTCCTTCACTGGGTTAGTACATCAATAACACTTAAAGACAAGCATTTTTAGTAGCCTGTGTTTATTTGAATATACCTAATTTTGCGACCTTTCCAGTGTGAACACATTGCATACTAAAAAAAATGCTTTAAAATCAGCCTGTAGTATGGAATTAGGACAGATTTTAAGAGAGAGTTTAGAGAAAGCGCAATTAGCACTTTCCTTCATGTGTGTTTTTATCTCCCCTTCTTTCATCCAGTTTTTTTATAATTACCACTGTAAGTGTCCCTGAGCTACAATAATGCTACATATTGTAGCACCATCTGGCCTTGGAGAGCACATCCTCCTGCAAATATGTTTCAGAGGTCAAACGCTCTGCAAGAACAAATTTGCAAACGCTGAACTGAAAGTACTCCAGCTGTCTCATTGACCTTGTTCAGTGTCCCTAACAGCCAAACACTGACACATGCCAATTTCTAGCAAAACAAACAACAACAACAAAAGCAGGAAAATAAAACATTTTTCTAAATCAGGATGGAAATACACTGAGGTCTAATACAGTCAAGGTAACAGAAGTGAAAATGTAGGAATATTTTCTCTATTAAAGTTAAGGTAGACTCATTTTTTTTCTTTTCCGTTTATCCTACGGCTCATTATTTTCTCTGTTGTTGTGTGCTTGTACAAATTACATCATGTCCATTACTTTCTTTGCTCAGACTGCAAGCTCGCTGTATGGTTCCATCCAGCACCTCTGAAAATGAATGGGCCTTGGAGGCACGCTTTGAGATAATTTACTGTGAAGAGTCGTCTCTCTTGATGTGTACATGGATGCCTGCCACACCTTGGTTTGTTATCTAATAAGACTGAGAATGAGCAGAATGACATGCTCATGTTTGGACCGACTTAAACTGTCAATTAATTAAACTCGAGCCAAGGGGGTGTATAACAACATTATACAAGCTTACTTACAGTGCTGTGGAACATATTGATAAATACCACAAAAAGCAAGACTTCTGAATTACAAGACACCCAGAGATTAGCGTTTTTCTAAATCAGAGAGAAAAAATGTGCTGTTACAATAAAACCCTGTCCACCCACTCCTGCAGCCCTGAAATTGAAAGCGTCCAGCATCAGGGCTCATCCAACCCATGTGTAAGGGCAACTCCAGCAATTTTGCACATAAGGGTCAGTTCACTAATTGTGATGAGTACTTTTCATCCTCTGGAAACAGTTTTAAAATGCCCTCTTCAGCCTTGGAGGAGCTTTGTTAAGTCTTGTGGGCTGGGAAAGTAACAACCCTGACTCCCCAAATTATATCCTGCAAAATGGTTTTTCCTGGTATGTTTTGAAGGAAATGTAATTGCTGCACAGATGATCTTCACCAACTTTTTTTTTTTTTGCTGTCAAGTGAGTGTTAACTTTTTGTAAAGTGCAAAATTTGAACAGCTCGTCTCCTGCATCTTTTGGTAAGGCTTTGGATACGGAAAGATTGTGGTCTAGGAGAAAGAAACACATGCTAACAAGACCTGCATATCTTAACAATTTTAACCAATTACTTTGAGTTGTCAAAACACAACCATAAAAGTTCTGAATGTTCTGCAGGTACATTTATAACATAATCTGGGTGACATTAAGTTTCAAAGTTGCAAAACATATTTGCTGTTGCAGATTAGCCGTATGTGTAATTTTCAGGTGACAAGGTTGAGATAAAACATTGATTACTACAAGCCTGAGTTACAAATTGGTGCACGGAGTTTCATCCTTACTAAAAGATAAAAAGTCAGGATATCTCAGTTTAGCTTTGGAGAATTATTTCTTGAATCTGTCTCTTGTGAGTTCTCCAAATGTATGAAAGTGCACTGCTAAACTGCTGGAGTGCTGCTTTAATTTTCCAGCTTGATACTTTATTCATTACTGTGGCACAAAAACCAGGGATGTGAGCATTATTATTTCAAACTTGTGTTCATTTATGCAGAGGTTTCATAAAAAAAGAAACTCTCACGCTCACCGAAACTCCCAAGAACTGTCTGAATTCAGCACATCTCAGCTCCATTCATATAACATGAGCCTATTTCAGCAGGTTTCTTAGATTTCTTAGATGCTGCTTAATCTGTTTTGTTCAAAATGAAAATTAATCACGTGATGGGGCTTTAGGTTTTCTTTAATCCCCACAGCAAATAAAAGAGACAGAAGACAGAATCCATGTTGGTAAAAAAAAAAAAAAAAGAACAAGAAGAGAACATTCACAATATATCTAATTTTAACTAATATGTAGACAGCAAATGACAGAATAATACATATAATCACTACTTTTTTTAAAAAACAAAAACAAAATGTACATTTCAATTACCTACAATAAACCATGCTGCATTTGGATGTAATTTTCCACCAGTAAAAGGAGTGTGTTAGCTGTGTTAGCAAAAAGCAGAACTTACACTGTAACAACATCAGTGTTATATTACATTCTATGTAACTCAACACTCACCCAAAGTTATACATTTCACAAGGACACTTGACCTGAAAATGAAAAAGGAAAGTGCTTTACAACACAAAAACAACAGTAAGACATGTACATGGGAGAAGAAAATAAAATTAGTTTTTCAATTTAAGAAAGCACATGAGGCATTTGAGAAAATGGCAACAAGTACAGCAGTCATGATGGAGTAAATAAAATGCTACCTCGTGAACTGAAGAGGCTTCGAGTCGGACAATCAAAATGTCTTTAAAATCTGAACTCTCAGACAGTGCAGACAGCAAGCACCTCGACTGATCACAGCAGGAAAAACAACCAAACTAATGACACCATTTTCAACTGAATAATGAAATTCACATCTTTGTTCCGCAGACGCTAAGATGGAGATGTTTTAATCAGGACTCCAGCTCTGTTTTAAGGGAAATGACCTTTAATTTTATTTTTAAATTTGTATTTCACAGCCTCGAACAATTGGTCCTCATTCTGCAGCCACTTCTGCCCCCACCCCCCACTAAATTTGAATATATACAGCAAGGTACAAAGAGAAATGTCTGCTTTAGGTTTGAGGATGGATGAAACAATTTCCAAGCAAACTTCACTGCTCAGAACGTTAAATTAGGCCATCAGTTCAAGCTGTGGATCAAAACAAAATTCAGGGCAAAAATGTTAAAAGAAATAGGTCAACGTTTAGGGAAATCGGCTTCAAGTTAGATTGATACCGCTCTCACATCTGTACAGTAAACATGAAGTTACAACCAGCAACTGGTTAGCTCGGCTTAGCACAAAGACAGGAAACGGGGGAAACAGCTGAACTGGCTCTGTACGAAAGGGCTCATTAATTTACAGGAGGAATCTCTTGGTTTAATCAGCACAAAAACAAAAACAACAATTAAAAGTAAAATCCCACTTTTCAGAGCATTTGGTGTTTGTTTTCAATATAATGTACTGTCGGAAAAAACGGACCTTTGATCTGGGTGATGTTGTGCTTGATTTTTTAAAAATTATTATTTAAAAACAACTTATTTATTTCTTTATTGCTGAATGAGAAATTACACTGAGTTACAAAAGCTAGCGGAACAGAGGCCAGCCCAGAAATGGCCCAGTAACAAGATCCAGCCTGTTAATTAGTTGTAGGTACTTGTAGGTGGATTTTGGTACCCTTGTGAGTTAGTTAGTCAACGGTTTCCAATCTTTGCGCTAAGCTAACTGGTTGCTCGCTGTAGCTTCACATGTAACAGACAGATATGACACTGGCATGATCTAACTTCTAAGGAAAATTAATACGTTTTTTTCCCCACAAATAAAAAACAAAAACCCCTGAAAAGTAAAAGTATCCAATATTGTGCCTCCCACTCTGCTCACACTTTTATTCAAGTGTTACTAATTCACAGTGAATGTGTCTACAGTCGTCTTCCTGTGAGCCATGGATGATTCATGGGAGCCTGTAAAAGGGCGTATTCTCCATAATATACTGTATAATGCATCTGTGGGTATTCTTCCAGTGTGTTCTGGCAGAGAACAATGGAGTCTTTGTTGATCAGAAAATAACCGAGAGCACAGCCTGAAGCAGCAGAAAATGTTGGCAACATGTGACCTGGAGCAGAAAAAAAATGCTGCACACAAACTACTGCATGAACAAAACAACAACAACAACAACAACAAAAAAAAGTCGGTCCAAATATATATATATATATATAGAGAGAGATTTTTTTAAAAGGAGGATGGTAGGTGAACAGAAGGAACGCCACATGGTGTTCTTCCTGTTGTGAGCAAACAATTTAAAACAAATCATGCACCGTGACGCACCTATACATCTCCTTCAGCAACACTTTGCGGAAAAACAGAAGAGGTAAGAGCTGATTGGTGAAGAGCTGCCAGACGACTGCACAATCACAAGCTGAGTGGCAATGTATAAAAGATGTAAGTTAACCACGTAACACGCATGGCATACTGTATGAATTCTCACTTCAGTATCAAGGGCAGTTTTCGCCACATGGACAGAAAGACGGTGGACACTCTGACCTGCAGCCGCCTGCAGTGCTGGGCTGCAGCACAGCACTCAAGCACACGTCGTCCCGGAGGAAATCTGAGCCACGACCCGCCTGTGTTACAGACGCCTCCTATCCACTGGGCTGCTCCCGCAGGAATGTGAAAGAGGGTGGTTTTACATTTTGACGATGTACTTGTCAGCCAGCTTGACGTACAGTGAGCTTTGAGTTGTAGCACAGTATTTGTAAGTGCCTCGCTCTGCCTGGAAACCAGTGAGAGAGACATATCAGGTTTTCCTGTTCTTCAGGCAAGAGATATTTCCAAACATGTGGCCGACAAACGGGAAGCCAGACTTCAGGGTTCTGGTAATTCGCAGGTCAAAATCGATGCCTGGGTTAAAACTAAGAACAATGTGAAACGATTTTCATTGAGATGGACCGGCTGACATGCAAGCCTAAGAGCTATTATGAATCCATCAGTAACACTTTCTGGACTTCTCGTCAGCGTGCATGAAAAGTTCAACGAGAGAAACGTCAATTACATTTGCTTGAAAAGTTAATTAGCCTCTTTTCAAGCAAGTAGTTTGAGGAACAAAGTAGCTCAGACAATGCAGCTCAGGAACAAAAGGAAAAATGGAGCTGCACATTCCTGTTTGTTTCCACTGCGGCTGAAGGACAGTGAGGATCAAAACTGGTCTGATAATTGATCAGCAAAAGACGGCTTAGTTTGGGACACAATTTAGATATTGTAACGCTTGTGTCTGAAGAAGCAACAGGAAGTTGATTAACATTATAGAGGAAATTTCCACTGCAAGTCAAAGCATTAATGCCAGGAAGGGGGACAGGAACTAAACTTCGACCACAGTTCCTCGGGTTGAAATGCAGGAAGAATTCCTGAAAAGGTTTCTGAGATCCTGAAAAAGTGGAAGCAGTGGAAGGTGGCCAGTTTTAATAGATGTGTAAGTTTGATATAATAATGTTTTTAACCACATTTCAATAGAAACATTTCAGCATGTAGTTAGGACCTGTGCAGTTACTCTGTCTGTAGTCATTTCAAAGCTGTTCTAACAATATCACAAGTGACTTTGGGCTGCAGAGCCCAAATCACATCCTTCCACCCTCAGATAAATTTGTCAAACAAGAGGCTACTCTTCATTTTTAATTTCTCAATTTGGGTATTTTTTTGAATTTATCCAGTTAAAAATGTGTTTTTGTTTTTGTTCCTGCAGCTGAATGCTTACACGGTGAATGAGCGTCACTGTGTACTACGATGTTTGTGCAGAGTCTCACACTATCTGCCTCTTTTCATATTCAGTGCAGCCAGTGCAGGTTTTCTCCATGCTCAGTGAAAATCTGATTTTAAGAGCCTTACATTTATTCACGGGAGACAAATGTTGAACATTTGTCTATTTATTTATTAGCCTAAAATTAGTCAATTTCAAACATAGAGTCCTTTATGGTACAGTAGTTTCTGACAAGATATCCGAAACCCTGCCATTTGTAACCTACGTCTTTCTGACCAAATCGGTGCCTATTGAGAAACAGCCCAAAACTGAGCGCGATAGTAAACACTGCAGTAGGAGTGAGACTGTGAAGCTCAGCTGCAGTACATTACAGTCGTCAAGGACCCTGTGGATCAAGGCGCCTAAATTAGAAGTCTTTGAATCCTTCCAGTCCTCCCCACCGGGCCGCGGCTCTGACCGGGACACTAATCACAGCCTCGGGGGGGGAGTCACGGTCGCAGCCAGAGTGTCTCAACCCTCCACAGCTACCAGCTAACCTCCACACCTCAGCATTTCACTGATTATTCTTGACTGTCCTGGAACAGACGCATTCAGATGTAATGGCCCGAGCCAGGAGACAGGCCTGCTGCGTTCAAAGACAAATGGGAAGATGTGTTCACACAGTGCTACCGTACACAAAGAGGCACAAAGCTGGACGAGAATATGAGCGAGAGAGACAGAGAGCATCTTTCTCTGTCTCTGTACAATGAACTGCAGAGTATATTGCAGGCACAAAATGATAATAGAATACAATTAACTTCAAATGGTTTCACTGCACACATAAATCTCTCTCTTTGTGGATCACAAATGATTTAACTCCTTCGGGAAGGATGGAGTTTCGAATTGCACATTGCTCCATGTGCTGTGATGCCCACATTGTCAATGGCACACTGTTAAAGAATTTATCTCTTCAGAATAAATTAGTAACCCATCCGGACATCAAACCAACGCCAAGACACGTTGCTCCAAATTCAATTTCACAGCATTAGAAAAACAGAAGAAGAACAAAAAAAAAGAAAAAGCTGACATCTTTATGTTGTGTCAGTTAACGCACAACCACGCATAACAATAAAAAAAGCTGTCTCACATCTACACACCCGTGACCTTGGAGTTTGTTTGAAATCTGTTTTGTTTTTTGTTTTTTTGCTTGTGTTTTCATTGTTTGTTGAAGCTTCCCTAGACAGGGGAGAGTAAATAGAAAGCTCCAGCACTCCCTCAGTCTGAGATGAAGGCCTGAATGATACTTGTTATGGATTAATTACAGCCTGACAGAAGAAGACAGACACCCAGAGGAAACAAAGTGGGAAAGCTCATCATATGTCCATGGCAACGTGACTCATCTCTATGCAGCAGCTGCGCTCTTCTTCAGTTCTGGTCCTGAAAAAAATTAGACGCAGCCTTAGCGATATACGGCGCCTGCAGAAACGTGAACCTCTGAGGTCACTGCAAGTTGACGAATGGTTGTTTCTTCTTCATGTTGGTTTTTTTTTAAAAATTAGTCTCTGAGCCATCTCTTGCTAAACTCACAGAGCAGCAGATGGATCAAATAGTCGTCAGTGAAGAGCGGCGAGCTGTGCACTATATTCAGCTCTCGAATTCAGGAGCAAAAGACTTTTTTTTTCAAGAAGCAGGAGACATGTTTCTGCTGCCCAGTTTGGTCAATACCTTAACTGGAGGTCTGTCTGACTGAGCGGCCACTGTCAAAAAACTGGACTTTAACCATCAACGGCGTGACAGGTAACCCTCCACCGAGCTTTTCTAATGGATATGGAGTCTAACTTGTGGCAAAATGGATATTCGTGCACATTAGTGTCAGAATCAAGATTCAGCTGGCCCCCGGGTGATGATGACGATGATAAAGACGATGACGGTGTAGTTTTTCCACGTTCGGTTCGGCCAGGGTCACGACAGCTGCCACGGTGGGTTGAAGAACTTGATGGCACGGGTTTTGGCCCACTTGGCGAACACAGACTTCTCCGTGATGAAGCGGTGCCCGCCATAGGGGGCGCTCTCGTGGAGCAAATACTCTGCACACTCGTCCCGGCTGCCCGCCTCGTAGTAATGATAGGGAACCTTTCTGTAACCCTCAGTCCTGTGGGAGAGGAAAGACAAAGAGGGACAAAAAGAGATTTTATTAGCATTCAGTTTCTTCCAGATCTACTTTATAATTATTACCAGGAGCTCCCACCGTGTCTCACAGGGGCGTAGTGGTCAGAAAACGCCTCAAACCGCTTGGAACAAACAGTTACTGTCAAAAGAATCTAGTCATGCATGAAACAGTAATTGTTGACCAGTTGTTGTCTATCAGCTGTTAGTCAGGCTCACGTGGTGCCATCCACAAACACAACACAGATGAGAGACCAGAGCTGGAGCACGTTTCAGTCCACTGTGAGGGAGCATCACGGCGTCCTGACTGGTTAGTTTTAAGTTTTAAGATTTAGACAAATGGCCAAGGTGCTTGAGGCACACTGCAAATCGCCTTCACACGTCCATTTTAGTCACTCTGTTGTGCCTGCCCCATATAAACAAGCACAAGCTGCAGCTGTAGGGGAATTATTAACACGTGAGACCTGCGATGTTGTTGTTTTGGTTTTTTTGATTGACAGTATGCCAGTTTTGACCTTAGCTTATGATGATTATGTCGAACGTTTGACATATCTGAGGTGACTGTTTAAACAGACCAGTAAATAAACTGATAGTGAGATGTGACAGGAGCTCTCCCATTCAGCGAGTGACTGATGGATCGATCACTTTTAATCAGTTTTGGCTGTAATAATATGATGTTATTGACTTTCGGATGAATGATATCGTGTCTGTAGATTCACATTTCTACTGTTCACATCACTTATCCCAAGTGTTTGTTTTGCACATTTGTTTTTATGTGACCAAATAGTAACTGTAATTCTAAATGAGGTGCACAGTGACGTGGAAATGACTTTTTTTACACATAAAAACAAATAATATATATTAAGCAGACTAGTGTACTGTTTTATTGTGACTTTTTAATGCCAGTCCATGGCACAGCTTTAAAATCTATGATCTGAAATACAAAAACTAGATTATTCAACTATTAAACTGGAGATCCTTCAGGACGGCGTTCAGCAGTTTGAACTGATGCTTCCTCAGGCTAAATTCTCCACTCGGCAGGTTTACCTCATTTCAAAAAACAGGAACTGCTGTTTGGCAGCCAAATATATTCAGTACAAACTCTTTTGACTAAACTGCAATTATTCGTAAAACATCACGATAAGATTCATTGCTATTCTGAGCCAAAGTCAATCTGAAAAAAATCCCAAATAAACAGAGTAATGCACAGCAGGAATGTTAAGCCACTCTGACCTGAACTTCACTGTGAGTCACTGTGTTTTCAGTTTGCATCTTCAGACCATTAAAAAGAATGAAGAATCAATAAAAGCAGAGGTAACGAGCGGGATAGATTCACCGTGCAGTCTGCAGTTAGTTTCTAATAGCGAGTGACGGCTTTATGAGAGGATGACTTGTGTAACGTTTTCATTTGGGAGAACGAACACAGACAGAAGAGAAACAGCCGTCACAAAAAGCCAGTCGCCGCGTCCGCCGTCTGCCAGCTCACAGCGACACTCGGCCCAATCACTGCCGCTCCCCTCTCCGTGGTGTGTGGCGGCGTTAACACATAAATTCAATTTCACCCTCTCTGTAGCACCTGTCGGAGCTCCATTACCGCACAACTGCTCAGGTCAGCTCTGACTGAAGCTTCAAACATTGTCACACAAAACATCACTTCTTCTCGTGGTACCGGAGCGGTAGGCTGCCAACAGCGTTTTGTGTGACACCAAATTGTCCATTCAGAAAGCCAGTGAACACGCAGTATCCTCCTGTCTCACACAGGAAGGAAGGAGTAAGTAAGTAAGTAAGTGAGAGACTGACAGGGAGAGAACAACTCCTAAACTGCCTCACTGAATCATAAAATCCTCCGTGCTGGTTGAATTATCACTCCCCTCTGCCATGTGTCTGGGGCTGTTTATATTCCAACTCCTGCTGCGCACGGGGAACACAGAGAGGATAAAAGGCAGGATTTTCACCGTGCATTAGGTAAAAGTGTTTGATTTGAGGGGATAGACGGAGCTCAGGTTGAGCTGAGAGAGCGGAGGGGAGACGTAAAGAGACAGAAGCCCATCAAGCCTGGCGTGACTTGAGACTGAGCAGCCGAGCCCGGAGCAACAGCATCTTGTTTGTCATCCCTCCTATGGCCTCACAGCCAGGCGGTAATCACTCACCCAAGAGTCAGAGAAGAGATGACAGGCTGATGTACGAATAAAACTTTAAACAGGGGAGGAAGTGGGTGCTGCAGACCAGCCACCCGCAGCCATGCGGACTCTGCAGCCTGCTGGGTATTCTAGGCAGGAAGACATAATGGTATTCACGGCACAGAGAGCCCAATATGGATTTCAGCATAGAAATTCAGCCATTAAATCCAAACTGAGGCACTGGAAATGAATTCCAACAGGACGGTTCACAGTTATGGAGGCTGCGATTGGCCGGTGCTGCGGTGAATGTGAATCTAGTTTTCAAAGTTTTTGTAAGGAAGGTGTACATTTTTCCTCCCGGTATGGAGGGGGTGGGGTTGGGGGTGGAGTGGATAGTTGGTGTCTTACTTGCAGTAGGTGTCATTTATCATGCCGTAGATATGGATCTCTTTGCACATGTCCATGGCGAGGATGAGTGTGAACCAGCCGGTGCTGAGGTAGGAGCCGGACTGGATCCTGCAAACACACAAAGACAGCTCTTTTACTCCTATATTCATTTACATTAAATTAACAACATGCAGAGTATCCAGGATGCCATTCCTCTGACCTTTGTTCTCTTCGCTCTTGTGCGTTGTAATGTACTTGATCTGAGAATTAAAATTATTCGAACAGCTGTTCTTATTCTGGGTTGCTCTGGATACGAAGGTCAGCAAGGGATCAATAATGTAAATTTAAATGTAAGTGCATCTGTGGCACAGAGAGACAGGCCTCAGGTGTATCACCACATGTCTGTCTTACTGTTTCACATGAGTCATTTCCCCGATTTGAAAGACTCCTTTACCGCCGAGTACATTAAAATCCACACTTCAGTGTATAAAAAAGGTTCAAAAGTCAAGAACAGAAACACACTTGGTTGCGCTGTTGAAAGACCTGCACACATGTTGTCCCCTGTGAGTGAGACAGGGACCCGGTGGACCAATCAATAACAACACGCACAGTCCTTTCATCAGCATCAGGCCTGTGGTCTATGAGTTATGGTCTATCCAAGTTTACAAGAGGATGAGCTTTGATCATTTTCAAACACCAAACACACTGTTGAGAGGCATCTCCACTCGAGGTTTTGTTGAAACAAGAGCAGCATCAGACCTGCAGGCCTCGCGGGGCAGGTGGCCCCGCACTCCCAGAGGGCCCCCTGCCTTTCAGCAATGCAAAATACTACAAGGAGCCTGAATAAATTAAACAGAGTACACAGCATGATGCTGGTAAAAAGGGAGTAAAATGATAGGAACCCTGTTCGTTGAATCTAGCAGGACAACAAATACAATACAGAAAATAATACACAGAAAACCATAAACTATTCAGTATTTCATTATTTTATATTAGAATGTACAATAAAAAAAGGACTGTCAAAAGAATTTACAAAATCCACAAATAAAATGTGATTTATTGAGAAAATGAAAGTAAAATCCTGTTAGTCAGCATGCAGACACTGGTATCAGTAGTGTAGTAGCACCCTGACCAGCTCCAACACCCCTGGCTGATCCAGGATCAGCACTTTGGACAGCTCTTGACACATTGTGCTCAGTCTGGGTAACTTGGATATAAACCAAAATACAAATAAAACATTTGACTTCATGGTGGTGCTAGACAAAAGTTCAAGGCATCACCAGAATCATTTGGATTCACTGTCTGGGAACAAATGTGTGCATAAAACTGAAAGGAAATCCATCCCACAATTATTGAGATAACTCAGTCTTGGCTGCTCAGCATAGCTAAAAAGCAGAGATTAGAGGAAGGTTTTTAGAAACAAGCAGGAATCGCTGCAGCAGGATAATATTTTCTCTTCTGTCCCATCCTGTCCAGCATCTCTTAACCCGTCGAATTTGTTTTGCAAAAGACCTAAACAGACTTACAAAAACCTGCCCAAAACTCATTAAAAAGTATTCACTTTCCACACTTGTGTGTGGTAAACATTTGATTTTGTCGTGAATCAGAAATAATTACCTGTAAAACTCATCTACATCATATTGTCGTGCAGCGAGAGCAGCTGGCATGCGACGATTGCAGCTCTCGATGACAACTGGAGGCTCATTTCCCAAACAGTTCACGCAGAGGAAACGTAATTTCTTGCCTCTTGTCAAGCGTCCATTGCTGCTACTTTTTCAAATTACATACAATAATGAATTATAATTATGAGCTATTAAGGTGGACCTTACTAAAGCACAAAGAGCGACGACGGTGGTGAACGACAGCAGTGAATTGGGTCGACATTAAAAAAAAATGAAATATTACAAAAAATATTACATTTGCATTATATTTGCTTTACGTCCAAAATGTTGCCTTTGGGTTTGGGATTTTGACCTTTAATTAAAGTGACCTCACAAGGCCGGTGGCAGTAATTTGTCAGGATGCCATGTGTGTCGCAGGTTCTTAGTGAATATAACAGCGGAAGCTATAATTTAATATACACTGACCTTTCAGTGTTTTAGATTAGATTATTTACGAGTCTGCGGCACAAGATTCCATAATATGAGATGGTTAAAACAAGATGGCACAAACTCTGACTGAAAATAAAAGCATAACAAAAACCTTTAAAAGCCAAACTGTGACACAGAAGAAACTCTTACATTTCACATTTCACAGCTATCAGGGCTGCTGGTGAACAGTGAGGCGGTGGACGTCACTGATGACACACAGTCTCCGCCTGAGTTTTACTGCTTTCCTCGGCTCAATCTGTGCTGCTCAGTAAAGGCTGCTGTGGCGTTCTGCCCCGCACTCTTTAGAGATCAGTCAAATAACCTCTTAACGTCTGTGTCCTCGGTGAAGTTTGAGATTCTGTAGGTGGTGCTCTTATCCCTTCATTCAGTTGTGTTTTTCCTCTTCTTATTCCAAATTAACCTCTGCTGCTGCTGATTATCAAGTAAATGTGTCATGCCCTCCCGTGCAGATGAGGATTTGCACTTGAGACGTAGCCGACAGGGTGATTATCACAGAAAATGAAAGGGTTTCATGAGCTAGACACTGGTTGAATCATTGTTTGGCCACATGGCCACTGTGAGCCTTAGCCATGCTGTTAGCATACGGGAAGAAAAGGTCTGTTGGTCACACAAATTGGTCCTGACAGTCCTAACAATTACTGGGTGTTTTGCCATGAGATTTTGTCTCACGAAGTTCACGTTCCCCAGAGGAAGACTCCTTTGATAATCCCCTGATTTTTTTTTTTACCTGATTCAATAAATTTTAGATAAAAATAAAATGCCCAAATATCTGCAAAACTAATGACACTCCCATGAGCCTTGGCTGCACTTTATGTGTACACCACAGCTGCTGAACATCAGTGTCACGCTGTGTTAGTTCAGGTTATGCTTTGTCTTTTGGTTTGAGTCCACGTGCCATGTTTCATGTTTGTCTTGTCACGTGTATTTGTTTCCATGTGTTATGTTCAAGGTTTTTCTCATGTCCTGTTTTATTTTGAAAGCGTCACTTCCCCTATGTGTCTCTTTTTCATGTAGCTTTGCTTTGGTTTATCTTGATTGCTTTCTCCTCCCCTTATGTGTTTCACCTGTCTCTCGTTACGTTGTTTCACCTGTCTCTCGTTACGTTGTCTATTTAGTCCTCGTCTTCCTGTCACTGTGGTTGGTTTGTTGCATTTGCTTATGTACTTGTTTGTGTCATGTCCTGGACTTGCTTGCCATGCTGTGATTTTTACTGCAGTTTTTTGTTGATCCTTGTGCCACTTTGTGTGTCTGTTTTTGAGTTCTTTTGATTTGGATTAAAGATTATTGTTTTGGACCTCGGTCTGCGTCGGGGTTCAGCTCTCTGCGTCAGCAATGCTGTACTGACAATCAGTATGGAAACCCTGTCACTGTTACATACATGCTGCTGTTGACCTCAAAGTATTGTGGCGAGTGTAACTACAGACTCTTATTCAGTTCTGTAATATATTTCTCCTTAGCTTAAAAGTAAGAAGGACCTGCACAAACACAACATATTTAAGTTTAATGTAAACTTCACTTTAGGGGGCTAACACAAACATACTGAGGACACAGCAGCAGCAACAGCCCTGATTGGCTACAGAGGAGCAGGAAAACTGCTCCTCTAACCCTAAAACAAACATTCATTTGGTTTGCAATGATTCTCTCATTGGATAAGTAAACGCAAGGGAAGCACACGACCGTACTATGAAACCACACCAAAGCCAAACTCTCAGCAAACTAATCTGAACATAAAGCTTCAAGCATCTTTAGTGTAAAATTTGCCAAAAGTGCATATTGTAGTCTGGTTTTTAGTTTCAGTAGCCCAAAAAACTCTCTCATACACACAGAAGCTGGGGTTGTGGGAGGTGAAATTATAAAAAAAAAGCAATTTGTTGTAATAAGAGAGTGGAGGAGCACAGAAGGGAAATGGCACATTATCACTGATACACAGCTCAGCAGCTCTCAGCCGTCAGAGCTGTCAACACATCACTATTACCCTGCATTATTCATTAGCCATTTGCCACTCTAGCGGTAGGCAACAGACTCTCACATGCACACACACACACACACACACACACACACACACCGACATGCGTACACCACATCCCCAGTCGAGAGCTGAATGTCCTGGAGCAAAAAAAGCTCCCTGGAATAAATAAAAGTGGGTGGGATCTGCTGACCTGATAGTTAACATATCAAAGCAGACGTCTGGGCGTGGAGACGCAGAAGAGAACGGCTGACAGAATTCAAGGTCTGCAGCAGGCGACGTGTTTACCTGTGGCAATTATAATGGGACAACTTTGCAGAAAGGATGCTCTTATTGTACAGCCAATTTAAAAGAGAGATAAGGTGCGTTGTGAAGCTGCTTTGGCAATCGACAAATAACACCCAGAGCCGGAGGACACAGAGGATGCAATTTGCTTGCTTTGTTAAGGCAGAAAAACACAGCCTTCTTGGCAAACAAAGATGTCATGAGGTCTCGCTTGATGCAGCCAAGTCTCTTTTAGCCCCCACTGCGGCAGGTTTCTTGCAAAATGAAACATAATAAATTGTGTTTTGGACACAAGCAGAAGTGGATAAAAAAAAACAGACAAAAATGCGAAAGCTCACTTAAATCCGTCTTTCTTGCTCGCTCCTGCACAAAGCTGAGACAAGTGAGGCGGGAGTGATTGGGACTGACATGCTATGACGCTGCGGCGCTACCGACACCGGGGAATGAAGGGTGTTTGAGAAATTAAGTCAGACACTCGGAGCAGGGTCTAAGTAAATAATCCCCCAAGTCTGACTGAGCTGGAGCTTATTGTGCTTTACCTGCTGAGCGCCACAGGCTGAGAAGCGGTGGAGAACTGTCCAGGATCAGTCAGAGACTCCTCTACCTCCGACTCTGTTCAATAACTCGCACTTGACATTCACAGCCGGGGAGCTGTCCACGTGGGTGAGAAAATCCGCACCGACGACCGCTTTAGTCAAAACGTGCTTTATGCCGCCTCTGCAGCTGCACAAATGTGATATGACACCTGTCAGAAACACTTAGCGGAATATAACTCAGCTCTATTGTGAGAAGTTGATCCGCGGCCTGAAAGGAGATCATTCTGACTGTGAAAACTGTTATGTCAGACAAACGTCAGTTATAATGCAATATTAGACAAAAATTAACATATTGAAACACCTGCTACAGGAGCACCTGGCTTCATAGTTCAGCTTGGCTGAATAACCAAAGCTTTTTTGAAGGCATAACTATGGATTTAAAGGGATGACATTTGGGAAAATGCACTCATTTGTTCTCTTGACAAGAGTTAGTGTTGGAACTGATACCACTCTGGTGTCTAAATATGAAGCTATCACCACTGTTAGCTTAGCTTAGCACAACAGGGGGAAACAGCTAGCATGGCCTCTACAGTCAGCCAAACAAGACCAGTCTTGTTTGTTTAATCCATACAACAATCAAAGAGTAAATATGCTGTACAGTTTCTTGGCCAGATGCAGCGACTTCCTGTTTACGACTTTGTGAGCTTTAGAGGGCCTCTAAATGAATGCTAATGCTCCGTGTCTGCCGGACATGTTAATGAGCCACTGTTTGCTAACACACCTGCCATATCAACTTTTATTAGCTGATAAGATGTTAATGATGTGTTTACAGCTTATTCCACCATCCCAAAGTGACCCAAAAAGGTCAATTAATACACCTCTTACATTTTATCAGTTCATCATGCCTGACTTGCTCCTTCAGCCACAGCTTTTCTGTGTTCCTTTGAGTTCCATGTGTAATTGTTTTTACATCATTGAGTCTTATTTGTCATTCTTCCTGCTGCAAATTAATTTGGTGAATCGCAAGTCAGACTTCTGAGTTAAAACTGGGCTAAATTTGGGTGAAAAGTTCAAGACTGCGCAGCACCTCTTGAGCTTTTACATTTTCTATATTTTTAAATTTTATATTATATTCTATTTTATATTTATTATTGATTATTTATTTCATCTCAATTAAAAGTATTTTATTTAACAGAAAGTCTCTTGAGTAACATTATCTGTTTTACAAGAGAGTCAGACATTACATCAAATTAATTAATTCCTAATATTTCAGTTCATCCATTAATTTCTGCTGATTGAAATGTATTCAGGATCTGCCTCACAGTTGAACAGACACAGTAATTTACAAGCTAATGAGTCTATGGTAACATGTGTTATAGATTTTTCTAAAAAAAGAGAAAGTTATGTTCAAAACCAGATTTCTCAACAGCTTTTCACTTTCACAAATCAGCTAAACGATCCTCACTCAGTTCTTTCAAAGCTCACGTCTCCCTTTCATTCTTTGGAGAAGTGATTTTTACTGTTTTTAATGTCTGATTTTTTTATGACTTCAGAGCACTGCACAACGCAGTATCTGAAAGTGCGATATTAATGAAGTTCTACTTTTAATACCGGGCTTTAAAGCTTCGTACCCTCTGTTCTTTTCAGGCAGGTCAGTTTGTGCTCGACATGGAGAGACCCGGAACCTCCCACACATCCATCCTTTATCAGCTTACTTTTACAGACACAATCTTCAGGGAGCATTTCATCACACCAAACCGAGTCTCCTTCCTCGCTTACAGGAGGAGGGAGGCCATGAAACCAACAGTTTATTTCTTTCTTAATCTCAAAGAAATTGCCACTCGAGCAGAGCTTCTTCACCTGACGAACTCTTTAAAAACCGATCCAAGCTCTGGAGGCGAGAGCATCGCACTCCTTTGCTTCTTGTCCCTTTCCAGACATGTGATTGTCTTCTCCTGGCAGGATGTAGCTCGATGCAAATGACTGTTTGTTATTAATTGATTACTTCATACAGCAACAGGCTGCGAGACGAGTTGCTGTGTTTGCCTGTGGGCGAGTTCTGTATAGAGGAACAACATACCGTGACTTCCTGTGTCTCTGAAGCAGCTGAGGAGCCCCCGGGACAACGCAGTGACAAAATCCTGAGCAGAGCCGCGGGGTGAAAACATGGCTTTTTTTGTAACATTTTTTCTTTTACAGACCACAGAGCAGAGCAATTTATTTTAATGACGGGAATGAGCAATGCAGCTGTGTGGGCTTGCTGAAGCGTTTCTTAATTCTGCCGAGAGGCGTTATGAAGCACCGGGGGTGACCTCCACAACCTGAATTATGAAAAAGACAATTTGCTTTCTTCAAGTCGAGTTTTGTTTACTTTTGTACCAGGATGCGACGCTATGAATAAGAGAGAATAAGAGGACGTTAACCCTTGAAGAAAGAGAACTTCAACCTTTTGTTTGGATGATATCAGGTCAGAAGGAAAGCGTGTTTTTCCCTCCAAAACCAACATGAAACGTGCATATTGTTGATATACTGTTAGCCAAGTTGCCACATTTATCCCAAATGAAATATCTCAACAACCATGAGGCTGACATTTTTGGTTTTGAGTGAAAGAATTCTTTGAGGGACTGACAAGAAAATTGGTACAGACATTCACGATAGCCAGAAGAGGAAGGGAAACAGCTTTGGTGGCATTTTATTCTTACATCTAGCGCCTCCATCAGGTGAAAATGTTAATTTGTCCAGTATTTTGGTTTGTGGCCAAATGCCTGTGAAACTCATGACATTCCAGTCAACCAGCCTGTTGTGTTTACTGCTAACGAAACAACGTTTTAATGCTAACATTCTGAATTAAGATGATGAAAACTGTAAATGTCAAACCTGCTCAGAGAACCTCAGCATTCTGATTTGAGCATTAGTATAATGTGGCTTCACAGTCTTTTAATATAATATTGCCACAATTTTGGACAAAAAAAGATTTAAATCTCTGTAGACTGTTTTCATTGAATAAAAGGGTAAAATGAAATGAAATAAAGTCTGACAAGTAAACATAATCAAAAAGCTGGAAAGGCTAGGACTGAGATTATATTACATATGTTATACTCACACTATAAATCTTTTTCTTACCTAAAATGTACCTACATTGCAATTTAAGGAATATAATTTGACAGATGCACAGATGTTGATACGCAATTCAGGTGAGAAGTTTTCTTTTACGTGAAGTCACTTTTACTTTTATATAACACTGAAGCAGCTAATAAGCATGAAAATATTGTTTCTAATATTTCCCAGCTGTAGTACTTGTGTTTGTCTATAACAAAGACATTAATTTTCTGGCAGGCTCGTGAATCCTTGAATACATTCTTCAAACCTTTGGTAATTTTTTTTGCAACTATGATATTGAATCCAACATAGAAATGATATTTTCTTTATTGTTAAATATTCATGTGGCATTGGTTAGAGACAAGGTCCTCCATTTGAAGTCTCTATTATAAACAGTGGCCTCTTTTAATCTCAAGTTCATGGCTGTAGATTTTTGTAGTTTTGTTTAAAATCCGGTTAATTATACAGTTCATTTTCATTCTGTTCAACCGCGTCAACTTTTCTTTTTCTTTCCTTTTTGGAATTTGCTTCTGCTCACATGGAATATTTTGAGGGTCACTTCCAGTGCAATTTAATTGAACTATAGTTTTACCTTTTCCTGTTCTGAATTCGTTATGTTAGTTACCATATTTCCCTTTCTTCCCCAGAGGATAATCAAGTAGAAACCAAATGCATCCACTTCACAGAAACAGATGATGGCTTTAAGTGGTTCAATGCAAACTGAGGGAATAAACAACAGAATTGCAGAAACCATCACACCATACTTTCTACCTCTAACATGATGATTTTCCAACATATTTTTCTACAAATACGGGAGCAGACATAATCTTAAGCTAAAGGATCCAGGACCTCCCTGCTGAGCACACGTATTATTTATGTAAAGATCAAGAGGTGCAAACAATGTCCAAATCATCACGAGCGTGAGTCCTTAAACTAATGAAATCAGACTGCACAAAGAGCTTAACTAATGAGCCAAGAAGAAACAGAAGGAAGAAGATTAAGCCCCGACTGTGACGATAACAGGTGTGGGGAATAAATTATACTTTTAGCCGAAATGTATATAAACACACAGCCCAAATATCTCCTGTCACAGAGTCAAACTGTATCTATTGCTGCATTAAAAAACCCCACAAGCCTCAAAATAAAACAAGTCTGGTGTTTCTCACAGCAAAGATACATACAGTATATCTGCTTTTATATCACTGGGATCAGGTTTCCTCTGGAACACCATAAAACCGTCAGTGCCCATTTGTCTCTGTGCTGCTCAAGGACTTTAACAGATAAGGACGGCCACATTCTGTATTTTACTTATTTATTTATTTTTTGGTCCACAAATGCCACAAAAAGACCAAACCAGCAATGATTTGCCATACTGTCTGTATAATCAAGATACGTGTTTTCTCTGCTCTATACTCCCGCACTGTTAAATTGTAAAAACACTGTTTCACTGGGTTACATGTTCCTTCCACTGCAATAAACGGTGTGGACAGTGAATGGTTTGAGTCGGTGCCACAGACAATGTCCTGCTGTCATAAATACTGCTGTGTATTAATCCGCAGCCGAAAATAGTTCCCGTCAAATGCACCCTACTGCTCTGTTTTCTCAAAACTACAGTGCTCAGCTGTTTTAAACTCCTGAGGCTTTTTAAAACCCGGAAAAAAACCCTAGAATAAGACTGGTCAGCGTGCTACTGAAGACAAAATGGACGGCTGTCCGCCACCTCATTGTAAAGCTTTGTTTTTGTTAGGCAGGAACTCGTCGTTATCGCATTGCTGGTTTAGTTTATTTCATGCAGTCATAACACTGAAGCTCTGCTTTCAGAAAGACAACAAAACCACCTGATACGGCAGCAATTTAAAACTACTTGTTTATTTGTTTACGTCAGCGTCAAAGCGCTGACCTCTCCGAGTCCTTGTACAATTTTAAGAGATCAGTTTTCATTATTGACTGCATATTCAGTTTGCATAGTTACATAAAGTATCCTGAAGCTTTGCCGAGTGTTCATGTGAGGCTAATTGTGCTGGACTGAAAAATCCACTAACACGAATGTGCAAACAAACACGCAAAAATGTTTGTGTCTTTAGTTGTGGTGTAGTTTGTACTGAGGACACATGGATGGAAATGTGTTGTGTTGCTCTCATGTTTTAATGAAGCATCGTTAAGATTTTGGCTCACTGTTGTCAGTGGGGAAGGTCACCTTTCACCTCTGTGTGGATGGTTGGAAAGAAGTTATTGTCTTAAGATCTTCTGGAAACAGCTGAAATGTTTTTTGTTTTTTGCTTTTTTACAAAGCTTTTGTGCAGCACAGGACTGCGTGTTAACACTGGACAGTCATCCTGACAGGATTTTAGAGCCTAGTGTATAATATAATGTAATATTTTTTATTGGTCCAGGATTTTTTATTTTTATGTTTTATGAGTTTAAGAACAATCATCTCAACGTATGTATATATTTTAAATAATTTTATAATCTCTCTTCAAACATTGCATGTTACCGTGAATTGTTCACTTTCTCTCACTTTATCTTATATTGCTTTTATTTAAAAAAAAAAAAAAATCCCCAAAGACAGTTTGCTCAATTGCTTTCTCCATTTTGGTCTCCTGATATGTAAAACTCTCTTGTCGTAGAGATTAGTCCTTTGTACTGTAGTCCTTTAGGGCCTGACAATATTGGATTTTAGTCTCTTGGGGATCTCTTTGTTTCTGGTTCAGTATTCTGAGCTGTTTTCACATTATCTCTCCCTCTCCCTCTCTCCGATGACCCCTTTTTCCTTATTTCCCGTTCACGCTCGATCTCTGCTCGTCCTCCTGTCCACAGTTTCTCTCTCTGAACCTTTCAACTCTCTCCTCCTTCCCCTCTCACCCAGATCGTCCCCCTCTCTGCTGCAGTCTCTGTTCTGACCCTGTGCACCCTGCCTGCCCCTCTCCGCTGTGTTAATGACCATGATGTCCTCCTAAAACAGATGTCAATATGAGCGCCGTGAGAGGACGGAGGACAGAGGGATGGTAAAAGAGGGGGATAAAGGAGGCTCTGAACTCCTGACGTCCCAGCGGCACAGCCAACATTGTGGCACCGCTCTGACATTTCGCACAGAGGATTTTGTAGAGTGAAGTACCCAGTGAATAGCTAATCCTGGGTACAGTAAGCTTACTGTCACTGGAGTCAAATTGTGCTCCATTTTGGCAATGATGATGGAGACCGGGAGGGAGAGGGCTGAGGACTCCAACAAAACCATAACACCATGAAAATACCACAGTCAAGTAGAAAAATCTTCCCTGAAGTGCTGCAGAGTCATGACACATTCATTCAGCCACATTGTCGTCACTGCTCAGCCGTTTCCAGAGGGAGCTCTCACTCGGCTTGTGGAGTACAGAGTCTGCATGTTTTAGTTTGGTGAATGTTATGATAATCAGCTTTACAAACAAACTTTTCATGGAGGGGGCCTGTGGTCGATATTTTAAAGTGGAAGTGTAATATCAGCGAAAACTGTGCTGCAGTAAAATGTGCCTCATTAACCCGAGGAAACGCTGCAGAGGTGGAAAGTGGCTGAGGTGCTGAGTCTGGTCAAAGTCCAGGTTGTGGTGAGTCTTCTTTCTGCCTCAAGTTTGTGTGATATTTATGATGAAATTACCTGCCTGCCACCTGCTGATGGCGATTCACGCATCATAAGTGTGTGCATTATTTAATTCAGTGTGCAAGGCATTTAAAACTCAGCTCGACCTCCGTTTAACACAGCGCAATACAACACGTGGTCGCATCTGCGTGATCGTGGCAAATAATTAATTGAAATGTTAACAGTGAAGACATTTTCAAGTTGCACCTGGCCTAAATCTCACCTGATTGCAGATCTCTGAATCGCCACGTTTCCGTTTACTGCTACACGACTAGCAAGCTGCTGTGCTACATCCACGGTGCCAAGCGTGGGTGAGATTTGCACAAATGATTGTTGTTGTCATCTTACAGGACTTATGTTTCACAATCTACACATATATTTGTTTGTTTAAACTGGAACATATTCTGATTGTTTTGCTGATCTTCTTTGTGCGGCCTCTTCCGGGTCACCAGGACGGAGAGGAGCTCAGTTGTCCTCCTGGATCCACATTCTTAACATAAATTTCATAATCTGCGCGTATCTGACATTTTATCATTCTAATCTGTTCTATGATTTTGTTGGTCTGTTGTAGACATGACACATGTATTGCTCAATCCCTCCTCTGTGGTTCTTCCTGAGGTTTTTTACCCCCATTGTTCCCCTGTTAAAAGGGTTTTTTGGGGGGAGATCGATCATTCGATCAGCAGGTAGCTCACCTGTCTGCACAAAGCCCAGAGGATACTAAAAGACAACACCAACCCCAACCCCACCCTGCTGCCATCCAACAAGAAGCAAGCAGCTTCTGTGCTCAGGCTGTGAGACTCCTCAGTTCATCCTCTGTACTCCACCATAAATAGTTTTTGTCTTTTCTTTCTTTTTTTGTTGTTTTGTGTATAACATGAAAGCACTGCAGCTTGTATTTTGTTGTTCGACCCTGTGTCACCCTGTGAACCCTGTGGCAAAGTACACCCGGAGCCAGCAGATGAACGCTGGGGTGAAGGTGGAGCTTTTGAAAAGCTCCATGAAAGGCAGCTTTCAGGTGAGCAAACGGACAAGAGGATGAGGTGGAGAGCTGCTGGACGTCATTTTCTGACATGTTCTCCCCTGCAGACAGTCTCCACAGTCTCCGGGAAAATGTTAGCGTGCTAGCATGCTGCTGTGTTCACTGACACTCTGCATGTGGAGAACATCCGTCAGTCAAACTTGCTCCACACTCGCAACGTTTATCCCCTGTCGCGTCCACACACACACACACAAAAACCCCTACAAACACCCAAATGACCGAGCAGATGGCGCAAACGCCAAAAGCCAAGAAATGAACATATTTTTCCCTTTTCTCGGCCTCCCTCCTGCATCCCTCACTTCTCCTGACATGCACGGAGCTCACGGCGAGGGGTTTCCACTGATCTCCTCATCTCCGCCTGGCAACCAGCACTTTAATAATTCTCTCAGTGCAGAAGAAGGCATCTGATGCTTTTAAGCCCACCACCAACCCAGCAGTTTTCTCTCATTAATTTCGCAGCACCCCAGTGAGTCTGAGGCAAAGACTTGGAGAAGACAACACACTTACATCTTAATCCTTTTTTTCCCTTCTTTTTAGGTCTAGGAGAACGTGTCTGAGCTGTTTGTTTTACAAGCAACACTTCTTCCTCTGTGTTGGAATAACAAATGCACGATGATGTCTCACCTGCCTCTCAGACTTCAGCAAACCCTTGCTATAACTCATAAATGAGAGTCACTCAGTGCTAGATTAGATTCTACCATTAAATTCTTCTTCTCCCTAAAAAAGACAACCACCAGGAGAAGATCTAAAATTCTTTGGAAAATTTTGACATAATAAAAACTATATTCCATTCTTAATTTTATATTTCCCCAAGGAGAAGGAGATAATGTTTTTCCCAAAGGAGAAAAATAATGGGCTTGATGTTGTAATATTTTTTCCATTTATTCTTTTAATTGAGTTCAACAGATTGTGAGTCAAAAGTGAGTCAAAATCAAAAGCAGTCTGATAGTTGTTTCACACAATTACCGCCCACAGATAATTTCCCTGCCTCAGACGACAACTTCAAAGCTTATTTCGCTCTCGTTTCATCCGACACAACTGGGCAGATATTTTAAACTGATTATGTAACCTCGCTTCTCATTTTAAAAGACAAAACCCGATTAATCAGCTGACTGTGTGTGCCTCACACGCTAAGCATATTTTCCGTTACATTTCAGAGCATTTAGCTGACGTGTTAATCCTCGGCAGGGCACAATGAGCGGAACAGCACATCCCTACTTGGGTTCTTACTTTCGTCAGTATTTTTAGTTAGCAGTAGCTCATGTTTTGTGCCAGTACTTGATGTAATTTCAGTATTCAGTGTCTGCCCTAAATTCTCTTATTGTCTGGATGAGAAAGCCTCTGAAACAACACTGAGACCACCGTGGGACACTTAATCTCTCCAGTAAAACCCAATTAATGATCTAAATAAAAAGATTACTTGTTCTTTCTAGGCAGGAGGACCGCCAACGTACTGCAAGAACAATTAAATTAGATACAAAACTACGAGTCTACTGTCATGCTAGCAGCTCTGAGAAGCTGCTGTGCAGCAGCACAGAAGAGCTTTAAGCTAAACACATTAGTACGCTAACGCGCTGTGTGTGTCCCATGTTCACCTAACATCAGTAAACTGAAAGTGCAACTGAGGCTGATGGGAATGTCTCGCAGGTATTTGGCCATAAATAAGTTCCAAATTCAATCCATCCAATAGTTGTGAAATTTCACTAAAACCCATAAATGTTAACCTCATGGTGACACAAAAGGAAAAGTCAGGATTTTACTGAGGTGAAGATGAACATCTGGACCAAAAGTAGTAGTGGACTGACCCGCCAACCGACCACACTGACAATGCTATCCAAAGAGCCATGATGCCAGGGAGGTAAGAAATAACAAAATACAGAAAAATCTGAATCCGTTCCAGGTGTTTCTGTGTAATAGCAAGAGCCTGCGGTCATAAAGGGGAGCGAGTTTCAGACTCAGAGCAACTTAACAGCCTCTAGCTATACCAACCATCACATATGGACTCGCACACACAGGTGTGGTGTGCCAAAAGGCCACCTGTCAACCAGCAGCCTTCACACAACCCAGCTGACACCGGTCACTACCCATGTCATGTTACCTATTTATTTATTTATTCATTCATTCAACTGGTGCTGGGATTTACAGCAGACATTTACAGGAATGGCAAAAGGAATTTTGGAAACTGAATATGAAGCATCTCATACAGGTTAAATACAGCTATTATTCGTTTTTTTGTTAGCCATGATTTTGACCGTTAAGCTCAATAATAACATCGACTTGCTCATCTGGCTTTAACTGCAATGAAACATCCAATCCCCTAAAGCCACTGTGCACCTTCAGGACTCCACATACTATTGCTGTTATCACTATTGTTGTGTTTCACAACAACAAAAAAATGAAATATCAAACAGTGAAAAGCCTGTTTGCCAGTGCACATACTCCTGAATTTGAGCAAGAATATCAAGAATGTCTGTGCCAAATTCCAACACAAAACATCCAGTAAGAGTGAAGATATTTCCAAAGTGGTGAACCGACTGACCAACTTACTGACATCTTCAAGGCCATGACACTAGTGTGAATAAAACGCCAGATTCACTGGTTAAAACTCCACTAAAGTGAAGCTTTTCTGTTTTTTCTTTTCTATCTTGGGATTACAATTTCAAGATATCCTGTTTGGCCTTAGGAAAAAGTCAAAAGACATTTTTCAATAGTTTCTAAGAAGGACTAAATCATTCAGTGATCACTGGGGGAATAAAACAAAACTGACGCATTAATTCAAAAATGAAAATAATTCATCGCTGCAGCTGTAATTCAGCCCTACTGTGTATGCCATCTAGAAAAGTTATTCACCCACAAGTGGTAGTTGAGTTTCACACACCATTCATGCAACAATTTTCTGCAGTTCACAGAACATCTTGATAAAAAGAAACCACAGACTTCATGGTTTCTAAGCCCATTAGCTTCACTTATCAAAACACTGACAAACAGCCTTGAGTAAAAGAATCCCATCATTGTCATCATCATGACCTGAGTCAATAACACAACACACCTCGCAGTACACAACATTTGTTTTGCCAGCAGAGACGAGTCTGATTTATGCTTCATTCAAAGTGAGCATGAAGTGTGCTGGAAATGAAAGCCTCGTGCACCCTGACAGGTTTATCTTAACCTGTTTTAGTCAGCAGCATGAAGAATGGGCTTCGCTTTACAACACCTTAAAGTCTTTGCTCTCCAGCAAAATCAAAGCATCAAGCATTAGTGCCGGCCTTAGCAGCAACACTGTGTCTGTGCACGACGCATAAGCCACTTATGAAGATTTATTGGGCAGAAAAAGCAGAGTAACAAATGGTCTAAGGTCAGGAAAGGTTATTCTGAAAACGTTTGGTAAAAGTGAGCCATATTTACGACTGGAAAAAAAAATTGCAATAAAAACAGACAAAAGCAGAGGAAGTAAAACAGTCTGAGGTAAGTGGGTGAAAGCTCTGCAGCCTATTCAACATGTTAATGGGATGGCTGTCTGACACTGGGGGAGTCAAAAAGAAGAAGAAGAAGAAGTAAGGATTAGCAAAACAGATGAGGACCAACTTAAGAGATTTCTCCTGAGACGGAGATCAAGACAAAGACCTGAGATCCAGGTTTACACACAGAACTACTGATTATCATTGATCTAAAGCTCAATAATCAATTAATCTCACTTGTACTGTTGAATAATTTAGAGCGGCCTCCTCTCTGGCGTCACACCTTAGAGAGCTGCACAATGGGGACTAATCCCACGCAAAAAGTCCAACAGCTGTGGTACCGCTAAGCTCTTCCTGACTAAGCCACACCGGGTGCCCCCCTGCCCCCCCCCTCCTACAGTGAAGGAGATTTATGGCTGCTCGCAAAGACGTGTTACGACCTTAATATGCAAAACCCTCTCGCTCCGACAAAGCAGCACCGCTCCTGGTTTTCACAGGAGGCTCACGCTGCCATGGTTTTACATTTTCATGTTCATCACAGCACATTATGAAGACGGTAAATGATGCCGCGCACAAATCAGAAATCTGAAAGGTGTGACAGACGGAATAATGAAGTGATTACTCTTCCTTTCACATGTATTACATCCACTAATTTGACAATTTACACAACGCCACATCTCTCATGGATTTAGATTCCATACGGAATATTGATATTCGTGCATATGAGCAGAATCCATCTATCTATCTGTTTGGTGAATGGTAATTTATCCAGTTATTGTACGGTTTTGAGTTACTTGTACTTGACTTGTTTTTCACATGAAAAGCTTGCACGTTAAAAGTTTTTTGGACTGCTGGTTGGTCATCTTTGATGGACACACGTGTGTACTGACCGAACATTTCAGTCTGGGCAACAATGACGTGAAAATGACGTGAAATAAAAATTCATTATAGTAATTCAACTAGAAAAATAAGAATAATGTGTCATTTTGCATTGGAATTTTTATTTTTTATTCTTTAGGTCCATTATGAAGGGAGTACTTGTAACAATACTTTTACTTTGTGGAGCTACTTTTGCCTGAGTACTGAGTACACCACTGTACTGTATACTGTATACTGTTTAAAATAGATCAAAAGAAGCTCCCACATTCTGTAAGAAAATTAATTCTGCAAATCTTTGAACAGAACTAACATTTCATACCTAAAGTTTATAACAGTAACATTTCAGAGAGTATGACTGTATAACAACGTCTTGCAGAGTATAATTTTGTCTTCTAAGTTGGAATAAGGCATGCTTCAACATTAATGAGACCTGAAGCCTGAAATCTAAGCAGAAAGTAAACCATCTGCTTTCGCACGGCCCTGCAGAGGCACATGACACTGCAAGTTCTCCACTGAGATTACTATGATTTGTGTGTCCGTGCTTTTAAAAATCCCAGACAAAATGCGAAGCAGTAATGCGCCGCGTTAGCTGATTGAAGAGCATCCGTTTGTCAGGCAAAGCAAACGTTTAAATTATTATTTGTCTGAGAAACTCTCAAGCACGGGCATCGCCTCTGTTTGCAGAGATATGGGCTTGACAATTTTTACAAGTAGATTTTAATGCTGCTGCCAAGAGGTGATGGCTTCCCTTTTCACATAGTGCCGTCGTAACTATAATCTGAAGTGACTAGTTCACTTCCAATTTAGAGCCAAACGTATAACAGAGCATCACTGACAGGATGCATTACAGCTGAGGCTGCACAGAGCATCATGGCTGCTCTCATTCTTCTTGCTTAGGACTCTGATGGGAGATCCATCTTTGTCCTGCTCGCGCCAGTAAAAGCATCAATTGACGTCACAGAGTGAGTGTTGTCGCAAATTATGCAGCGGGCTTGCGTGTCTTACATTTGATGTCTTGGTCTATTTTTGCAAATTGTTTGATTTTGATTCCTAAATAGAGAAAGCATTAAGAAACGAGTCTTTAGCCAGCCTAAACATCAGAGGAAACCTTAGTTCAGTCAGAGGGTCTTAAAGGGGATCCACGGGACATGTAGAGAGAGCAGGTTATCTTTTCTGTCTTTATTTTCTGATTTATGTAAACTATCTGCATTTATGTTATTTTTAATAGTTTGGGCTGAAACTAAAAATTAGCATCAAGATTTTAATCTGTGAAAGGCTGAAATGATCTATTAAAACTGAATTCTTTAACCCATTAAAAGGTCCTGTTTTGCCCAACCAACAGTACAATGAAGAACAGAAGAAAGCAGGCAATCGTTACAGTTGAGAATCTGGAACCAATTCAGTCAACTACTTAGCTGATTAATTTTGTTATTAATCTGTCTAATCTAAAACTAATCTAATGTGTTCTCTATTTGTTTCATTTAGATACTAAATGCAATGACTGTAGATGCAGTGAATGTCAGTAAAAACACTTTTTTGAGTTATTCTGTAAATTATATTAGTTTTCAAGCCTCGTCCCCTATTTTGTTGCATGTTTTAAGTATTATTTTTCTCCTCGAAATGAATCTTATTACCGTTTGGTGTTGCAGCTACATGGTTTTCCAACAGGGACCAATAAAGTTTCATTTTATCTTCCTACGTCTTTTAAGGCAACATAGCCCTCTAAAGGACAAACATAATTCTAATAAAAAGCATAAACATGGTAGTGTTGCAGAGACATATTCTTAATACACACCAACACACCACAGAGCCTCGTCTTATGAGGCTGCTTAATCTCTCTAGAGTGTTATTTTTCTGGAGCCGCGGAGCCATGTGATCTAATAAGGCTTATTAGATGGGGTTGGGTTGCTACAAGGCTCGTGGTGCAGGTGTGTGTTTGGGAAAGTTCACCCAGTGGAGCTTATTCAATCAGGTGCTGCAAAGCAGAACAGAAAATGTATTTACTGTGTTTGTGGCTGCAGGCTAACCATCATGTCTACCCACAATATTGTCTGACTGGTAGAATAGCCATCATTTTGTTAGCTTCCGCTGCATTAAGGTGATTTGATCCAACTATGCTACAGAGCAGAGACGGCGTCCTAAATGAGGGCAGGATAAAATTGTCATTTTATGTCAATATGGAATATTGTCAGTGAATGCACAAATAATTTGCAGTTTTACTAACAAAGACCTTCTGCTGAACAATTATCTATTCATTTCAGTGCACAGAAAAACCAATGAGGCATAAAAAAGTGGCCAACAGTTTGTGGACAAAACTGTTCTTTTACAACAATTTTTTCATTGGTGTTATATCAGAGAGCGACAGTGGGCTGCACACACATGAACAGAATTTCCCGGTGACACCACGTTTCAGAATGAAATCACTGTTGAAAAGGAGCAGATCATTTCACCTTCCTAACAGTAATCTACGGTGGCGTCAGAAACCTGCAGGGAAAAACACAAGCAGCACATGCTAAATAAACACATCGGCCCCAGTCGTGTCTTGGACATACAGGAAAAGTGGCCACTTTGACGCCCCTGCGGTAGAACAAACACGATAAAGTCACACCTGAGGTGCCTTCCAGTGGAGGTAAGGTGATGCTGTGCCTGCAGCTGGCGACCTTTTTGCCTGTTTCACCCCTCAGACAGCCTGAATCTGCCAGTGCTAACCAATCACGTTTCTTGCTGTCTTCAAGTGGCTTCACTGTAGTCGACAAATCCCTCATGTTTGACCGGGCAGCCATGTGTGCGACCTCCAAATCTAAGCTGTATCCACCTGAAGCACAGCTACAAGCTTCCCCTTTAATCAGCCAACATCAGTTCCTGCCTTTGCCAAAGCTTTTGTGGCTAAATGGCAAAAAAAAAAAGAAAAAATCTCTTATGTTTCATACGTCCTGGAGTGCAGAGGCTGTTTAAGCAGCTTGTGAATCCCTTTGGACTTGCGTTATGTTGGATCCTCAACAAACAGAGGTGTAACGTCCACATACTTTTGGCCATGGAGCTTGAAAGGGAAGACACAAGTGTAAATTTAGAAAAAAGTGGCAACATGGACCAAAGAGTGCTGTTTCTTTGTTTTAAAACATACAGTCAGAGCAAACGGAGGCAATGAACAAACCCCCGTGCAACACAAGTGGAGAATTAAAGGATTTTTCCCCTTTTTTGAAATTCCAAAAGGAAACCCAATGTCCCTCCCCCACTAATAGTTTTGCTAACATCCACCGAGTGTCACTACATCACTGGGACATAAATGCAAATGGACTTTAAGGAAGACTGCACTCGGCCTTCAGCTGACGATCTGTCTCCCTCCCTCCGACTGCCGCCTCACGTCTCTCTCTCTCTCTCTCTCTCAGGGTCACGAGAATACAGGAAATGACTGTCGGTCTCCTCTTCCTGCTGGAGCGAACACTGTGATCACTTCCTTCTTCTCCTGAACTGACCGGCTTTGACCTGACGAACCGTCGCTCAGAACGTCAGGGCCATTTGTGTTCCAGTGGCTTCATTTAATAAGATAATTTCACAGCAATTACAAGCTTTCAACACAGAAATGTAATGTCATTACACGCTCGCTTGGTGACAAATTCTCGGTTCGGATGGAGAGCAACACGCTCGGCGCTGATTTTTATGGCCATGTACAATGGGAATCACGGCTTCATGCAGAGAGAAACACAATGAATCCCCCTGCTCTCTTTTCTCTTTAAACGTCTCGTCGTGATAAGCATGAAATTACAGTTCTGTGGTGATGCTGCAAACATTGTTTCAATCTCCTGCATGAGCCAACGGCAACACTCCTGCTATCTGCGATTTCTTTTTTTCTTTCTTCACATCCAATACACAAAGCAATTACAGATACAGTCACGTCACGTAAACAAAAGCTTGTGCGCTGGTTTGACATTGAAGCTCTCGATCACACCGGGAAGCAGATTGCATCAGCAAAGTTCAGTCATCGGTGCTTTCTGTCACACCGCTTCAATTTGTGTTGGAATACTTCAGGGTCGAGAAGTCATTTTCAGCTGCTTTGTCTGCAGTATCAAATATTGCAAAGCTACACTGCAATCTTTCCTTTAAACGTCCAAGAACAATGAAGTGAGGCTGCGACAAAGAGAAAGAACCACGTCTGTTCGCTGAAACCGGGCTAATGCATTACGCCTAACTGGTTTTCTCTGTAATGATCTCACCAAATCTGACAGTTTAAATGCTATTTTAGTTCTCTCTGTTAACAACTGAGTATTTTGAGCATGAGATTCCTGTCCTTAAAACAGAGCAAGTATGGAGCCAAAACACAAACATTTCTAGCGTCAAACCTAAAGCAGTTTCACGGATAATGAAAGAAAGGGAGACTTGTGGAATACCAGAAGGTTTTATTTGAGCGTTAATAACCGAGCGAGCTTTTATCCCATTGGGATGTTGTCGAGTTTAAACTAGAAAATACTCAGTCATCCCAGGAAAATCCTTCTGGTGCTTCCTCCCCCTCTTGTGTCTTTCCCAATTCATTCTCTGTGCAGCACCTCCGGGCTTTTCTAAGTGCAAACATCACAAGGGTCTCACATCTGCAACGCATGGCTTTGGTAAAGAGCTGTTCACATTCACAAATATTGAACAGAATCTCTCAGTGAGTGTGATTATAGCACAGAGCGGCTGTTGAACTGAACACTGTTTCATTTTTAACCCAAACCAATTTTAGGATGAGTAAGTGCCGACTGCCAGGGGTGCTTACACTCACATGAAGTGGACCGCCGGAGATTATGAAGCATGATTACGCGGCCGTGACATTCACGCTAATAAAAACAGATTAAAATTGAATTCACCACATATTTGGAGAGCGGAGCATCTGCTATTAAGTTCCTGTGAGTCACCCCTGGTAATGAACAACAGATGAAATATCCATTTTTGGTTCTTTCGTCAGACTGTTACTTAACCTGCAGCATCAGCAAACCCTTTGGGCATCATTTGTGCTTGAGTCACTTTTCCTTTTCTGACTTCCGGTTTGTTGCCACTGGTTCTGGGCCAGCCTGAATCTGCCAGTGCTAACCAATCACGTTTCCTGCTGTCTTCAAGTGGCTTCACTGTAGTCGACAAAGCCCTCTTTAGCAGCCTGTGAATGCCTTTGAAAGGTGTAACGTCCACATGTCCACATACTTTTGGCCATGGACAGTGAAAGAGAAGATATAAGTGTAAATTTAGAAAAAGCTAGCAACACGGACCAAAGAGTGCTGTTTTTTGTTTTAAAACATACAGACAGAGCATACGGAGGCAGATAACTGATTTAAAGGTTTTCATACAACAGCTGCCTTCACACTCTGCCTCCTCTCATCTGACAAGCACAGCAAGTGACGGGACCCTTCATCTCAAAATAATCCCTCAAAAACATGTCACTTTACAGATTTTGCTGTCATACATGTCTTCTTATTCCCAACATCTCAACAGGAGCTAATTTAGAGCCAGATGTGACACCATAAAATGTTGTAAGTAACAACAAGCAATCTAATTTCACAGCGGATGCGTCTGAGAATGATGGAAAGTAATGTCAGCCGGAGAGCACAGTAAAGTAAATGAGCTACGACGTAATGGCACCTGAGAGTCACATGTGAGTTTCTGACCACGACTGATGCTTTGGAGTAACGTTTTGATGAGAAGGTACTCGTATTGTTTGTAACCCATGCTCTGCTGCGCATGACGAAACGCATGACCGTCAGCTGCGAATCCATGTGCAAACGTGTTGTGGATGCTGTTGTTGGGTTTATCTATCAAATAAGACAAGCGAAGCAGCTGCGCAACATCTGTGTGTTCTTATCTCGGCTGTCTTTGTTTTAAAGACCTGAACTGCAAGACGGATGCAAAGTGATGTTTGTATGTTACAAAAGGTAAATGTTAATGAAACTGTGTGCTGAACAATAATTGAAAGAAATGTGAGCAGACAAAAGTAAATGTGCTACATTATACAGACAAAAGTATCCAGACTCTTTATGGGGCTGTTCTTCTGGGTTTGGGCTCGGCCCCTGATTTCCAGTGAAGGGAAATCTTAATGCTTCAGCATACCAAGACATTTTGGACAATGCTATGCTTCCAACTTTGTGGCAACAGTTTGTTGAAGGCCCTTTTCTATTCCAGCATGACTGTGCCCCAGTGCACAAAGCAAAGCTCCATAAAGACATGGTTGGATGAGTTTGGTGTGGAAGAACTTGACTGGCCCACACAGAGTCCTGACCTCAACCCCATCCAACACCTTTGGGATGAACTGGAACGGAGATTGTGAGCCAGGCCTTTTGGTCCAACATCAGTGTGTGACCTCACAAATGCTCTACTGCATGAATGGGCACAAATTCCCACAGAAACACTCCAACATGTTGTGGAAAGTCTTCACAGAAGAGTGGAAGCTGTTAGAGCTGCAAAGCTGTCTGTGTGTTTAGAATGAGACGTCATTAAAGTCCCTGTTGATGTGATGGTCAGGGGTCCCAGTCTTAGACTTTTTAAGACCTTTTTCAAACCGTGCAATTTAAGACCTAGCTGACATCCACAAGAAAAACAGTTTGACACAAAAAAGGAAGAAGGTTGGTAGGCTTGTGTATAAAGCATTTGTTTTTTGTGGTTTTATGAGAGTATCAAAAAAAAAAACTTAATTTGTTTCCCAAATATTACAGTTTGTAAAGAATTTTCTAAAGGTTAAAATAGGCCAAGGAAAAGACCACAGTGATGAAAAGGTGCTCACAGGGATAAATAAAATTCCCCACATTAAGCCACACTATCAGAAGCAGAGGGTGTCACACCTGTGACAACACACACACACACACACACACACACACACATAGAAGTACATACACATGCGGTGAAGGAGCAGCTGGCTGGGAAGCAAAAACTCGGGTCACGCAGGCCCAGGTGGCAGCGCTGTAAAGTGACACTGTGATTTAAGTCCCGTGTCGTCCTGAGGTCTGTTATCTACCGCCAGTAAGAGAGCCACGCCGATACGGTCCGACAGCCAATGACTGCAGCTCTGGAGGCAGCGCTGATGAAGGATAGGTTCAGCCTGTGCAACTTCCAGACACGGTGTGCAGTTACATGAATCATGCTTTTAAGTAGCTGTCGAACACGTTTATGTCCCAGGCCGTGGTCACACTTTGTCCCGGCTCCTGTTAGATGTTGATTTGAAATTTTCCGGCCTGTTTCTTTCAGATTATTTCTTGCTCTTTTTCCGTGGGCAGTTCACTGAAGAGGATGACCAGATGGATGGATTGATGGATGGAGTGAGTAGCTTCACATGTCCCTGGCTGGATTTAAACCTGGGACATCAGTGACGTTGTGCATTAAGCAGGTGAATCTTGAAGCCTACAAGATTCATATGCTTAATGCAGTTTTCACCCACAGAATCCTCCAATGGTGAATCGATTGTGTTAGAGAGTTAAGATCCAGTAACTCCTGCAGATTTATTCATATGTCTGTACATCCTGACAGAAACTCCTCACGCATTATTTTTATTTAATTCCTGAATTTCCCAAAATTTTGCAAACTGAAATATATACATACACTCTAAAGCTACAGTTTCATTAACAGTGTATGCATTCTATCATTTGCCGGTCAAGAACATCACTGAACACTGACATCAGATTATTATCCAGCTTGGTGTTGAGACACAGCTAGTGGCTACACATTAGTTCCTGCTTGGTCTTGATGCTCTCATTTGGCCTTTTCAACCCGTTCCTGATTTCAGATCAGATTGTACTGGTCGTGGGATTGAGTCGAGCTGGAGTGAGGTGGTTTTCACAGGAGCCCTGTTTACATTGTAGCTCTAGGAGCTTAACTTCCCCATCTCTGTCCAGAAATGACTAACAGACCCTTTACATCCGGTTTTAAATTACTGATGGAGAGACGGTTACTGGGTTGAGTGAATCAATCAGCGCCACACTGCACCTGATCAGCAACACCCAAGCTGAGGGTGAGGCATTTCCTGGGCTCCTCCAGACAGTGGGGATAATTAGAGTTGCATTCGATCACCAAGCCGATGATTACCTCCCACACTGTGCAGCAAACTGTGACAGAAAACCAGTGAGCACACACTGAAATGACACGACTGCTGCAGTGTTTCTCGAACGTGTTATGTTGTTGACTTTATGGTCTGCATGGATAAGCAGAGAGATTAAATTGGCCAAGTTTATTTCCAGATCGTTGAGTGTTAGTGTTGGCGTGGACTTCAAGAAAACTAGTTTGTATGGCTAAGTGAGCAACGTGAACAGTTTATTTCTGGATAATGATAACCCTTCTCTCCCTCTTAAAATACAGTGTGTTACTGCTGTCTTTAAGGATTGACATGGACATTTATTACCTCTTCATACTGGAATACGCATGACAGACAGGCAGGGAAACGGACATAGAGACAAACCTCCAACGCTCATCACATATGCATTAGATGCGGTTCATTGTTCACACGGGTTTGGTCTTTGTTACCAATCAATAATGATTGAAGCACTGCATCACACCCAGGAGCATTATGTCCTGTAATGAGATTCCTCTCCCCAAGCACACCTCCCTAATCCCACGTCTCTATCTGTGCTTTGTGGGCCTTGGAAACAGCTGAGCTGAGCTGTACATGGACGCTCTACATGAAATTTGTTGTTAACCCTGCCATCCCGAATGAGAGCGAGACAATGGAGCCGAAATGGAAAGGATGCTACGCCTATTAGGGAACATGTTAATCCTCTTAAGAAGTTAAGAGAGGTCTTGATGACATGCGGGAGAGACAGGAGTGCACAGCTCAGTGGAAATGAGCAGAGGCTAGTCTGAGAAATGAGGTTCATCTTAAACAATGGCGAGTCTGGAGCCCGGTTCTCGTAGTCATTAACCTGCAATTCTCTTTGGGGAGCTGCTAGAGAAAGGAGCTGCTGGGTGGGTTTGTCTTTAAATAACAGAGTTCAATTTTACCAGATGTTGTCAAATGTTTCCAACAAGCAAATATTCTTTCAAACTTTTCAGATTAACCTTCACTGATCTGTAGCTTAAACAATTTTACTGATTTTGCAGATTCAGGATTTGCCAAGATGCTGTCAGAAAAGCTGAGAGACCAGCTGCAACCAGGGTGTTTAGAAAGACTGCCAGCATCATGCTACCTCATTAACTGGATTTTCCCCTGACCCGCTTTTGGCCCATGTCTATAACCCAGGCAGCACATTCTTCTGAGGCGTCTCATAAAAGCTTCTCTTTAGAGAACCGTCTCCAGTGCTGCGTCGAGCCTCTTCAGAGGGAAAGTTAAGTAACTCACTTTGATAATGACTCATGAAAGGGAGGATTTGAGATGGAGGAAAGCACAGACTACTGAGCAGATCATCAGCATCGATTAGGTCCATATTACAGCAGCGCAGAGAACAGTGAATGTCAAAGCACTGAGTGGAGAACTTATCTGGGAAAATTGGAAGTCTTCTGTGGAGTGTAGCGATGCCGAGGCTAACAAGATGGAGAAGACTGTGGTCTGACTCACCTGTCTTTTCCTGTCTCCTTCTTGAAGACCATGTCACAGTAGTTCATCCTGTCCTCTGTGGTGACGTAGATGCGTGCGTGAGGGTAGTTCTCCGCCGCCTGCCGCAGCATGTTGTACACGATGCCCTTCCCGTCCTTCCTCATGTTTCGTAGCGGCCCCCACACCACATAGACGGTGTCGTTGCCCTGGCCGAAGAAGTACTGGGGCTTCTGCAGCAGCAGGGGGACGCTGGTGTGCGAGACGACTCTCAGCGTGGTTCGCTGGCCCACGTCGTGCTCGAATCCCCGCGTGGGCGCGTTATTCATCCGCCAGATGCAGGGAGAGCGGTCGATCTGGAGGCCGGCCGCCTGGCCCAGCATCTGGCCGGAGCTGGACACGATGCTGCAGAGCTCACAGTGCAGCTTCAGAGGCTGGAGGAGAAGAAGCAAGTCAGTTATAATAATTATATCACAAATATCATTATTAGATTATAATATTAGTATTATAGTAGGTCTCAAGTCAATTGAGAAAGGTCAAAGCGTCAAGCGGCAAGCGCCACACCCAGTCAAGTCTCAACAGGACCAAGTCTCAGGTCTAAGTCCAAGAGCTGACTTACAAGTCAAGGCTCAAGTCAAGTCAACAGTAATAGAGTCAAGCTGAGTAACAAAGTTCACGTCAAGCCAATTGAGACACGCTAAATTTAAGTCTCATTTTTGTCAGTGTACTTTTCAAGTCAAGATTTAATTTGTGATTGTGATTGATTTAAGTACAAGTCAGGTCTCAAGTTCTCGAGGGCACATCAAAGTCAAATCGTCAATTTTCACGTGCAGATTACAAGTCAAGACCTTCCAGGTTTTTCAGAATGCAAAGCATACTGTTGCACAGGCTTAATGAAATATGCAGTCAGTTACTGTTTTATTTGTTTTAAATTGTTTTGTCTTTTCATCAAGTCAACACCAGAGACATGAATGTCTGTCATGTTACATCTCAAGGGTCCAGCGACTCAAGGAGTTAAGGCTCATGTCAAGCCCCACAGCGGTCAAGTCTCTAGTCGTCATTGTTTACTCAAATCCACCGCTGTGGTCAAAGAGACAATAACAAATTTATGACTTCTATCAACTTCAATCAACAACCAACATATCAATCAGCAGAGCTGCTGTGCATGGCACTCGACAGAAACATAAGAAAACTACATGACAAGACCTACGAGTCAGGAAATATCTCACAGCACAGAGCAGTCCTCTGCTTCATTGTTGTCTTTTATCGTTTGAAAACAATGCGTTTTAGCCTGCTTGTATGTATTAGTACATACAGGTTAACAACATCCTGTCGCTGAGAGGCTAAAAACGCAAGGCCGTTAGTATGGGAACATGGGCTGTTTTGAGGTTGCCACGAAAAACTGAATAAACTAAAAATTTTTATAGAATTTAAAACTAGAAATCTTAGTCACTGCTGAGGCCACAGATCATTAATTCTTTCAAGTCGTGCAGAGTTTTGTTTTGTTTTTGTTTTATTTTCATCATATGTTATAGTTTGTCATATAATTTATATGCATGCAATAATAATATTAAAGTGATGTTTTGGCAAGAGTTTTTCTGTGACCAGAACATAAAATAAAATGCATTTGGTAATTATTTATAAAAACTATTAATCAGGGTTTTTACAGCCCTATATAACCTTCTTTTATTTTCAAAGATTAATGTCAGAGTGCCCAGAACCAACACTGATTAACTTAATTGAATGTGGGATCTCTGAGGTTACAACAGAGTCTTAATGCAACAATGCAGCAAGGGAGTTGCGTCATTTATCTTACTGTATATTTTTTATATATTTTATTATACTTTGCTGGAGCAAAGGGATTTGTAATGAATCTTCAATAATAGCTTTTCGATGTGCTTTGCCAAGGGAGGAAGAAAACCCTCTCTGAATCCAAAATGGGAGATTTAACTAATTGAACCTAATATGCTTGGTTTGTTTTGATGAGATTAAACTTACTTAAGTGGATGAATGCAAGAAAAAGTTAGAAAAGAAAAAGCATTGTATCATGACTAAGCCCTGTTTGATCATTTGCTTAATGGAGAATAACTGTAATGTCACTGGTTTGCATACAAATTGCATTTGCGCTGCGTTCTGGACGACTGTTTCAGAGGCGAACATGAAACTCTCTCTTGTATGTTCAAAGCTCAATAAACAAACAAAAGTGTTTTAGTGTGCAAACAGAATCCCACAAGTCAGTCCAGTAAATTCGATTACGACTACTTGGCTTATCACCACTCACATGACTCATTGTCGTGCATACAAAAGATCAGCTGCTTGGAGAGGAAATAAAAAACAGTGTTTATTTTCTTTCTTAGGCGACATAATTCTTCTGTGAATTACTCCAACAGAGCAACCTGCTATTGCTTTTTTCTCCCACGTATGGATTCAGTCATGGGTTAAAAAATGATCTCTGGACCTGGGCTGGTAGCTCTCCATTTGCTGGCTGGTTGAGACACACATCACTGCAGCCTTGAGCTGTCAGCAGCTCGTCCATCATCACCCGCTCCCTTCAGCTCGGCTCATAACTCCATCACGCCCTTCAGCACACACAGATTGGCTGAACTCTGTGGGGATCACTGGCCGGCTAACTGCATGTGAGACACAAGGGCTTGTGACGGGAAACCTACCTGCCTCGAGGATCTGCTGAGCCAGGTGTTTGACACACAAGTGCCGCAGTAGAGCTGCTCACTGACAAACACTGGTAGGCTGTACTTGAACAAAGTACTTGGAGTGAGAGATTCCTTGCATTACTTAAAGTTTATTTAAAAAAAAAACAACAGTCAGCTGAGTGGGTGAAGGTCACAAAATTAAAAATGTCAGTTGACATTAGTTGTTTCCCATGAACACTGATGACATTTACATGCGCTAAAGAAGTGTGTAAAAGCCTCATTTAACAACTAAAACCCTGCTGGAACATTTTCATTTACGATGTGGGACAGGCTCCCTGCAAATCTCTTAACATTGCATCCTGTAAATTGATAAAATGTTACGGTCTCTTCATCCCCTCAGCTGTGATTCATGTTTCATTTTAATGTTCATGACGATGGTGTGGCGTGCAGTAATTGCAAACAGAGTGCCCTTTTTTAATCTCAATAATTTTGGCACTCTCTCATGAGTACAAAATCTACTCAAAGCCTCAGCTTTTAAAACATAAGTGTGTTTAAAAAAAAAAAGTGGGTTATTTTAAAAAAAAAGAAAAAAAAAGGGCATGCTTAATTCTGGGAACACGGTCATCATTGAATTATAGCACACGGGGAGTAAACTTAATCGTGACGTTCATTAAAATGCTCTAAACACGATTAATTAATAAGCAATAATTATTCCATTAATGTGCCAAGACCCAATGTAAGAAGCCTCCATGGTACTTTGAAATTCATTGATTAGCTTTAGCTGTCTGCACAGCGAAAAGGATTAATTCCAGATGCTGCTCTCAGGGCACGCACAAGAAAAATTGTGATTTTTGCGTGAAACACCAGCTCAGAAAACAAATTACTTAAACTAAATTAACTGCAGCTTTGGCTTAGCATCTTACCATGCTAATGGCACGGCTCTAGGCATGGCAATGCACCCAGTGCGAAGTACAGCACATTCATCGGTTCACAGTTTTCATTTGTTCTGTAAACTGTTAGCATTTCCTTCAATTTAATCAGCTGTACTTTGTGTTTGGAGCAAATTAGCCTGCTAATCATGTGAGCATTGTTGCTGTGAACATGTAAGCATGCCGACAGTAGCATTTAGCTTCATGCTGCCTTCAAATGGAGCTCATGAGCTCGCGGTTATGACCTGGGAAGTCGAGTGGCTGAACGACGACAACACTGGTGCCAGAGGCCAGTGAAGCTGACAAGATAAAACAGCAAATGCAAAGGTATAAGGAAGGTCAATATTTTCCTCGTAAATATTAGAAAAATGTGATGAAAAACCATATACAGCTAAAATTACAATATATTAACTAGTCCTAGTTAACAAAAATTTAACTGCCATGGCCTTCGCCATTTCTGAAAACACCATCAAACACCTCACAACTCCTGAACTCGTGTTCAAACCCATGACCTCATTCACATTCGCTATACAACATGTAACAGACACTGTTACATATTCCACTCATTAAGGAACAGCGAACTGAGACTTACTGACTTTGATGACTTTTATGTCATCACTGCCGGTCACACAACTGAAAATTTATCATCAGTTAACATTCGGAGCTTTGAAACTGTGTGACTGTTAAGCAGAAGAAGTGTACAGGCCTGGATTTAAAATTTTCAAGTCTAAATGAAAATATTGAGTTTCTGTCTCTGCCAGTGATAGACCAGGGGCGTGAATGTAAAGTGCCACAAGACAAATGTTTTCTATTTCTCCAGAAAAGCAGCGCGGGAACAATTTATCACACCTGGAGACAGACTCAATCAAATGAGGAAAATAAGGCAGACCGTTCCCATGCTACCGAGTTATGCATTATACATGCTTGCAAGTTTATAACACCTCAAATGGCACCTCACAGTGGATCATGTAAGATTGCCTTACCGTCCAGGAGAAATATTACTCCTTCTCTAAGTGTGTGAGGCTGACAGCTCACACAGCAGGCTTTCACTCCGGACGTGATCTCTCACGGCACCCAGCACAAGAGTATCACCTTGACCAGCCCTCCACACTTCTGTCCATCCTCTGTCGGGAAATTTCGGGAGCGTGCAGAGCACTTTTGACCTTCTGATTCGCCGCAGAAGCTGTCAGTCTTTCCCATGATTTGAATAAATCTCCATGGCAAGAGGGCAGTGATTTAAGTAGGCTTGTCTGGAGGCAGAGGGAGGTGCGGATGAAGAGACTGGTGTAAGGCATGATTGCCTCTGGGCCTGTGTTGCGTGGATCAAACTCTCCGGAGGTGGAGGACGACGCTCCACATTAATCTGCCAACATCAGCCTGCTGAATACAAGGCATCCACTTCTCATGAAGGACCGACGCATCCATCTCTACTGCAAATCTAGATGTATTGCAACCCAAACTGAAAGCACTTGCCTCATTACCCGTCAGCCAAAAATGCTGCACGCACCGCATGTGTGCACATTATATGATTTTCCTGGGCAACTGCCCAATGTCCACCAGTATCAACACAATTTCAGTTTACATCGGCTGCCTCCCCAAACGATAAACACACAGCTTCACAGCTTGGTTTTTACAGTTTGTTGTGGTGTAAATTAAAAGGCTTTGATATTTCAATATCCATATATCGTGTGGGGAATATACAGCACAGAGCTGTTTGAAGGCAGAAGAATAGGATCACAGACGTGGGAGTTTGGAATTACAAAGAAATAATGCACACAACAGACATCAGACAGGTATTATCAGATCCATCGCAGAGAACCTGATATAATGAATTAAGAAAATCCTGAAGGAAGTGCTGTGCCTTTTACCTGAGTGCATGTGAATGCACCTTCATTAACGAGGTGAAGCTGTGTGATTGCAGGTTAATGTCAGTGGAGGTTAGGTAATATGAAAGTGCCATAAAAGAAAAGGGCACCTGTGTATGACCTAAGTTATGACTCACTGAAATATGATAAATTTAAAAAGATTCACTAATGCTTCCATCTTAAATCTGCTGTCAAAAAAGACAAAATAATATGTGTGCGTTTTGAGCTCAAATTCAGGACTTTGACAGAACATTAAAACTACATTAAAGCCAAAGCTTCTTGTCAACGTTAAAGGTTAAATTTATGATATTTTGAACACTAATGTAGCAGCTGACGTAGATGTAGCAGTCCTCCCTGCATGTAACAAATGTTATCATATTAGGACTAAACAATACGCTTCTCATCTGAGATTTAGTAATCTACAGGCAGATGATGGAAAATATGAAATTTTTAATGATTTAAGTTGCTGCTTCTGACTGCGCCTGCTGCATTGCGTTTGTGTGTTTTGTCTTTCTGCGTCCCCCACCTCCTGTTTGGGGATGCTAACGTAGCCCAGGTGAGGCTTGAACGCCTTGTACGGCTGCTTGGAGAACATCCAGTGGCTGCTGAACGTCTGGCCGAACACCGGCTGCAGCAGGAAGTAGGGCTTCTCCGAGTAGTTCACCACGACCACGAAGAGCGACACCACCACGATCAGACTGGTGGCGATCAGCGGCTTCCTCTGTGGAGGGACAGGAGGAAGTGGACTTAGTTACAAGTCAGAGAAATGCAGCACACATGAACTAAAACAGAGCAATAAATATTCTGCATAAGACAAGAAATGTGCTGTAGTACAGCAGCAAAGATACTGCATGACAACAAGGGAAGAAAAGGAGGATGAATAATTAAAACAATGACGACTGAGGAACAACACAAGTTCTGATGATGCAATTATCAAATCCTAACGCGTCTGTCCATCAGACGGTTGTACACACTAAAGAAAAAAGTGCCCGTTCAAAAATAAAAAAAATAAGCTAATTTCTTCATGTCTGGGTGCTTCAGTGCTCAGTCACATTAGCAAATTGAGCAGAGTGAGTTGTTTGTTTTTATGAGCTATTTCAGTTCTCTGTTTGGCTCGTTTGTTTGTTATTCTGAGATACAGCAAACCAAAATGCACAAAGCAACATTTAACGGCTCAATTTTAGTGATCAGCGGGTAAAATCTCTTGGCTGCGGCAACAAGAAGCATTCTGACTGTAACATCTTGAGCAGCAGACGGGTTTGTTTTCGGGATAAAAAGCAAAGAATGTGACAGCATTTCACAACCTAAAGGTGAAACGCAGGTGGAAGCGAAACATCCTGCTAAAATTCTCTTACTGATAAATGGATTAATAAAAGTGCATCTCACTCGAGTCACTTTGATCTTGTTTGACCAGTGAGACAGAGAGACGAGAGTACAGCGAGAAAACATTTCTGAAGTGGCAGAGCTGATGTTTCCTCAATAATAACCTCTTCTCATCACTACAGGAGTATGAAAAGATCTGTCTGATGTCTTAAACAGGGAATTTGCAGAGATTAACACTTAATCTCTGCTTACTGACTCTCAGTGTTTCTACTTCTCAGTCTTGCTGAGATGGCAAAGGCTGAAATGTCCCCACAGCTATTGGACAGACTGTCATGGCGGTTTGCACAGACAGTCATGTTCCCTGGAGGATGAATCCTACTGACTTTGGTGATCCTGACTTCTTCTCTTGACCCACAAGCAAACTGATTCAAAGTGACGTGTCTTTAGGATGGACTTCCATTAAATTTGCTGCAGACAGACAGAGCACAGTCTCATTCCCAGCATGTCAAACACCACAGTTTAGGCGTGTCTGTTTGCGTCTCATCCAGATGCAGAAGGAAACGGACCAGGCTTTAATGACTGCACAACACAATCGAGTCTCGAGTCTCGCCAAGGAGACCGAAGTCTGTGTCCCATGTGGTGCTTAACACAGCAGTCCTTTGCTAAAGGCAGACAGATATAACAGGATGCATCTGTTTGATATGCAGGAGGCGACACAAAGCGGTGGTAATGTGTTTGGCGATCATCTGACCTGCTGGTGATGCCTGAGGGAAAGTCAATATTGTCGCTTTATTATTTTTTTTCCTTTCCTGTCCAGGAAGATGTATGTTTTTGTAAAATAGCTGGCTTCTAATGGGTCTTGGGATGCCCCAGATGTTTGCGATGGCACAGAAATAATCAGCAGGTTAACAGTGCGACATTGCGATCTTGTTATCTCGCTGATATTCACTCAGCTCAAAGCAAAACTGTGCCTATGCACAGCTTCACAGAGCCACTAGCATAGCTGCGGACTCTCCGTCTTGTTTTATCGAAGTCAGGGGATTAAAATTGTTGTTCACTGTGCAAAAACACGGAAATCAACTTTCCTGTTTCAACATCTCTAAGAAGAAAACAACAGCCTGGGTGCCATTTTTTTCCACACACCGCAAAACAGCAGAATGATCGTCTGGAGGTAAGAGGTGTTATGGCTTGGCAGAAAAAGCTGAGACTGATGAATAATGGATAAGAGATGGAGAACGAGCAAAGGTCTCACAGAGGAGCAGCTATTGGCAGAGCTGGAGATCAATGCCCAGAAGAGAGAAGGAATCAGACAGAGATGAAAACAATTCTGTGGTGCGCCGTGACATCTCGGAGCCTGAGGTGATGATAGATTTCAACAGAATCAGAGACAAGTTTTTTCTTTTTTTCCCCGGGAAACTTCAATAACATGCTGCTAATCTAACATACAACAGAAACTCAGGATTTTTAGGAAGGTGGTGTTTCGAAGATTCTTTGAAATTATCTGATGGTGGGAAGATTGGATGTGGCCTGCGGTGATGGTGAAGCCCCCACCGCCAAAGTGCCTACACCATCACAAGCTCTGATCTCAAACATCAAACGTCCCAGGGGAGGCGCCGGAGGCTTCTCTTCTCGCAGACTAGATCAAAAATGTGAGTGGGGGTGAGTGGATGAAAAGGACGGTGACCATTTGCTGCCCTGACAAGCCTGTCACAGTTTACCAATTGCACGTATGTTACATCATGCATAATTTCACGGCATTACTGCCCATCTTTGATCACAAACAGAGGGGGCCCCGCTTTGATCCTGTATGAAACATCACAAAGAGGACAAATGGGAAATTCTTGATTGCCACTCCGTACTTAAAGTATTTTACAAAATAACACATATCACTCTCTTTAAGGGACAGTCAGTCTGTTCTGTGTCACCTCATCTCACTCCCTCCCAAAAAAGGCAGCTCGTTTTCTGAAAATGTGCTGTAATAGCTAGTCATCATGAGTCCATTATGGAGCATGAAACCAATCCCTTATAAAACAAGAGGGTTCTTCAGGAAAGGAGGAAACAACCCTCAGCTCAGTCTGCAGTACTGCAACATCCATCTGTTCTCATGAGGACAGAAAATTTCCTTGTCTCCTTCAACCTCAATCAGGCCACAAATCACAGGGGAAATGATGTGTCAGAGTCTGGAGGTGATTGGACTGCTCAGCGTGGGCGTAGCGGGGCACCGAACCTCCGCCAGCTCGAGTGTGAGACTCACGACTCCCCTCCTCGTTCGCTCATCCATCAGGGAGTTCAGTAGTCGGCCTGTTGAGCCGTTTGACAGAGAAGTTGAAAGGCTTGATGTTGAGGAAGGACTACAGTGGGGTGGCAGGGGAGCGCCAGCCGAAATGGGGACCATTAACACCAGCAGTGAGGCAGCATAATGGCTATAAAGTCTCAACATTAGAGCTTTCTGTCAATGTTAAAACATTTTGCTTGAGGAATATGACTCCATATGTGGCTGCAACGACCTTGTTTGCGACCATCAAATCAGACAACGATGGCCATTAACTGCAGTGCCACTTATGGTAGTAGCCCGGGGACGTTTCATTTAACACACCCCCACCAAAAGCTCTGAAGGGGCTATTTTTAAAGGTGCTAAAACCCCCTCTGAGGGCGTATTGATCTCAGCTCGCAGACAGCAGCTGTGTGGGATCATTGGGAGCCCGGACACGCCAAAGACATCATTTTCCACCAGTCTCTCCTACGGTGAGCCTGTGTGACCAGATTACATATAGGAGGGAAAGTTAGCAGAAAGTTATTGATGGCCACCACGTCCACTTTTGGCAAGGACCTAACTGAAGCATCAACTGCAGAAATTGAGCAATAGATGGCGGTGGAATATAACTAAGTACATTCATGCTCACAAATTGTACTTTAAACTGATTTTATTTTTTTAGCCATAAGTACAGTACTTGTGTTACATTCAATACTGCATTTGGAGTCATGTTTATGTCCATCTTTTTAATAGAAATCCAATGTTCACTCCTCTTTGAGAAAAATATCCAGCTCTTTAGCTGCTAAATGCTCTACTTTGCTCTCCAGCGAGTCGCTAACGGTGTGTGTCTGCTGTGTGGTGCTGAGTACGTCGTGCACAGTAGGTTGATAGAGCTTTTCCCAAAAAAGAAAGCGATGCTGTGAGAGCAGTGAGAGTTCCAGCCAGTATCTGCAGGTATTCAGTATCCACAAGTGAAAATAAATGTCTAAACATTACTTTCTGTATCAATCACTGCAGCAGTCCCCCTACTTAATGTACCCCAAGTAGGGAATAAATCTGTAAATTACAGAATAATAATCAAGCGGTGCCCCATCCGCTCGTGTGATGAATGGAAACTCAAAGCACATTAGCTGTTTATATTGTGCAATCAAAATTTCAGCTCCATCAGGCTCAATCTGGCCATGAAGAGAATACAATTTCTCACAAAGACTCACAATCCAGCTCAGTAAACAACAGGACCCCACTGCAGTTCAATCCAAAAAGCTAATCGCAGAGGGTGTTGGAATAATGAGAGGCTCCACCTGAAGAAAATGGCTCATGAAAAAACATATCTGGTAGCTATTCTCGAGTGCCTCGTGGGCAATGGGCAACAGGAAAAAAAAAACAGAAAATTACATTTGCAATGCAAAAATGCTACCTCCCTACCACCTGATTCCTGCCACCACGGTCTACTGAGCAGTTAAAATCCAATTTCAATTAAGGCGTGTGAGAAAATATTTACGGAGTCTTTCTGTCATTATTCCTCCTCTCTTTTTGAGCCTCAGTGTTGTTCTCCAGAGAAAAGAGCATAAACAAAAAGCCGCTCTTGAGATTGAGAATCCGGTCCAGACATATTACTTCTTTCATGTCAAATTTCCAGCAGAGGTCTCACTTTCGACACTCGTCCAAGTACGAGACAACAAACTATAATTTTCCTGCGAGGAGGAGGATGTGGAGGAGGAAGAAGAGGAGGATGATGATGTGAAGGAGGAAGAAGAGGAGGATGTGGAGGAGGAAGAAGAGGAGGATGATGATGTGAAGGAGGAGGAAGAGGAGGATGTGGAGGAGGAGGAGGATGTGGAGGAGGAGGAGGAGGATGATTATGTGGAGGAGGAAGAGAAGGAGGAGAAGGATGATGATGATGATGTGGTGGAGGAGGAAGAGGAGAATGATGATGATGATGTGGAGGAGGAGGAAGAGGAGGATTATGATAATGATGTGGAGGAGGAGGAGGAGGATGATATGGAGGAGGAGGAAGAGGATGATGATGATGTGGAGGAGGAGGAGGAGAAGGAGGAAGAAGAGGATGATGATGATGTGGAGGAGGAAGAAGAGGATGATGATGATGATGATGATGATGATGTGGAGGATCATGATGATGATCGTGGTGATGTGGATGATGATGATGATGTGGAGGAGGATGATGATGTTTAGGAGGAGGAGGAGGATGATGATGATGGTGGTGGTGGTGATGTGCAGGAGGAGGATGATGATGATGATGATGATGTGGAGGAGGAGGAGGAGTTTTTTTCTGCTTCCCCTCCATATTTTACCCAGAGGAGCTCTGACTGCCACAGGAGCTGAGAGAACTAATACAATTTGTAGATGTAATTGCATATTTCCGTTTTAAGACTGTGTGATTAATTTTACTCTTGAACTTGTTACGTGCGTCCTTTGGGTTTTTATTCATGGCATGGGTCAATTTTCATTTCATTTTCAATTGTATTTCAAGTATGAGTGTAAAAGTGCCAAATGGATCCATTATTATCAGGGTTGTTCGAGACGGAGATTATCTAACAATAACTGAGCTATAAAGAAAAGTGTTTTTCTTTTAAACCAACTTGTTTTGCCTTTGAAATCCAAATATTCAAACAAGAAAGAATCAGTCATCATCCCCGCTCGACGATCAAAGTTAATTTTAGGAAAACGTTTCTAAACCTGCTGATTTGTGCTGAAAACCAGTTTAAACATTTCGACACAGGCAGATTAAATGAAACTTCAAGGACTTCATTCCAGAATAAAAGGAGTAGAGATAAGAGAGGGATGTTTCTGAACTGAAGGATGCGTCCACTTTTAGCAGCTCATCATATGTTTGGTACGAAAAGTCATCTGTAAAAGATGTCAGCTCGGTCCAGTACAGCAGGATGTACAGTATTACCCTCTGAAGTGTAGAAGTACCACAAAATGAAACACTAACACACTACCACCCACTGTGTTTCTCCACTCACTGAGGCAGAGCTGAAGTGATGCAAACAAGAAGCGGTAAGCTGGACTCTATCACGCTGCATTCACGCACTCAGCAGCGAAGTTCATCACTCATCTGGCAGGTCTGCGGGCTGCTGGTTCCCGCAGAGCCCAGCAGAGGGGGCAGTCACCTCACGCAGCCGGCGTGCGGCCCCCACGCGGGACCACAGGACCTCCGGCTGGATCTCATACCATAAAACAAGGACGTGTGCAGTTAACTTCCACATTTTATTCTTCAAAATTGTCGTACGGCACATTAATCTGCCAGATTCCAGCAGCAGGAGGTTTAATTATTTAAATGATCAAATCCAAAACTTGAGAGCAGTTTCGTGCAAAGACTGAAAAGTGGGATGCAAACAATCCGGCTGATTTGTTTCAATTTCACATCTCAGAATCATTTTTTTGTTTGTTTTGTATGTTTTATGATATTAAGCTATAAAAATCAACACCGGAAATGTCTTTTTGAGGAAATAAAAACAGTAGAAAACTTCTCCCCCATGATGTGCATTGATGACATGAGCATTAGTCCAAGGAAGGAAAATTCCTGCACAAATAACTAACTGAGTCGAGTCTAACAAGTCCTGGTTGTTCTCATCCTGTGGCAGGATAACAGAGCGCCGGCAGACCTGAGACCAGCTGACCGCCTGCCTGACAACAGCGCGCATTAATACTAATAATACATTAATACGTCATACTGCTGGTTCAGATTTTCTTGTTTTGCTCAGTTTAGGAATCAGTTTCCTGTAATGTAACGAGTCCCTGAGTATTTTCATCTTAAAATCGTGAACGACTGCAGATGTGGACCGCGTGTACCCCCGCCTCGAGCGCAGTGACAAAACATCCAGATGCCGATGGCCTTGGTGCACGTTACTTCCGCTGTATCATCGGCGGTGACATATGAAAAAGCAAATCCTCCAATCCAGGTCAAATGAACTCTAATCTGCTCTGCTGGCATGATACTGCATCGTTATGGCATCGCACAGAATCGTAATCTGGCGCCAAAAAAGAATCTGGTTGTTTTTGTGCGGATGAGACGCTGCAGGAGGCAACAAAAAGGAAGAAACAAGCTTTTTACCCACTTAGTTTATCAGAGCTATAAGCATCAATCCTGCAAATCCCAGCCTTAATCAGTGCACGTGAATGTAGTCGTGTGTGTGTGTGTTTCTGCACACTAATGCGTACGCGTGACTGTGACGGCAAAGCAGTCAAAAGCCATTAGACTAATGCATATCTGATATCAAATGGAACATAATCCACACAAGTATAAAGGATTAAACACTCTACAATATTCACTTGCCCGTCTGGATCCTGCAAACTTCTGGGATGAAGTCGGGACACACACACACACACACACACACACACACACACCACCATATGTTCACAGAAACAGTCTGGTGGAGCTCGGCGCTCTGCTGCGTAGGTGGAGGTTGGCGTTTTGGAGAAAGTGAAGAATTTGTCAAAGTGAACAGAAGACAAAGCCGCTTCGTGTGAGCAGAATGCGTCGACCTGTCAGAGGCAAAGCACGTTGAAACTTAATGTCTGACTGTAAATCATCCCGCTGTCATAAAGACCGCGTCAGTGTCTGTTTCCTGCTCACAGCACTTAAAACTTCCGTGTCTGCCTGAACAGGCCTCTTGATTCCTTTTGTTGGCTGTGGCTCCAGAGATGACAGACCAGAGATGTTTTTGTTCCAAGTTGCACTTATCTGACATCTTCTCAGCACGACGATTTAAGTATTTAGGATCCTTAAAGCTACTGCAGTCTTATTAATTATTCACATTTTTACACTAAGAGGTTGTTGTCATGAGTTAGTATCTTTCATCTCAACGTTTCGATTTATTCCCACAGCTTTTTTATTTATTTATTTATTTATTTTCCGGGCAGGACCATCAGCCAGGTGTTCTCAGTGACCTACCTGTCACCGGACAGACACGGTTAACGACTAACCGGCGAGCAGAGTGGAGGATGTGGCAGGATGTTTCTGTCAGGAGTTAATGGAAGATCGAGAGAGAGAGAGACAAAAGGAGAGTGGATATTAAGACCAACAGATGGACACCAGATGGACTCAAAGTGACCCGTAATGTTTCTCCGTGTCTGTTTGTTTGCTAACAAGTCAGCGTTGCGTTCACGTCGTCAGCTCATCATGTTACTTTAAGGCAGCGTGGGAGAACACGGGATGCTGTGAAGTGTGAAACGTTTGTGATTTTGAGACTGTAAAGCAGGATAGGTCATTTAAACCCTCCCACATTCACCGGTCCACACCAGATTATTTCACCCGAGCTCAACGCTGTTGTTGATAAGGTCACAGGCCTCGTCTGCTGGGAAGGGAGACAGTAAAACTTTAAACACGAGGTTTAACAACAGCATCTCACATGTGGTTGGTCTGCTTTTCTTACTGTTTTAATGTGCGACACACTAATTTTCTATGTCTCTGTTGTTGTTGTTGTTTTGTTCGGCTGTTTTATGTGCGTTGTTGAACTTGGCTGAAACTAATAAACTATAAATCAAACAATAATAATAAAAAAAAAGAAAGAACACATCGTGAAGACGGTAACAGCCCGGCTATAAAGACACAGTAGCTCCCTGCCTCAGACCACCTGCTCCACTCACTTGTCTTTTATGGGCAAATGGAGATTAAAGACTCCCCTCTTCTATAATATCTATGACTTCTAATGTCCAGGGTTGCATTTAGAGACCATCGAGCCAGAATGTCTGGCGGCATTCAGTGAGTCCCACAAGATCACACACACACACAATCTTTAGCTTTATCCTCCTGTCATACGTGAGGTTTTTTAAGCGCTGGCTCTTATGGTCACAGATGGCCAACAGGCAGGGGACACCACGCTGCCAGCCAAGGACAAAACTACTGTAAGGCCATGAATCCGCTGCTCGTCAGACAAGTCAGGTGTCCCGGCTTCAAGTCAGGACTTCAGATACTCAGTTTGCGAGTTAAAATCTGAGTGCAAAAACACAACTGGCTGCAACAGCAAATGAAGTACTCGAGAGCAGAGCAGCAGTCACTCTCTCCGTCTCTTTGTGTCTGAAGGGCAAAGGCAGGGGGGAATGTGGCTGTTGAGAAAAACATCGACCGGAGAAAATCCATTTCAATTTGCCAAATGCCAGTGCAGGATTACTGACATTTAGCAACTGATATTTTCCCTGAAACTCGATAGTATCCCTCCATAACTCCATAATAGAGCCTCTCATTGATAGTGATTACACACAGCATGAAAGCTCACGCAGGGATATTTGAGTATATATGTATGTATCACCGACGCAGGAAATCCACGAGGAATTGGACGGAGGACGGATGCCGTACATCATCAGTCGCCAATTTCCGTCTCCACCTGACTAAACAGATGTCCGGCCTCTGCAGACGTGTTCCTCGAGGTGTTATTTGTTAAGGAAATGCGTCTGACAGGAACGCAGCAATGCACACTCACTTTTCAAGCAGCTCAGCGGTAAAAGGTGCATTTGGAGCTCGGCCCTGAGAGGGATGAAGCTTAAGATGCCTTCAACTTACAAATGCATTTTTTTTCTAGCTGACAAGGTTATTTGCATCTTTCTCAACTCGTTTTGAGGGATGCTTTTAACACAAAAAACACATCGCTCAGTCTTTTCATCCAGCAGAGGAGGAAAAAGGAGGAAGAAGTGGAATAAGGAGCAGAAGAGTTTGAAAATATTTCAGACTCTCAAACTCGACTAGAGCTGAAGCGCTTCATTACCCCTCTGACTGTCAGCTGAACATTGTTGGGTTTTGGACTGCCAGCAGTAAAAAACAAGACATCTGAAGACGTCACCTTAGGCTCCCAGAAACTGTGCTTAGTATTGTTTTCCTACTTTCTGACATTTCAAAAGCCAAACATTAAAAGTAAATCATTATTTGCAGGCCTAAAGGGACACTCAAGCTTTTTGTGAAAAGCTCTGAAAAAAAGAACGACCAAACATGAACCAGCAGAGCCTGAGATCTTTCCCATTTCCTGTTTCCCATGTGTAAAATCTGTGAGCTGTTCCTTTAACTGGCACTCATTTTAGTGCTTTATAAATCAAAACCTTTCAAGCGTAAATTCCATACATTTGCTGTTTTCAGCTTCCTAAATGTGAGCATTTTCTGCTTTTTGTGTCATACATGACAGTGAATTTAATATCGCTGGGGTTTCAGACTGACAGCAGTGATTGTTATCCACCATTTTTTCATAAAGTCAATGATAAACTCAATATTGGCAGACTACTTTGCAATGAAAATAACTGTTAGTGACACCCCACGCCGGACTAATGTTTACTAATGATTCCCCGTACGTTAGCCAAAAACCTCTGCTAAACGTCTGTCAGGAAGAGATTATGTGGCAATCAGTGCCAAGCATAAGAAAGGACGGACATGGAGGAAATTCCTCTTATCTTCCTGAGCTGCAGAACAAACAGGATATGTTGGATTGGATAAAGAACTCAATTTTGAACTCATGTCACTCACTCTGAAAATCTACAGTTACTGAGGGAGAGAAAAACTGAGTCGACTGAATCCTCTTTGTTCCCAGCAGAGCACATTCCTCCTGAGACTTCTGACCACGGAAACATTCAGATGACTTTTTGTTTTTCATTAATCCTCTTAGATTGCGAAGGTTTTCTCGGCACGGTGAAACCCGTACACAGCAAACAAACCAGCCCAAGGGCCCGAGCAGGTGTTCGTGCTGGGAAAACAACAATGTGGCGCTGCTGCAGTGCTGAGAGGCGGCGAGAGTGTGGCCTTCGCCGAGTGTGTGCGGCTTAACGTTGGGCAGAGTCAACAACGGGAACAGAAGCAGCGGCACACATCTGCAGTCGACGGGGAGCTCAGTGAGAAGCCAAAATACCAAACCGGACAGACAAAACCGTCGCGGTCACAAAGCGGCCCACGCGGCCTCGAACACAACAGTGTGACTCCACAGGCCGGCAGGGCAGGGTCCTCACAAAGCAACAGCAACGCAGGGTCCTCACAAAGCAACAGCAACGCAGGGTCATCACAAAGCAACAGCACCGCAGGGTCCTCACAAAGCAACAGCAACGCAGGGTCCTCACAAAGCAACAACAGGCCCACCGAGCAGATGCAACATTAGAGAACACTCTGGCATTTTCGCCCGCCGCCCGTTTCCTTTTCTCAAGGCCGCGACGACGGAAAGCTTCAGGGCACAGACGAGCATAAAGCAGATGGACGGGGGAGGTGGGTTGGAGAGGTTCACATTTCCCGAAAAAAATGGACTGCACTTTATTTAATGCCCTCACTTAACCACCAGGCTCTATTTGTGTCTGTCAACCTCATCAGTTCATGGAGGCAATCAGCCTCCCAGCACTGGCGCCCAGAGCCCCGCCAGGCTTCCACCGGGGATAATAACAGTAGCACTGAAACCTTTTATTAGCTGGCTTGGTCAAGAGCCCTCAGGAAGAGGGCCTATACTATGACCAGACCCAGCTCCCGCTGAGCACATCACCGACTTCATAGCACAACCCAACACTTCAGTAACAGAGAGAGAAGAGGGAGACTGAATCAAAGCCAGGATATTCGTCAGGGATATCTGATGTTGTCCGCTGTTCTGCAACAGGATGAAAATAAATCCTAACATGTCAAGGCAATAAATCAAGCTAAAAAGCCGGTCTGGAGGAGGCGGGCGTGGCACGGAGCGCACAGTTGGACAACACTAATGCAATTACAGGGATTTTCTGCTTGCTCAGAGGCTCGGTTCAAGGGCGGAGCGCAGGAGGCTCGAGGCGCAAACTCAGCCGTTACTCAGGCTAACAGCCGAGCCTCATCCTGCAACCTCGCGGCCTGGAAAAGCTGCTGAGAAAAAAACCTGCAGGATTACAGCAGCACGGCTCTGAGGACCAGGTCCAGCCTGCAGCAAACCGAGCTGAGCTGATGCGGCTTCTTCGAATTGTGTGGGGCAACAAATCATTACATGAGAAACAAGGATGGAAGCTGCAACGTAAGTGTCTTAAAAACACGAGATACTCGAAAAAGGGTATCAGTTCACTTGTCCCGTCTCACAAACAGCTACAAGGTCAGTGTCAGGTGCAAACAAGCATCTAAGTAAGATTCAGTGTTTTGCACTTCCTTTATACTTACTCACAATCTCCTCCTGCAGACCCTTTTTATCTTCTTTTCGTGGTTACTTGGACAGCACTTCTAAGCCACATCCAAGTCTACGGAGAACATAAGTCCTTATCAAACATGGCCTCTGCTGATCTGTCTCTGCTGGGGCTTTGGATCACCCTGTGCCAAAGGGTGCTTAGGCCCTGCCAAGTGCACAATGTGCAAGGCGTACTTGCCAAATGCAATCCAACAATGGTAAAACACGCTCAAATGAATCCAACTGGCCGGGAGGTGTACAACGCCAGAACTGCCTCGTGTTAGGACATTAGCAGAAACCCGAGACACAAATGCTCTTTAAAGGTGATAAAATGTGTGATTAAGAGAGCAGAAAGCACAATGGGAGAGAAAAACAGAGAGAATAAAGTATAATTTGACTTAAACACGGCAGCATTGTGTAAACAGTTTCGTGTTAAACTGTAAAACTTGAAAAAAGCCCTGCAGAATCAGTTTTCCTGCCCTGCGTGGACAATCGTTACTTCCTCACCCTGCGGCGCAAACACTGCAGCTAAAACATTAAACTGATGAGTATGAAAGTGAAAGTGACATATTTTGTCATTGGAGGGAACTCACTCCAACGAAATTTGTTCTCTGCATTTAACCCACCCAAGTGATGTGCACACACACACAGCAAACCCGGGGCAGTGGGCGACCGCGTGCAGCGCCCGGGGAGCAGTGGGGGTTAGGTACCTTGCTCAAGGGTACCTCAGCCATGGACACCGGGACGGGGAATCGAACCAGCGATCCACCGGTTACGGGTCCGACACCCTAACCGCTGATCCACGACTGCCCCCATCCACGACTGCCCCCAGCGAAGGTTAATTAGGGCTGCAACTTTCATTATTTTTCTTTAAATAATCAATTAATCAACTAATCATAGCGTCAATTAATTGATTAAAGCAGTGAAAAATGGCCTTTGCAGAACTGTTTTTTTTTTACACTTTTTTTTGTTTGAGTTATTAAATAAATAACTGAGTTATTTAATTAAATTTAATTAACTGTCTTTAATAAACAAAAAATCTAAAGTAATTTATCAAGCAAAAATGTCCAGGATCTGCAAACTCCAGCTACTCAAATGTCAAGCTTTGGCATTTGGAGTTGAATGAATTAACATATTTAAGGCGTCTCACAGTTCGGGAAACTTTTCACTCTTTTCTAAGCTTTCATTTATGAAATTATTTACACATTAACAAGAAAAATAATCAACATATTAATTGGTGAAAATAATTCCTGTAGCTGCAAGGATCGAAATCTTGATTTTGTCATTTTACAAACAGAAAAGGCAAATAATTTGTCATTCCAGCTTGTCAAATGTGTGCTGCACCGACTGATTTTTTAAAATTAATTTGTTTTTTTGGTTTTGTTGTAAACTGAATATCTTTGGGTTTTGGACTGTTGCTCTGACAACACAGGACTTTTAAAGAAGTTGCTGTGAGAAATCAGATATAATTATCAGATTAGTCAGTTTCACTTTCCACTTTGGGAAAACTGAATTTTCCTGCAGGGCAAACGAGACACACACACACACACACACACACACACATCTAACAGGCTGTTGAAGGCAGATTGTTCAGACTACGTCACAGCTCACACACCGTAAACAACCATTTGCTTACACACATACGCAATGTGAAATCCATCCGGCATTTGTCGTTTCCTCGCAGCAGTGAGTTGGCAGGTCACCTCCTGCATCGTGTTCTAACCCAAAACTCCAGAGTTCCTCCAGGAACCCATCGGGACCGGATGATGCCATCTGACCACCGAGCGATCTGCCGTCTTGGCAGCTCCGTCTGTACTGACGGCACTCGGTCGATCACTCTGTCTTTATCCACGAGTGCAAGCTCAGACCAGGCTGAGCAAAGTGTTAAAGAGGCCGGGCTTAATCCTGAAACGGTGTGTGACCCTTTGATCCACAGAGAAGTCGCTTTCCAAGCCAACGGGCTGCCGTGCTGCAGGTGGATCAGACGGGTGGCGTCACAAACAAACGGCTGATTATCTGAAAGTCAGCACCGACACAAACACTGGGAAAGTAGAAGAAGAACCAGAAGAAGATCAAACAGTAATTCAAGATGTTTGGATCTCAGAAGGGCGGCACGGTGGTGCAGTGGTTAGCACTGTCGCCTCATAGCAAGAAGGTTCCAGGTTCGAATCCCGGTCTGGGCCCTTCTATGTGGAGTTTGCATGTTCCCTGTGCCTGCGTGGGTTTTCTCTGGGTTCTCCGGATTTCTCCCACAATACCAAAAACATGCACATTAGGTTAATCGGATACTCTACATGGGCCCTATGGTGTGAGTGTGTGGTTGTTTGTCTTTGTGTGTTGGCCCTGCGATTGACTGGCGACCAGTCCAGGGTGAACCCTGCCTCTCACCCGTAGTCAGCTGGGATAGGCTCCAGCTCCCCCGTGACCCTGATGGATAAGCGGTATAGAAAATGGATGGATGGATCTCAAGAAGATTTTTGTTTTAAGAGCAGCTTGAGATGAAAATCTGCTCCGCTGATACATAAAACACCATCTCCTGAATCACCGTGTCAGTAACGACAGAATCCTGAAACTTTAACAATCAGCTGGTGAATGAATCAGTCGATAAACAGAATATTCAAAGCTATATGTTAATGCGTTATGTTGTGCTGATATTGTAATGTCTGCGTGGCTTATGTTCACAGGCAGTGAATGCAAGTGAGGAGCCACTGTGATGCCTTTTGGTAAAAGGCAGTAAGTAGTTCATGACGGAATTAAGTTACATAAGTAGGTTTATGAATAAGTTAGTAGTTAATAAATAGTCTAAGTGGATTCATGCTAAAAACGTTTAAAATGTTTTGGTTTGAAGTCTGATCAGAGTGAGATATCCCTAGCACGAGCGCTCTTTGTTGTTTTGTATATGCGGCAACACGAACGAGTGAGCGCTCTTACCATGGATCTTTGACGTATTTTCTCCGGTGCTTCGGAGAAATAAAGGAGAAAAAAGGCTAAATGTGGCTAAAAGCGCTTGTACCTTGGGGGAAACTTTCGTCTTTGTGAGTACTGATGTGTTCAGAAAGCACTTGGACGTGTGTTAGTCAGTATTTTGGTTGTTAGAATGTAATGTAAAGCAAACGGCTAATCATTAAGTGTACTAGCTAGCAATTTATTTTTCTCTTTCTGTATATTTCAGCTACAAACAAAAACAAAGACTGTGCAACTCTAGAACTTTGTGAAAGATCTTCAGTAAAATCAAGAAAAGCAAGTCTTGTAGAGGACCAGACTCGGGGCACAAACACGGGACTTGGTTCAGTTCAGATCCCGATCCCTGTCTGTGATGAGGCCGAGGCAACAACAGCACTGAGGGAAAGACCGCAGCACGATTTGCGTCCACACCAAACTCCTTCTGCAAGATCTGATAGTTTGGCAACAAAACAACAACCTTAATAAAAACCACAATCCTATCATTAGCTTTACGACTGCTGCAAAACGTGTTCGAAGTTACAAATTCGGTGTGCAGAAATCGAGTTTTTAAACTTAAAATCAAGTTAAAAAAGTAAGACACCACATTGCCACCTCAGGCTAAACTACTTTTATACATTTTAAAGACCAAATTAAAGCTGCAATGACGGGTCGATTTAATCTTTCTACAGAAATGACTCACACTGATGGCACCGTAGGCTCCAAGAAAATGTCAGAAAATAATCATTAGTTGTTATCTAATATCAATTAAAGAAAGTCCTGCACACTCCAGCAATTAGTCAGTAATCCAAAAAAAAAAGGAAAAATGACCAAACATCTGGTGCCAAAGTTCACCTACAGCATCTCGTTTGCACCCAGGACAAGAAGGCCAAATCTCTGAGGAGAACCTAACCTAACCTGACACTAACTTAAAGTCCGTGAGGTAAACCTTTTAAATCAAAGTGCAGCTTCGTGTTGTACCATAATGATCACATGTGTCTGCAATTCCTTCTGCCGTCGGAAAGAACAAGAGCACATTAATAACTGCACTTAATTCTCTTCCACATGAACACTGGCTCTGTCCTCTTGTTTCAGGGTAATTAAGGTGCAAAACTCTAACCTTGACATTAAAGCCTCAGAAAACTCCTTTGTGAGTGCATGTACAGTAATAATAGGGGTTATGGCCCAGAGGTTCTCTGTGAGTGACATGTAATTTTATGCTGCTGACCAAGACTGCAATTACAGAGTGGAACTTAATTTGTAGGCTACAATGTCACCTCTTTCATTAAACTCTGAGTGTCTTTTCTTTGTGTTTTGTCCAAATAGGGGTGAAGAGGGAACACGCACACACACACACACACACACACACACACACAGCCAAGAAAATGACCAGCGCTGGCAGCAGAGTTCAAGCACCCCGAATTGGCAGACTGCAACATGATTAAACCGCCCAGGATTAGAGATCACCTGAACAACACGAGTGACGACACGTAGGAAGATCAAGTAAAGGCTTAAGTCTTCCCAGATGCTGATAAGATTTCTGGTGTGAGTCAAGGCTGAGCCCGCTGGCCCAGTTACTGCTGCTACTGCGACTGCTGCAGTGTGGATTAAAGCCGGATCCAGAGCGAGGTTACCACTGTGAACAAGCTAACCCTTGCACTGCCTTCTGCAGTCAGTGTGTGAGCGTGTGTGTGGGTGTGTGTGCGTGTGCACAACAGATGTAGGTTACATTACCATGATAAAGAAACCACACGCTTAAATGGCTGAAAAGGGTTTCAGAGGATGGACAGGAAGACAAAGATTTTCTTTTAGGTTCTGTCAGGAAAAGTTCAGTTAAAGTCAAACTGAAATTTGAAATCTCCTCAGTATGTTAGGAAACATAAATTATGATGATGCCATAGTAGATCTGTGAAGAACAGCAAAGCTTCCTGTCAGCACGACTTGAACGTTTTCATGTACGGCTTCTTTGTGGTCATCTGCACCTTTTACATTCTCACAGGGCTGCAAGATACTGGAGAAAACTGACTTTGCCATATTTTCCTTTTCTGCAGTATGAAAAAAATACAGCAGCTCTGACCACAATCAATAGTTAAATCTGGAAAGAACAAATCTTTTTCTAACTTTCTGCAGCAGGTTTGGCACTCCTGGAGAAACTCTGACTGGATAATCCTCACATCCACTGGATGACTCCTGCTCCTCCTCACACAGACTCCAGAAACAAGGTTTGACTCTGTGCTCTACCACCAGGTGGCTGCAGCCACGCAGACGTTACAACACGATCACATGATGCCGAAGGTAAAAGTGACATACGCATCGCCCCTCGCCACCTGCAGACACACTAATAGATCTCTGAGCATGCAGAGCCTGCATGTCACGCACTACCAGCAAACTGTGTGCCTCCACAAACCCTTAAATCGCAGTCAGTTATGTTATATGTTAAATGTTGTCACACTGTTGCACTGAAACAATATGGTGGTGCAGCCAGTCGTGCGTCGTGCTGCGTTAGCTATAGTAAGGAGAAGGTCTGGCTAGCATTAGAGACATTTGGGGTCTTCGTCCCCCCAAAGGACGCAGGAGAAGACACGTCTGACCGAGTAAAACTGAACGTGTCGGCGCTCTCTGGTGGACTGGTGGACCTCAAACCTGTGCTAAGCTAAAAGCAGCTGAGGTCAGTCCAGCTCTGCTAAAAACAGTGAACAGCCTGTGTTATTGTGAACTGTTCTGTGTGTCCGTCCACACAGATGTTACATTCAGTAAACTGCAGTGCTGATATTCATAAGCCCACTAAGGCAGGCAGGAATCAAGACAGAGAAAACTTCTCTCTATCTATTTTTGGTAACTTCAGTTTTTACCAATAACTCTTAGCAAATATTAATTTTCAGCTCCCTTGGACTATAAATATTAATACTGCAGTGCTTCAGTTAAATTTTTACTTGTCACACACAGCTCGTGACTGTAGTTTCAGGATCCCTGCTGTTGATTCATATTTAGCATATATATGATTAAAACTGAACTTCTGCTGCTAAAGCATCATGACTTTCAAGTCTCATTATTCTTTGAATGAATCTGTGAAACTATTAGTAATTGATCAAGCTGCCGCAGGATTAAAAATGAATTGGAGTTTTCCTTCAGGATGCCTTCAGATTGGAGTCCCAAAGACCTCACGTAGACTTCACACTCGCCACAAAGACACAAAGGGAAATCTGGTAAAACTTTGAGCGCCAGCCTCGCTCGACATCCCGCCCTGTGCTTTCTCGAAAACTTTTTTATCAGGCTGCCTTCAGCTGTGACACAGTCACGTGGGACAACAGGGACTCAGAGAGGTGCCATTCATCCCCGAGACTCTTGAGAACTGGGACACCCGCTGCATTCCCCATAGCTGTTCCAACACCTCTCGACACAATTGCTGACAAGCTTGCTATGCTGGCCTCGTTCTGCACCGTGTGGTTAGAAGTAACAGCAGCGTCACCATTTTTGGCTGTGACGGAGAGCTCGAGACTCGAACTCTCGTGATGCAGAACAACAGCCGCGGCCTTTCCCAGCTCAAGCTCAGTTCTTCACGGATGAACTCACTCCAATTACAACGCAAGCTAACAAAAAGGAGGGGGAAGCCTGCACGTCAGAGCTCTCTCACACCGAGTCTAAACACGAGCTAAGTGGCAGCCTGCGAGGCGAACTGCTCTCCGCGTCATGAGCCCTCCTATGCAACAGCTCGTGCGCCTGAACGCATCATAGGACGCAATGTGTGCATACTGTAAAACTATGTAGAGTGACAGTAAATGATGATGGCACAGCATAACCCAGTGGTTCCCAGCTACCGGGCTGGGACCCCATCTAAGGCGTCACAACTAAGACAGGAATAAAGGAAGACGCAGTTGTGCTACACTAAACTTTGATTTTTTTGCGAAATATTCAGCCATCAACAATTACTGAAATATGTAAGTCTGGCAAGCTCAGAAAGCTAAACTTCAAACGTTCAAACTTTTCAGACAGATGCGTGACTCATCTTTAAGTCATAAATCACTGTTATTTACTTAAGGACCCCTTAAGTAAATTAAACTAAATAAATGTGAATAAGATGCAAACTGAGCACAACATTTTACAGGGGAAAAAAAGGATTTTGTCAAACATCTCCGGGGCTTCACAAAGTACCTCAGACACGTCTTTGGGATGCCTGCTTATGGTCTAATGTCACAGTGCAAGTAACAATTTGACTAAAGAAGTTCATCAGTATGATAAAGTTGAGGCGTATTACACCAGACTGACTACTTTTTTAACTCAGCTGACAGGAAACAAGACAACTGGTGTCATTTAAATCAAAGTTACAGCTCGCTTACTTCTGTCCACTCCTAGTTTACATTTCCTTCAATCACTCTGCAATTTGTACCTTGTAATTAAACTTTCCTTTTTTTATTAAAACATATCAGTGTCAAATCTTGTGTGAAATGATCCGATGTGTCAGACAACAAAAAAACAGCCTGAACGGGCATGTGAAGTGACATGTTGTCGACAGAGACTCTCGTTTCCTCGTGTGGGAGTCGGAGGATTGACAGGAACCAAAATGCCTTTGAATTAATCAAAACTCTGAAAAAGATGAAACACAAAGTCTGACAAAACCCGACTAAGACTGGGTGTTAACTGTGAACGACTGACTGTTCTTTTATGCATGGGAATAGTTTGTTGCTGGAACAAAATGGGCGCAGCACATCACAACTTTTTTAAGGGATTTCTGCATATGACGTGCTGACGTGTCAACACCTGCGAACAGGTGACCCACAAAACACCTGAGTTTCAGTACCAGCTGGTAGATGAACTGATTAGCTGATCGGCAAAAACAATCTGCAACTATTTTGATGATCCACGAATCGTTTCAGGTTTTTTCAAACAAAACTGCCAAACATTTCCTGCTTAGAGCTTCTAATTTATTACGGTTTTGCTGTTTGTTTGTTTTTTCTTTGTCTCCATTGACAACAGACCACTTTGGTTGGACAAAAAACAGACATCAGATGATGTGATCTAGGGTTTAAGTCCACTTTGATGGGCATTTTTTCGCTAACATTTCATAGACCAAACTACTGACTCACTACTGGAGAAAAGTAACTTGCAATATTAATTATTATGAGTTAGTTGCAGTCCCTGCACCACCAAGCATGCAAAAGCTCAGTTTCTCTACAAAAGCTTTTTTATAAACAAATCAGTATTTCATTTTGTTTAAAAAAACACATACACACGCACACAAAGCAGCTGCACAAGAACTTTGCTTGAAGAAAATACATCCTAAGTTTACAAAATCATAAATGATCTGTTGAAAGAATGAAAAGACCAGACATTCAGTACTAAAGTTCAGTGCTTGTTTTTCATGCTTGGTGCTAATTTCTGGTTCTAAAATGTGAGGATCTGCTGTTATTCTCTGCTTGTATGTCAACATAAAATGAAATTTAACGCATGCAACTGTTGGTTGGATAAACAAAGCTACCTGAAGACGCCACCTTGAGCTCTGAGAAACCCTAATGGACATTTCTCACTGTTTTCTGACATTTTATAAGGAGTAAGTGAAGATAACAAGCATTCGCTGTGGCCCTGATTAGTGCAAATGGTGTGTTTTGTGTCACATTAACAATCACTGCTCCCACAGTGTTTGCTGGCATCAACACACGTAAACCACTGAGGCTAACTGAATCAAACAGAAGTGAAAAGGGTGAAACAAAGATGAGGGAACTTTTTGTGGACTTTCTCCTCATCTTCCCTGTGCCCCTCACATGTTCAAGCACCTGAACGTGTCATGAAGGATGTTGAGCACACAGCTGGATGGCCTGCATGGCAACACAAACATGGACTGAGCTCACACCAAGAAAAGCCAAACACGACGAGGCCCTGGCTTTTCCTTCGTGAGCAGGAAATCACTAATTCACAGCTCAGACAAAAACCCAAAACAGCCGAAAAGACAGAAAGCAGAGGACGGGTGATTATCTCCACGGAGCATCTCCACCACCACCACCACCTCCACCTCCACCACCATCACAGCAGCCCTCGTTTCCCTTCACATCTGGTAAAGCACGCGCGGGCGTAAAAAGCCAACCACGTCAGCTGGCTTCCCGTCTGTTTCTCCTCCTTTTCCCCCTTTTGACTGCAATGTATGCAAAAGTGAAACCCCCACTTACCTTCCACATCCAGGCCATTCTTATTTCTACGCAGACAATGGTGGACCGCTTGTTTTCGTCCGCCCCACAGCGCCGATCAACGCCTACGCTTGCTAACAGTTTTATTCATGAATGCATCACAAGAGGAGACACGGTGCGGTGAGATTACATGCGGGGCTCGGCTCCATAAATATTGGAGTGTACCGTTATTCGTCTCCTCTCGGGTTTCTTTTTTTTTTCCCATGGAGCTGCTGGGACCTGAACAGACGCTGCGCTGCTACTGGTCGGCGCAGACGCAAAGCCCCGCCCCCTCCGCCTGCGTCACGTGACCGCCGCTGATTTCCTGACTTCTGCGTGTGCAATAACGCGCCAGACCCGAGGAGAGGCTGCGCGATTTCTCCACGAGTAGCCACGCCAAGCGACACAAAGTGATCAGAATAAGTGACAACAATGTAACAACCCTGACATGATTACACCAAAACATCTAAAATGTTACAGAGGCTGATGCGTTTAAAGTCCTTAACAGATCTGATGCGTTTAAAGTCCTCGTGGTGGGTAAATATCGCATTCATTCCTGTAAATAGACCGAAACAGAAAGCCTCCTCACAAAAGTTATGGCTGGATTTCTTGTGTTTTGATCGGTTTATTCAATATTTTTGTTAGCCTCATCATAAGCCTCAGTTTATACACAATTTACTATACAATGACTAACTTTAGTTAACTGAACTTTAAGCTTAAACTTGCTCGGTTGACCCCTAAAGTATAAACTTATTTTAACCATATTTACCCGCTTATCATTTATTTATTTTTGTTTACTACCTCAATTATATTCAAGCTTTATTTCAGTACAAGATCTACATGTTGTTTTCACAAATTATTATATTTTATACATTTTTTGTGGGAACAAATCATGTTGCAACAAGATCCCTGCAGTATTTTAGCTTTTCCTGTAAGACTAAGATATTTTTTGTGGTGTGCACAAGATGTTTTCTTGTAGTAATATAAGATAAACCTTCATTAGTCCTGCAGTGGGGAAATTCTCAGCAATATGATCAATATGTTGTGAAAACATATCATTACCATATGGGAAACATCTGTACAACTCGTGAACAAAATATAGTAAATGGGAAGTGTTCAAGTCCTGAGAATCCAGAAGAGTCCAGGTTCTGGACTGTCTGTTCACACATAGTCTCTCCTTCTTGTTATTAGTGCAAAACACATTTTCTGATGCAGTGGTTCTTAAAGTGGGGTTTAGGAACCCGGAGGTTCCTTGTAAGAATAACAAGGGGTGTCAGACATGATGAAAAATAACACATCACATCACATGTTATTAGTAATCAGAGCAACTTTATCATGCGTTTAATGCTGCAAGCGTTGCTGGAACTTTGACCCTTGCGGCCCGTTTACATCCTCACCGTGCGTCTCTCTGTGAAGACATCAGCATAATTACATCAGGCTTTATGCCATGACAGGTATAAATATTTACCAGCCATCATTTTAAGGGTCGTGATGCAGGTTTTAGATAGCAGCCGTAACACTGAGTGCACTCTCTGAAGTGGCCATCCACAAATCAAGCAAATTGTTTTTCCCTATAAACGTATATGCTTTTAAAGGCTTTACTTTCTCCCATCCGTGCTGCTATAAAGACTCAAACTCGTTACCTTTGCAAATATCAGACAAAAACCTCTGACATATCATGCAAGTTAAGACACAGACACTCATCAGCTGAGTTAGTGTGATACAGCACCTCCCTCAGCGAGTCCTGCAGCAGCAGCCGACCCCGCCTGATCCTTACCGTGTGGTGTTTGCATGTGCTCAGTGTGCCGGCTCCGGTTTCCTCTCAGCGCTCCGGTTTCCTCCCACATGTAGAAAGTGGGAAGCTGCCAGAAGTGTGAATGTGTCCGCCATGACGGTGCGGCAGATAGCAGCTTGACCCACGCCATGCTGATGCAGTCACTGCAGTCACATCTGTTTGCTGTAATTTCATAATGAGAATAATGTTTCAAAGGTGCTTTTGAAACAACAACCCTGACTGCAAAATAATCTTGTCGGGTAGTGCAGTTTCTGTCAAGGCTCCTAAAATGTTTTCAGTCTTTTGCATTCGGGGGAATCCTGCGCTGGAAGAAAACATATAATATATCTGCAGACCTGAGGTTATCTCCTTCTGTCTCCCCGCCAGAGCAGATAACATACATATTCTTAGATAGGGCTGCTTATGTAGAACTGACACCCTACAAGCACAGCGGCCTAAATGAAACCACCTTTTCCTCATTTTGTTAGCCCGACTGAAAGAGAAGATAACATTTGCGTGAAAGGGTCAAAGGATAAGGATAATGTACATCCTTTCCATTAGACCTGGACTGATCCTCTTGTGTATTAGCATTCATTTACAGGTGAAACCACTGACTTCTTTAAAAGGTAATTAACTCGAGGTGCTTGAAAGCACTGAATTTGTGGTGCATTTTCTGATTCCTCAGAGATTCTTTGAACCAAAAAAATATTCAGCCCACCGCAGGATAAAAAGATCTTTTAACTTTTTTCCCATGTTGTAAGACCGTTTCCCATCCTGTCGGTCAGCTGGCATCTTTGTTTAAATTCAGAAACAGAGATGCAACTTGGAAACAGCATAAATGAATATTTTTTTTATTTTTTCAGTCCACAGACTCAGAAGAGTCTTTTGGGATTCTGTGAATACCTTTGGTGAGTGTTTTTAAAAGTACAGCTGGGTTCAAACATCACCAGTTGGTTATTTTTTAAAGAAACCACAGATTACATCTGTGACCCAAATGCATGCTGGTACACAAGAACCAACTGAGGCCCCCCTTTGTGTGACACCCCAACACTCCACAGTGTTTTTCAGCCAAGTGTACTAGCTCGTGGTAATGTCCTTCATTACTGTTCTTGTGCAATAAAAGAGAAACTTTCTTGAAGAGGACGGCTACATTAGCAGACCCTGAACTACTGACAGTCCATCCTGCAGCAGTTCATAATTGCATGAAGGCAGCAAGGACACGTGTGAAAAGACTTTTCAGTTGGGACACCTTGCTAAAAAATGTCTTGACAAAAGAGCCCAGGAGAAAAGAGTTTCACAAAAAGGCATAATAACATTTAAAGACACAAAAGGCGTGAACACAAGGCAACACAACCAGCCATACGACATATTTCAGGGCTATCTCCATTGATAGGATCTGTTTTCGGGTTGTGACACCGACTTTCTGTGTGTTTTTAAAGAAACTTTAAGATGATCAGGAAAAGGTGACACCAGAGCCTGACAAACATCACGCCTGTCCTCTCCATCGTGTTATTCAGATGCTGCCGTTGTGTTTTTCCTGCCTGTATGGGAGCCTGTAATTGAGTTCAGCTGCGGGCTGCCTTCCCGCCAGATGACATGACACCTTGAGTAAATAGAAATTCTCCAAGATGTCAGTCTTGTTTGCAAATGAAAGAAACCAATCTTGAGTTTTTTTTCTTTGCTTCTAACACAGAATGTATTTGATATACAGCATCTGTAATTACTGGGACACAAACAAGCATGAATCCACAGAGGTACAAACACTCACTGGTGGGAGGAGGAACACACACACACACACACACACACACTCCAAACAGGTAACGGCAGGCCGCTGGTGCACCTCACTACCTTTGATTAGCTGTCGGCATATTGATTAGACCTCTCGCCAGGTGTGAAGCAGGTGCTCCCACCAAATCAATACCTCCATCGGGGTTATCACCAGATCTCCCACTTTCTCTCCCTCTCCCCCTCCCTCCCTCCCTCTCTGCCTCTCCTCTTTTAAATTTTTTCAAACAGAGCGTGAAAAAAAAGTAATCCTCAAACTCTTAATCACGGATTAAACTCTCAGGAGTGTGCACCTCGCTCAGAAAGAGAAAGTCAAGGTCATCGGCAGAGCCTGCATCTGAAATTACCTCTGGATGATTAAGAGACTGTGGATGATATCTCGTCACCTTTTTCCTGGATGTGATAAGGAGCCTTCAGGCTCAGGAAAGCCTTCAAGATAAAATAAAATGTATGTTTTCAGTCTTTGGTCTCAGATGGACAGTAGATCTCATGAAAGACATTCACATAACATGTATATATGAGCTGACTTTCTTAGCGGAAGTTAAAGGAGGAGATGGTGATGGCTACCAAACGACAGAAAATTGTTTTGAGACCACTTCAACTGACAAAACTTGGTTGAACATTTCGTAACCGACTTTGAGTAAACAAAACGAGATGTCGGGACTTTTTCCACTGTTTGTTTACAAGTGCTTTGTGTGCCTAAACCCAACCAGACCTTAAACACAGCATTGTCATGGACATAAAACCTTTAAGAAGTTTTAAGATGTTCTCCATTGTTGTAGCAGAACACCGAGCAGAAGAACATGTTCACGCAGGTGCTTTGGACGATGATGAACGAGTGTGAAAAGTGTTTCTCTAAAAGTATTTTGTCTCATTAATAAGGTGAAAAGTGTGAAAATGGAAAACAGACACAAATGGACCGTGCGGTTATGAGCTACTTTATGTTAGTATCATCTAAGGATTTTTCTCTGATCAGTAAAGATTATGTAAAAATGTACACACTGGAGATATTTTCAGTACAGAGCTTTTGTCTGAAAATATTGGACACCTGGACGCAGTGGAGCAGAGGCTCTGGTTTCACTCTCTGAGTACCTGGGTTCATTTTGCTTGATGAGAATGGTCATCGTTGGTCCGGTTCCCAGGCTTCAGTCCAGTGAGCCCAGTGAGAGGATGTCTGGGTGATGATGCCTGAGTGAAACCCTCCTCCTGCGCTGACAGACGCACACACAAAGACACCGACGGAGGTTCCCAGCTGACGGAGACAAGTCGCCCTTCACGGTCTGTCGGCCTGGACGGGACACAGAGTGTGAATGAGGCTAATCTGGAGCTGCAGACAAAGAGGTGGACAGACAGGGACATGAGAGTGGAGCTTTAGTCAAACATTTTCGCATTATTGGAAAAGTTAGCGAAGAGGACGAGAGCTGGTAAAATAACAGTTATATAATGAGCAACCTTTGCTTTGCTCGGTTCACAGCTTCCACTGATGGGTGTGTTGAAGACGTCCTGTGGAGGTTTGGGCCTCCAGCAGAGCCATGGAGCAGTTTCAGGAGACCCCCACCCGACCTGTCAAGGGAAGGGACATGGGGCCTCCAGGTGGGACAAGCCGTCGCCATGTTGGTGGGGGTGTATTTGGTCTGCAAGGCGGGTGGTGTGAGCCAAAGAACATCCAAAGTGTTCCCGCAGAACACTGCACTGTAAGCCGTAAACAGATCATTGTATTCACATCATCTGTCGGCGGTTCATCGTCTGCAGGGATTAAAGTGAAAACAGGCGGCCTAATCCACAAATTATGTGACTTTGACAGTTTCCGTTTTCACCCTCGTGTATAACTAACTGTTCTACTGGCTTTTAATGAGCAATTTAAAACGCAGTTGCGATCCAGCAGCAGCAGCAGCAGCAGCTCTCTGGAACAGGTATCGTCTCTCTGTGACCCGAATAAAGTGTAACTCAAGCAGCACTTTCAGCAAGTGTAGCGTTTCAGAGGACGCACTCGCACATCAGTTCGCCTCCAGCTACAGCAGCAGCAGATAAGCTCCTGTCCCATGTTCCTCTCTGCTTCAGAGAAGACTCACCGCGATGACTCATTTTCACTCAATGCCACAACGTTGTCTCTCCCGCCGCCGAGAAGACACAAAAACCGAACTCCGATTACCACAAGTCCTTTTGCACACGGTGCCATTTTGTCATTGTGTGTAAGTGTTCGTCTTAAAACACAAGACTCTTTTAGGTTCCCATTGTAAGTTGAACTATGGTTGAAATAAATAACCTGAGGGGATTAAAATCAAGCCTTGCCCCTGTTGTCTGTCCATCTAGTAGCTTTTAAGGTCATTTTATTGTGTTTTTTCGACTGTTACAAAAAACAAACCTGTGATGAATGTCACCATTATCACAAACTGTACAACATTCATGCTTTACTGCCTCCCAGTGTTTATAATGGGATGTTGATGGCAGAGAAAGAAGAAACACAAAATCATTAAATTAAATCATTAAATAGTTACATGATGAAAATTTAATGGCTGTGCTTTTCAATTAAAATGTCCTCCTGATTGTCCAGCTATGGTTCTTTCATTTCATACGTATTTATAATTTTTTTCTCATGCATCCATGTGGGCAGCGTATTTGTACGTGGATGACACAGTAAATAACATCACGTCCTCGCAGCTCATCCATCTGCCAGCAGCAGCTTCATATTTAACACACAAACTTGAGATGGGTGTCGATCTTTTCATCTGACTTTCTGCACGAAAGCATAATTTCAAAAACTATTCCCTGAAAGTAAAATCTGTTGAGATGAGATGTAAAATAATCTTCACCCTTGACATGATCTGGTATATTTTATTCATGTTTTCTCTGACAGACAAGAAGGCCCCTCAGCACATCTCGTTGATCGGCAGGGCAGGACTTTTGGTTTTCCTTCAGCTTGACTGGTGCTTGGCCTTCGCGTTGCTGAGTTGGTTTCTGCTGTGAGATTTCAGACATCAGCTGATATTTTCACCACATGTTCACAACTGAACGTGTGACAGAAGCGTCAGACGCAACAACTGCTCTGTCAACAGAAACTAAAGTAACTCTGAATGAATCTCACGCATCCTCGTTTTTCACCAAACTCGTGAATCATCTCGACACTCGCATTTAACACTGCAGAGGTTTAATCAAGCATTTATTAAGTGGATGTCTGCTGGTTGCCGGTGGTTCCAGCCCCTGTGGCCTGGACTAATCCTCAGTATTTTGTGCTGAGAGATAACAAGAGGGTGACAGCACTGAGAAAAGGAGAGGGAGGAAAAATGGGTTGCGGTTTTCCCTGCAAACAAACAAGACTGAGAGGCGAAAGCCGTGATCCATCCACCCGTCTTTCAGCTTCTTTTTCTCTCTCTGGTTGTCTCGCTCTCTGCGTCTTTTTCTCATTCACGCTCTTCTTCTTTTTTTCCTCTCTCCCACCTTCTGTCTTCCCCTTCATCTCTCTCTCTCTTCCTCACTAATGAGAACCAGAGGGGTTTCTCGGTAGCCTAACAACCAGCATGTTTGTCTCTGCCCAGACTCCAAGAGCCCACTGCTTACTGCTCCCCCACCGACTAAGTAAATAGGCAAATAAATAAAAACCTAACAGGGCTTTCAGTATATTTTTGCAGGTCCACGATGCACTGAGAATATATGATGGAAAATGCATGTATAGTAGGAACAGGGGTTGGACCTGAGGGTTGGTCAGAGGAGGTACAGGCCTGCTCTCTGGAGCTCCCTGGACCCCTTGTTGCTGTCAAATGGATTATTGAATGGGCCCCCCCGGGAACAGGTCCAGGAGCCCCTGAACCAGAGTGTCTGCAGAAAGCACACAGGAAAAAAAGAGAGTAATTTTTTCAGAGTTAACATTATTTTCCTCTGAAATAGTCATTTTTATTCATTTTGGATTGTAATTATTCCTGGTGGCCACTTGAAAGGGAGCAACAAAACAGAGGAAATTGTAATATTAAGAACACGCCCACTAATGTTTGCTAAGTTTCGTTTCTGCCGCCATTTTCTAACCCCGCAGTGGAAGGTCGAGGTGAACCGCAGCAATGGACGGCGGTGAGCCAGGTAAGGCTGCAAAGTACTAAATATAGATTTTATGAGGATAAAATGTCAGAATTTTTTGTTGGCTTACTTGAAAAGTAAAGCCTGTGAGTTGCATGGCAGCTGGCGAGTTTGTGGGTTTTACGCACTGCGCAGTTGTCAAGGTCATTGCTAACGCTAGCTAGTCAGTGTCGTTACACTGACCATTTTACCTGCTCTTCGGTTAGCAAGCTTCGGTTCGTTTTTCTATGGTCTAGTCTTTGTTGTAGACCGTTTTCTCTTGCTGTTCTGTTAGCAAGCACACGTGTTTTACTCTAAATTGAATGGTCAACATTGACGGTTTTCTTTTTGGGGTAAAAAGCACGTTAGCAAGCATTTGTGTTTGTTTCGCCTGCTATTCGGCTAGCAAGCGTGCGGTTAGCAAGCACATGTGTTTAACTCTAAATTGAATGGTGTACATTGACGGGTTTCTTAAAAAAAACAAAAAAACAGCACGGTTAGCAAGCGTGTGTGTTTGTTTCGCCTGCTATTCGGCTAGCAAGCATGCAGTTAACCAGCACGTGTGTTTCGAGGTTAGCAAGCATGTGTGTTTGTTTCACCTGCTGTCAGACTAGTAAGTACGTCATTGGCAAGCTTGTCTGTTTTATTCTGAATTGTGTCCTGTACATTGACGGCTTTCACCTGATACTCTGTTGGCAAGCATGTGTGTTTTGTTTAACCTGCTGTCCGGTTAGGAAGCATGTGTGTGTTTTGTTGTACCTGCTATTTGGTTAGCAAACACGGGTGTTTTATTCTGAATTGAGTCCTGTACGTTGACCGTTTTCGCTCCAGTGTTTAATTAGCAAGCGCGTGTGTTTTACTTATATTTTTATCTGCAGTTTGGTTAGCAGGTATATACTTCTGCTGACATTCGTTCAGGGGCCATTGTGTTAAATTAGCATCAAACAAACCTTATAGACATATCATGTACTTAACCTGTTGCTGCTCTGTAGAGTTTGCTATTATTTTGTTCACATGGCTGTTTTTTTTAATCAGAGCAGCATAGACAACATGAGTGTAAAATACAAATGGAATAAGTCAAGGTGGACAATGGATTATAAATGTTAATTAATGACTTTGTAAGTAATTGTGCAAATACTAACAAAAAAAAATAACCTTTTCATGTCATGTAGGATGCAGGCTGTGCGTGTTAAGTACAGAAAGCTACAGAAGTACATCTGTTTTGAGGACCAAGTGACCTACACATCCTTTTTGGAATGTGGTGAGTGGAAAACCTAATGAGTTTCACACAATCTAACACACTAAACATACTGAATCCGTCAATTTGGGGGGATGGTGCAGATATTAATTAACTATTACTAAAGGCAAGATATACCTTTAACTGTTTAGATTTATATTGCTTAATTTATTGAATTTCCCTTGTTCTCGAGTTTATTTTTAAGGTTTTTTTTTTTTTTTTTTTTTTTTTTGTTTTATGTTCACAGCTGCCAAGAACTTAAGAGTTTTTGATGACGCAAAGACTGAGGTTGATGAGGAAGTCTTTGATTTCCTTATGAAGAAACAAAACCTGGGTGTGCTCCAGATTTGTCTTGCACAAGGTCCAAATCCAGATGGTAAGTTTCTTGGAGTGTCATTCATTTTTCTTTTGTAAAAGATTTTTTTGGGGCTTTTTGCCTTTTAATGGACAGGGTAGTGTCGTGGATAGTGAAGGGGTGAGAGACTGGGGGAATGATACGCAGTACAGTCAGGAATTGATCATGATCACCGCGTTGGGCATTGACATGTGCTTAACGACGCAGCCACTGAGCACACCGGTGTCATTCGTTATTTGTGTCTTGGCTAGCCTAACATGTTCTATGTAAGACAAGCAGATACATCTGCTGAATTGTTAGTTCATTGTATTTCAAATATTCTTTGTTTGTATGGTATTTTTTTGTAGTTACTGTAATACTTTTAGCAATTGTATGGCGTTAGCGTTAATCACACCAGCTGAATGTTTACATGGTTTGACAGATTGCATGAGTTCCCCTGCAAGCAGCTCCTTTACCAGCTCCAGTGGGGATATTGAAGGGGACTCTGATGACTGCAGCACAGTCCTGCCACCAGATGGAGAGCTGAAAACACCTCTCTTGCCCAAGTAAGTAAGTACTCAAACCGATTATTCGATGATCAAAATAGTTGACAATTAATTTAATAGTCAATTATTGTTCAATTAATTGTTGCAGCTCTACATAGAAGCCTTGTGTGCTCGTAGACGAGGAGATTTAAGTGTTTAGGTTGATCTGATTCTATAGTAGTGTAATATTTTTTATTTATTTTAAGTTTAAAACCCTTTCGAGTTTAGCACTCCAGTCTTGAGCAAGTTCAGCTCAGCTGCTGCAGTTTTAAGATTAAGTGTAAAGAAATTTTATCCTGCTAATCAGACACGTTCAAAGTAACAATTCATTTCACTTTGAATTTCGGTGTATTTTTACAGTGCAGAAGGTGGGAGTGGGAATCTGGCTTGGAGACTGAAGTTTGTCCAAAAGGAAGCTTCTGATGGAGAAAAGAAGGCTGTCAAGAATACAAATGGGTATGTGTTGTTGTTACCTCTGACCAAACTGCACACACAAGAATCATAGCAGAGTTCCCAAGCGTTGTTTATTAAATCCTAGGACATTGTCATATCCATATCCACTGTTACAGTGATCCCCTCAGCTGAAAGAGACTTGAGGGAGGACAGTCGCCTAATGACCGACAGCTTGTGTTCCTGGGGGCCATTGCACTGACGAGGCATACAGCTGATGAAGGAATTGTTATGACGAAGATGAAGGCGCCTTGCTTACAGCTGGCAGACATTTGACCCCGAAAGACTGATCACTGGACCAGGTAAAATGCTACCTTTAAACATATTGGACTGGGGCTGTGAGGTAGCAGAGACTCTCCAGCTGCCAACTGACACTGAGGTTTACTGAAGTTAGATGGGCCAAGCACCATGGAAATATGTACCGTGCAGATTTAGTTTTATGTGTTAAAGTTCATTGTGACGTGTCAGTTTTTCATAAGATCCACCATTTTGTTGTGAAGGATGAGACATTGTTTTTTGTTAATTTTGCACTACAAACAGTGTGTTTGAACGAGCATTTACACAAGAGGCAGACCTCATGTTGTGTTTGTCAGAGATCTTTTCTGTCACAAAGCATTCGATTTACAGGTGTCTTACAGTCATGGCTCCAGTTTTTATATTGTGCCACGCTGTTTCCCGTGAACACTTAAAGTAAACGTGTCAGTTAAGATATTGGGTTCTGATTTCTATTTTTTTCCATCCTTACTGCTGTATCTAAGCTGGCCCGAGTTGGAATCCTGAGTATTAAAACAAATCACAGCTGACACCATCGTGATGCAGTAATTAGAGCATTGAGGGCATAATGTTCCACACAGGGTTATCACACGATCATTTGTCTGAGATTTTATGAAAACCGTCGTTAGAAACTGTTCCAGCTAAAGTGCCATTTTCTTATCAGGCTGTACGTTGCTGCAGGGGGAGTCTTAATTACGTGGAGGAAAGTGGGCAGGTGCGAATTACCTGTCTCTAATTACTAAATCCATCTTTACGCTGCTCCATTATTATGATCTGCCAATGCTAGGAAACCTAATATCTCATACAGAATGCGTTGTGGCATTTCTGCTACTCTTACTACTGCAGCCTCTCTGGAAGTAATGTTGTGTGTGTGAATAGTATGGATTACCAATAACTCAAAGTTACCCCCCCCCCCCCCCCCCCCCCGCCTTGATCTCATTGCGTTTAATTTTTGCTTTAAATCACATCACCAAAAACCCATAACCTGGGTAGATTCTTATCAGGATCTTTGTGACAGTCACACTGTGTAGTTTGTGTCAACACAAATGCATTTTGAATGGTAAGGCTGCCATCTAGTGTCACCTACTCAAACTGCCACAGAGACGAATTCAATTGGATTTTGCAGAAAACAGGAAGATGCTCTTTACATTATGTTTTTTTTTCCATCTGCATACATGAGTATAATACGGAGGGTTTTTATTTTCGACAGGGCAGCCACACTTCTGTGAAACGGATTCACTTCCATGCGACCGATAAAGAGGAGGATAATGAGCCAATAAATACTTTAATCCTACAGGCCAATATGTGAAGCAAACAAAGAGCTTGAACCACTGTTAACCAACAGGACAACTGCCTTTTCCTCCACTTTGTCCTGCAAAAACCCAGACTAATCCCTGACCTCAGTGTGAGCGGTCTGGTGATAAAATGTGACAAAACTGAGATGAGTTAGATTATCCAGTTTTTCTTTGCTCAATAACGACTCACTTTACAGCCTGAGACTACCGGAAACCAGCTGCTTAAACACACACGAAAGTGTTTGTAAAAAGCACAAACAAAAACTGAACCTCTGCTGAAGGGAAAACATTTATTTCCAACCAAGATAACAAATAAGTTACATTAACATACACACATACTGTATAGTTGTGCAGTAAGCAGCTTTTTGTATTAGAGCCGCCCCCACAACACAAAGTGAGTCGTTTAACAAGTTGTTCAGGACAGGGTTAAGGTCTTGAGCTGTTTTTTAAAATTCTAATCATCTTTAAGCAGCTTAACTAATCGAGAACTGTTATTTAAACCCTGCGACAAAATGGACTTTTGTATAAGTTATGACTCTATAACATATCAATCAGTCAATCACTGACTGCATCATATCAGTCACTTAAATTGGATGCAGCCTCATAACAGATTCAACATGTGATTTATTTGCCTTCTGTAACAGCGTCAACACTGAGCAGCTACCTAACAACAGATAAAATGTGTATTCAGTAAGACAAAAATGCAGCATGTGTCACGCCTGAAAGAAAAGACAAATCGAAGAGTTTTAACTAAATTAGTAAACGTAAAAAAAAAAGATGTTTGAAAATCATGAAAAGATAAGACTGGAAATATTTTGAGATTTTACACAAAGTACGTCTGCCCACAGCTGCATGGCAAAGCCGAACTGAGCAACAGGGATTTAAATAAACATGCAGCTGAGACTGTGGAGAAGACGTGTTTCACCTCTGGCCTCTGAGAACAGTGATGGGTGTAGTGTTGACAGGACGAGGATGGTCTGCCCTTCACACGCTCTTACTTTTCAAATGCGGAAGTTATTTTGTTTGAAACAATTGCTGCTTGGGGGGAAAAAAAGGCAGAACTCTCCAACAGACAGACGTGGTGTCCTTAAAGCGAGGGACAGTCGAGCGTCTTGCGCCTCCAAACGTACCGAAGTCGCAGAGCACACCGGATCATGCATGTCTGTTCCACGCATAACCGTTCTGCTTCCAGCTCAAATTCAGAAATTAAATTATTAAAAATTACGCACACATGAAACAGCAGAGCCAACCAGTGCCTCTGTCCAATACGTAGCTTAGCTTCCTGTGCTAACAGTTACATGTTTCCTCTCAAACAAACTGACATGGGGACCAAGTGGAAAAAGTTACGGAATGTTGTGTAATGATTTCTGGATGTTGTTTTTCGATGGTTACACTTCAAAATATCGCTTTCTGAAGTTGTTCTCACGCAGTAAATTCAACATAAGTGACCTGGTAAAGTAATGAAAGGCTGAGAATCTGCATGACTTAATTTGTCCTTAGTGAGTGGAGACCAAATCCTTTGTCTAGAAAGTGTCTGTGGACTTTGGCTAACGCTAAGATGTGTGGCGGTCCTCTCTCTCTGTCCCCAGCATCAGCAGGGCAGCTGTGTGTGTGCGTGGTGTCAGAGGGCTAGCTGAGGAGGTCAGGCTGCAGGCTGATCCTCTGCAGGACGTCCTCGGGCATGCACAGAACAGGATTCACCGGCTTGATCTGCTCATCTCCGAGAAGGGAGAGACCTGCGATTCCGAACAGAGTGTGGAAGGGATCCACCTGTGGAGATGGAGGGAGAGATGATGACGGTCAGAGAGAGATACTCCACTAATAACTGGGCTTGTAATGACACACTGCACCACAGCGTCTCAGCACAGCTTTCACTGAAGCCAAAAGGTGACGGTGAAGGCGGATATCATCACAAGCCAAAGTGTGCATCACAGAAGACATCATCACCAGGTAACATTTGCTTGAGTGGACACAGTACATGTGCAGTATTTTCCCCACAAATTCTTAACATGTGCAGACCTTCAAGAGGTTTACTGTGGATCTACAGCAAGACTGATCTTATCTCACATGGAGACAGAGACAAAGGACAGGATCATGGAGGTGCTGGCAGTGAGATAAGGGTGGAAGTTTGGGGTAAGCGCAGGTCTAATACATTTCCCCTTTCCACTGCAGAATGCAGAAGTTAGTCGTAGTTGACAGCTCACCATGTCTCCTGGTCTGTCAGCAAAACCTCCAGTCTCTTCATCTTGACAGGCCAGGATAAACGTTCGCAGCTTGGCCTTGTCGATCCAGTGGATCCTACCGATGATTTTTAGCGACGCCAGAACCCACCAGGAGTAGCACACATCTGGAAGCTGAAAGAGGATAAAAAACACAGGGTTGGGTCAGTTTTGCAACTACATCTGATCAAAACTTGACTTCGATAGCTTTTTATGCAGTTGCTTGGTTGAAGGTCAACCAGTAACATCAGGTTCTGAAAAGGAGCTGAACAAAACAGCCAGTGCCAAGAAAAGTGAGGACTTTTCTCCTGGACCTGATCATTTCTTCATGTTTACAAAATATATATATTTGAGTATAACGATATGATGTGACACTGCAGATATAGATACACCATTTTAGTTTACAAATGACTGTAACCTTGATCTAATCTATTATAAGATTTTCTGCAGAGATCGGACTGTCTGAAGAAACTTTGTTTTGTGAAACTCAAGGCCTTTTAAAATGAACTGCCAACACTGAAGAAATAAGAATCAGAAGAGCGGCAGAGCTAACTCAGGAATCACTGTGTCCTGTCTTCTAGTTAAACGTCGACATGCAAGTACACGACAGTATCTGGAAAGCACAAACCTTCTCCGGCCGTCCATTGAGGCCTCCGGACGGCAGCTGCCTCTCGCAGAGCCACCAGCCCAGCAGGTCAGCGTTGATCTGGTGCAGCTGACCGGTGAGAGACAGGAAGCCAGTGCAGCAGTAGATCTGAGAGACAGAAGGGAAAAGACCTCAGAGATTTTACCGGAGAAGGATTTTAACACACGGCACAGCTCAAGAGGGGTGTAAATGTGATACGAGCCACCTTCCAGAGTAAGAACATTTCATCTTGTTAGTTTCGGGGATTGACAAACTCTCACTTGTGAGTCACATGCCCTCACACGAGAAAAGCCTGCAGCCTCACAAGTGTGATGTGGGAATAATAGTTTGTGTCTGATAACTTTTCTGTGGGAACCAGCAACACCCGATTACTTCGCTTTTAGTAAACTCCAGAAGTTCTTGTTTCTGTTTAAAAACAGATTAAATCAAAGTTTCCATTATCCAGTAATTGTTGCTATCTTGGCTGTTTGGGGAGAATAAACGCAAGGCGAACAAGAACACTTCAATTCCTCCCATTTATCCAGAACTTTGAAAACGGGAACACAAACTCTGGATTGTCTTAAACTACAGGACTACATCAGCGGACTCACCTGACCAGCGTGAGACTCTGAACCAGGTCTGCAGCCAAAGCCTCCATCAAAGTTCATACAAGACAAGACGAATTCTATAGCTTTGTCAACATTTATGGTGTCCATCTTGCCCTTGAAGGGAGGAGAGGACCAAAGAGTCATCTTCAGAAATATTACACAAATCATGAAGTGCTACAGTGGTGAGTGAAGACAAGTATGCGTGACATACATACCAGTAACGCCAGCGTAGCAACTGCACAGAAGGAAAATCTTGTGTCTATTTCTCCTGCAAAGACAAAAAACTGCAATTATAATAAGACACAATTTTATTATTTTAATACTAAACCAAACTAAACAGGATTTCAGTGATTTTATATATATATGATTACATAAGTTATGTACCTGTACAAATATATGAGTATATTTCAAAACGAGCGCATATACATTAGCCAAGCTGACATCCATCATGGACAACACTACTACACCCTCTGCATCAGACAGAGGAGGCTCTGAGCAGCTCCTTCAGCAGCAGACTGCTACACCCTCAGCGTAGGAAGGAGCTACAGCAGGTCCTTCATTCCCACTGCTGTTAGACTGTATAATTCAATGGTCTAGTCCTGCTTTCCTCTCTTATGAGGACTTGTATATAGCTGTATATTGTACTGTGTTTACTGTACTTGTAAATTGTTAATTTATTATCTCTATACTTTTTTGTAACTGTTGTTGCACACTTTTTGCACTCTTTCTCTGTTCTTGTGAGCTGCCACGACAAGTGAATTTCTCCACTGCAGGATCAATAAAGTTCTTACAAACTTAACTTACAAATGTGAATTGAGACAAGTCTTGCTCACCCCATTTGTCCCCTGCAAACGAGCCGTCTTCCTGCTGCAGCCCTTTGATGTATTCCACCACTTTGTCCACATCAATTGCATCCACGTTGTCATACAAGCACAGGATCTGAGGAGGACATTTTTAAAAAAAAAAATACAGAAATTCAGCCAAAAACAAAAAATGAAAGAAACATCACAAAGGCTGCAGAGACACAGCAGCTACAAGGAACTCATTTTTTGTTGATTTTGCCAGCCCCTGTTGACAACAGGTGGTGGTTCAACCACTTCCTTGGTAAAAGCTCTTGATATGTTAACATGTGACTCAGTTTCAGAAAAATCTGAAAGAAAGACTCAACATATTTTTTATTTACGCCGTGTTAGATTGACAGGATGCACAGCAATAAAGTTTGTTTTTGTGGTTATGCAAGATTAATTAACTGCATCAATAATTTTAACATGACTATGGTGAAACATCATAAACTTTGTTCAAGTACTGTCTGGGTTCC